>NC_066617.1:355895909-356515909 GCF_025201925.1 Gopherus flavomarginatus
TCCTCCAGCAGAAATACAATTTAAAATACTTCCAGCCAAATACACATTAGACCTCTACCAGCCAGATACACATTTGCAAATAAAGAAAACCAATTAAAAAGACTAAACCGCCTTTCTACTTGCACTTACTACTTGAATAGAAAATTAGAGACTGTAGTACATCCAGTCACTCTCAGATCCCAGAGAGAACAAAGCCAAACCCAAAAAACACAAACAAAGGCTTCCCTCCACTGAGATTTGAAAGTATTTTGTCTCCTGACTGGTTCCCTGGTCAGGTGTTTGGTTCCCTGTTTGTTAACCCTTTACAGGTAAAAGAGACATTAACTCTTAACTATCTGTTTATGACACCTGCTTACAACACTCCCGCTAATACACCCCAGGCAGGGCCGGCTCCAGGCACCAGCGAAGGAAGCAGGTGCTTGGGGCAGCCAATACAAAGGGGTGGCATTCCGTCCGGTATCAGGGCGGCACCTCCGGGTCTTCAGTGGGAATTTGGCAGCGAGTCCCTCAGTCCCTCCCTTCCTCTTTGAGCTGCCACTGAAGTGCTGCAGAAGAGGAGGAGGAGAGGAAGTGAAGGACCTGCCGCTGAATTGCTGCAGAAGAAAGAAGCAGCGCGATTGAGCTGCTGCTGAAGTGCCGCCAGTCGGATTTTTTTTTTTTTTTTTACCGCTTGGGGCAGCAGAAAAGCTGGAGCCGGCCCTGATCCCAGGATGATGTTTTCTTTTTTTGCAGCAGTCTTACACTGTTGACTCATATTCAGCTTGTGAGCCACTATGACCCCAGATCCCTTTCCACAGTACTCCTTTCTATGCAGTCATTTCACATTTTGTACATGTGCAACTGATTGCTCCTTCTTAAGTGGAGTACTTTGCATTTGTCCTTACTGAATTTCATCCTGTTTACTTCAGACCATTTCTCTAGTTTGTCCAGATCATTTTGAATTGTAATCGTATCCTCCAAAGCACTTGCAACCCCTTTCAGCTTGGTATCATCCTCAAATTTTATAAGTGTTCTCTCTATACGGTTATCTAAATCACTGATGAAGATATTGAACAGAACCAGACCCAGAACTGATCCCTGTGTGATGCCGCTCTATATGCCCTTCCATCTAGGTTGTGTTTCCCTAATTTATTGATGAGAAGGTCATGCAAGACAGCATTAAAATCTTACTAAAGTCAAGATATACCACATCTACCACTTCCCCTCTATTCATAGACTCATAGACTCATAGACTCATAGGTCAGAAGGGACCAATCTGATCATCTAGTCTGACCTCCTGCACAAGGCAGGCCACAGAACCCCACCCATCCAATTTTATAACAACCCCTATCCCAGGACCGAGTTATTGAAATCCTCAAAAATGGTTTGAAGACCTCAAGCTGCAGAGACACCACCAGCAAGCGACCCGTGCCCCACGCTGCAGGGGAAGGCGAAAAACCTCCAGGGCACCTGCCAATCCGCCCTGGAGGAAAATTCCTTCCCGACCCCAAATATGGCGATCAGCTAAACCCTGAGCATGTGGGCAAGAGTCACCAGCTAGCACCCAAGAAGGAATTCTCCGCAGCACCTCAGTACCCATCGCATGCAACATCTCCCCGCAGACCATTGAGCAGACCTGTCTGGCGGTAATTCAAGATCAATTGCCCAAATTAACGATCCTATCCACAGGGCTTGTTACACTGTCAAAGAAAGCTATTAGGTTGATTTCACACAATTTGTTCTTGACAAATACATGCTGACTGTTACTTATCACCTTATTATCTTCTACATGTTTGCAAACTTATTGCTTAATTATTTGCCCCATTACCTTTCTGGGTACTGAAGTTAAACTGACTAGTCTGTAATTCCCCCAATTCTCCTTATTTCCTTTTGTATAGACCTGGACTATATTTGCCCTTTTCCAGTTCCCTGGAATCTCTCCCATCTTCCATGACTTTTCAAAGATAATCGCTAATGTCTCAGATATCTCATCAGTAAGCTCCTTGAATAATCTAGGATATATTTCATCAGGTGCTGGTGGCTTGAAAACATCTAACTCGTCTAAGTAATTTTTAACTTGTTCTTTCACTAGTTTGGCCTCTGATCCTATCTCATTTTCACTGGTGTTCACTATGTTCGCTGTCCAATCACTACTAACCTTTTTGGTGAAAACTGAAACAAAAAGGTAATTTAGAACTTCTGCCATTTTCACATTTTCTGTTATTCTCCCCCCCCCCACACACACACACACACCCTTGAGTAACAGGCCTACCCTGCAGAGCATTAACTCTGCTGCCGGTTAGGTGGAATTTTAAAGCCACAGCACTATAGGTACAAGAAAGTTAAAATCCTTGGCGGCATGTGCCACAGAAAATATTCTTACTAGATAGAACTGGAAAATGCAGGACTCACCTGAAAAGGGTAGTGTTTCTATTTCCTTTGCACAGTTGTTTACCAGATCTCAGGCCTCCTGCAGTTTTTCCTTGATGAGAAAAGGGCTGTTCATGGTCAGAAATGAAAGTTGTTGCTCTTTAAATCACTTGCTTTTTTCTGTTGCAAAATGAAACACAATTTTCACAAATTTTCCCACCTCCACTGACAATGGGGGGAGAGAACAGCAAAAAAACCCTCCTAAAATGTGTGGTTTTAACATCCTTTGTGACAGTTTACTCCTAGATTAGCATCAGAGACCCAGGAGATTAAATATAAACTCTACCACATAAAAACCCAAACAATATGGAAAGGAGATTTAAGAAATTCCTTTTGGGAGCTCAAATAATACTCTCCTCCTTCTCTTTCCTCTCTTTCGCCATAGCCAGCCTTCTAAATCCCTGCCTGACTCTTTAATGGGCTTTTGTGTTGCACAAGCCAGCAAAATGGGGGAAACGGGCAAGTGTGAAGTTCCAAAGCACAGATTGCTCTTCTGATGCTCGGTGCATGCACTTCTTCCCTCCACCTCCGGTATGTCTCAGGTGTTCATAGGGAAATAGAGATGACTCTAAATTGCTCTCTGAAGGCTTAGCTCATGATCTGTCATTTCTTCTGAGTGTCGCTAATACTCCAGATAAACAAAGCACTTACAGTTGTTTTGTTGGGGTTGAGAATTTTTGGCCCTCAATACTTGCTGGGTCCTTTTCTGCTGCTTCTTTCAGTCCCAGAGGCTCCAGCCTTAGCTCACACGTGCACTTATGTGCATGTTCCCAATAAGATCCTAAATGGCTTCCAGAGTTACCTTGTGGTTGCAGAAACTCTGCTGACGCTTGCAACAGGCGGCCTTGGAATGTTCTCGGCAACTCTGTGGAACTGCTGCTGGGGTCTGCTCCAATGACTTTGTACCACTCAGGTGGTGCAAAGTAGCCAGAAAGCTTGATTAGTTGGCTCCCACGGATTCACCTTTTATAAGGGGAGAGCCTTGATAGTGTAGAGCTGAATTAGCACCTCTTATGCTACTCCCTTCCCAGCCTCTGGTGCAAAGGACATGGCTGGAGTATTTTGACACCAGGATAATCTCCAGCTGCTGGAATAGTCCCTTGGAACTGGGGGCAGCTAAGCATAAACCTGAGCAGCCCTGGGGCTTCTCTGAATTATGCTGTGGACTGGACCCCCAGGAGCAGGGAATCACAAAGGTAGCTTCTAGAGTCTTTTCTCCCCCAACTACTATGAGCATATTTTAGCTGCAGTTGAGGGCACAGCCTTGTATTATAGGTTTCCTCAGGCCCATTCTTTGACACAGGTGCTAGTAGGTGAATGGCAGAGGTGAACTCATTAGGTAAAAAGCACACAAACGTATAGGAGCCTATTTACCTGTTTGGTTCTTCAGCAAACAGCTACTTGCTGTTTATCTTTTGCTGCTAGTTTGACAATTAAGTCTTATAAATGTTAGTTGAAATTCAGGTCTATTTTCTAGGTTAGGAATATGTTGCATATCAGTAGTGAAGCGGCATGTTGCTTCACTCGCTAACAACTACAGTCCATTAGCTTACTATTGTGATCCAGACATGCTCAGCAGGGCAGAGGACCCCTAAGGCTGTACAGGAATAGTCATAAATATCAGCAATGGACAAGAACAGCAGAGAAATTCTAGACAAATAAACTGATCAGGCCAGGCCATTTTACAGTAATGCATGAGACAGTTTCTGAGAGTCTTTGAATACAGAATTACAGTGATTTTGCTGATAGCAACTTTGCCTTTTTCCTCTCCCCACCATCACATCTTCAACTTGGACTTCCCTGTAGGTCTTCATGTATAGGCTATGTCTAAGGCTTTGTCTACACTAAAGGGGAAAGTCAATCTAAGCTACGCAATTTGAGTTATGTGAATAGCATAACTCAAATCAACATAACTTAGGTTTACTTACCACAGGATCCACACTTTGCTGTGTCAGTGGGAGACGCTATCCTGTTGACTCCTCTTCCTCTTCTCGATCTGGTGGAATACCGGAGTTGACATCTGAGCGATCAGTGATCGATTTAGCGGGTCTTCACTAGACCCGCTAAATCAACCCCCGGTGGATCAGTCGCCACAGTGTTGATCTCAGCTGTGTAGTGTAGACAAGCCCTTAGTCTTGCAGATTTTTTCTGCATAACATCTCTAAGGTACAGCCTTTCCTATCCCGCCATGCAGCCCTCTCATCTAGACTCTCCTCCTCATGCATCTCAATTACTGCAACATCCTTTTCTCTGGCCTTGAGAAATTCCATCTTGCCCCACTCATATCAATTCAGAATGCTGCTGCACAGATCCTTTTTCTAGCTCATCCCTTTGACCGTGTCATCTCTCTTGGCATCCCTCCACTGGCTCCCCCTTCTCTACTGTAGCAAACATAAGCTACTTATCTTCAGTTTCAAGTTCCTTCACAACCAATCCCAGCCTTTCCTACCATCTCTCATTGAGGTGGTGAGCTCGACTCCATTCTGTGACTGGCCCATGATGCCAGCCTACATTGCCTGATTGTTAACATTTTTAACAGGCATCTTTGGGCTTTCTTCCATGCTGCCCCTCATACTTGGGAGGAACTCCCCGTAAACATCTGAAAAACTAACTCATTATCCATTTTCTGCCCACTTCCCACCCACTTGTTGTAGAGGTGCATACACATCCCTGCAAACCTGAACCCAAGGTCTGGGAAACCGGTGCAAGATGGGGGACTCTTACTCCCTTGCGCTGATGTGTAGCCAGATTCAGATTTCAGCCCTTAGTGATTACAGTTTTGCTAGTAGAAATAATGTTAAAATACAGATATGTTCCCCATCCTGTATAGTAAGACCTCTTTGTAAGCTAGGGACATTGTAACATCTTAACTTGTAGAGAAGCAGCAAATGACAATCAATCTGGATAATTTTCCAAGTATTTAGTATTGTGTTTGTTCAGTTAAAGTGAAATTCCCCATGTGTAGATGGCCTTCACATTGCCAATGTTTAGAGAGCTTAAATGATACAGAGCTTGACTGGAACCTCACTGGTGCCTGTGCTGTCTTTCTGCATCCGTATAGTGTCACCCATGGATACAGTGTCACTGTTTTTCCTTTCTCCTTACTGGACTGCAACCTCAATTTAATATCATAGCATGTGTTGTGTGCACGTTTAGTGTTAGTCATGCATACAGTGCTGTCATTTTTCACAATCCATTTTAGTATTAAGCATCACCTTGCTTGTGTATTCTGTAGCATTCAATGTAAGGAAGCCATTGGGAAAGGATTATCACCCAAAGCTCTCTGCATCTAGATACTACAGTGACTGGAGTAATACAAAACTAGAGATTCATGCTGAAGTCCAATACAACTATGCAAGCAAACCTGTTCCTGACTATTTTGATGTAGTGTCTCATGAATATACCATAATTTTCCATACAGCCCTCTGGATAATGCTACAACAAAGAAAACTCCGGTTATATTCGATTAACAGAAAAGTATTCAAGAATTTAAATGGTCTCCTTTAGATGATCTCGTTTAGGAAAGTTATCTTTGTGGATATGTAATAAGATGGGTAGGGGATATCTTTGAGGAAGCTGTGTTTGCCGGTGGGGGAAGTACTTACAAAGGCTTAACAGTCTAAAAATTCCTCTCTGAAATGTCTCTCTTGTTGGGCAATTGAACCTACAGTAATTAAGCAGAGTTTTGTTCTGGTACAGGTTTGTTTACATTCGAGAAGATGCAATGGCAAAGTTAAAATTTAATAATATGGTAAATAAGATCTGAATAGTTTGCTCAGAACTAATAAAATGAAAATTGACAATTACAGTTCTAAGACTGGAAGAAAAGCCTAACTCCCAAAATCACATAGACAGTGTTCTCTTTTTATCGTTGGAACAAATGAATAACACAGAAATCATCACAAAAGAAAACATATTTCTATTCAGAGACCCTAGAAAAGGTAAAGCATGAATCCAGTCTTAAAGAGAAATTTAAATAATACGTAACTTATGAATTGGTGAATAATGATTTTTAAAATCCTATGTACCAACTTTTCCCTAAAAGTCATTTCATATTTATGCATTTCTTTGTCATTCTTGCACAAAAAATAATACAGGGCCTAGATCTTTGCCATTGAAATCAATGGGAGTTACACTTTGTCATAGTTCATGACAAGGCCATTTTTATTATCTATTTGTTACAATAGCACCTAGAGGCCACCAGTCAAGGATCAGGGTCCCATTGCACTAGGCAATGTACACACATAATTAAAAAAAAAAATCCCTGCCCCAAAGAATTTGCAGTCTGAGAGCACAATTCATTAGTAGTTAATGATTTTTCCCTACAGTATGTTTTTGAGTTCTTTCTCTGAAGCAGTTTTAAACAACTCCGGTTCTGGGCCCCTCCCCCCATTTATTGGGGAAGATTTTTATATTAATTTCATAATATTGTAGTTATGCTGCAAATAAAGGGAGGCTCATTAAATACATTTTGCAAAAGAATAATTTAATTTCTTTTTCTTAAAAGAAAAAGGCTTGTCTGATTTCCAGCAAGAAATAAACTACCAGGGACATTGGCTTGACTACAAACCATGAACTTCAGTGATTCATGAACCAAAAATAAACAGAAAAAGTCTGTTTGATCCCCTGCGGCATAAAAGAATGAAAGCCGAATTCTATGACGCAAACCAACATTCTATATAGGACACCTGAACATCCCATCAGAACTGCCCCAACCCAGTTTTCCATAGAGAACAGTGGCATGACTCTAAATTAATAGCACAGCCATCCACACAAGGTTGGAGGGGAAGTCTAATCCAGTATAGTAGAACTACTCTGCCATAACTCCCGAGTGTGACAGGCACAAGTGCTCATCTCATATACGTACAGCTTGAAAGGAGCATGTTCACTAAGTGGCAATGAACATTTCCTGCAACCTATGGAGAGTGTGGTGCAGCATGCAATAATGTCCTATACCATGACTATACTGTATTGAAAAAGCACCCCTCAGGCTGCATAGAGGTTCCATAAGAAATGGAAGCTATTGTTGGATATTGAAGAAGACAATCTGCATTCCACATACCCTGAACTTTATGAACTTGCACAGATACATTCACTATCTGTAATAGAGCAAAGAGTCCTGTGGCACCTTATAGACTAACAGACGTTTTGGAACATAAGCTTTCTTGGGTCACCCACGAAAGCTCATGCTCCAAAATGTCTGTTAGTCTCTAAGGTGCCACAGGATTCTTTGCTGCTTTTTACAGATCCAGACTAACACGGCTACCCCTCTGATACTATCTGTAATATATTCACTTTTAATGGTAAAGTAGAAGTGATGGGGCCAGAATGAGTGTTAATTCTAGGCATCAATATAAAAATTGTGAGATTCTTTACATTTTATCTACTGAAATTTCTGAGTTATTTTCTTTCATTGCAAAATGGTATGGCATAGACTAGCGATAATCCAGCACAACTAACAATGTGCAGTAATAGTTATTCTTATAAATAATGAAAGAAAAAAATGATAGAGCCTGTGGGAGTAGGGCAAGATGATTAAAAGGCATAATCAAGATGAATCCATAGAATCAAGGTACAAAGCAACAGAGTTAAATAGGAAGAAAGAAAAGCTGCTGTTCACATATCTGTTTGCCTCTCGTGGCTTGACTGAGTAATTCTAATAGTTTGCTACTTATTTGCCGCTAAAGGAGATTGGATTAGAGATTATAAGAGACTGTGTGGGGCAATGCTCCTTCAGTTCCCCTTATCGCCACACGGTCAGAGTCGGACTCCTCATTCCTCCATGCCAGTAGTGTGACTGTGAGAATGCTCTCATCCGTTGTCTATAGTTAGCTAGGTCTCTGTTTTCTTTTTGTATAGATCGTTGATAGTTAGTGTAGTTAGTCTTACCCCACTCGGTGCCCACGCCAGCCCCATTGGGGGACCAGGCCCTGCATTCTGGGGTTCAAAAATAGCACCTCATGCCCTCACTCCTTCTCAGTGAGTGACAAGCAGTGTCACTGCCTTTACTGCCTTGAAGAGAAGCACCTTGCAGCACTCTGTGAGATCTGCAAATCCTTTCTCTGCAAACTGTCAACTCTTATGCCTCTGGAAGTTCCTCATGGAGGAGGTTCTCCAGCAGTGAGCAGATTCTGTTCTGGGACCGGCGGAACTGACGGTGCACCACCCTTCACCAGCGGTGAGCGCTCCACCAAACATCTCCCACCCGGATCTGACGGTACCACCGATGCAGGACAAGCCCACATGCACGAGTTGCAAGCACTCTCATGGGCACTGCAGAAAGTCCCCATCGCAGACTGCCACCAAGCACAGTATTCCCTCCTCGAGCCGTGCCAGAATGGGCAAGACAGCTCATGCAGCCTCTACCATGTCACCTCCTAAGCTTCCCCATTGCAAGAGTGAAACTAAAAGGAAGAAGAACACGCTGGTACTGCTGCCTGCTGCACCGGATGCACACCAAGACAGCCCTCCACAGCATGTGCTTGTCACAGCCACACTCTGCACCATGCATGTCTCCACACTTCAGCCATCAGAGAGACGTCCCCTGGACTCCTGGGTGCATCATACCTCTCCTGGCAATGTGCACCTGGACTTACTGTATTCACCTTCTCTGCTGCTCATGGTACCACAACCCCCTACTCTAGCAGATGCACTGCTGCTCCTAAGACAGAGACCACACCTAGCGGTTGCACAAGGATGACCCAAACAGACAGCTCCCCTACTACTGGAGGGCTCTTCAGATTCTGACATCTATTCCAAAGGGGATCCGTCCTTCTCTCCTGTTTCTTGGCACAGCTCAGATGCCTGTGCATGACCAGTGCACCCAGCAAGGTATGCCCCTGCACCGCCACTGCGGTAGATACACTTGGGGCCCTCCGTACCCCAGGACCTTTCCAGGCCTCACATCCTTCCGTCTAGGCTCCTCCACCAGAACCATCAAGCTCCGAGCTGGAAAGAGAGCCAGAGTGGGAGCCGGTACCCCTGGTCCCAATGGCTGCCTCCTCCTCTCCTGATGGAGCCCTGATCTCCCCACATGTCCTGATGACCATAGGGAATACCAGGAGCTGCTGCAGTGAGTAGTTAGTGACTTGGGTATACTCTGAGAGGAGGTCCAACACCAACACCACCAACTGTTGGACATCCTCAGCTCAGGGGACAATCTCCCACTGCACTGTCCATTAAGAACAGTATCTTCCAGCCTGCGCGGGCAGTTTGGCATACGTCGGCTTCATGTACCTCCACACCCAAAAGAGCAGAATGCCAGTACTTTGTCCCATCCAAGGGGACTGACTTTCTCTTTTCTCATCCCTCCCCACCCTGCTTCTCTGGTTGTGCACACAGTGACCAAATAGGCAAGGCAACATTCATGTGCCTCTAGGCCCCCGAGACAGAGCAGCAAAATGCTTGATCTCCTGGGCTGTAAGGTGCACTCCTCCACGGCGCTACAGTTCTGAATTTCCAATTACCCGGCTGTGAAATATGCTAGTGAAATATGACTTCAATAACTATCCCAAGGTAGCAGAGTTCCTGGAGGACTTGCCACAGGACAAACAGCAGTGCTTCCAGGACCTTGTGGAGGAAGGTTGCATGACAGCCAAGCTGAGTCTCCAAGCTGCAGTAGATAGAGCAGATACATCCTCCCGCTCTATTGCCACAGGCATTGTCATGAAACGGAAGTCCTGGCTGAAGTCCTCTGTTTTCCTGAGGAAAGTCCAAACTACCATCCAGAACCTCCCCTTCGACGAGAACAAGCTGTTCTCTGCAAAGACACATGAGTTCCCCCACTCCCGGAAAGACTCAAGAGTGAAACTTTGGTTTCTCTGAATATACACCCAGCACCCTGTCAGAAACAGGAGTGACTACCCTTCTGACCACACTCCTATGCACCATACCAGGCCACCGTACCAAGCATCATACTTGGTACCAGGAACATATGCGGCGGCACCTTCGGTCACAGCATCCACAACCATCAGCCACCACCACCTCCTCTGGCTTACCACAGCATCAACCCAAAGCCCAGTTTTGATGTGTGTGTCAAGAACTTCAAGACCCCCTGTCACCACCTTCAGGCCTTGTTATTACCTTTGGGGGGCATCTTATCCTGGTTCCCCACAAGATCATCACAGATTGTTGGATACTAGAGATTGTACAGAACAATTACTCGATCAAATTCCTTGTCTTCCCTTCACAACTGGCCCCTCCCCAGATACCTGCCAGGAGTCTCTCTCACCGCAACCTCCTACAACACGAGGCAGACACCCTCCTCACGAAGGGTGCAATTGAACCAATGTCCGACCCTGTTACTGGAAAGGGCTTTTACTCCCTGTACCTTCATATCCCCAAAAAGAGAGGACGATTCTGCCCTATGCTCAGTCTCCACCTACTCAACACTCATCAAGAAAACCAAGTTCAATATGGTGGTACTCACATCGATCATCCCCTCGTTCCACCAAGGAGCATGTTTCACAGCTCTTGACATGAAGGACTCATACCTTCACATTGACATCCATCCAGCTCACTTCAGGTTTCTTCACTTTCATGTGAGCAACAACCAGTTCAGAGTTCTCCCCTTTGGTATCACGGTGGCCCCAAAGATCTTCACAAAAGATTTTATGGTCATGACAGCTCAGCTGAGACGACCAGGGTAGTGTGTTCCCTTACCTAGATGACTGGTTTCTGTTAGAGCTATCCCTTGCTGAGGCTACATAAGCCATCCGCGCTCTCCACCCTATCCTCGCTGCTCTCGGCATCTGTATCAACAAGGAGAAATCTCTGCTTGTCCTGACACTGACAATCCACTTCACTGGCGCACACCTGGATTCTGTGGCAACTCAAGCCTTTCTTCTGGCAGATCATTTCACCACTCTCCCGGCTCTCATGGCAGCTCTATGACAGAACCCATGTACCACAGTGCACCGCTGTCTCTGCCTCCTTAGTCACATGGTGGCTTGTACCCATGTTATGCCACATACCCACTTATGCATGCACCGTTTACAGCTGTGGCTCCTATCAGTCTGCAGAGCACACATCAACTCCTTGGATGCCACAATGAATTGATCTGTACCTCCCCCACCTGGTGGGCCAACCCTTCCAAAGTGCTGATAGTCAATTGTGTTTCCATTAGCACTCCTACAAACTGTAGCATTCTCTCTCTGTGACACAAGTGATATACAGCCATTGGTTCATCTTTCTCCTATGCATTTTGAAAATACAGTGAAATTATTCACATATGGCCAAAATTTTGAAACTTGAGTGCCTAAAATTAGGGACCTAACTTATTAATTAGGCACCTAAATAAGTGGCTGGATTTGCAGTGTCACTAAGAACAGTTCCCTTCCCACTGATTTCAGCTGGAGGAGCTGTTGTTCCGCACATCTAAAATCAGCCCAATTAGGTATCTGATGTGAAGCTGAATGATTAATTTTAGGCATCCAAGTTGGAACACATTGGCCATACAACCATAACCCTCCTAGCAATTGAAACCCTTTAGTTAATGACCATCATAACTGTAAACTGCATAAAACAAAAGACCCAGCAATACCTAAAACCTAGGGGGCAAACCACTCGCAGTAATGAAAAGTTGTCTTTGTAAAATAAAATGGCATCAATAATAATTTTTTTAAAAACAAAAATCCCACAACCCAGCTATAATCAGTTATCAAGAAAACCAGCTCTCACTGTCGGTTTTTCTCATCTTCTGGTTCTTGTATTTTATTCTACAAAACATTCCCTTTTTTTAGCTCTTTCCTGTCTGACAGCAAAACGCTTACTACAGATGAGGTGATTTTTTTTCCCTCCTCCTGCCAAGGCATTTCCTTTGCTATGCTCTGGAAATTTGCCAAAAAAGAAGAAAACACTTCAGAATACATGAGGTGGACTGCATAGTTAAATCCAAAGGAAAGATACAATAGAGCAGCCAACTAGTGATACAGAGATGTAGTGAAAGGGTTGGGGTTTTTTGTTTGTTTGTTTGTTTGTTTGTTTATACAAACTGATTTTGAAATTTTCTCATTTAGTTTGTGGGACCGTTCAGATTACTTACAAAGGAAATTATAGGTTCTTTACAGGGAGAAAGTGATTTGTCCTTTATTTTGTCTACTTTAATGAGGTTGAAACCTGGCCAATATATAGTACTTCACTGACTACAGAAGGAGGCTGTATAGACTGTTATTAGCCATTGCCCATTCTTATCATTGATAGTTATTGATAGCTCTGTTTAAATTGCATGGTTAGATGACAGGAAATTGATAGATGCTATCTTAGACCCTGATCCCACAAACCTGGTGTCCCACTGACTTCAGTGGCTCTGGAAATAGGAGCAGGGTTTCATCTGTTCAGGGCACTTTTCAGGACAAGAACCTGTGAGGCTTTCTCGGAGTGCCCAGCACTGCAAACCAGTATGATACCTCTCTGCCTCAACAAGGGAGAGCTTTGCTGGTGCTTAAACTGTGTGTCTGCTCCCTTCCACACCCATTGTATGAGCCTCAGCAGCAAACTCCCTGAGACTCTGCCAGTTTTAGCCTTGCAGGTAACATTCAGTGAACCCAGTTCTCCAGAGACATCTCTTTGCAGTGTCCAGGTCTCTAGCCCTTCTGGCAGGAGGATCCAGTGTTCACAGAATCAGAGGGTGCCACTGCCTTTGTCCCCTAAGTGATGATAACTAAGGGATTCCTGACTCTTCTTTTTATAGTCCAGTATATTTATATGCATTTTTCTGAAGGATATCTCCATAAAGTTCTTCTCCTTTGCTGTTTGTCTCTACTTGTTGACTTCCCACCCCTGCAACTTTCAGATATAGATATATATATATATAAGTCGTGACAAAGTTCCTCCTCTACCTTGGTGGGTCCTGCGCTTATTGGAGGATTTGCTCGCCTCAGAGATCTTCCCCTCTGGTAGAACCCACAATCCAGGTCAACTCCTCTTGTATCTGATCAGGAGTTGGGAGGTTTGGGGGGAACCCGGGCCCATCCTCTACTCCGGATTCCAGCCCAGGGCCCTGTGGATTGCAACTATCTATAGTGCCTCTGTTAACAGCTGCCTGACAGCTACAACTCCCTGGGCTACTTCCCCATGGCCTCCTCCAAACACCTTCTTTATCCTCACCACAGGACCTTTCTCCTGGTGTCTGATAACACTTATACTCCTCAGTCCTCCAGCAGCACACCCTCTCACTCTCAGCTCCTTGCGTCTCTTGCTCCCAGCTCCTCACACGCGCAACACAAACTGAAGTGAACTCCTTTTTAAACCCAGGTGTCCTGATTAGCTTGCCTTAATTGATTCCAGAAAGTTCCTGATTTTTCTAGAACCTTCTCTGTTACCTTACCCAGGGAAAAGGGACCTACTTAACCTGAGGCTAATATATCTGCCTTCTATCACTCTTCTGTAGCCATCTGGCCTGACCCTGTCACAGTATGTATATGTAACTTCCATTATCTCCGGCATCACTTTTCTCAGTTTACACTGGAGACAGCGTTCCTTTGTCCAGGACAAACTTGTTTATCCAATCTGCTCCTAAAACAAACATATTTACGGCACACATACAGAACGCTTTACAAACCACCCAGCCATCACGCAATAATATTAATGACCAGCATGTCACCAGTTTTTACATGATACCTTTCAAGTCACTGTTTGGCTAAGTATTCTGGCAGCAGTGTGCCTTTTGCCAGTTGGCATAAAGGGGGCTGTCAGGGGCACAGGAGCCTAGGAGGACACAAACATAAATCACTTATGTAACATGGGAAGAATGCTAAAGAAGTTGAACATTTTAACCCGTCTAGTATCTTGTTTCAAAGGTGCTTGATTCACCATTGCAAACCAAGTAGAATGGATGTATGCATGCATCAGTACTGAGCAGGAAATTCCTAGTTAATTATGATGCATCTGCCTTAAAAATAAATGCAGGTGTTGGTTTGACAAAGTAGACTGTATTAGGCTGCAGTCACTAAGGCTCCGATCCAGCACCATTAAAGTCAATGGGAACTTTGCCGTGGACTTCAGGGAGCATACGATTGAGGTCTAATATAGGCCCTGATCCAAATCCCAATGAAGTCAATGGACAGACTCCCATTATTGTAAATGAACTCTGGATCAGGCCCATAGTGCAGAATTAGAATACTCTTCTCCACAAAGGAAGGGGGGAAGCTCTAGAAATAGTTAAGGATGTTTGTGATGGGGCCCTCCATCACTACCCAGTTGTGACATTACCCAGGATATACTTTGGACAGATGGACAGCTGTCCTGCCTCAATTCTCCAGTGTGGAATGATTCTTACACTGCTACGCTGTGAGAGCAACCACTCCTGGTCTGCTCACACACAGCCTTCAGCATGTAAATCACTCCCAGCTATATTGTATGAGTGCTATAGCCAGCCACTCATGAATTATATTGTAGGGCCACACCTGCAAACTCATAGTCCCAGACCTTACCCCAGAAATGTGTGTTTTGTACTGCCCAGCACCATCCTGGACAACACAAGCTCATATGAAGTCCATCATTTCATTAATAGAAAATGATGTGCACAGATCTTGTTATCTCAAATGGAGTTTCCCAAACGCTTCAGTCTAAACACACTGGTTTGGATAAAATAAATGTATTAACTACAGAACGCTAGATTTAAGTGGTTACAAGTAATGAGGCATAAAAGTCAGAATTGGTTACAAGAAAATAAAAGGTAAAATGTAATTAATATCCAACTTAAGAAGCAAAATGAATTCAAAGCAAAGGTTTCTCTCACCACATGCTAAGCAGTCTGACTGGCTGGATTCCTTTCAACCAGGACCCCTCCCCCAGTTTCCTTGTCCTTCAGGTGTCTTTGATGCCATGAGCAGAGAGAAAGGGAGGAATATTTGGAGGCCTCCCTTCCCCTTTCTAATCATTCCCTTTTTCTTTGAAAATCATATCCAGATGAGATTCAAGAGACAGAGAATTTGTGGGGACAAGAACCTCCTGCTGCTTTTTTTCTGTTTTGCCAAAAATGCAGATGTCTTGCTCACACCCTTTTTCCTTCCAAAGAATAGCCACTTAACCATCTGATAGTCCATTTGATTTTGTTGATATCTGGCTGAGGCATCAGTTTGTCTTTGAAGAACTGGTTTGTGCCTATTTTTCTAAACTTGGAACATGTCTCACTAATATTATACAGCATAAACTGATAACTTTATATACAGTGTTGCCACACATATTTTACCGGGACAGTGATGATCAGCAAATTATGAGTTCTCAAATGATACCTCACAAGACATACTTTGTGCAAATCCATCATAGTCTTGTTAAAAGGATGAACATAAGGATAGTCTAAGATGGCACAAGTACTCCTCGTTCTTTTTGCTGATACAGACTAACATGGCTACCACTCTGAAACCAAATACCTTGTTAACCCAATGATTGTCACCCAGGTGCTCACAATCTCAGAAAGTTTGTAACTGCCTCAGCTGGACCTGCAACCTTCTCCAGGCTGCAGCCCTGCCGGTGATCAGGGTGCTGCTGGTAGCAGCTTGTCACAATGTTCTTTTTTGCTTGTTTGTTTCTGAGGGCTGCTTTGGGCAGTGTGTTAAACAAGTGTATAAAAGCAGCCTCTTGTGTATTACAATTGTTGTATGTTTCCTTTTCAGTTAAGATTTGGCTCTTTGACATAAATAGTACAAAGGGTTTAACTTTTTTTTAATATTATTCATTAAATTACTTGCAGAATGGTAAGCTTAAACACTGTCTTTCTCCTCTAGAGAGAAGTCTGATACAGTCATGTCCAAGGTGGTGTATCCCACTCAGATATTTTTCCTTGTCTACATTATGCTTAACTCAAGATTTGTATGTTCCTTAGCTTAGGCAAGCTGTTGAGTTGCTTAAACTCTCATTGGCTGTAATCTAAATGTAGGTGTGGGCACTTAGCATTTTACAAGATCATGCCCTTATTTTATTGTCCCATTTCCTATCAAATAATCAATGACATGACCTGTTCTTTTCAGACTGTTTTGTCCTTCCAAGACATTTTATATGTGTCGAGTCTCTAGCCTTGTTCTTATCTCATGACCATTACCAAGCCTTCAATTTTGCTTGGCACTCAGCAAGAGGTAAATGTTCCCTTTAGAAAGTATCAGAAAATATCTTTACGCAAAGCAAATCAAACGTAGCAGTCACTTCTGGTTTCCTTAGGCAAATTTTAACAGGAAGCAGATTACAGTAGATATAATGCATAAAAAATATAAGAGGTGTTAAACATTCAGCATCCTGATTAGAGATCTGACGATTCTGTTTCATTATTCTAGGTACAAAAGGGAAACAAAATATGATTTAAGGCAATCAGATACCTTAAATAATGTAAAAAGTGACAAAGCGTCCTATGGCACCTTATAGACTAACAGAAGTATTGGAGCATGAGCTTTCGTGGGGGAATACCCACGCATCCGACAAAGTGGGTATTAACCCACGAAAGCTCATGCTCCAATATGTCTGTTAGTCTATAAGGTGCTATAGGTGCCATAGGACGCTCTGTCACTTTTTACAGATCCAGACTAACACGGCTACCTCTCTGATACTTAAATAATGTATTACACCTCAGGAAACCATGGTTCTATATGAGAGTGTGGAGTGAGTCTGTCTCTCTGCCGCTCCAGTAAGTGTCCCCCTGGCCTCTAGAACACAGTTGGTTATTAGTTAGTTATGTTACAGAAGTGTTTAAAGGCCCCAACCAGGATCAGGGCCCCAACGGGCTAGCCAGGTTTGAAACACATTGTAAGGGATAGTCGCTGCCGCAAAGAGCTTGCAACCTAATGACAAGGCAGACTACTGGCGCTGGAGGAGAGGAAGAAGGATTATTATCTCTATTGTCTTCGTTATGTACCCTGTCTTTTCCACTATTTTTTTAAACTGCTAATACACAGTCGTGGGTCTCTAGTTACTAAAATCCAACCTACTTATCAGCTGCTGGAAAAGGTAGCCTGCAAAGTGCATTCCTGCATTCCTTTTTGTATTTTAATATTTAAAGAGACATCTGTGAGTAAGATTTTTTTTTAACACTGTATTTACAGAACAGTAAGCCCCCCATTCTGACACCCTGCTCACCTAGCTCTGGGATGGATGGTCACATCCCTTACTCAGATGTGCTAGGGACTAAGCCACCTCCCTCCACCCCCAACACTAGCACACTTCCTTAGCTTAGCTCAGACCGTGAGTGGCTGTGAGGGGAAATGCAGGAACTACTTGCATGATACGTCCTGCTGCAATCGAGTGTTCGGGGAGGGGTTGAGAGGTGAGGTACATTGGAAGAACCCTACGGCCGTCCACACTTATTGACCAGAGTGGTTAGGCTGGAACACAAGGAGGAGTTATTTGCTCCATGAAAAGGGCTGTAATAACTTCCTACTCCCTCAGAGCGAGCAGGGGAGGAATCGTAACTGAGACACTTTTCACAGTGTGGCCACATTCGGCCGCTTCCTCAGACACAATTCTAACGTTACAGTCTAGGCCTCTGGGAGTGCCGTTATTGTGATCAGTTAGGACAGGCTGTCCTTCATTTATTTGCTGGATCTTCTATGCAACAATTGCACATCCCCTTCCACTCCCCTGATGCTTTTCAGTGGTGGGTGGCATGAATCTGTAAAGATATTTGGGTTGCTTTAGGGAGAAAGATGTTCTACAAGAAGTACCCCCCTGGTGCAGCTATCCAGTGCAACACCTTCTGCACCACTTCAGTTCCATGATAGTGGTGGTCCAGGCAAATCAGCTGGACTGGGAAGTCTTTTCCCTCACCATGTACGTTGCAGAGGGAATTTCCACACCAGCCGCAAATAACCTGATGCACCAATGGGTTTGGTAATACTCTGGATCCAGTGTGTTTCAAAGCCCCTGTGTAATGGCTGTGGACAAATAGCTGCACTGCAACCCCATAGCATACACCAGGTGGGAAGGGGTCATTTCCATCCCCTCTCAACCACACAGAGATACCTCCACAAAACCTAATGGTTCGGGCTGTGTTTTGGGGAGAAGGGGGGTGTTTTACTTAGATTCAGAGGGGTAGCTGTGTCAGTCTGGATTTGTAAAAAGCAACAAAGAGTCCTGTGGCACCTTAAAGACTAACAGATGTATTGGAGCGTGAGCATTCATGGGTGAATACCCACTTCGTCAGACACATGAGCTTATGCTCCAATACATCTGTTAGTCTTTAAGGTAATACAAGACTCTTTGTTGCTTTTTACCTAGATTCAAGTATCAGAGGGGTAGCCATGTTAGTCTGGATCTGTAAAAGCAGCAAAGAGTCCTGTGGCACCTTACAGACTAACAAATGTATTGGAGCATAAGCTCATGTGTCTGACGAAGTGGGTATTCACCCACAAAAGCTCATGCTCCAATACATCTGTTAGTCTTTAAGGTGCCACAGGACTCTTTGCTGCTTTTACTTAGATTGTAAGATTTTGTGGGCTGGGGTGGTTATATTTCTGGAACCAGCAGAGGAGACAGACAGATGCAGAGGGAACTGATGGACACACAGCTTCTCTGCTGAGGTAGCTTTATTGTTCTGACTGCAAAATTAAAGCTAACACAAAACTGAGGGGGAGAGTACAGAGCCTCCTGAGCATTTAAAGGGACAGGACATCGCAGAGGTCATCTGTGTCTTCTGGTTCGAAAGAGTGCCTCGCAAAATGGGGTCTTGGTCCAGAACTGTGTCTCCTAGGTGCTACCACAACACAGATAACAATAATAGTTATTTATAATAGTAAGGTATATTTATTTTAAGGTGTCAGCACTTAAATAATAATTTTCTAGAGAAAAGGGTGGGTGAGGTGATATCTTATATTGGACCAACTTTCTTGGTGAAAGAGACAGGCTTGCAAGCTCACACTGACTTCTGGGTCAGACCTGTCCAATAATAATAATAATAAAAAAAAGCAAAAAGTCCAATAAAAGATATTACCTCACCCACCTTGTCTCTAATATCCTGGGACCAACACGGCTACAACAATACTGCAGGTAATAACTTTCTGCCCTATACTATTGTGTAGTATCCCTATGAGTTGCTGAACAGCTGCTGGGTTGTGTTTTAGAGGTTAAGAATTTACTCAGGGTGTGGCTATAGTAGCCAAGTTAGCTTCTTGCAGAAGCGCTTTGCTTTGCTCCCCAGAATCTGACTCCTCCGTCCCCACGTTTTGCACAGCAGAACTGTACTGGTTTGGGTGCCAAGGTAGCCTCCAGGCCAAGATCTGCCCAGTTTATCAATTGCTATGGGATCCTTCTGGACTGAACTGTAAATGTAAAAGTTCATTATGTAATTACTTCAAAAACATCTGCTGCTGCCTCTGCCTTTCTGGGGTTGAAATCAGCCTGTCACTATATGCACTAGAAACTTCTGAGATTATCATCAGTTCAGTTTTCTAAATTAGAACAGAAGGGGTACAACATGGATTCTTGTCAAATTACACTATCGCCCTGGAAACTGTAAATAGGATTCAATTCCCTTTTCTGATTGGGGGAAGGCGGGAGTTGCTTAGTTATAATTCTTGGTTTCTTTAGCATCTTCATAAATAACTAGCAGATTTTAATTCTATTTCTAAAATCAACCAACATCTTGAGATTGATTCAAGTTTATTAATTAAAAGGAAGAACTGAATCATGTGTATAAAAAAGAAAAATTTTATATTTAGACTTCTAGTACAAATGAAAGCCTCTTTGTTATTTGAAATAGAAAATCTTGTTACCTTTTAGGGCCCAATCCTCTTTCCATTGGAATCAAAGATAAAATATTCCCAGGGAATACAATTGGAGCAAGATTTGGTATGTAATGTGCTTGATGGAATTTAAATACTTTGGGGTTTGTTTTTTATTTGTTTCCTTTTACTTCAAATAACTCTGAGGAAAAGATTTGTCAGTAGGGCATCAGAGTGGGTGGTCAATTGCCATTCGGCAGGCGTAGCAAGAGAAATGTAATTACAGGAATGAAACGATGTTTACATTTCCCCAGGTGACCTAGCCAGCTAGCTCTAGGGCGTATTTGGTCTCGTATTGTGAATCTAAGGCATTTTGTCACACAGCAGACCGTGTACAACTTTCTCGACTCACCAGGGTTTCTCCCACTTAATAAAAATAATCAAATTCCTTTATTGAAAACTTTACTTCACTTAAGACAAGCATATTTATTTTGCCATTAGAATAATAAAATAGGCATTTCGTTTATGAGACTGTCCTAGAGATGTTCACTGTTTGGTCAACCTGGTCTTGCATAGAGCCAGGAGAAATATAATAAGAAAATTAGCTGATCCTTGCTCTGGTAGAAATAAGGCCCTGGAATTGTTGTTGAAGTAGTGTGCATGTACTTAATGAGACAGAGTCAAATTCAGAATTGTAGGATGGTACATGCCAGTAAGTAGGGGTACATGGGTTTGAGGAAGTCTAAACTGATATAACTAAATCCTTGCGTACACTATAGTTATAACAGCTCTTAGATATCTTGGCAAAACAATAGATAGATATAAATAACTGAGGCAGGAAAGCTGAAGAGTGGTCCCCTGACCTGGTTACCAAATGGTTAAAAGGTGTATTGTACGCAGGACTGAGATGTGTCTCACCTTCTTTCCTTCTTACAAGCTTTCCCTGCATCTGTAACTCTCCTGCTGACCTCATCTGCCATGGGTCATTATTCTCTTCCTTTAAAAGTCTGTCATCTAATCAGACCTTGACAAAATACTGTCCATGTCTATTTATGCTACCTTGTAAAACTGAGGCAACTTAGAATATAAAGTAAGACTTTGTTGTCTTTGATGCAGAACACGTAGGCTGTCGGCAGTTTTCAAGCTAAGATTCTAAACATGCTATTGCATTGCTGGAACATGCTCAATTCCATAGGGTGATGGGCATAGTGTAAGAAACTCAGAAATCAAAGCAGGGAAAGACCTGTTACTAGATCATCTAGTACATCCTTCCTTACCACTGTGGGCTTGCTCCCCATAGTATATTTTCCAGTACTTTGTACATTGCAGTTTGAAATGTCTCTAAGAAAGGTCACGGTTTTACAGATTTCTCAGCATGGGACGTTTTCCCTGAATGTTACTTTAAAAAAAATCACACTACTCAGTTATTCCCCACTGTGCAGCCCTAAACACTCTCTCCCAGTCTTAAGGCCCAGTAATGGGAGGTACTAAATGCTGCTAATTCCCACTGAAGTCAACGGGCTGTTAAGCACGTTCAGCACTTTGCCAGAACTGCCCTTGGTATTTACACTCTTTGTATAGCTATAGAGAGATTCTACGTCTCTTATTAGTTGTCTCTTAGCCGTGTTATGACTCTTTTGTTCTTTTCATTTTCCATGTAACTCAGACCCACCAGCCGTACATATATAGAGAATACCCAGGTAGAGTAGGTATACAGTATAAATCTCCACAATGGTTTTATTGTAATCTCTTTATGCCTTCTTATATTCTAAGCATTGTCATCTTAAAAGTGTCATGTCCGCCCCTGAAGTTATTTTCTATGTTCAAAACAGTAAACTAGAAATAGGAGATTGGGGAGTGGGGAATGAGAAGAATTAATTTTATCTTTGTATTAATTATGAAAGTCTAACTTCCTGGTGTAGTTAACTCAAGGATCATCATTTTAGTCCTAGCATACCATCCGTGTAATCCATCTGTTGAAATGGGATGCAAAATCTTAATTCATCACACAGAGGCTTTCTAGATATGGCTGAAAAGGTATTTGCATAAGTTCCCTTAGCTCCGTGTTAATTAAAAAACATGCTTTGCAGGAAGTGGCCTGGGAGCTCCAGGGATTTCTCCAAGATGGGCTATGTTAGTACCAGCATTATCTAAATGAGATACCAGGTGCAAACTTGGTCAGGTCTTCAAGGTGCAGGATTGGGTGTCACAAGATCACAATTCCTTACTTGGCTTTGCTACAGGCTCCGTGTGTGACTTCTTTGTGCTTCAGGTTCCACTTGTATGTTAACACGTACCTGTCTCTTAGGAAAATTGGACAGACAAGATGGGTGAGGTAATATATTTTATTGGATCAACTTCTGTTAGTGAGAGAGGTACGTTTTTGAGCTTACAGAAAGCTCTTCAGGTCTGGGAAACTTATTCAGAGTGTCACAGCTAGATACAAGATGGTGCAGATTGTTTAGCATATGTAGTTCACACATATTTCAAGGGACCATTCAAGGTGAAGTGGCCTATTAACAGACCTCCAATCATAAGGAGAAAAGGAAGGGGGAAAGCAACTGTGGGTGGTTGTTAGTGGGTTATAGATTGTTGCTGTAAACCATCAATCCAATGCCTCTGTTCAATCCATGATTTTTAGTGTCTAGCAAAGTTATGAATTTAAGCTCCCAGGCTCGTCTTTTGAAAGTGTTGTGCAAGTTTCCTTTGAGGATGAGGACTGATAGGTCAGATATAGAGCAATCGCTTTGTGAAAAATGTTCACCCACAGGTGATGCAGTGTTTTTCTCTTTTATCATTTGAGAACATAGTGATTGTCTGGTTTTGTCCACATAGTTGCTATTAGGGCATTTAATGCACTGGATGGAGTACACCACATGTTGTCATGGGCATATATAGGATCTTGAAAGCTGTGTTGTGGAGGGCATTGATCATTGTAGTAGTGAAGATATGGCTGCAAGTTTTGCATCTGTTGTTCTGGGAGTGTCTGGTGCTGCTTTGAGTTGATGTATCCTGGGCTGCGGGGAGTTTGCTTCTGGTGGTGAGCTTGGAGATACTGGAGATTGTTTGAAGGCCAGAGGAGGGGCTTCAGGAAAGATTTCAGGATAGGGTCCCCATTAAGTGAAGGTTTTTAGTTGTTTGATTATACCCTGTATGGATTTCAGTGAGGCGTGGTAGGTGTGTACAGTTAGAGAAGGTTTTATTTCTATACTGAAGCAACTTCTCTCAGGGTATTAGGGTGGTCCATTCCGTGATACGATCTGCTTCTCTGGTGGAGTGTCCTTGGTGGTGATTTTGAGTGTATTAAGGTGATTAATGAAGATCTGTAAGCACTTTGAAATCTTCAGATGGAAGACATATGTAAATTATCATTATATTAGTGTCAAAATTACATTCTCAGAAAAATAAAATGTGGCTATATATAAACCATATATAGATGTTCCTCACCTGGTGTAAATTGATGTCAGTGGAACTAGAGACTACCCCAGCTGGAAACCCAGCCTTGAAACATGGATCTGGAAGTCTTTCAGGAAAGGGGCTTTTTCCTGAGATTTCTAGTACTTCTGCTGTTTATTACTGGAACCCAGAAGTAACAAAAACTTATCAGAAAATTCTGGAATTGATTTCACTTTGAGAGTTAACAGGATGATTTTAAACAGAAAGTTCTGCAGGGCAGGTACCAACTGGCTGGCACAGTTTTCCTCTTTTATAGTGCCATGTATATATACAGTGCTATATAAACAGTAACTTCTAGGCTTTAGTAATAATAATATAAAATTTGTCAACAGTCTACAAGCCTTGAGACTCTCAGTGCTTCTAAGTCCTACCGTGGGTAGCCATAGTATAAAAGTAAATGGCTTTCTAAAAGGTATAGTGCCTCAGAGCTTGATTAGAAAAAGAGTCAACATGGTTTTTGTAAATGGAAATCATGCCTCACCAATCTATTAGAATTCTTTGAAGGGGTAAACAAGCATATGGACAAAGGGGATCCAGTGCATATAGTGTACTAAGATTTTCAGAAAGCCTTTGAGAAGGTTCCTCGCCAAAGTAAGCTGTCATGGGATAAGAGGGAAGGTCCTCTCGTGGATTGGTAACTGGTTAAAATATAGGAAACAAAGGGTAAGAATAAATGGTCAGTTTTCAGAAGGGAGAGAGCTAAATTATGGTATTCCCCAGGGTTCTGTGCTGGGACCAGTCCTATTCAACATATTCAGAAATAATCTGGAAAAAGGGGTAAACAGTGAGGTGGCAAAATGTGCAGATGATACAAAACTACTCAAGATAGTTAAGTCCAAAGCAGACTGTAAAGAGCTACAAAAGAATCTCTCAAAACTGAGTGACTGGGCAACAAAATGGCAGATGAAATTCAGTATTGATAAATGCTATGTAATGCACATTGGAAAACATAATCCCAACTATACATATAAAATGGTGGAGTCTAAATTAGCTGTTACCACTCAAGAAAGAGATCTTGGAGTCATTGTGGGTAGTTCTCTGAAAACATCCACTCAATGTGCAGCTGCAGTCAAAAAAGCAAACAGAATGTTGGGAATCATTAGGAAAGGGATAGATAATAAGACAGAAAGTATCATCTTGCCTCTAGATGCCCACATCATGAATACTGTGTGCAGATGTGATCGCCCCATCTCAAAAAAGATAAATTGGAATTGGAAAAGGTTCAGAAAAGGGCAACAAAAATTACTGGGGGTATGGAACGGCTGCCCTATGAGGAGAGATTAATAAGACTGGGACTTTTCAGCTTGGAAAAGAGAGGACTAAGGGGGGATATGATTGAGGTCTATAAAATTATGACTGGTGTGGAGAAAGTAAATAAGGAAGTGTTATTTACTCTTTCTCATAACACAAGAACTAGGGGTCAACAAATGAAATTAATAGGCAGCAGGCTTAGAACAAGAGGAAGTATTTCTTCACAGAACACACAGTCAACCTGTGGAACTCTTTGCCAGAGGATGTTATGAAGGCCAAGACTATCTAACAGGGTTCAAAAAAGTACTAGATAAATCATGGAGGATAAGTCCATCAACGGCTATTAGCCAGGATGGGCAGAGATGGTGTCCCTAACCTCTGTTTGCCAGAAGCTGGGAATGAGCAACAGGGGATGGATCACTTGATGATTACCTGCTCTGTTCATTCCCTCTGGGGCATCTGTCATTGGCCACTGTTGGAAGACAGGAAACTGGGCTGGATGGACTTTTGGTCTGTCCCAGTATGGCCGTTCTTATGTAGTATCCTACCTTATTAAAAATGCACACCATTAATTATTCTGTACAGTATTTGACATCACAGAATAGAAGTACCACAGCAACTTAGGCCATGTTAGAATAAAAGAGCAGCACCAAACTTCCTGGCTTGATGGGTTTTACTCATGACAAAAAGAAGTATATTTAGGACTTTTTTCCTGTGTGCATAATTGAACAGTTCTATTCACCTTAGCATCACATGGAGAAATTATTTGTAGCTGGACATGAAGAAATGTGAGAAAAAGTTCATTTTCTCTTTTGCACTGTTTTTTTAATTGTTGCTGAAGAATTAAAATAGCAAATTAAATCAGATATTGCCAGAGATGTTGGTGGCACAGACTGGTGAATGCTTTGTTTGAAACACTTGTGGCTTTTCAAAACTGAGTTTCTGATAATTCTCAGTATGTTCCGTGAGCTCAGATACTTTTTACATACAGACGCTTTGTCCCCTTTACGTTTCTTAGCTAATTTAACACTTGCAATACTTACATTCTCATTCCCATAGTGTGTAAGCAGAATGCCTATCCCAAGAGATAAATTGTCTGCATTAGGTTTAGGAAGTTGTGAGTTGAAACCTTACTGGGTTTTCTTTATTAAATGTTTTGTGTGTCTGTTTAACTCTCATTGTAATATGGATGACTAAATTCTCACCATGTAATTATTTTTATTGGCTATAAACTGGCTGCATCTGACTAGAATATTTCAGCTTTTTTTTTTAAAGGAGAACCACCAAAACCTAGAGTATATTAACTCCAATTTCCATGAAGTTTTGTGTACATTTAAAGCTTTGTATGTATTTTGTTTGAACTTTGTAATCCTTGACTAAAATGCTTAATTAACATCTTTTGGCAGCATCTGTACTATGTTTCCATTAAATTAATGAGGCTGTATGGGCACCAACTGCTGGCTAATTTACAAGAAAACGTTTGTTTCTGCTTTTCCAAATGCATGGTGTAACCTAGCAGATAATCCTGTTGGCTTTGTGGTTTCTAGTCCTCTTGTGGTGTGCTCACATTTAAAACAAACCTCTCTATTATCATCATCTGTTTTCCTTTCAATATGCTAAGCATGAAAAAATTCCCATCTCCTTAACTGTTTTTCTAAGATGCACTGGGTAATAGTGTGCAGCTAGCCCCATTGTTATCATATTGCAGGCCTCTGATCTCTTTCCTTGTTGGACCCATTTATAGCCTCCACATGGGCTCTCAATGTCTAGCACAGAGGTTCTCAACCTTTTTCTTTCTGAGGCCCCCCCAACATGCTATAAAAACTCCACTGCCCGCCTGTGCCACAACTGGTTTTCTGCATATAAAAGCCACGGCCAGCATTAGGGAGTAGTAAGCAAGGCAGTGACCTGGGTTCCCATGCCACCATGGGCCCCACAAACTAAGCTTCTCAGGCTTCAGCTGCAACCTCGGGTGGCAGGGCTTGGGGCTCCAGGCTTCAGCACCATGTGGCACAGCTTTGGCCTTCTGCCCTAGGCCCCAGCTAGTCTAATGCTGGCCCTGCTTCTCGGACCCTCTGAAACCTGCTTGTGGCACTCCATAGGGCCCCATATGGTTCCCAAGTTTCTAATTGCAAAAAACCGAGCACTCCTGCCCCACCCCCTGCCCTGCCCCTTCTCTGAGGCCTCACTCCCCCACTTGCTCCATCTCCCGTCCCTCCGTTGCTCACTCTCCCCCACCCTCACTCACTTTCACCAGGCTGGAGCAGAGTGTTGAGGCGTGGGAGGGGGTGAGGGCTCTGGCTGGGGGTGTGGACTCTGGGGTGAGGCTGTGGATGAGGGGCTTTGGGTGTTGCAGAGGACTCTGGCCTTGGGGCGCGGCTCCAGGTGGGGCCAGAAATGAGGAGTTCAGGGTGCAGGAGGGGACTCCGGGCTGGGGCAGTGGGTAGGGGTGCAGTGGGGTGAGGGATCCGACTGAGGGTATGGGCTCTGGGGTGGAGCCAGGTATGAGGGGTTTGGGGTACAGGATGGGTCTCTGGGCTGGGACAGGGTTGGGGTGTGGGGAGGATGAGGGCTCTGGCTCAGGGTGCAGGCTCTGGGTTGGGGCCGCAGATGAGAAGTTTGGGGTGCAGGAGGAAGCTCAGGGCTGGGGTAAGGTGTTGGGATGTTGGGGGGGTGTGGGCTCAGGAAGAAAGTTTGATTGTCAGAGAGGACTCCGGACTGGAACAGGAGGTTGAGGTTCTGGGTGCGGGGTCCCGGCAGTGCTTACCGCATCTCCTGGAAGCAGACACCAAATCCCTGCAGCCGTTAGGTGCATAGACAGCCAGTGAGGCTCCACAGGCACCTTCCCCACAGCTCCCACTGGTTGCGGTTCCCGGCCAATGGGAGCTACCGAGCCGGCACTCAGGGCACAGGCAGCATGCGGAGTCTTCCTGGCCGCCCCAGCATCTACGGGCCACAGGGACCCAGTAACTGCTTCCGTGAGTTACGCAGAGCTAGGGCAAGCAGGGAGCCTGTCTTAGCCCCAGGCCCCCGCTGCACCACCAGCCAGACTTTTAACAGCCCGGTCACCGGTGCCAACCGGAGCTGCCAG
Organism: Gopherus flavomarginatus; assembly: GCF_025201925.1. NCBI lineage: Eukaryota > Metazoa > Chordata > Testudines > Testudinidae > Gopherus > Gopherus flavomarginatus. The sequence goes on from NC_066617.1 coordinate 355,923,762, forward strand.
GGTCCCTTTTTGACTGGGCAGTCCCATCGAAAACCAGACACCTGGCAACCCTATGGCCCCAGACACCTGGTTGAGAACCACTGAAGACACAGATTCTTGGAGAAGCTTCTGAGTGCTGCATTCTCAACAACCTCCCTGAGCCCTCCTTAGCAGGTAACATGGAGGGGGAATCTCAGCTTTCTTCCACATCATGCCAGGGGGATAAGGAAAAGAACATGTGTTCTCCGCGAAAGGGGCCATGGAGAAGGTGCCCCGTCCCATTTCCATCTTTGGTTTGTGCAGAGAGGGAGAAAAGATCCATCAAGGAGGAACATCTGTAGAAGTGTATGTGTGAGGGGAAAGAATGACTGTAGAGTATAAGGAGTGGGAGTGAGGAGCAGGGGCAGCTCCAGGCACCAGCATAGCAAGCTGTGGGGGGCGGTGTGCCAGTCGCTGTAAGGGCGGCAGTCAAAGTGGCCTTCAGTGGCATGCCTGCGGGAGGTCCGCCAGTCCCACGGCTTCGGCAGCAATTTGGCGGCGGGAACTCCAAAGTTGCAGGACTGACAGATCACCTGCAGAAACGCCGCCGAATCCACGTGACCAGCAGACCGCCCACAGGCGTGCCACCCAAGGCCACCGGACTGCCACGCTTGGGGTGGCAAAAAACATAGAGCCGGCAAAAAACATAGCTGAATGGTGGTACCTGTGACACAGTGCAAGGGCACCCTCTGGTTTCCAGAAAATTGACAGCTTGTTCCTTCTCTTGTGGAGGGAGAGTTTTAAATGATTGCTGGTGAAGATCCGGCTCTGTGTTAGGGGCACAGGACTGGGCTAACTCCTAAACTGAGCTAGACAACTTTTTTCTTCTTATACTGCCTATTGTAGGTAGTTATATAACCTCCATTGCGTAGCAGGAGACAAGGTGCCTTAAAATCTTCAGTGTATTAATCCTCACAACAGGTAAGGAATGGCTATTACCCTATTTTTTAGATGGGGAACTGAGACAGAGAGATTAAGTGAGTTGGTTAGTGGCAGAGCAGTGAACTGAACCAGGGTCTCCTGAGTTTTAGGACAGCACCTTAAAGACTGGAGCATCCTTCCTTTTTAGGGAGTCTCTTGCTTAAAGGAGAACACGCTGCTGACTGTGAATGTGTGTGTATTTTTGCTGAGTCATTCCTCCTGCTTTCATTACCGTACTAAGCTGCCTTTTAAAACTTGCTCTTATTTCTCATTATGGGAGTCCGCTGTTTGGCCAGGTGTTGCAATGCTCCTGTCAATTGCAACTTATGACATGACTGTCTCTGAGTCTCATTGTTACTTGTATGGAACATACCATACATAGGATGGCTTTGCAAGCTGATCTTTCTCATCTGGTGTTTCATTTTCCCTTTCATGTGCTTTCCTCGCCTCTGCTTGTGTTTACAAGTCTTCTAGCTTTGAGGCTCCCACAATAAAATTGTTTCATCTTGATGTTGATTTCTTTCTTTTTCCATTGTCTAGTTTCCATAGAAGTTGTCTTGGCAGTTTTTTGAAAGTGCAATTTATCGTTATTGTCCAAATAAGCATAACAAACGTTCTAGTGAATTCCAGATCTGGGCTTCATGACTCAAACCACACACATGTTTCTCCACTGTCCTTTCTCTCTGAAAATAACTACAGCCGTACTTTGTGAACCCATGTTTTGTTGTTTGGAAGGCATAATTTCTCATTATTTGTTTTGATGCATGGAAGCTTTTACCTAGCGAATTCGGTTTGCGATTGTAAAGGCTTGCTGTAAATAATAGTATTCATTAACTGCCTGGCTTGGATGGATGAGAAAGCTAATACAGTAAACACAGACCTTGGCTAGTATACAAGTTTGGAGTGGTACAATGGGGACTGTATACATGAAATAACAAATGGCTAGGGACAGTAGATTGGGAATTTCAACACACCCTCTCTCATAATACAAAAATAAAAGAGTATTCAATGAGACTAGATTTAAATCTAATAAAAGGAAATGCTTTTTCACACAATGCAAAATTAGCCTGTGGAATGCATTGCCACAAGATGTCACTGAGGCCATAAACTTAGCATCGTTCAGAAAACAATTAGACATTTTTATGGATAGTGAGAATATTCAAAATAACAGCAAATAATGTAAAGAAAATACACATGAGTTTTAGAAGGGATATGCACTGTCATGCTTCTGGGAATTAGTCAAAACTAAGTTTTGGGACCCTGGAGGAAGGTTATTCTTTAACTGCCTGTTGCACGGTTTCTTCCATCTCCCTCTGAAGCAGCAGGTTACTCACTACCACCAGAGAGCCAGAAATGGAAATTCCTATATTTCTGTGTGCTGGAATGAATGTGTGTGATTTTAGTATATTCTCTTTTCCTTGCAAGCAGACATTTCCTTTGTGTTGGTCTGACCTGGAATAATCCTGAAACAGGTAGTCTTCCTGTCTGGTGATGGGATTACATTTATGTTGCAAAGCCCCAACACAGATATAGATGTTCTCCAATCATGTGCCAGCTGAGTTTGAACTTGTAAGAGTTTGGTAAAGCTGGGTAGATGAAGATGGTTTGGGTAAATTCAACACTTCTCCAATCTCTGATAACATTGTCTACTACGTAACCTATCTTTCCATTGCCATAGAAAGTAGAGGGTATCTTAATGGTCTAAGTGCCAAGTTTGGCATTGTTAGACTGCTCAGATTCAGATCAACTCTTATTCCTTAAGGTATAGATAAAGTGAATACCTCATAGTTTATTATTATGGCTTATTTGGAAGAGACATTAAAAACATGAACCTTACAAAATGCCTGGCACCTTACAAGAGTGTAGATTCCAGTATTCTTTGCCAAAATTTCCTCTCCCTATCCTGCTGTGCAGCTTTTGTGAGCCACTCAGTTGCTACCCTCTGTAACGTCTTGGGGTCTGCTCAGAGCAGTAAGGGGTTCTGTCACCACTTGCCCTGTAACTTTGAGGTACCAGAGTACCGTGTGGTTATGGTGCAGATCCCTGACATCAGTAGCCAGCCTGTAAACATAAGGTTTCACCCTGGCTTCCACCAGCCTGGTTACTCCTTGCAGGGTGATACAAACAGCCCTTGCAGTCCCAAGTCTCCCCAAATCTGTCCTCCCCGAGTTCTTAAGTACCAAACACTCAGACTATTCCCCACTGGTTCATCACCCCTGAAGGCGTGAAACCAGCCTCTCAGTTATCAGTTCACTTTGGGATACATGCTCCACACAGTTTGCGCAATAGAGACCTACTCAAAGTAAAAACAAACAAAAAGTTTATTTTCTAGAAAGATTCAAAGATGAGTAAAGGAAAGCAAACACATAAAAATTACATGAAAAATCAGCATAAAGATAAAACATCAGGCTTTACACTTCCACTTGAGAGAAAAGCCCTTTTCTAATACAAGTTACCGGTAGCCTTTGAACAGTTTCTAGCCCCCTAGCTATGGGGAGAGCGGCAGGATTCAGCATTCATGGATAGCTTCCCACCTAAAAGCTGTCCCTCGGTATTTACACAGATATCTCTTCAAACTCCTTCCATTTTAAAAGAGTTTGCAGCATAGATAATATGAAGGGGCGGAGCATAAGGGGTCAAGTGCCATCCCCTGATTCTGCTTGGCCTGCCGGGAGCCGGGGTCGTAGAGGGGATCTGTCCTTTTCCTGCTGCACCTGCCTCCCGGCACATTCGGCCCCTGTCCCTGGCAGCTGGGCCTGGGCAGGGAGAGGAAGGGGTGGGACATCTCACACTGGTCTCTCTGGTTGGCTGCTCTGTACAGCCCAGCAGCTGCCTGCAAGAGCCAGGCTGGGTAGGTGATGGCTTCCACTCCCCGCCTTGGCCTGGCTACCAGGGACAGGGCCAAGCGAGCTGGAGTCCCCTCTCTGCCCCAGCAGGTTTCTAGCTCACTCAGCACCTGTCCCCAGTAGCCAAGCCCGGGCAGGGAGCACAAGCCGCTGCCTCTCGAGCTAGGTTCTGTCAGGCAGCTGCCGCGTTGCACAGAGCAGCGACCCTGAGCAGCCATAGGGTGACCATGCGTCCCATTTTGGCTGGGACAGTCCCTTTTGTAAGCCCTATCTTGGCCATCCCAACCTTTTTGGCAGAAGTGGGCATTTGTCCCGTTTGTTCTTGATGACTTGATCAGGTGGCAAGAGCAAATAGGACAAATGCCCACTTTTGTCAAAAAAAAAAGTGAGGTGCATTGCTGAGGAACATGTGGGGCGAGTGGCTCAGGCCAGCCATGCGGGGTTGGGGGGCAGAGTTCAGGCCAGTCCCACACAGGGCGGGGGAGGACTCAGGCCAGTCCTGCACAGTGTCACGTTTGCCCTTTGGGAAATATGGTCACCCTAGGCAGTCACTTTCAGCTGTGTGAGAAACAGCTCCGTCCCACTCCCCATCCGGGCCTGGCTGCCAGGGACAGGGGCCAAATGTGCCGGGGGAGGGGAGGCAGAGTGGGAGAAGGACAGAGCCCTCCCTCCCCACAGATAATTCTGGTGGGGCAGAGAGAGCATGGAAGTCTCTGGACTGGGTTCAGGGTGGTGGAGGGTCGCCGGGGAAGGAGCTGGGAGCAGGTTTCCCTGGCCTCCGCTCAGCCGGCACCAGGGCTGGCTGCAGGCAGGCCCAGAAGCACATGCTTCCCACTTAGGGTGACCAGATGTCCCAATTTTATAGGGATGGTCATGATTTTGGGGTCTTTTTCTTATATAGGCTCCTGTTACTCCCCCCACACACTCACTGTCCCAATTTTTCACACTTGCTGCCTGGTCACCCTATTCCTGCTCCTGTGCCCCCAACCTCCCCCAAGAGCCAGCGGGATTGGCCACCCTGGCCCAGGAAGGTGGGGCTGGAAGTTCCTCCCAGAGGCGACACATGGGGCAGTCACATACCCTCCCCTTTATATTACATTCCCCCTCCCACTCCAGTATCAGAAAGCATGAGTCATCTATCCTTTGCCAGGGTTTTTTTTTAGCTAGATATTCAAAGTGAGAAAATCCCCAGTTGTCTCGGTGTCTTTCCATTCATTCTTACTGGCGCATGATTGTCTTTTCCTGGGTTTCCAATGCAACATTACTTGAGCCCAGTTTTGTGTAAATACATGACTTGAGAAGTATCCACACATCCCCGCTATGAGGGTAGCTACAGTTCCACCACACATTATAAGCAGTTTTCTATATATATAAATACATAGATTCATAACCACATACTTTATACATATGTCTCATAATGACCATCAAGTTCAAAAGCTTTCATAAAAGACATTCTCGACATACTTTTATAGTATAACACAATATGCAATCAGTTGGTTTAATTGCGCATTTTGTGGGTTTAAACTTTCTGTTCTCCCTTCAGGGTGTCTGGACTTTGTCTGTCACCCTCCAGACTGGATGTGCCTGTACTTTGTTTCAGTCATGCTTTAGTCAGTTAAATGATTTTGAATCCTTTAAGATGGGATGTGTTATGTAAATATACAGTGTAGTATTAATGCTACTCCACCGTTGAATTCTGATCATTACAATATTAATTCCTATGGGTTTCCCCCCAGGTTAATTCACTTTTTCTGGGTCCATCTAGCCCATTATCCTGTCTTCCAACAGTGGCCAATGCCAGGTGCCCCAGAGGAAATGAAGAGAACAGTGATCCAGCCCCTGCTGCCCACTCCCAGCTTCTAGCAAACAGAGGCTAGGGACATCATCCCTGCCCATCCTGGCTAATAGCCATTGATAGACCCATCCTCCATGAACTTATCTAGTTCTTTTTTGAACCCTGTTATAGTCTTTGCCTTCACAACATCCTCTGGCAAGAAATTCCACAGGTTGACTGTGTGTTGTGTGAAAAGTTGCATTATATCAGAGCACCCAAAGTATGCGTGTGTGACAGGGAGAGAGTTGTGGTTGGGGGTAACTAATTTAACATGAATTTTGGTCCAGATGCAAGAGCGCTGGAAAATAATGGACAGCTAATCAAGCTATGTGAAGAATGATAATGAGGTTGGTGATCATGATATTTTGAAAACTTGAAAGAAAACTACAGTGCTTAGTTAGAATACCTTGTGTAACTGAAATGGTTATTTGATAAATAAGAATGTCTTCAAACTGATTTTAAAGGATTGTCATTATTTTAGCAAATTGTATAAATGGCTTTGCAGTGAGAGGTAGCATTTTAGTGTTAATTTTCCCTGAAGCAGCAGTCTGATGCTGGTTAGGACTATAATGTTGGATATCTAGTATCCAGTTAAATATTGAATTAATTTGCCCAACGCTATTATTTATTTTTAGCATTATAGGTGTGCATGGCCCTTTAAAGACAAATAGAAGCAGCCAAGTTCTGTGCCTTGTGAAGCTTGTAGTGTGTCTGATCCTGCAAAGTTTAGGGAACTACCTGCAGTATTAAGACACTGTTTTAAACTTTAGCGGAATTACTCATGGAAGTAAGCACTACTCTTAGTTGTAAGTGTTCACAAGATCAGGCCCTGAATTGGACAATGTACCAAGAAAGTTATTGTGTGCTTATTTCAAATGCAAAACCCATATAGTTTCAGTTTATAACACTAGAAAATCTAATTCTAAATTAAAGTTAATCCATGAGTTCAATGCTGAGGTTGAGTTTGGGAGTGGGGAAGGGGAGGAAAAAACAAGGCCTTCTGTGTTCTCTGGCACGAAACTGCAGTGATCTTCAGAATAAACATTCCCAGCAGTGCTAACTGCATGCTCGCTATCCATGCTAAGTTGTGGGAGCTGCCAGGTAAGCATGTGCAGATTTGGCTAAGCATGGAAAATACACACTAGCATGCTGATGGCTCAGCTTCTGAGAAGAGGTTTATTTTTTCATATAAAAGTTAAACTCTTCATATCGATATCAGTAGATTTAGGTAATAAATCAGCTGAGTTTAGTAGAATGAGTTCTGAATATATGTTGTTGTTCAGTTTTAACCAAGGTGCCTTACCACCTTGTGTTATCATTGTGTGTCTCAGAGACAGCTAGCTCCTCTGACGCACCCCATTTCCTTGTCCTGCTGTGTACCCAGTGGGACCTGGGCCATAAAGCTCTAGGACAGTGGTGGGCAAGCTGCAGCCCGCAGGCCTGATGTGGCCCATTGGTGTAATCTAACTGCAGGCCACAAGACATTTTGCTGACGTTGACAGTCCACAGGCACGGCCCCCTACAGCTTCCAGGGGTTGCGGTTCGTCTTTCCCAGCCAACTGCTGCTTTCTACAGCTCCCATTGGCCAGGAACCACAGGTTGCCCACCATTGTCCTAGAGCTTAATGGCCCAGGTCCCAATGGGTACACAGCAGAACAAGGAAATGGGGTGCGTCAGAGGAGGAGCTGTCTCTGAGATACATATACATATAATAGGAGACAACGGATTGTTTTAAATTATGCCATTTTGGAATAGCCAGCAGCCAGTAGCATTCTGGTCAAGTCCCAGCATTCCCTTTACTCGAGCCAGCCAGAATTGATGGTATATTAGCAGGCTTCATTGTCTGTAGCCAACTGAGGACTTCCCCATGCAAGGGGAATTTTCAACTGGTGAAATCTAGCCAGATTCTTTCCCCCATATGCTGTCAGAGATGCGCAGAGGCAGGATACAACCAGACAATCCAGTTCTATAAGTGCAAGGTGCCATTTCATCATTTCATTAAGAGAGTGAGAGAAAGGAAAAAAGAATGACTGAAAAATTCAGTAACGAGTGCTGTCTTGCTATGGCAGAACGCTCCCTGCCTAAATTGGAATAGCTAGTGAAGATCTGCCAAGAATGGCATTGGGAGAAAAATATTGTCAGGTGAGGAGATAAAAACTTTTCAACATGGTTCCTCTGTTGGGGACTTCCTGGTACTTGGCAAAGTATAGTGGACAATTAATGAGAAACAACAATGATAAGTGCCAGCCATCTGGACTTAAGCCTACGCTGCTAGCGATGTTGTGGAACCAAACAGACTCTCAAGCTAGGAAAGGTTTCAGAGTAGCAGCCATGTTAGTCTGTATCCGCAAAAAGAACAGGAGTACTTGTGGCACCTTAGAGACTAACAAATTTATTTGAACATAAGCTTTTGTGGGCTACAGCCCACTTCTTCGGATGCATAGAATGGAACACACCGACAGGAGATATTTATACATACAGAGAACATGAAAAAGTGGAAGTATGCATACCACCTGACGATAGCTCATCTCAATTGATTGGACTCTTCCAGTTGGTATGGCTACTTCCACCTTTTCATGTTCTCTGTATGTATAAATATCTCCTGTCTGTGTGTTCCATTCTGTGCATCCAAAGAAGTGAGCTGTAGCTCACGAAAGCTTATGCTGAAATAAATTTGTTAGTCTCTAAGGTTCCACAAGTACTCCTGTTCTTCAAGCTAGGAAGTCTCTTACCCTTCCAAGAGAGTTTAGAAAGATGCAAACATAAGGGAGGGAGCATCTGATAATGGTCTTTGGGGAAATATAAGATTTCAGCCACCAGATTTACCATTATCTGTGTTGCTACTTCCATTCTAGCTAAACAATAGAGTTGATAACCTTATAGTAATTTATTGTGAAATAATGCATGTGCTTTAGTTTTAAACTAAGGATGAAGGGAGAATGAAGGGATACAACTGTGTATGAGGAATACATAAAACTGCTGGGTCAAGTTGTGAAATTAACAGGACTGTTTGTGTGAGTAAAAGTTGCAAGATTGAGATGTTAGCCCTGGCAGAGCTGTCCTGGCTGGGATGCATCTAATTTATTGCATTCTGCTTCCCTAAATCTCCCTGCCATTCTCATTGGGTCCTGTAGTTTTCTTCCATTTCTGTCCTATTCAGCAGACTAATTTGTGTAATTACTGGGGCTTTCTCCCTCCAGTGTAATATAGTTTGTATTTATTACATTACAGTGATTTTTCTAAACAAATAGCCTTCACAACATACAAGATAAAAGGGGATAGCGACTGTCTAAAACAGGCGTAGGCAACCTATGGCACATGTGCAGAAAGCAGCACAAAAGCTGATTTTCAGTGGCACTCACACTGCCCGGTCCTGGCCACCACTCTGGGGGGCTCTGCATTTTAATTTAATTTTAAATTAAGCTTCTTAAGCATTATAAAACCTTATTTACTTTACATACAACAATAGTTTAGTTATATATTATAGATTTATAGAAAGAGACCTTCTGAAAACATTAAAATGTATTACTGACACGCAAAACCTTAAATTAAAGTGAATAAATGACGACTCGACACACCACTTCTGAAAGGTTGCCGACCTCTGGTCTAAAATTTATCCCCATGAGTCACCAATAAATCCTGACCACAGATCTATTCTATAGGTTAGGGTTGTTAGGAATTTTGTTAAACCTTCCACAGAACTCCTGTCCTTGTTCTTGACTTTCTTTTAAGTTCTCTAAAGTTCTCTCAAACTTAAGAGCGTTGTTGTTATGAAGTCCCCGGGTGATGCTCTGGAACTGCTCCCCACAAAGCCAGTCAGGACTTTGGGGAGCCTCCTCTCCCATGGAGCAGACTGTCTTCAGGGCAAGAATCTCACACGGCTTCACCTCCTGGGTCTGACCTTGGAGCATTCAGCATATGCCCCTCCGTGCGCTTCCCATAGCGAATCTGCCCAGGTGGTGTCCTGGGGAAGCCAGAGCGTCCTGCATGCACCCCCAACTTTGCAGTCAGACGTGACTCTCAGCCAGCTAGTAAAACAGAGGTATATTAGATGACAGGAACACTGTCTAAAACAGAGCTTGTAGGTACAGAGAATGGGATTCCTCAGCCAGGTCCATTCTGGGGCCCAGCGAGCCAGACAACCCTGTCTTCCCTCACTTCCCATCCCCAGCCAGCTCCAAAATGAAACCCCCTCCAGCCCCTCCTTTCTGGATTTTGTCTCTTTTCTGGGCCAGGAGGTCACCTGATCTCTTTGTTCACCTTTAGCCATCTCCTTGCGGGGGGAAGGGCTCCAGCCATTTGCTGCTAGGAGACAGATTGTCAGCCATTTATGCACACTGGAGACTTAGAATGCATAGGGAAATCTGAGGCACCCACACAGTATTCAGAGGAAATGTTAAGAACAGTCTCACTTCATCATAGTTGTCTTCTGGCTGTCAGTGATCACATTGTCTTGCACTGTTCATGCTTTGAGCTGCTTATTCCTTCCCTTAAGGATCATGCCAGGTGATCCAATAAATCACAGGGATCATTTTTGTCCTAGTTTTACATAATTAGAATCATAGAATCATAGAATATTAGGGTTGGAAGAGACCTCAGGAGGTCATCTAGTCCAAACCCCTTCTCAAAGCAGGACCAACACCAACTAAATCATCCCAACTAGGGCTTTGTGAAGCCAGGCCTTAAAAGCCTCTAAGGATGGAGATTCCACCACCTCCCTAGATAACCCATTCCAGTGCTTCACCACCCTCCTAGTGAAATAATTGATCCACTTTGTGGCAGAGTCCTTCATACTTCGCTCATTCCTTTTCTTGTTTCTTAGTTATGTTTGATGATATGGCAATATCAATTAACATGGTCTATTTGTCTTTTTTTCCTATAACTACGTCCTGTTTGCCTGCACCATTTTGCCTGTAATAATTGTCAGATTCCATAAAATCTTAGCTTCTTCATTCTCTAGAGTTCTTTCAATTCGGTGGCTGTCATACCACATGATGTGTTTAAGTCTGTACTGGCCACAGAGACTCCAGTGCAGACACTTGGCAACCGCATTGAGTCTATTCATATGTTCTCTCCCAGTCAGGACCCTGCAGACACACAACACATGTTCTACTATCTTTTCCTTTTCTGAACACATTCTGCAGTTCGGGGAGCAGTTCTGTCGGTCAGCTTTGAACATAGGACTTAAGGACTGCTCTTGTGCAGTCATAATGAGTCTATCTTTTGAGATATCCTACTACAAGCCATGAGTTTGTTAATCTTCAGTCAGTAATGAGTCTGATCTCTCTGCACCAGTGTCTATGCACTGATCTCTATTTAAATCTTTGAAGTCTTCCTTGGATGATTTCCTTTCCTTTATGCTTTGGTTGGTTGGGATGCACACTCGGCCATCACTTGTTACCTTGATCAGATGATTTTTCATGCTGGCTGACTCCTAATATATTTTGATGTTTTATTCTTCATTGTCAGTTGCTTTGTGCATGGATAGAAGACCTTTTCCTGCATAGCATCTTTGGATGTACATTCTGTCCACACTTTGACTGATATTCATTACTCTATGTATCTCCAGGAAGTTTCTCCTTTGGATGACAGCTTGTTTATTCTCTTCCTGATTCCACTTGAGGACTTTGGCAGAGTACTGTACTACTGGTATCACCCACATACTAATGGCTCAGATCACATTCCTGAAGTTGAGTTTTGTGCTTAAAGTAATTCCTTAATGTTCTTTCCTCACTTCTTCTTTGACTTCCGTATGTTGTAACTCTGACAGTTCCCTAACTCCAAGGTATTTGTAGGGGCCATGCTGATAGAGATCTTGGATAATACTTTTGTTAACTTGTATTCCATCTGTTTGTACCAGTTTTCTCCTCTTTACAGACACTGACACACATGTAGCTAATCCAACTCATAGCTTTATATCTTTACCAAAGTTTTCTACACATATCAATCTCTATATCTCTTTTGACCAACCATATAGTTTCAGGTCATCCATGTATAGCCAATGGTTAACTGGTTGCTGCTCTTTGCTGATATAATAACCATAGTTTATCTCACAAAGCATTGTCTCAGTGGCAGCATTGCCACCATAAACATGACTGTTGGTAAGGAAACCCCTTGAAAGATTCCTCTTTTAATTTGGACCTCATCAATGAGTCCCTTCCAGCAATAGTCAAGTGTTCTAGTTAAATATAGATTGCTGCAGACAAAAAATGATCTTTGGATGAACCTTGTTCATTTTCAGTGTCTCTCTGATCCACAAAATGTGAGATGCTGTCCATACTTTTCGGCAAAGTATCCACACCATATCTAAATTTTTGTTGTTTGGTTTTCATCTTCTGTGATCCTCCTGCTCAGATTGAGATGGCCTTTTATCCTTATCATGTCTTCTGTGAAGCCTTTTTGCTCAGGAGGCAGCAACCCATTGAGAACTAGCACTTTCCAGATCATCTTTACCAGAATTGCCATTAGAAGTTTCCACATCGTTTGTAAACATGTCATCAGTCTATAATTCATAGGATCACTGTGTCCCTTCTTTTTTATGAGGATTATTCTCCTTGTCACCATACACCTTGAACATCCATTTTTCAGACATTTATTAAGTTGTTCAAGTAAGCAATCATGGAGAGATATTAGGTGTTTCAGACAGAATTCATGCATCCCACTTGGTCTGAGTGCTTTCCAATTTTTCATTCCTCTCAGTACCTCATCTATTTCTTTATTGATGATACTGCATATTCCTCTATTGTGTAGTTTTAAAATTTTTCTCTCCAGTTTTAGTCCAGTCCACTGTCTTATGTTGTATATCATCAGACCTGAGTTCCTTCCAGTAGAACAGAAACTCTTCCACATTACGTCTCACAGTGAATGCCAGTGAAAATGAGGTAGGATCAGAGGCTAAAGTAGGGATTTTAAAATTACCTAGATAAGTTAGATATCTTCACGTCACCTGGGCCTGATGAAATATATCGTAGAATACTCAGGGAGCTGACTAAGGAGATATCTGAGCCATTACCGATTATCTTTTAAAAGTCTAGAATCTCTCCTGTCTTCTATGAGGACTGGAAAAGGGCAAATATAGTGCCAATCTATAAAAAGGGAAATAAGGACAACCTGAGAAATTATACATCTGTCATCTTAACTTCAGTACCCAGAAAGCTAATGGAGCAAATAATTAAGCAATCAGTTTGCAAACACATAAGAACATAAGAACGGCCATACTGGGTCAGACCAAAGGTCCATCTAGCCCAGTATCCCGTCTACTGGCAGTGGCCAATGCCAAGTGCCCCAGGGGGTGTGAACCTAACAGGCAATGATCAAGTGATCTCTCTCCTGTCATTCATCTCCATCCTCTGACAAACAGAGGCTAGGGACACCATTCTTTACCCCTCCTGGCTAATAGCCATTTATGGACTTAACCACCATGAATTTATCCAGTTCTCTTTTAAACGCTGTTATACTCCTAGCCTTCACAACCTCCTCAGGTAAGGAGTTCCACAAGTTGACTGTGCACTGCGTGAAGAAGAACTTCCTTTTATTTGTTTTAAACCTGCTGCCTATTAATTTCATTTGGTGACCCCTAGTTCATGTATTATGGGATTAAGTACATAACTTTTCCTTATCCACTTTCTCCACATCACTCATGATTTTATATACCTCTATCATATTCCCCCTTAGTCTCCTCTTTTCCAAGCTGAAGAGTCCTAGCCTCTTTAATCTTTCCTCATATGAGACCCTCTCCAAACCCCTAATCATTTTAGTTGCCCTTTTCTGAACCTTTTCTAGTGCTAGAATATCTTTTTAGAGGTGAGGAGACCACATCTGTACACAGTATTCGAGATGTGGGCATACCATGGATTTATATAAGGGAAATAACATATTCTCAGTCTTATTCTCTATCCCCTTTTTAATGATTCCTAACATCCTGTTTGCTTTTTTGACCGCCTCTGCACACTGCATGGACATCTTCAAAGAACTATCCACGATGACTCCAAGATCTTTTTCTTGCCTCGTTGTAGCTAAATTAGCCCCCATCATATTGTATGTATAGTTGGGGTTATTTTTTCCAATGTGCATTACATTACATTTATCCACATTAAATTACATTTGCCATTTTGTTGCCCAATCACTCAGTTTTGTGACATCTTTTTGAAGTTCTTCACAATCTGCTTTGGTCTTAACTATCTTGAGTAGTTTAGTATCATCTGCAAACTTTGCCACCTCACTGTTTACCCCTTTCTCCAGATCATTTATGAGTAAATTGAATAGGATTGGTCCTAGGACTGACCCTTCGGGAACACCACTAGTTACCCCTCTCCATTCTGAGAATTTACTGTTAATTCCTACCCTTTGTTCCCTATCTTTTAACCAGTTCTCAATCCATGAAAGGACCTTCCCTTTTATCCCATAACAGCTTAATTTATGTAAGCGCCTTTGGTGAGGGACCTTGTCAAAGGCTTTCTGGAAATCTAAAAGTACACTATGTCCACCGAATCCCCCTTGTCAACATGTTTGTTGACCCCTTCAAAGGACTCTAATAGGTTAGTAAGACATGATTTCCCTTTACAGAAACCATGTTGACTATTGCTCAACAGTTTATGTTTTTCTATGTGTCTGACAATTTTATTCTTAACTATTGTTTTGACTAATTTGCCCGGTACTGACGTTAGACTTACTTGGTCTGTAATTGCCGGGATCACCTCTAGAGCCCTTTTTAAATATTGGCGTTACATTAGCTAACTTCCAGTCACTGGGTACTGAAGCCAATTTAAAGGACAGGTTACAAACCTTAGTTAATAGTTCTGCAACTTCACATCTGAGTTCTTTCAGAACTCTTGGGTGAATGCCATCTGGTCCCGGTGACTTGTTAATGTTGAGTTTATCAATTAAATCCAAAACCTCCTCTAGTGACACTTCAATCTGTGACAATTCCTCAGATTTGTCACCTACAAAAGCCAGCTCAGGTTTGGGAATCTCCCTAACATCCTCAGCCATGAAGACTGAAGCAAAGAATCCATTTAGTTTCTCCACAATGACTTTATCGTCTTTAAGCGCTCCTTTTGTATTTCGATCGTCAAGGGGCCCCACTGGTTGTTTAGCAGGCTTCCTGCTTCTGATGTACTTAAAAAACATTTTGTTATTATCTTTGGAGTTTTTGGCTAGCCATTCTTCAAACTCCTCTTTGGCTTTTCTTATTACACTCTTGCACTTAAGTTGGCAGTGTTTATGCTCATTTCTATTTGCCTCACTAGGATTTGACTTCCACTTTTTAAAGAAAATCTTTTTATCTCTCACTGCTTCTTTTACATGGTTGTTAAGCCACGGTGGGTCTTTTTTAGTTCTTTTACTGTGTTTCTTAATTTGGGGTATACATTGAAGTTGGACCTCTATTATGGTGTCTTTAAAAAGCGCCCATGCAGCTTGCAGGGATTTCACTTTAGTCACTGTACTTTTTAACTTTTGTTTAACTAACCCCTTCATTTTTGTATAGTTCCCCCTTTTGAAATTAAATGCCACAGTGTTGGGCTGTTGACATGTTCTTCCCACCACAGGGATGTTGAATGCTATTGTATTATGGTCACTATTTCCAACTGGTCCTGCTTTAGTTACACCTAGAAGATAATAAGATGATAAGTAACAGATAGCACAGATTTGTCAAGATCAAATTGTGTCAAACCAGCCTAATAGCTTTCTTTCACAGGGCAACTAGCCCTATGGATGGGGGGAAGGGGTAGATGTGGTATATCTTGACTTTAGTAAGGCTTTTAATACTGACTTGCATGACCTTCTCATAAACCAACAAGGGAAATACAACCTAGATGGAGTTACTATAAGGTGGGTGCATAACTTTGTTGGCAAATCATTCCCAGAGAGTAGTTATCAGAGGTTCGCAGTCAAGCTGGATGGGTATAATGATTGGGGTCCCTCAGGGATCAGTTCTGGGTCCGGTTCTGTTCAATATCTTCGTCAATTATTTAGATAATGGCATAAAGAGTACATTTATAAAGTTTGCGGATAATACCAAGCTGGGAGGGGTTGCAAGTGCTTTGGAGGATAGGATTAAAAATCAAAATGATCTGGATAAACTGAAGAAATGGTGTGAAGTAAACAGGATGAAATTCAATAAGGACAAATGCAAAGTACTCCACTTAAGAAAGAACAAGCAGTTGCACACATACAAAATGAGAAATAACTGCCTAGAAAGGAGGACTCTGGAAAGGGATCTTGTGGTCATAGTGAATCACAAGCTAAATATGAGTCAACAGTGTAACACTGCTGCAAAGAAACCAAGCATCATTCTGGGATGTATTAGCGGAAGTGTTGTAAGCAAGACATGAGAAGTTATTCTTCTGCTCTACTCTACACTGATTAGGCCTCAACTGGATTATTGTGTCCAGTTCTGGGTGCCCCATTTCAGGAAAGATGTGGACAAATTGGAGAAAGTCCAACGAAGAGCAACAAAAATGATTAAAGGTCTAGAAAACATGACCTATGAAGGAAGATTGAAAAAAATGGGTTTGTTTAATCTGGAGAAGAGAAGACTGAGAGGGGACATGATAACAGTTTTAAAGTACATAAAACATGGTTACAAGAAGCAGGAGCGGGAAATTTTTACCCTCAACCTCTTAGGATAGCACAAGGAGCAATGGGCTTAAATTGCAACAAGGGCGGTTTAGGTAGCACATTAGAAAGAACTTCCTAATTGTCAGCACTGTGTAAATTGCCTAGGAAGGTTGTGGAATCTCCATCATGGGAGATTTTTAAGAGCAGGTTAGACAAAGACCTGTCAGGGATGGCCTAGATAATACTTAGTCCTGCCATGAGTTAGATGACCTCTTGAGATCCCTTCCAGTCCTATGATTCTATAATTAAAATATTTATTGGCTCTGTGTTTTTCCTATTCTGCTTTTAATGTTGATCTGATCAAAGAATCTCTTAAAGTCTCTTTTAATTCTGACAGCTCATTATTATTATTTTTAAATTCAGAATGACTGTCCCCTGCTCAAATTCTGTGGGCAAATTGCACAGCCATGAGCTGATGCTCTGACTCTTTCTGGCAACACAAGCCACTGAACACAGTGTAAACACTTTAAAAATTATAGTATGAATATGAAAGGTCTTGAATCACAATGGCTGGTTGCATCATTTAAAGGGCTTCTTCAAGGAGTAGGTTTTTAGATCTGCGCTAATTAATATTGGAAGTGGCATTAGATGTAAAGCATTCTGTTTAATTATGGATGAGAGTGCTCTCTTTAAGTGCACCTTCTGATGAAATGAAGAGATCATTATTACCATTATTGTTGTTATTTTATACACTCTCCATTAATGCACCTATCCCCTCCTCCTCCCAAACATCAGGTCACATTTCAACAAGACGTCCGTTGCTTTCCCACATTCTCTTTTAATTATCACTTTCTCTCTTCACCAATCTGGGGGTTTACACTGGGGCCTAGCTCAGTCTCACAGAAGTTGGAAGTACTGTGCAGCCGCTATTTTACTGAATCATTTCTAGAAGTTTTGTGCAAATTGAAACCCATCACTCCAGGGAGAAAGATCGCTGAGAGGCTGTTTTGCTTCTTGGGCAACATATGAAGCCAGGATCTCAGCTTTCCTTTTCTTACTCCATTATTCTCACAGTTTTGGGTTGATTTTGGAGCTACTTGCTGTATCATTTCACTTTATTCTAAATTTGTTGTTTTGCATTAAAATGGGACTAATTTCTATGGCAGCTGATCATTGTTCATCTTGGGCTTGATGATTGTCACTGTGCTGCACACCATGGCTAATTGAAATTTTTCAGCAGCAGCAGGGATAGAACTAATAGAGTCAAAGATTTTTAAGAGCAGAAGGGAATCATTAAATCATCGAGTCTAACCTCCTGTATAACACAGTCCATAGAATTTTCCCCTCTATCTTTGTATTGAGCCCAATAACTTCTTTTTCATTATAATATTTCTTCCAGAAAGACATCCAGTCATGATTCAAAGACTCTAAGAGATGGAAAATTCACCACTTCCCTTGGTAGTTTGTTCCAGTGGTTAATCACACCCTCACTGTTAAAAATGTGTGCTTTCTAACTTGAATTCATTTGGTTTTAATTTCCAGTGATTGGTTATTGTTATGCATTTCTCTGCAACATTAAACTCACATCCTCTTTTTCCAAAAGTACAAGATCCTTCCACTTGAACTGAAGGAGAGTCTCAGTTCTCTTAGCAGTATAAAACCTGTGCCACACAGTTGAGCAGATCTAATTGCATCCAGTAATATACACGGTAGCCAGTGCCTCACATTGTAGTACTGGATTCCACCCATAACTAAACTTGTCAAGTCTGGCACGGAGTGGGTAGGATGTGAAATTGTAAAGGAACCACCTGCTTTCCTAACTTCATTTGCAAGTGTCACAGACCTGCACTAATGGACAGTGCTACATTCACACATTGTGACATGACATCATGGCATAACAATGCTGTATTGCATCATGATGACACTATGTAATGAAGTGATGATACTCTGATGACATGACTCACCACCAATCCTGTGCTTTGCAGAATTGTTAGCCTGAAATCTCCTAAAAGATGGGGCCACTGATTTGAACAAGATTCCCGGCCCCTTCCAGCAGTTTCACACTGACATAACTGTGGATGTCAGCAGACTTTACTCTCTGCTGGGACCTGAATCTCAGAATTAATAATCTCATTTGTCACAAAGAGAGATGGGGCTGAGCTGCAAAGTTTAGCTCGAGAGTGGACCTTTATCGAAATTTGAAGTGCAGAGTGTGTTCATATCCTGAGTTTTGGCTCAGCTCGTTACGGCACCAACTGTGAAGTTAGATGTAGTCTCGAAGTCAGACTCCTCTCCAACCCCCCTTATGCATACTTTCTGGGGTTTCTTTTTCAGCAAACACCCCTCTGGCTGGAAAGAGCCTGTACTGGAATCCTAGTGTAAGCACCTGTCAGAAGGAGTCACTTACTAGTGGTCACCAGGCCTCAGTGGGTCACCGCTGAGGATGCCAAATTCAGGGCGGACCGCTGAGAAATAGGGCAAACTATAGGGTGGTTATTTTGTCATTATATCAGTGGTTCTCAGCCAGGCGTCATGTAACCCCTGGGGTACACAGAGGTCTTGCAGGGGGTATATCAACTCATCTAGATGTTTGCCTAGTTTTACCACAGGCGACCCCCCCCCCAAAAAAAGCACTAGCGAATTCAGTACAAACTGAAATTTCATATAGATAGTGACTTGTTTATACTGCTCTATATACACAATACACTGAGATGTAAGTACAATATTTATATTCCAATTGATTTACTGGATAGTAAAAATGAGAAAGTAAGCAATTTTTCAGTAATAGTGTGCTGTGACACTTTTGTATTTTTATGTCTGATTTTGTAAGCAAGTAGTTTAAGCGAGGTGAAACTTGGGGGTAAATAAGACAAATCAGACTCCTGAAAGGGGTACAGTAGTCTGAAAGGTTGAGAGCCGACACATTAGATTATACCACGCCAGTAACAAAAGTAACTTCTGTCTCACCGCACTGGATAACAAGAAGTCAAAAATAGTCTCCTTAGACATTCTACCCTTGGCTCACCACCCAGACACAAGACTTTATGGTGAGTGGTTATTGAAAACCAATTTAATCAAATAGAGGATCCTTCTAATCCCAAGGACTCAGCTACTTAGCCAGGTTTATATAGAACTCAGATTTTACCCTGTAATCACGCTGATGCCAATCATTTAGACACTAAAATAAAAAGTTTAATAATACAAAGAAGAGAACAAAGAGTCCTGTGGCACCTTGTAGACTAACACATGTATTGGAGCATAAGCTTTCGTGGGTGCATACCCACTTCGTCAGACGCAGGGATGGGATGACATGTGTCTGACGAACTGGGTATTCACTCACGAAAGCTTATGCTCCAATACATCTGTTAGTCTACAAGGTGCCACAGGACTCTTTGTTGCTTTTTACAGATCCAGACTAACACAGCTACCTCTGTGATACAAAGAAAAGAGTTATAAATTAATATATCATATACATACAAGTGATTTTTCAGTGTTCATACATCAGGATCATAGCAGTGATGGAATAAACTGCTGGCTTGCAAAAGTCTCTCTGTTAACTTCCAAAAGATTGAAAGTTCCTCTGTTCAGAGTTCAAAATGCTCCTTTTAGTTGTAAATCCACAGTCCAGAGAATTAAGGAAGGAAAGAGGCAAAAATGGAGATCTCAGTGGTCTTTTATATCTTCTGCTGTGTGCCTGGAAATTTACTGTCCTTAATGGGCCATAAGCACATAGCTGTCGAGCCTGGATGTCAATCTTATCCTGCAGATGTTAGCCAGGAATACAATATATGTATAAGATAGAAGGCTAGGGCCAATATTCATAACTTAAGATACAAAGATGATCCATAGATTTAACAAGGATAATCATATTGATAGAGTGTATCTTTTCCATTGACATCTTAAACGATGTTGTACAACAGTGATAATAGCAATGATGTAAATGGTCATATTCGATCACACAGCATCACACTAGTTGTCAAGGAAGTCTCTCTTCTCAGAGGGAGAACATAAAAGCACTGCCCTTGTAATCCTCTTGGTCTAGTAGCAAGGAACTCAGATGGGAAGTTGAGCTCAGATCCTTTGCATGTCAGTGATTTCGCTGCTACTAGACCTGTGTGCTGAGGCCAGAATACTACTCTGAATGTTAGGAAAAAAAAAAAGGGAAAAAGTCACAAGTATCTCATCAGGACTAATATAACATCGGAGACTGCCGTGTGCCGTGACAGATGTTCATGTTGAAGAGGAAGAGCAACTTAGGGGAGGGGAGATATGGTCCACTGATTAGAGCACCAGCCTGGGTTCAAGTCTCTCTAATACTGGAAAAGACTCCCCTGCTGCTTTTCACTCAGGCCCATAACCTGTCTGTCATCTTCAACTCGAACCTTTCTTGATCATCACTTCCAGGCCATGTCTAAATCTTGCTGATTCTCTTTGCATAATGTCTCTAAAATGCAGTCTCTATCCCAGCAGCTAAAATTCTCATCTAGGCTTTCTTCATCTCACGTTGCAATAATTGCAACATCCTTCTCTCAGGCCTTGACAAATGCAACCTCTGTGCCTCAGTTCCCCATCGCAAAATGGTGATAATTGTTCAGATTACCCCAAGACCTCAGTTTGACTCCAGTCTCACCACTTGGGTTACTTTATTGAGCATACAGCAATGCTATGCTGAGTTGATCAGACTAAAATGTAAAGGGTGGGTATAGGGCATACCACACATCTAAAGTTACACAGAAAGCCCCTCCCTATGTAGATATTTACACATTACATTCACTATACATTGCATCACATGTTTTGGGACTGGTGTGGTTCCTTTGTAGGAACTAATTCCTGTACAGCAAGCTCTGTCTATGCTTGCACGACTTACTCATCTTTACAGTCCTGACTTATCTTATCCACTGTTATTTTGTCCATTGTAAACGGTTCCCTGGGTGTTCCCCCTTATCTTAGCTACTGCAGACATTTTGTTTCCAGCCTGATGATCCATTTACCATCATAATCCTGTCTTCCAAGAAATGATGCCTCACCAGTCATTTCCCTACACCCACCTGAATTTCCCCAATACCCCCCCCCCCAGTTTTGTGAACTAGTTACATGCCATACCTGGTGGCTGAACTTTGCGACTTTGTCCTCACCCACAACTATTTCGCATTAGGGGACAATATATACATTCAAGTCAGTGGCACTGCTATGAGTACCTGCATAGCCCCATAGTATGCCAACATTTTATGGCTTACTTAGAACAACGCTTCCTTAGCTCTCATCCTCTAATGCCCCTGCTTTACTTGCGCTACATTGATGACATCTTCATCATCTGGACGCATGGAAAAGAAGCCCTGGAGGAATTCCACCATGATTTCAACAATTTCCATTCCACCATCAACCTCAGCCTAGACCAGTCCACACAAGTGGTCCATTTCCTTGACACTGCTGTGCTAATAAGCGAAGGTCCCATAAACACCACCCTGTACCGGAAACCTACTGACCACTATACTTATCTACATGCCTCCAGCTTCCATCCAGGACACACCACACGATTCATTGTCTACAGCCAACGTCTAAGATACAACCGCATTTGCTCCAGTCCCTCAGATAGAGACAAACACCTACAAGAGCTCTATCAAGCATTCTTAAAACTACAATACCCACCTGCTGAACTGAAAAAACAGGTTGACAGAGCCAGAAGAGTACCCAGAAGTCACCTACTACAAGACAGGCCCAACATAGAAAATAACAGAACACCACTAGCCATTACCTTCAGCCCCCAACTAAAACCTCTCCAGCGCATCATCAAAGATCTACAACCTATCCTGAAAGATGATCCCTCACTCTCCCAGATCTTGGGAGAGAAGCCAGTCCTTGCTTACAGACAGCCCCCCAACCTGAAGCAAATACTCACCAACAACCACGCACCACAGAACAAAAACACTAACCCAGGAACCTACCTTGCAACAAAGCCTGAAGCCAACTCTGTCCACATATCTATTCAAGTGCCAACATAATAGGACCCAATCACATCAGCCATGCCATCAGGGGCTCATTCACCTGCACATCTATCAAAGTGATATATGTCATCATGTGCCAGCAATGCCCTTCTGACATGTACATTGGCCAAACCGGACAGTCTATATGCAAAAGAATAAATGGACACAAATCTGACATCAGGAATCATAACATTCAAAAACCAGTAGGAGAACACTTCAACCTTTCTGGTCATTCAGTAACAGCTTTAAAGGTGGCAATTTTGCAACAGAAAATCTTCAAAAACAGACTCCAACTAGAAACTGCTGAACTTGAATTAATATGCAAACTAGATACAATCAGCTTAGGTTTAAATAGAGACTGGGAATGACTGAGCCATTACACACATTGAATCTATTTCCCCATGTTAAGTATCCTCACACTTTCTTGTCAAACTGTCTTAAATGGGGTATCTTGATTATCGCTACAAAAGTTTTTTTCTCCTGCTGACAGTAGCGCATCTTAATTAATTAGCCTCTTAGAGTTGGTTTGGCAACTCCCACCTTTTCATGTTTCTGTATATGTATATATTTCCTCACTATAAGTTCCATTCTATGCTTCTGATGAAGTGGGCCCATGAAAGCTTATGCTCAAATACATTTGTTGGTCTCTGAAACCTTTGCTTTTTTAATAAAGGAATAGATAATAAGACAGAAAATATCATATTGCCTCTATATAAATCCATGCTATGTGTACACCTTGAATACTGTGTGCAGATGTGGTCACCCCATCCAAAAAAGATATATTAGAAATGGACATGATACAGAGATGAGCAACTAAAATGATTAGGAGTATGAAACAGGAGGAGAAATTAATATGAC
The DNA here is from genome assembly GCF_025201925.1 of Gopherus flavomarginatus. Lineage (NCBI taxonomy): Eukaryota > Metazoa > Chordata > Testudines > Testudinidae > Gopherus > Gopherus flavomarginatus. The sequence goes on from NC_066617.1 coordinate 355,946,783, forward strand.
TGGAAATTTTCAGCTTAGAAAAGAGATGACTAAGGTGGGATATGATAGAGGTCTATAAAATCTTGACTGGTGTGAAGAAAGTGAATAAGGAAATGTTATTTAATCCTTCACACAACAGAAGAACTAGCAGTCACCCAATGAAATTAATAGGCAGCAAGGTTTGTTGTTTTTTTTTAAAAAGGAAGTACTTTTTCACACAACATAAAGTCAACCCGTGGAACTCTTTGCCAGGGGATGCTGTGAAGACCAAAACTATAACAGGATTGAAAACAGAACTAGATAAATTCCTGGAGAACAGGTCCATCAGTGGCTGTGAGCCAGGATGGGGAGGGATGCAACACCATGCTCTGAGTGTCCCTAGCCTATTTGCCAGAAGCTGGGCATGGGCAACAGGGGATGGATCACTTGATGATTACCTGTTCTGTTCATTCCCTCTGAAGCACCTGGCCCTTGACCACTGTCGGAAGACAGGATACTGGGCTATATGGACCATTAATCTGACCCAGTATGACCATTCTTATGTAAAAATTAATTATAATAATAAAAATGTTTAGTACAGAAACTCCCCAACATAATGACCTCTCAAGATAGCAACAATGTGAGATAACAACCTTGGCAAATATTGCATTTTAAAAATCTTGGTCTATTAGGAAACATATTTATATGTTTCCATTCCCAGTCACAAATCTAGCATTCTGGAGCAAAGTCACTAAAATATAGTCCACCACAACCCACCTCCACCGCAACCCACTCACCGGTGTTGTCCTTGGTCAGTGGAGACTCAGAGTTCAGAGGTGCTTTCACATGAGTACACCTCCCAAGTGAGGGACAAGAAGGCACCTTGCTCGTTCCTCCAGCTGCTCACAGTTCGCTCCGGCCACAGTTGTTCGTTGTGCCACCATTCACTCCACCACTCTGTTGCCAATGGCCCTGCACCATCACCTTCTGCTGCCACCTGCCACTGTGACCTCTGCGAGTTGGTCTCTTGAGGTTCAACCAAGTCTCAGTGATTTCAGCTGAGCTCTCAGTGGGGGAACCTCGCTGTTAGTGCAGTCTGGGCTGTCTCTTCCACAGAAGAACTGTCCCCACAGCAGGACAAAGCACTTAGACCTGATTGTCAGTGATTTCAGCTGCAGTGGTCACTTAACAGAACAAAAGACTATCTATGGAGCCTAATCAGCTCTGTCTTTAAACTGTGGAGAGGGACAGGTCCCCACCCTCTCTCTCAATGCCCTCAATCAGCACAGGCTAAGTACAGTTCAACTGCCCTTTATTCATACAATAAGAACAACAACATTTCATTCCCCTCTCTCCCTCTGCATTTAAGTGATTTGTAACCCAACCCCAGCCAAAATCTATCTCTTGGGCAACACAACTCTGCTGGATACCTAGGTAGATTTGGTGTGAATGTAAATAAATCTGATCCTGAAGCCTTTCTCTTCATCTCATCATTAACTATCAGGGAGAGCTTGTTTAGACTTTGCTTACAAATCATCATTTGAAATTATTAGGTTGGCCCACATTGCCGAAATGAATGCGCTGACATTGTCTAAAAAACAACAGCTGTGTAAGGAAACTAGTCTATGTTCATACTTTTCAAGTTTATTATACTTTCAGATACACTTATTTTATCATACACTGTATATGCTTTTAAAGAGTGTATTAACGTTTCAATTTCAATTCAAATGTCCAAACGATCACTAAATTGGCATGTTTCAGAGTAGCAGCCATGTTAGTCTGTATCCGCAAAAAGAACAGGAGTACTTGTGGCACTTTAGAGACTAACAAATTTATTTGAGCTAAGCTTTCGTGGGCTACATCTGATGAAGTGGGCTGTAGCCCACAAAAGCTTATGCTCAAATAAATTTGTTAATCTCTAAGGTGCCACAAGTACTCCTTTTCTTTTTAAGAAAGCAAACAGAATGTTGGGAATCATTGACTGCCGCTGCACATTGAGTGGATGTTTACAGAGATCTATCCACAATGACTCCAAGATCTCTTTCTTGAGTGTTAACAGCTAATTCAGACTCCTTCATTTTGTATGGATAGTTGAGATTGTTTTCCAATGTGCATTTCTTTGCATTTATCAACATTGAATTTCATCTGCCATTTTTGTTGCCCAGTCACTCAGTTTTGTGAGATTCCTTTGTAACTCTTCACAGTCTGCCTGGGACTTAACTATCTTGAATAGTTTAATATAATCTGCAAATTTTGCCACCTCACCGTTTACCCATTTTTCCAGATCATTTATGAGTATGTTGAACAGTAATGGTCCCAGTACCGACCCCTCAGAGATACCACTATTTATCTCTCTCCATTCTGAAAACTGATAATTTATTCCTACCCTTTGTTTCCCATCTTTTAACCAGTTACTGATCCATGAGAGGACTTCCCTCTTATCCCATGATGGCTTACTTTTCAAAAGTCAATTTAAATTAAATACATTTTTTTTAATTTATATTTTTTTAGAAATCTAGACCTGTTACGTGTTTTGGTGTAACTTGCATTATCTTTATGTTAAATTTGCATTATCCTAACAAAACTTTTACTTTATTCATATCTCTTTTATATATCTCATTGGTCCTGACACACACGCCCCTGTAAATTCAACCCCCCAAAATTTCAATTCCTGGGGAAACCACTGTGCCTCACCCATGTCCAGTTACTCATGTCAAGCCAGGCCTACACTAATGATACTTCCTTAGCTCATGAGCCTGTTGTGAGGATTAATACATTAAAGATTGTGAGATGGTCAGATACTGTTGCTATGGGGCCCATACATGTACCTAATCTAGATAGCACTTTTTTTATCAAGGCCCAAATGGGAATATTTCTTTCTTCTTTAGAGAGAGAGAGAGAGAGAGAGAGAGAGAAACATGAGCCCCTGCTAACATCTCCCGTAGCTTTAGCAGAGATGTGAAAAGTTGTACCATTTTCAGGTAACCTGAGCCCAAGATCAATACAAAGCATTCCAGGCAGAAAATGTTACTGTTTTTATTATAGATATCTGCAAACAAGTCAAATAGAGCTCGCTTAATATTACATTTCCCATTCCATGGTCTTATAGTCTGTGTAGAAATATCCTTTGACAGAAGGGTATTTTATGCAGTACAGTTGCTATGCAGTGATTATGGACTCTTCCTGACATTGGTAGGTTGCGTCTCCATGGCACTGTCTGGACTGTAGAAGAGAAAAAGCAGTAATAATAGGATGTCACAACACACACTGAACTGTGTTCCTCACAGAGAGTTTAAGTGACTCTATTCCATCTCCTACCTAAAATGCCTTTTCTTTCATTCAGAGGGCCATATTCTCCATCATGATATAGCCTCTTTATTCCATTCCGGAGACCTAAAAGGGCTAGTCAACAGTTGGAAATGGCCTTCATGGAATACCTGAATGTTTGGCAGCAGACAGCTACCAGAATAGATCTCATGTCTCAAGTGGGTGTTCTGGGAGCAAGACAGGGGAGGGAGTGGGCATTTCCAGGACAGTCGATAGTCAGTGCTCCAGCTATTCTCACTAGCAAAACAGCTCCTGGGGCTGTTGCAGGCAAGGATAAGTTAAAGCAAATTCAAGGCTGCTTGGTTGAAAGGGAGAATCAGGCTCACTGTATTTTAGTGAAAGGCCTAATAAAAAATACTGTGATTTTTTTAAAAGTTCCTTTCACCTAGGGTGACCAGATGTCCCAATTTTATAGGGACAGTCCCAATATTCAGGGCTTTTTTCTTATATAGGCACCAACTACCCCCCACCCTCTGTCCCGACTTTCACACTTTCTATCTGGTCACCATACTTTCACCAAAAGTTCTCAAAATGCTTTACAAACTGTAGCTGAGCTGCCTAAGGCCCCTGTAACGTACATAAATATTGGAGCTCAGAGAAAAAATTGTCATATGGGAAATTCCAATATTTCAACATTTGTTTTCATCACAAATCCTGAACTGAAACAGCAATATTTTTCACAGAACAAAAAGTTGCCAAAAATTGTGATTTGAAAATGTTCAAAAATGTTACAACAAAATGTTTAATCAAAATAAATGACTTCAACTTTCCCAAATTGAAATGTTTCATTTCAGTTTTTTTAAACTGACCCGAAATGTTTCTTTGAGTTAGTACAACATTAATCTGCATTTTCACATGGTGGTGCATTGCCTTGTGGTAATGGCAGTGTGGGTTGCCTAATGACCCTGTTCTCCGTAGCTGGAATACATCTCCCATCATCCATCTGTAGTCATAACTCACATAGTGCACCATTCTGCTTCATCAGAAAGAAGACTGTTGCATCATGGGAAATATAGTCCAGTCAAGGAGCCTAGCCCATGGGAAAATGGAGGTCCAAACTGCAACAGCCATGAAGCAATTTGAAGTTAAGTATTTTAGGTCAGTTCAACAATCCAGAATATTTCAATCTGAGTCAAACCCACCTGAAACAAAAATATTTCATTTTGATTTTCAGTGAGGGGGTCTAAAAATTCCTGCAAAAGTGAAATCTTCCCACCAAAATTTTGATTTTGCAGAAAATGCATTTGCTGTCCGGAAAACAATCCAACAGAAAATTCCCTACCAGTTCGAAAATGTTATCGTATCTGCTTTATGGATGGCTGAACCATGACTGTGGGTCAGATACTGATTTCACTTACACTGGTGTAAAGCAGAAGTAACGCCACTAGAGTTAACCGAGTTACATCAGTGTAGAACTGGTATAAATTATATTGGAATTAAGCCCAAACAGAAGCTAAACAATTTGGCTAAGGTTCCATTGGAAGCCATTGTCTCCAGTGTAAAGAACACATCCTCTTTTCAATCCCCCCCATTCTAAAGCCTCTTTTATTGTCCCCTGGGTAGGTTTCTAATTGGTGTAGGGAGATGCGTCATCAACCAGCACCAACACCAGAAGAGCAAACATTCCAACTCATCATTAGAGATGGCAGAAGTGTAGTGGCAACATATTGCCTACTAAGCAAACAAAAGGTGACATTACACAGTAAAGTTTGGAGAACCTAAAAACAATCATTATAAAGCATATGAAAGTGGCCATAATTGTCAATTAAGCAGCAGTGACCAAAGAGTGAAATTTATCATCATGAATAAAGGATCATATATTTTCCCTTGCAGTGATATTTAAGGGCTTAAAAGCATCACAGAGAAGAATGTAGGATTTTAAAAAAATAGATTTTAATTGTTTGTTTTAAAACTGCATTAGATTAAGTATTTTACATTTCAAAAATGCCAGCAATGCCAATTGCAATTAAAAGGCAGTTTTTATTTGGGGGGGGGGTTGTTTTGTTTTGCCTTTGCTTTTGTTTGTGTGTTTAAGATTCTTCACCAAACCAATATAAAGATGCAGACTTTTTTTCTTTAGGAGTTTGAATTGGAATGTAGATCTGCTAGCTCACAGCCAGTACAGAGATGGATACATGAAACTTACTTCTATGAGTGATCCATACTAGTCTCATAAGCATTGTCTACATGTCACAGTTCAGGGCAACTCCACCTGTATCACCCTGTATGACCCAATGAGGGCGCCTGCTCCAGGGTCTTTAGCTGTTACCTTTCTTGGGTAAAGACCCATGACTCCCTCCCTCCTGACTGAGTTTTTTTCCAGGCTGTTGTGAATTGCCCAGCAAGTCAGACTGCTATAAACAGTGTAATTGTCCATAGTTATCAGTTATCACACAGCCCTTTCTAAGCAAGCAAATTTATTCTTAAAGTGAAAGCATTAGAGAAAACGTATTAAAACAATAAAAGAACCTACATGCATACTAATAAGCTTAACAGAGATCACCCCAGCTCCAACAAGGGTTCTGGCAGGTAAACAGTCCTTCAAACCTTAAATGGGATGTTCTGTCATCACAAATTCATAACAGCTGATAGCTCAGCAGATGAACCCCCAGGAATCTGTGAGTCACTCCTTTATACAGTTTGGGTATGAAATACTGTCTGATGCTGCAAAGCCCATACAGATCATGCCCTTGCTCCCATCCCAGAGAAATTACATCCAATCTCACTATAAATACATAGATGTTTGCTTTTTTAATACAACAAACTCCTAAGATACTTAAACTTAATTCAGTAAGGTTTAACTTAATGCAGAAAGGTTTGTCCAGGATGTTGCAGGACAAGGCACATACACTTGGAAAAGTATTGGCTGCTAAAAATGTATTTCAGCAGTGGGTGGAGCAGAACCAATGAAGAACATGGTTTAACTGCACAAGTAGCCAGGGACAACCCATGTTTAGCACCATTCCAGAACATGCAGATCTACCCTGTTCTGAACTGAACAGTTTGTCCTTGTAAACTCTTGTGGTTAAATGGCGTGTTCAGCACCTGTCCAGCTTCTCCCTTTGTCCTCATTTATGTAAGGCATATGCACAGTTAGATTCCAAATAACAGAAGCTGCCGTCCTGAGAGGTAGATGTGGAAAAGTTCCTTCACAACTTTAAAAAGCAACAAAGAGTCCTGTGGCACCTTAAAGACTAACAGATGTATTGGAGCCAACGAAAGCTCATGCTCCAATACATCTGTTAGTCTTTAAGGTGCTACAGGACTCTTTGTTGCTTTTTACAGATCCAGACTAACACAGCTACCCCTCTGATACTTCACAACTTTGTTTTTGCCCAAGTAGATCCGGAGAGTTGGAAGATCTACTTCATTATATTTAGGATTGTAAAATTTTCCAGCTTCTGCGAGCATGCTCTTTTGTATATATAAAAAAAAATCTTTATCACCATCTCAAACAATAATGTTCTTAGCATTTTCTCAATCCCCACTAGTAATCAAATCGTTGGCAATTTTTGCCCTTTTAGCATTGTGCTGAAGATGAGAGTGTTTATTATGTTCTGATTGACATTTTAATGTGTTATATGGATGTTAGTGGTTTAGATTGTGTAAGTTTTGTTTTGGTAGGTGCAAAAGACATATGTCATATGTGATCTTGTAAAATGTATTTGATTGATTGGTCCAGCTGCTCCCTTTGTCAGCAAAAGATGCTTCTCCTAATGTAGACAAGGCCATTTACTTCAGTGGCACTACATGAGTAAGGAATAGGAGCAGATTATTAAATTGCAACATTTTCTTCTGCAATTAGGACTTGACCCCAGACCTTTTGAAGCCAGCAGAAGTGTACCATTTGGCTGCAATCACTTTAGGTGAGGCCTTCAGTCTAACTAGAAATAATCAGATGTGAATTCATTGGGAGGAAAAAGGAGTTAACATATGTATTTCCTTGGGCATTCAATTTTACCTTTACCAAAAGATAATATTCGCATAAAAGAAAATATAATTTATAGCTTTGAGGTCTTCAAAAGAGTTACATTCAACACTGGAGCCTTTTATTTTTTCATCTCAGTTTACTTCAAGGTACATATGCAGTTAAAGCAACCCTTGTCCTTTTCAAGCAACCTCTTTTTGCCAGTTATACATTCTGCTACTTTGACCTTATTTGCTGATGGCATAATCTATCTTATAACCCTACATAAATACACTACATCAATAACTTTTTCTCAAGGCTATTTTCCCCTGAACCATACAAGAGTAAATTGGTTATTTCTCTTTTCAGTGATGCAGCAGAAGCCATTATAACCTTCCTTGTATGATTCTAATGCAAAACGGGCTTGTAGTCATTTCCTTTCTTTAAGAGAGAGGCAAGGTGGTAAACTGAAGCTGAGATTTTTTTTTTAAACCTACATTTGAACATAACCTTTTCTACCCTCTTTCCATTTCCTCAGAGGAATTATTTCCAAGCTAATGTTGGAAAGAACAATTAAAGTTAAATGTTAATTTTCAAAATAATGCCTCCTTTCTTTCACGTCAGATTTCCAGATTACTCCAAGATATAGTTAGTCTCAGCCTCGTGGGGAAAGACATGGGAAACAAGCCTCTGCAGGGGGAAGCAAGTTTAAGAAGCCCTTATTAAATCACATTACAGTGTTCTACAGTAATATTCTAAACCACTGCTGCCTTCACTTTGTATCTTGTACATTTTGGGTGCTTAAACTGGACGAGATTCTAAACCACTAACTCACAGTGGGTCAAGTCATGACCCATGGCATGCATCCTCCAGGGGAGGGAGGGTGTGTATTGTACCCCCTTACTCTCCTGCCTGAACTATCTTTATCATAGGTCAGTGAAGGATGGGAAGAGGGCCAGTCCTAGGTGTTTTGCCAGCTAGGGCAGAAAACGTTTTCATTACCCCCTCAGCATGGCCAAGCAGAAGAAGAAAAAAGCCTGGCTAAGCAAGCCTGGCCCTGGGTGGGACAGCAGCTTTCACAGGGCAGCGATTTCTGCTTCCACACAGATGTATGGGTGGCCAAAGATTGACTTCAACTCCTCAGTCACCCCAACATTGATGGCAGACCCAGGTGAGCCAGAGAGTAGGGAGAAAGTACAATCTGTGCAGGGTAAAGGCCTGGTGCATCTTACTTCTGTCTAAGGCTATGTCTACACTACAGCCTATGTTGGCAAAGTGTAGGTCGCTCAGGGGTGTGACTATTCCACTCCCTGAGCGACATAAGTTACACTGGCATAAGCACTCATGTGTACAGAGCTATGTCAGCATGAGAGCTTTTCCCACTTGCATAGTTTCCGCTGCTTGCAGAGATGGTTTTATTAGCAGGTGAACTCTCGTGTAGGTCGCTCAGGGGTGTGACTATTCCACTCCCTGAGCGACATAAGTTACACTGGCATAAGCACTCATGTGTACAGAGCTATGTCAGCATGAGAGCTTTTCCCACTTGCATAGTTTCCGCTGCTTGCAGAGATGGTTTTATTAGCAGGTGAACTCTCTCCCATCAGCATAGTGCGTTTTCACCAGATGCATCGGTACAGCTGTGCCACTGCAGCACTGTACATATAGACACATTGCCTCTTGCTCTAAGGGTATCAGGGACCAAATGGTTTGTTTCTGAGTTACAGCACTGTTCCCAGTCTGCTCTTGGGGCACTGTAACTATGCACTGCCCCTTTCTTAGTGCACATAGTAACTCCAGAGTCTTCATGGAATAAGCTACTATTCATTGTGAGTCGGGCATCAGGATCTGGCAGCGATTAAATCTCTGACCCTCTTGAAGCAGTTCTATGGAGAAAAAAAATAGACGATTGCATACTAAACTAGGGACTCTCATAGTGCACACAAACACGTGGGTAGAACCAAGTTGCTACAATTAAGGTTAATTCTGGCATTTCCTAGCTTTGGAGCAATTCACTTTTACTTAATGTGTGTAACAAGTTTGTCATCTGATACGTATGCAAACACAATATCTTTTACAAGCACTCCGAAATTAGAAAATGCCCTAATTATAGTTTCCCATTCAATCGTAAAGCTGCCCTGTGGGGTATCCAATTTGTGAACCAAATGACAGGGGTCTTGTGTAAAAAACAAACAAAAAACAAAAAACCTAGCATGAGATCCTGTAGCCAAAAGCTGTATCATAATGCATGCATACGTGAGGGGGCACAATCAAGGTTGCTTGAGTCGTTGTAAATCTGGCAACAAGAAAAATATATTCTTCTTCGAGTGATTGCTCACATCCATTCCAGTTAGGTGTGCGCGCCGCGCGTGCACGTTCGTCGGAAACTTTTTACCCTAGCAACTCCAGTGGGCCGGCAGGTCGCCCCCTGGAGTGGCGCCGCCATGGCGCCCAATATATATCCCTGCCGGCCCACCCGCTCCTCAGTTCCTTCTTACCGCCGTGTCGGTCGTTGGAACTGTGGAGCGCGGCATAGCTGTCCTCCACGTCCCTAGCTCTCCTTGTTTTTCTATCGTTATCTCTATTGTAGTTGTTAATTAGACTGTTAGTTAGATAGTAGTAGTTAAGTGTTAAGTAGTTGTAAATAGTTTTTCGCCGGGGGCTTAGCCCTTCCCGGCACCCGGCACCGGGCTCATGCCTGGTTCGCCGGGCTTCAAGCAGTGTGCGGCCTGCAAGAAGCCTATGCCCACGAGCGACCCCCACGACGCGTGCCTGAAGTGCCTGGGGGAATCGCATAGATCCGACAAGTGCCGCATCTGCAAGGCTTTTAAGCCAAGGACTAAGAAGGAGAGGGATCAAAGGCTCCGGACTCTCCTCCTGGAGGCGGCACTTGACCCGGCGGCTTCGCAGGCCGTGATGTCGGCGCCGGCACCGGATCGCGCCGGCACCGAGAAGACTCCCCGGCACCGACCTTCTCCGGCACCGGGGACAGAGCCTAGGCCGTCGAAGTCCACTACTCCGGCCAGGCACACCCGAGTGGAGCGCCCGGCCTCAGTATCGGCCGCGGCGCCGCCGGCACCGTCGACTCCGGGCCCGGCGGGTCCGTCGAGTCCGGTGCCGCCAAGCTCCCCCATGACATCTGGGGTTGAGATAGTGGTGCCATCTACACCAGAGGCCTTCGCCTCGGCACGGGACCTCATAGCCCTGACCGAGCCCACGCAGCTACCACCCCCGGTACCTCCGGTGCGGGTTGTGTCCAGAGGCAAGCCTATGATGTCGGCACCGTCCCGGGACTCTCGTTCTCGCTCCAGGTCCCGACGTCAAGGTCGCTCCAGATCCCGCCGCCGCTCGCAGTCCCGGCACCGCTCCCCTCAGCGGTACCGGTCGCACTCGCGGCGCCGGTCGACACCGAGACGATCGCGGTCGGACTCCAGCCGCCGTTACCGGCACCGCGAGTCCAGGAGCCGATCCAGACGTTCGCCGCACCGGTCGACCTCCCGGCGCCGAGCTGGTGGCAGGTCCCGGTCCCGGTCGACCTCCCGGTACCGAACCGGTGGCAGGTCCCGATCCCGGCACCGAAGCGGCGACCGGTACCGATCCAGATCCCGGCACCGTGGCAGAACTCGGTCCCGCTCCCGGCACCGTTACGACTCCCGGCACCGGTCCCCGGCACCGAGACGATCGCCCGTGCCGACCCGCGCGGACCTTTACCATCCAGGGTCCGCTCCGCCATGGCCCTCGAGGCAGCCGTCCGTGTCTTCGCTGGCGGACAGTGGCTACGCGCTGGGCACCGACCGGCAGGCGGCGCTGTTCAGCGAGCCTCCACAGCAGGACGCAGCCCCACAGCAATGGGGTTTCTGGACACCCTGGGCGTATCATCAGGCCCAGGGCCCCCAACAGCTCCCTGCTAGGCCGCCGACTGCAGAGCGCAGGGCACCTGAGGCCTCGTTGTCTCGCCCCCCTCCCTCCCCGGATGGGGAGGAAGGATCCAAGCAACAGGACTCCACTTTGGCTCCTGAGGCAGAGGCGAGGGCCGAGGGAGACCCCCCTTTAGACACCCTCTTGCCGGGGGTCTCCTCATCTTCTTCCCCTGATGAAGCGGTGGCTGGGACCTCCTCCAACAGCCCCCCCCCGCTGGACCTCAGGGCGCACCAGGACCTCCTCCGGCGAGTAGCCCAAAACCTGAGTCTACAAGCCGAGGAGGTCTCGGAGGTAGAGGACCCTATTGTCACCATCCTCTCCGCAGACGCTCCCACCAGGGTCGCCCTGCCGTTCATACGGACCATCCAGGCCAACGCCACCACCATCTGGCAGTCCCCGGCCTCCATTCCTCCCACTGCGAAGGGCGTCGAAAGGAAGTACATGGCTCCTTCTAAGGGCTACGAGTACCTCCACGTACACCCGACTCCGTGTTCCCTGGTGGTCCAATCTGTCAATGATAAGGAGCGTCATGGCCAGGAGGCTCCAGCCCCCAAATCCAGGGAGGCTAGGCGGATGGACCTCCTCGGCCGTAAGGTGTACTCGGCGGGGGCGCTGCAACTCAGGGTCTCCAACCAACAGGCCCTGTTAAGTAGATACGCCTTTAACTCCTGGGTGGCAGCAGACAAATTCAAGGAGCTGTTGCCACAAGACGCTCGTCAGGAGTTTGCGGCCATTTTAGAGGAAGGCAAGAGGGTCGCACGCACGTCCTTGCAAGCCTCTCTGGACGCTGCGGATTCGGCTGCCCGTACCCTCGCGTCGGGTGTAACGATGCGTCGCCTCTCCTGGCTGCAGGTTTCCGGCCTTCCGCCGGAGCTCCAGCACACAATACAGGACCTTCCTTTTGAAGGCCAAGGGCTGTTTTCGGATAAGACAGACCCTAGACTAAAGAATCTAAAAGACAACCGCGTCATTATGAGGTCACTGGGGATGCACACTCCAGTGACGCAGCGCAGACCCTTCCGGCCGCAGCAACAGCAACAACAGCGCAGGCCGTATCTCCAGTTCCGCCAGCGGCAGGACCTTAACAGGCGCCGCGGCAGGAACGGAAGGCGCAGGCATTCGGGGAACCAAGGGGGCCAAAACCAAGGCTCCTCTAAGCCCCCGCCTGGTCCCAAGCCTTCATTTTGAAGGTGCGCCCGAGGGCGCAGTAACAGTTTCCCCATTGGATCCTTTCCCCCCGTTTTCCAACCGCCTTTCTTTTTTCCTCCCGGCGTGGTCCCTAATAACATCAGACCGCTGGGTTTTACGCACGGTGCAGTCGGGATACCGCCTGCAGTTTGTTTCATTTCCTCCTCCCCGCCCCCCTTCCTCGTCCCTCTTCAGGGACCCCTCTCACGAGCAATTCCTTCGGCAGGAGGTGCAGACGCTCCTCCGCAAAGGGGCTATAGAGGCGGTGCCGGAGAACGAGAAAGGCAAGGGGTTTTATTCCCGCTACTTTCTGATCCCCAAGGCCAAGGGAGGCCTCAGGCCCATCCTCGACCTGCGAGAGCTCAACAAGTACCTGGTGAAATTGAAGTTCCGCATGGTTTCCTTGGGGACCATTATCCCATCCCTGGATCCGGGAGACTGGTACGCCGCCCTCGACATGCAGGACGCGTATTTCCACATTGCTATCTGGCCACCCCACAGACGTTTCCTTCGCTTCCTTGTGGGGTCTCTGCATTACCAATTTGCAGTCCTCCCATTTGGCTTGTCCACGGCCCCGAGAGTGTTTACAAAATGCATGGCAGTTGTTGTGGCGCAGCTTCGGCGCAGTCGTATCCACGTGTTCCCGTATCTAGACGATTGGTTGATTCGGGGCACGTCGGAACAACAAGTCTGCAACCATGTCCGTGTGATCACCGACATGTTCGCCACTCTGGGCCTCTTGGTGAACACAGACAAGTCCACCCTGGCCCCCACACAAAGGGTGGAATTCATCGGGGCCGTCCTGGACGCCACTGTGGGCAGGGCCTTGCTGCCATTGCAGCGGTTCCAGGCCTTGTCGGCAATCGTGCAACGACTACAGACAGCCCCCCTGACGTCAGTGAGGACGTGTCTAACCCTGTTAGGCCACATGGCGGCCTGTACTTTCGTGACCAATTACGCTCGGCTCCGCATGAGGCCACTCCAGTTGTGGCTCATCAGTCATTACAGGCCGACAAGACAGCCACTAGATATGTTAATCACGATCCCCCAGAGGGTCTTAGATTCTCTCAGCTGGTGGCTGGACCAGTCAGTGTTGTGTGCGGGTCTCCCCTTCCACCCATCTCAGCCCTCGGTGTCCCTAACAACAGATGCCTCAGATCTCGGCTGGGGGGCCCACGCAGGGACCCTGAGGACGCAGGGCCTGTGGTCCCAGGAGGAGGTGGGGCTACACATCAACATGCGGGAGTTGAGAGCGGTCCGTCTTGCTTGTCAAACGTTCTGTCATCAGCTCCAGGGTCGTTGTGTTGCGGTGTTCACCGACAACACGACGACCATGTATTATATCAACAAGCAGGGCGGCACCAGATCCTCCTCCCTGTGCCACGAGGCGATACGACTCTGGGACTTTTGTGTAGCCCACTCCATTCACCTCATGGCTTCCTTCCTCCCCGGAGTACGGAACACGCTGGCGGATCGATTGAGCAGATCCTTCCTGTCACACGAGTGGTCCCTTCGCCCGGACGTCGCCCTCTCCATCTTCCGGAGGTGGGGTTATCCCCGGGTGGACCTCTTCGCGGCCAAGGGGAACAGGAAGTGCCAAGCGTTCTGCTCCTTTCAGGGCAGGGAACCCGGGTCGATAGCGGATGCCTTCCTCATCCAGTGGTCGACCCACCTGTACTATGCATTTCCCCCATTCCCGTTGGTCCACAGGGTCCTTCTGAAGGTGCGCAGGGACAGGGCTCATGTGATCATGGTAGCCCCGGCGTGGCCCAGACAGCACTGGTACCCCATGCTGCTGGACCTGGCCATAGCCGACCCAGTTCCCCTGCCCCTTCATCCGGACCTGATTACCCAGGAGCACGGGACCCTCTGTCACCCGGACCTGCAGTCGCTACATCTAGCGGCGTGGCTCCTGCGTGGCTGACTGGCTCTGAGCTGCGCTGTTCCACGCCGGTGAGGGAGGTGCTCTTGGGCAGCAGAAAGCCGTCCACAAGGGCGACATATTTGGCCAAATGGAAGCGCTTCTCCTATTGGTGCGTGGAGAGAAATCTCCGCCCTATGGAAGTTTCAGTAGCCAACATCTTAGACTACATTTGGTCCCTCAAAGGGCAAGGTCTGGCCATATCGTCGTTACGAGTCCACCTAGCGGCTATCTCCACCTTTCACCCGGGTGCGGATGGTCACTCTGTTTTTTCCCACCCGACGGTGTCTAGATTCCTTAAGGGGCTGGAACGTTTATACCCTAACGTCCGTCCCCCTGCTCCAACCTGGGATCTTAACCTGGTGTTGTCCCGACTCATGGGGGCCCCCTTTGAGCCGTTAGCTACTTGCTCCCTGCTTTATCTCTCTTGGAAGACGGCCTTTCTAGTAGCTATCACCTCAGCTAGACGGGTGTCGGAACTCCGGGCTCTTGTGGTAGACCCCCCATACACGGTCTTCCACAAGGACAAGGTGCAGCTGAGACCACACCCTGCTTTTCTCCCCAAGGTGGTCTCAGCCTTCCACGTCAACCAAGAGATATTCCTCCCGGTTTTTTTCCCGAAACCTCACTCCTCAGGCAGGGAGCAGCAGCTCCACTCGCTTGATGTCCGTAGGGCTCTCGCGTTCTACGTGGAGAGGACCAAGCCCTTCCGCAAATCCCCCCAGCTTTTCGTGGCAGTAGCGGACCGCATGAAAGGGCTTCCTATCTCCTCCCAGAGGCTATCCTCTTGGGTAACGTCCTGCATCAGGACCTGCTATGACTTGGCCCACGTCCCTACGGGCCGTGTGACTGCGCATTCTACCAGGGCGCAGGCGTCGTCGCTGGCTTTCCTCGCCCGTGTGCCCATCCAGGAGATCTGTCGGGCAGCGACCTGGTCATCGGTCCACACCTTTGCTTCCCACTACGCCCTGGTCCAGCAGTCTAGAGAGGATGCGGCCTTCGGATCTGCTGTGCTCCATGCCGCGACTTCTCACTCCGACCCCACCGCCTAGGTATGGCTTGGGATTCACCTAACTGGAATGGATGTGAGCAATCACTCGAAGAAGAAAAGACGGTTACTCACCTTTGTAACTGTTGTTCTTCGAGATGTGTTGCTCACATCCATTCCACACCCGCCCTCCTTCCCCACTGTCGGAGTCGCCGGCAAGAAGGAACTGAGGAGCGGGTGGGCCGGCAGGGATATATATTGGGCGCCATGGCGGCGCCACTCCAGGGGGCGACCTGCCGGCCCACTGGAGTTGCTAGGGTAAAAAGTTTCCGACGAACGTGCACGCGCGGCGCGCACACCTAACTGGAATGGATGTGAGCAACACATCTCGAAGAACAACAGTTACAAAGGTGAGTAACCGTCTTTTATTGTAAACTACTGTTATGTATCATCCTCAGGGTTTGAACCCTGAAGAACAGACTTTTACCATTTGAGCTACAGGATTTAGTACAAGAGCTTGGAGCAGGAGAAGATTATTCTCCGGGAAATGGGTCACCAAGGAAAGTGCCAATGTAATGCCGACAGACCCGAGTTTTCGGCGGGCGGGATCTCTGAAGCTTAGTGCATGAGCCTCTACTGCATGAGCTAAAAGCCAACTGGCTTCCGTAGAGCAGACCCATTTTATCCTCTCTAAGTGATCTTGGTGTCACTAGATGGGACAGCAGCAAAGAATTCTGTGGCACCTTATAGACTAACAGACGTTTTGGAGCATGAGCTTTCGTGGGTGAATACCCACTTCGTCAGATGCATGTAGTGGAAATTTCCAGGGGCAGGTATATATATACAGGCAAGCTAGAGATAATGAGGTTAGTTCAATCGGGGAGGATGAGGCCCTGTTCTAGCAGTTGAGGTGTGAAAACCAAGGGAGGAGAAACTGGTTTTGTAGTTGGCAAGCCATTCACAGTCTTTGTTCAGGACCAGACTTCAAAGAGAAACTGCTGAGCTTCTGTTCATCTGCAAATTTGACACCATCAGCTCAGGATTAAACAAAGACTTTGGCCTTGGCTACACTGGCTCTTTACAGCGCTGCAACTTTTGCGCTCAGGGGTGTGAAAAAACACCCCCCTGAGCGCTGCAAGATACAGCGCTGTAAAGCCTCAGTGTAATCAGTGCCGCAGCGCTGGGAGCGCGGCTCCCAGCGCTGCAAGCTACACCCGTAGAGGATATGGTTTACATGCAGCGCTGGGAGAGCTCTCTCCCAGCGCTGGCGCTCCGACTACACTCACACTTCAAAGCGCTGCCGCGGCAGCGCTTTGAAATTTCAAGTGTAGCCATACCCTGTGAATGGCTTGCCAACTACAAAACCAGTTTCTCCTCCCTTGGTTTTCATACCTCAACTGCTAGAACAGGGCCTCATCCTCCCCGATTGAACTAACCTCATTATCTCTAGCTTGCCTGCATATATATACCTGCCCCTGGAAATTTCCACTACATGCATCTGATGAAGTGGGTATTCACCCATGAAAGCTCATGCTCCAAAACGTCTGTTAGTCTATAAGGTGCCACAGGATTCTTTGCTGCTTTTACAGATCCAGACTAACACGGCTACCCATCTGATAGATGGGACAGAACACCATACCCAGGAGGTGTGTGGGTCACACTAGGCCCAAAGCAGAGTTGTGAAGGGAAAACCTGTTCCCATTCGCCTCTTCCCCCGACCCAACAGAAGGTGAGGGGAGCTCTTTCCTTATATGGGGTCCCAAAGAGGGCAGTGTGCCACTGGACTTGGGGTGGCGTCACAAGAAGCACAGTCCAGTTCTCTGCCCACCTCTTCTGGAGAAGCTATCAGCTCTTGGGACTCCCAGTGCAGTGTGTGCTACTGCTGCTTTAGCAGCGGTGTGGGCCCAACCCTTTAGAATATTACTGTTCAGTTCTCTATTTAGCATGCTACCAAATCTTTCCCCAGGAACACAAGCAAGAAAAGGGAAATGGTGATTTTTCAAAACTTTCTCTGCCATACCTGAGCAGAATATACCTATAATTATAGTGTAAAATCACGTAGTAAATCTGTACAATTCAGATTTACATCTTCTTGGTTACAAGGCATGATATTATAAAAAGGTCTGTTACATTTCAAACTCTCTCTTGTTTATCTCCTGCTTGACAGCTAAGATTTAGAGTTGATTGTATAAAAATGTTAGTTTTTAAATAAATATTGAAATGATCCCTACAGACAGACAGATGTATTAATGTTCCGTGTAAGCCTCTTCTTGTTCATTGTTTTGTTTAAAAAAATTAGTTGTATAAAATACATTTGAAAATAATGTACGGAATTAATATCAAAGCATGGAAAAAATACTCAACAAAAAGCAGACTTTACAAGTTATGTAGTTTAATATAAGATCTCAAATTTCATGTTTAAGAGAAAAAGGTTTCAGTAACATGTCTTTATAAGAGAACATTAATTAAGGCAAAATTACTTTCACAATCCCAAAGATTTTCATATTGCATCCATATTCCTACCACAACAGCTGACCATAATTAATGTTAACGTTGAAGGAATACCAGAGATACCAAGTGATTTAGTAATGACTTGGCCAAGTTCTTACACAGTTGCCTTTTGCTCCTTTGCAGTTTCAAGTTCAAAGTAATACTTCTTAGTTCTCTTATTTCCTTGACACCTTGTGTCATCATGAGTTCCCTAGAAGAACATTCAATTAGCCTGGTACCAAACAAACTGCAAGGTTTAGAAACTGGGAGTTGGGTCTTTTGTATAAGAAGCAAGGCTTATCTTTAATCTGAACACATCTTGATTCTCGGTTACAATGAGTGCTTTCAGTATTTCTGGTGTTTTTTCTCCATTGAGATTCCTCTTTAAAGAGTCCAGTTTTTCTCCCTCCCCCCTCACTACAGAAAGGATGTGAACAAATTGGAGAGAGTCCAATGGAAGGCAATGAAAGTGATTAGGGGACTGAGGCACATGGTTTAGGAGGAGAGGCTGAGGAAACTGTACTTGTTTAGTCTGCAGAAGAGAAGAGTTAGGAGGGATTTGATAGCAGCTTTCAACCACCTGAAGGGGGGTTCCAAAGAGAGGATGGAGCTAGGCTGTTCTCAGTGGTGGCAGATGACAGAACAAGAAGCAATGGTCTCAAGTTGCAGTGGGGGAGATCTAGGTTGGATAGTAAGGAAAAATTATTTCACTAGGAGGGTGGTGAAGCAGTGGAATGGATTACCTAGGAAGATGGTGGAATCTCCATCCTTGGAGGTATTTTAGGCCTGGCTTGACAAAGCCCTGGCTGGGATGATTTAGTTGGGGTTGGTCCTGCTTTGAGAAGGGGTTTGGACTAAATGACCTCCTGAGGTTTTGGCCTTGTTTTGAAATGGGATTAGTTTGATTATTGGCTTATGGTGAAAGTTGGCAACTGTCTGACCTGAGGTCTCTTCCAACCCTCATCTTCTATGATTCAGTACAGGAAGAGTCCAACAACATACTACATAGAATTGCTAACATGTATATGTGCAACCAATTACAATGTGTGAGTGACCAGGACATGGGCAGTCCTTCCCAGTGGTTAGAGCAGGAGTCAGAAATTGGATCCAAGGATCAGAACCAGAGCCTAGGGTCAGAGCCAGAGTCAGGAATCTGAGCCAGAGGCCATGTGCCAGAGCCAAGGGTCAGAAATCAGGAATCAGAGATGAGGATCAGGACCAAGTTACCTGGAGTGATGCAAGGCTGAGTCCAAGGCAGGTGCAGGATGTAGCACAGCTGTGGGCAGATGCTTTGAGCAGCCACTGAACTGCTGCTGCTTATTATTTTTTATGGTGAAGCAGACTCATCTATTGAGTCTATAAACACCACTTACTGTATTCCTTGTACATTCATGCCACTACACTCTTACCTTGCTCTGCATTCTTAAGACAACATAGTAGAGCCTTTTTCATGTTATCCCACTTCCCTGATACTCTCCCTAAACTTCTCATCTCATTGTACAGTCTGTCTCCTTAAAGCATCTAAGCTCTTCATAAAGAGTCTGTCTTTCCTGGGAACGCTCCCATAGCAGGTGATCAACTTTTTCTTTAACCTCTCATGTTTTGCACAACCTATCTCTGTGTCTACTCAATAAATATAAGTTGTTATACTCAATGGCCAGTTAACATTCTAAATATGAGCACTTCATTGATGCTCACAGAACCTTGGAGTATCACATTATCCTCTATTTTGGGGCGTGCATCCTTGAATCCACTTCCTCTTTTTTCCTTGGTTCACATTTCTTGCCGTTCCTTTTTAAATCCTTTTTTAAACTAAACTTTTTAATTTCTGCCCACTCAAAGGAATTTTTGTATCAATTTCTTCATTTTTAAAGCATTTTTCACTTTCTTATCTGCTATTTCATTAACAAGTATCCCAACGTATGCTAGAATCCATGCTAGTATTATATTCACACCTGAGCACAGTAATTCTGTTGTAAACAAAAAGTGTCATTTCTTAGATTGCTTTGGCCAGGGGGCGGCTCTAGGCACCAGCAAAGCAAGCAGCTGCTTGGGGCAGCCCATTTGCAGAGGTGGCAGCTGGCAGGGATCCAGCCTGGGAGCTGAGAACCAACAGGGGGCCCTGGGAGCTGTAGTTCCTTGGTTAGCCCCCTGCCTATAGAGCCAGCCCTGGGGCAGGGAAAGAACTACATTTCCCAGCATTCCCTTGGCCGTTATCAACAGGAAAGGGAGGGGGAGGGAGTATGGTAGCTGAAACCTCCTGCTGCAGCTTGCTGTGAATGAAGAGCTTACTGCTAGAGCAGGGTGGCACTGTGAATGGGGAACAAGTGTGCCCAGATATTAAAAGACTTTGGCCCAGATATCCCCTTCAGAAGACATCTCCAGACTGGATTAGGGATACTGGTGTCACCTCACCTTGCAGCCCCCAAAGAAGGAATTGGGTGGACTAAATGGACAGTGCCCCTCTCTATCTGAATCCTAGCAAGGGAGGTATGTAGATCCTACTAGAATTTAAAATGAAAAGTAAGGGAGGGGAGTCTCTGGACCTGGGCAGCTTTAGATACAGTGCCAGGCACTTAGGAGGATTTCCACTTCTGAGCCATGGCAGCAGAAATTGACTTTTCCTTTCCAGATTTAGCTAATATTCAGAAAGGGAATCTAGCACCTGCCTTCCAGATTTGAACACCTCAAAATTCAGGAGTGCTCACACTCAACTTGGGCAGCTGTTACTTCATTTCTCCCAAATCAAATATACTGATCCACTGTAATTTGCTGTAGAAAAAGTAGGATAAAATTGAGCAAGAAATGCTTCCCAGAGGTTTTTAGGACTAGAATTTCTATTTTCAACAGCCATTGCCCTTTTTTGTTTTATTTGTTTACAAGGAAGACAGTGATATTGCATTGGCAAATTCCCCATAGAAACAAAGAGTGGAACAAAAGAATAATAAAGGCACCTCAACTTTTCCTCATTTATGTAGGATAGTCTTATAATATGCATCCAGATATCCTCCAATCATACAAGCTGAAAATTGTTCCACTTTACTGCAGTTCTGTAACCATATGGGAACCAATCCTGTCTGTGTTCTGTGCACATCCAAAATTCCTGCTGAATGACTCGCCCTGGGAGCGAGTTACCAGTGATCCAGGGCTGGGGTGGAAGGAGGTGCCGGTGGGGTGGGGGAGCCTAGGGCTGGGGTGGGAGGGGGTGTAGGGGGGGCACTGGGGAACCCAGAGCTGGGTCAGCACGGGGTATGGGAGGGGAGCCCAGGGCTGGGACAGCAGAGGGGTGTGGGTCGGGGTGTGGGGGAGAGCCCAAGGCTAGGGCGGCGGGGGGGGTGGGTCAAAGGAGAGCCCAGGGCTGGGGCAGCAGAGGGGTGTCGGGGGGAGCCCAGGGCTGGGGTGAGGGCAGCCAAATTTTTTTTGCTTGAGGCAGCAAAAAACCTGGAGCTGGCCCTGGCTTCTGCTTTCTGATTGCCAATAATCCTGATAGCTCATCCAAAAAGATAACAGCTGCAGTAGGCCGTACATCCTTTATCCAATTTAGTACTAACTTTATTCCCACCAATTCAGCTGTCCTGGTGGCTACAAAATTAGATATTTTAGATTTCTTAACTCCCATCTCAGGGATGCAAAAGGCTGTCCCCACGCTACCTGATTTTCCATTTTAAGAACTGTAAGTATGTAGTTGGCAGTGGTGACTCCATTTACCACATATTGACTCAAACTTTATTCATCATATAGGATGACTTTCTTTCCATTTGTTTTATTATAAAATTCTAAATCCATAGCCAGAGAGATGATTTTCCAGGTATAATTTACTGTCCCATAACTGGAAATTTTAATCTCTTCCAGTCCTCCTTTTTTACTTAATTCTTTTACCCACATTTTAACCCTAATAGCATGAGGGAGTTTATTGCGTCAGGCTACATTTAGTCCATTTAATTCCCAACATTCCTCATATATTTGTGTAGTACTTTTATCTGCACTATTTCCCTCAAATTTAGCCCAAAATGTCAGGTCTAACATTTTCATACTTAAATTAGTAGGCAGTTCTCCAGTAGCTAGCTGCATTACACACAGAGGTGTTGTAAGAAATGCACCACCTGTAATTTGTAGGGCTTGATCTTGAATTGAATCTAAATTTTTGAGATCCAATCCAGATGCAGAGCAAAGGCTTGCTGCCTGTAATCTATAACTGAATGTATTAATGCTCTATATAGCAACATCAGCAGTTTCTTAACTACTCCCCTACTTGATCCCAGCAATACTTTTAAGCAGATCAATCCTACCTTTATGTTTTAATACTTTGTATAGGGCCCTTCCAAGTTAATTAACAAACAATTCATCCGGAAACATCAAGCTGGTAACTATATGTGCCTGTTCTCCAACAATTACACTGTTCTGTAAACTTTTCTAGTGAAGATCATTCCCTTTGTTTTAGTAACTGAACATTTAAAACCCCAAACATTCCTACTGAACTGCTTCTGCTGGTCTTCAGAGCCTGTCTGCTGTGTCTTCCAATGACTCAGGCAGTGTAGCCAATCAGGTAGCCTACACCAGGCCAGCTGTGCTCCTTAGTTTGCCCAGAGGCTGGCTCTCCTGAAGGCCTGGATTCCTTACATGATGCGCAATAGTGAGGCTCCAGAAATGTAGCATCTCTTGCTGGAGACTTCTTTCCCTGGGGAATGAATTCCATTGCATTCTACTGAGTTTCTGAATAAAATGATAAAACAAATGCTTCCCATAGGCCAATGGGAATCTGTACAGTAGATTTGCATCAGTATTACAAACAGACTAAACAAACAGAAAGGGCGGCTGATATCTATTCTTATTCATTTATGTTTTCAGAGCTACACAAAGGAGTCCTGTGTAAATGAGAATGAGGCCCATAGGTGTGCAACAACATATTTTATAGTGGGAGGCTAGAGAAGCTCAGTCTATTTCATTTATCCAAGAGAAGATTATTAAGAGGAGACTTAATCATGGTCTATGTCTGGGGCAATTTCTGATAGTAGAGCACTCTTCACTCTACCAGGCAAAGGCATAACACGATCCAGTGGTTGGATGCTGAAGGTAGATAAATTCAGATTAGAAATAAAGTGCAAATTTAAAACATTTGAGAATAATTAGTTACTGGAACAACTTATCAAGGGACATGATAGATTCTCCATTGCTTGAAGTCTTTAAATGAAAATTGGATGTCTTTCAAAAATATGTTGTGATGGGGTAGGACTCACCACTCTAGTGCCTCCTGATGACTATCATAGGAATTAGTTCTACTTGCCAGGGTGCCTTCCTCTGGTGGTACCTCACCACCATCACTTTCATTCCAGGACCCACTCCCAGTATTTCGGGGTCCTCTTCAGTAACACTGCCCTCGAACTGCCCATTCTGGGGGACCTGCAATCCCCACCCAGCCATTACCTCAGTGGCAATTACAGTCCTTTGTCTCAGGGCCACTAACCATGTTGCTCTAGCACCCTTTTCTGCCCTTATGTCAGGGCCTCAGCTACAGGCCCTAGCAGCCCCCAGGAGCTCTCTCTAGGACCCCCTGTCCCTGTTTGCAGCACTAAATTTGCCCAGATGCTGGGTTTTCTTCCTCCTGCTAGGAGCCTGATCTTCTCCCTTCAAGCTCCAGTCAGCTACTGAACTGTGCTCTGCCCTGTAGCCCTTCTTATGTGAGCCTGCTGGGCCGTGATTGGCTGCTCCTTTCAGCACCTTTCTAATTGGCTGCCTCTGGCACAGCCTCTGAAGGGCTGCTTTTAACTCCTTTTCTGCCAGTGAGGGGCAGCTTCCCCATCACAGATGCTCTATCTTAACCAGAAGTTATGGATTTGGTGAAGGAATTACTAGATGAAATCTATGGCCTGCATGATGCAGGAGGTTACACTATGTGATCATAATGGTCCCTTCTGGTCTTAAAATCTCTGGTGAAATCATAACCCTATTGAAGTCCATTGCAAAACTCCATTGACTTCACTAGTACAAGGACTTCACCGTTTGAATCTACTACTCTTCAGTTTCCAATTTCTGAGCCTTTTATTCAGATGTTCTTTCACACTACAGGTAGGCTATGTGCACAGCATATAGACAGTCATATATACACAGCTTGTTATATTTGGTCTTGTTCAGTAGACACAAAAAAATTTGAACAGATTGCCTAAGTTCTCTCTGAGCAAAGTCAAATTCATCATTCAATTTTCTGTCCAGTTACTGAATCTAATAGCCACTGAAGTGCACACTACTGGAAGAGTCTTTGAATGGTGAAATATGAACTATGATAAGACTCAGCTAGAAAGATTTTTTTTAAGTCTATAGATTCTTGTGACTTTTAGAATTACTATCCACAGTATTGGAAGCAGGGCCGGCTCTAGCCATTTCGCCGCCCCACACACGACGGCACGCCGCGGGGGGCACTCTGCTGCTCGCCGGTCCTGCGGCTCCGGTGGACCTCCCGCAGGCATGTCTGCGGATGCTCCACCGGAGCCGTGGGACCAACGGACCCTCTGCAGGGACGCCTGAGGGAGGTCCACCGGAGCAGCCTGCCGCCCTCCCGGCAACCGGCAGAGCGCCCCCCACGGCATGTCGCCCCAAGCACACACTTGGCGCGCTGGGGCCTGGAGCTGGCCCTGAATGGAAGAGGAACAGTGAAAAAAGACACATTGCCAAACAGAGTAGCATATGTTTATTTCTGTCTGTCCTGCTGATTGGTATTTGTCAAGCCCACATGGAGATGGTTTCTCTATTTGCGCAAAACACAAATGTCTTATGTTATATTAAATATCATCAGGTGTCCAAAGTGGTATTGAATAGTTACTTGTATATAAATGAATTCATAATAACTTCGGATGGATTATCTTCAGAAGAAACAGTAGAGGATGTGCTGCTGTCTTAATCTTGACTTTTTAGAAAATGGAAAAGGTTTTGTTTTATTTTTTTTAAATATTTGAAATTCTGCCATGAGGGAAATAGCAGGCTTTTCTGAATCAAGATGAAATAACATCCACTCCTAGTGAAAGCAGCTGGTTTATTTCTATGCAGGCATGGAAAGTGAATTTTCTATTAGCATCGTATTCAAAATATAATTTGAACAGATTTCTTCTAGGTTGTACATTACTCCGTATATTGCAGGCTTCTTTACAGAATGGAAAAAGTCAAAGCTGTTCTGTTTGTCCAGTTTTCAAAGTAGGAGTTTTCTGCCCTTGAAATGTAAGCTTAACTCCTATTTTTCTTTGTTTGTGGATTACGGTTCCACATGGGAGCAGTTTAAACGAGTCCTGATTGGACTATAACCCGGAAAGAATTAAACCATGACTCCTATTCTGACTTGTGTGGCATTAAAAAAAAAATCCACTAAACTCAAAATAGTGAACCTGCTTCTCAGCTGACTGTATTTTAACAGATTAATTGCTTTTCTGCTCTGATGTGGGAGAAGCCATGCTAAGTGCGCATGCTGAGAGAACACACAGAGCATTTCCTAGTAGGAGACAACTGATGGTAATATCAACAAAAACGTTGAAGAAAGCTTCAGAAAAGGGGGAGAGGGGGCAGAGCTCAATGCTGAAGCCATTCCATATGTCAGACCCCTTTTTGCCATATGATTACCGGGTTCAGAATGCAGCATCATGTAGACTCACGGGCAAGCCACAGCCACTCTGCGACAGACAGTGTTGGACAGGGATGCAATATTCAGAGTCATGGTTGACAGATGTCGTGAGCGTTTAACGTTTTGTTTTTTAAATGTGCACTGAGATGCCACATCCCATCACTTAGGTTGAGGTGAGGGCACCTTTGCTGTGTGGGGCCAATATTTACCGCTCCCATCATCCTTGCACTCCCTCTATTGTTTTATTTACTTCTATTTTTAGAAGGGGGCAGGGTGGTTCAGAAGTAATGTGGCCCAGTGGAAAGGCCATTAGACCAGGAGTCAGGAGACTGCATTCTATTTCCAGCTCTGCACTGGCCAGCTGCGTGTGACCTTTGGCCAGTCACTTCAGCTCTCTGTGCCTGATTCCCATCCCACCTTCTGTCTTGCCTATTTAGATTATGAACTCATCAGGGCAGAGAATGTCTCTTCCTGTGTGTTTGTACAGCATTTGCCACAATGGGATCTGGATTTTGGATACAGTTGCTGCAGTAATATAAATAGTAATTGCTGACTTAGCTAGTGTAGTGCATTTGGAACATCTATATTTTGGTAGCGTTATTCTTCACATTTAGCCCAGTGGCTTCTATTGCGTCAGTCTCTTTGATTAGCATTTGAGGTTCAATTCCATTAGACCAAATTTTGCTTCCTCCAAAATGAACGGCCTTTGTGCAAAGGACCCCAACAGAGTCTGTGGGAAAGAATTCAGGAGCTTGGCCGGGAGCAGTCTAATGCTGATACTACAGGTCCAAGGGCCATAGTCTTCACTAACTCTCTGGCATGCCCCTATGTTTGAGCCTGTTGGATCCACTGGCCCTTCCCCTGCTCCATCAGCACCTGTTCATGCTGCTGCAGAGAGACACGTGGCAAAGCTGGAAACAATCCTTTCATTGCCCTTTCTTGCAATGGGACAACAGTGCTTCTAGTGTATTCATGGCCTACAGCAGAGAGTGGGGCAGCATTTGACCTATCATTAGTAACAGACGTTTTGTTAAAAGCTGATAGGAATAAAAAATTCAAATAAAAATTATATTAAATTTTAAAAAAATGTTTTCATCAAAAAATTGAAATGATTTGGGGGTTTTCTGCATAGTGGCTTATAAAATACAAAAGATACTTTTTAATCAGCTAGTATCAGAAGTATGCACTTGACTAGTAAAGAACAACAAGGTGAACTGAACAGTGAGAAGCTGATGAAACAACCTGCTCTTTTTTACCGAATTTAGAATGAGTTCTTTACCAAAACTCTTAACCAAGATCTGCCTTATTAGTGAGCTTGTTCTGAATAGTGTCAGTGAAGTCAATCTCTTAAAAAAAAAGTCCTTGGTTCATTTAGAGTGTGTCTTAGCACCAGATAATTTGGCTACAATGAAACCCACCTCATAGTGCTACATGGAGAGTACAATTCCATTTAAAGTGACTGTCCACTGAGAGCTTTGTTTGTATAATGAGTTCAGTTATAACCGTTTATCCAACTCCCCATCTGATCTTTTGGGAGTTCAAAATCTGATCTAAAATTTGCAGCTTTGGTATCACCTCTGCCAGAAGTAGCAGGACTCACACTCGTTGCATTTGCAGTGCAATACCCTTTTGCTGATGGGCAAAAATGTAATTTCATCACCAGGAGGGTTTTCTTGGAATTAGTACTTGGTTTTATGCCCTGTGCGGGATGGCCCTCCTCATACATTTATCAAGCAAGCGCTACACTTCTTGGTCCATGACTCAGAGACAGACACTTGCTGTGTGGTGCAAGTCAGCTGTGAACAAAATATGGTCCGAGAGCAAACGTGTCTGCTGTAGGGATTCCCTCTGAGACCTCTTTCCACTTGGCTTCACAAGAACTCAGTTTGACTCCAGACTTCATCACTTCGATATCTTTATTTGGCATATAGCAGTGCTACGTTGAGTTCATCAGACTCAAACAAAGGGGATGGATGCAGGGTACATCACAGATCCAAAGTTACGCAGCAACCTTCGTCCATTATATATATTTACACAGCTCATTGCATTTACTATACATTGCATCACACATTTGGGGATTGCGTTGGTTACTTTATAGGAACCAAATTCTGTACAGCATGCTTTGTCCACACACTGTCCATGTTCGACCTACTTTTTACCTTATCTTTACATTCCCAACTTATCTTGTCCATTGTTATCCTGTTCGTTATAAATGGCTCCCTGCGTGTCCTCTCCACTTATTTTAGCCAGTTCAGACATTCTGTCTCTGAGCTCGCTGACTATTTACCTATCTGAGTGAGCACAGACATTCTGTTTTGAGCCTATTTACCTCCCTAATCCGGTCTTCCAAGAAATTAGGCCTCCCCCATGTTTAATGACTCATGTCAAGCCAGGCCTATGTTCCACTGCCTTTGTTTTTCTTTTTATATTAGCTTTCATTTACTTTGCAGTCTGTCTTTCTGTGCTTTCTTTTTTTAGTGTATCCCCCAGCAACACATTCCCAAGACCACAGCAGTTGTAATCATTTGAACCACCATTAATATTAAGGTTCAAAGTACAAACCAAGGGCTGCAAGCTCACTTCTTCTGTATGGTCTACCAGCATGTTTCCACTGGCTGCATAGTTTTTTTCCCCGAGTTCCCTGATGCTCAGCTATTAGTTAGAACCATTGTTGCCCATTGCCCTTTCCAGTGTAGACACCACTTGCTTTTCACTGCTGTGTGTAGCTACACATTCCCCTCACACTGCCAACTGTGGTGTGTTGTGTAGACACCGCCCAAGAGTGGTTAGCCAAGTATATCCACTATGGCAAAAAAAAAAAAGCCTATTAAACAATATAGTGAGAGTGTATGTGTACAAGAGGTAGGATGGGTTAGTGGTTAGGTTACTTGCTTAGGCTTTAAGAGACCCATGTTCAGTTCCCTAGTCTGTCCCAGACTACTTCTGTGACTTTTGGGTAAGTCACCAGGGACAGATTTTCAAAGGTGTGTGAGGATACAGAGACATGTCAAGAGGGATTTTTTTCAAAAGCATCTAAACAAGTTTAAAATCAATAGGAGTGAGGCAGCTGACCTGCTTACATGCTTTTTAAAATCCCAGTACACACCTATCTGTATCTTTAGGTACCTAAATGCCTTTGAAAATCTCGCACTTAGCCTTTCTGTGCCACGGTTCCCCAGCTGTAAAATGGCCCTTAGCCTCTCTGTGACACAGTTCTCCAGCTGTAATATGGGGATAATAATGCTGCCCTACCTCACAGGGGTGTTGTAGGGATAAGTACGTTCAAGATTGTGAGGCCCTCAGACACTATGGCACCGGAGGCCATGTAAGTACCTAATACTGATGGATTGCATCTACCCTTTTCATAATTGCAAGAATAAATGTGTTGTTTTAAAAATATTTTGAGCTCCTTGGATGGAGTTTGCTAGAGATTATACATATTTATCACCCTGACCCCTATATAGCTATAGGTGCCTCTGACCCTGTGTGGTCTAGGAAATGGTTCTGTTCTTTCAGCGGGGTGCAAGACTGCCTGAGCAATCACAATTGGAGGGAAAAGATGGCAGCTGTGGCTTATTAGGATGCTGCCTGATGGGCAGCACCCAGTGCTGGGGAATGGAGGACAAAGTTAAAAAGTGAGTTCCCTGTCGAAAGGAAAGGAGGCTGCTCAGTGGCTACTTCTCAGTATGGATACCCTGGCTGGGGAAAGTTATTGACCGCTCTTGTCCTAGGGAGCACTATGCTGGTCTCCAGAGACTGGAAACATGGTATGGTCTGTTTTTATTTGTTTACTCTGACTGGATCTTTTGCCAAAGGAAGTTGCCCTGGTTTGGTTGGTGGATGCTTAAACTAGCAGAAGAAAACTGCCCTCTGGTGTGTTTTAGTTCTGTCCTGTGGCCAAATGAAGTCATCCCATGACTGTTTCATTTGTGCTTGTACTGAGATTAAATGGGAATGTAACACCAAGGGGGGTCATCTGGACTCATTGCAACTAGGAAAATACCATGCTATGGTTTTGGGTTTTTGTTTTCTTTTAATGTAGCCTTAGAATGCTTTGCCTAACCAGGTCTTTGCAAACAGTCTTTGTAAAATGGATTTAAAAAGCTTTATAGAGGTCCCATCCCAATCAGCAGCTCCTTATGCAGGCCACTGGTCAGTGTGTCATGCCTCCCCAGTCCAGTCCCTGACCAGGAGCTGAGAATCTGTAACAGCCCCTAGCTCTGAGAGGTAGCCCGCTAGTTTGATCTCTAGAGGTCTCTAGTGCAAGCTTTGCCCTGCACAGCTGCCAGTTATGTTGGCCACCTGCTCTCGTTCCGTGTTTTATTTGCTATGCTGTCTCGCTTGTGACCCTGCTTCTTTCCAACCTCTGTTGCCACAAGCTTCCTCACAGGCTCTGGGGAAGTGCAAGGTACAGTTGTATTTCCAAAGTAATCCTGCCCAAATGCCCATGAAGCACTCATCTCTGGCTGTGATGTTAAAAGGAAGTTATTCCATCACAGACTTTTAGGTGTTACTTTTTATTAGCGGGTGGCCCTTTTTTGTCCCAGTGCACAGTTCTGGGTTTTAAAACTTAGCTGAAGCAATATTTAAAAAGTCCTAATTTTGCTTTTTTTAATAACAAGTAAAAGTTCAAAGTCAGTAGTGGGTGAGCGCTGTCTGAAAGCTGCTGCTGCCGCCGCAGACCTTAAGTTTCAGTTTTCACTGCCTTCAAGGCAGGACTGGAAATTAGCACTAACGTATATAAATGACTTTGTGATACAGGAAGATTATATACTTGCAGCCCTGGAGTGTATACTGTAGAGAACAATCCTGTACCAGCAAGGCGAGATGGTAGATAAATGAGCCAATAGGTGTCTCCCAGCTCAAGTTTCCATGACAGCTTTAAATCTATCTGTCTATATAGGCGTTTGTGATGTACCTATCACCTGCCCTGCAGGTGAATTCCATTAAATACAATTGATTTCCTGTACAAAAGAAACTCCATTCCTGCAAGAGACTAAATTTTTAGGCTCCGGTACTTCACAAAAGGCAAAATTCTCCCTTGGGCAGATGGTCTGTGTACTGCTTAACTCTCACTTCAGGGTGAATTTCACCCAAAGAAACCCAAACTCTATATGTTAACCTGCTTTCCTAATGAAATAAGCCTCAGTGACTGTTTCCCAGGACATTTGTTGTTTTCTAGCTTCACTGTTAGGCAAGGGCTCTCTAAAAGTTCTTGTATCCTGGTCTGAAATTATCTAGTTTCAATTTCATCTGGATTTCTAGTGGAAGCAAGTTCTACAACCAAGGGCCATCTGTTAAAAGTACTCTGTCCACAAAACAGACACAGGGGTCAGACACTCCACTAGTGTAAATTAGCCTGCCTACATTAAAGTTGATGGGCCCGTGTCAGTTCACACCAGCTGAGGAACTGGCTTGTGGTGACCAGAAGTCAGACAAAATGTTGTGGGCCAAATTCTGCACTGGGTGTCCACATCGGGTTTCAATGCCTTTGCCTGGGAGTCCCATCTCAGAATAAAACTTGGCTCTCTGTGTTTGTTGCTTGGACAGCCCCTAATATTCTCAAAAAATGAAATTTGAGGTTGTTTTCTGAGCATTTGAAAGTCTGGACAAAAGCAAAATGACACCATTTCTGCCCAAATGCCTGGGAGGTGGGAAGGGGAGGAAACACTTTCCACTTTGGACCCAACTAAGATTCTTCATACAAATGCACCAGGTAAAATGTGTTATGTCCACCATTTATCCTACCATTTAAGAGCAGGTTAGACAAAGCCCTGTCAAGGATGGTCTAGATAATACTTAGTCCTGCCACAAGTACAGGGGACTGGACTAGATAACCTCTCAAGGTCCCTTTCAGCCCTACGATAATATTAAAAATGTCTTTCCTTTCTGCAGGAAACAATGAAATAATTCAAAGCAAAACTGTAGGATGTTTTACTTTGCTCAAAATGAGCTTTGTTTCTTTTGTTTGTTCAGAAGAGGGTATTTTTTCTATACCCCCTAAATGCCTGTTCATATCATAGGAAACACTGTTGATTTGATCTTAACCATCCCTACAATGATTCCCAAGCTGTAAAAGGCACAACGGGTCTTTATCTACAAATTAGGGGCAGGGCTCAGTCCTGATCTGGAGCATGGGATGGGAAGTGTTCCCTTCTAGTGCTCTCAGCAGTGCTAACTGCTTGGAAAGCGCTGGGATAAAGGACAGTCGTATGCTTGGCACTCCGCCACATGGAGTCTATAGCTCGCAGGCATGCTGGTGGGAGGGTGTACAAGGAAAACCAGTTGAATCACAGTTCCCTATGAAGGACACTTTCCAAGTCAGAATTCCTCCAAGGGAATTCCTTCTGCATGTGCCATAGCCTCCCGATGTGCCATAGCTTAAAAGACACAATCTGGTCCTGTGTGACTGGAGTCTATATGTACAAAGAAAGATGATTTTTTTTAGTTAAGGAGCTAGACTGGCTCTGCTACAGACTTTTCTGTGTGACCATAGGGCAAGTCACTTACTTTCTGGCTAAGGTTTTCAAAAATAGAAGCCTAAAATTTAACTTCTAAATCTATATTGATGCACCTAGGGTTGAATGGTTTGTTTGTTTGTTTGTTTCCTCACAAGTGCTGAGAACTCAACAGCTCCCATTAGCCTAATTTTCAAAAGTAACATCAAGGTTATTTGTTTAGATTATTAAATATGAATGTAGGAGTTTCACTTTAGCCTCCTCTTTTGGAACTCTGTTTCTTATTTTGGAAAATAGAAACAACAATTTTCCATGTCAGAAAGATATAGTGAGAATAAATTCATAATTGTTTGGGAAGTTCTGTTGCCAGAAAAACAGAAGCATGTGAGCACCTAGATACAGTAACTCCTCACTTAACATTGTAGTTATGTTCCTGAAAAATGCGACTTTAAGCGAAGTGACGTTAAGCAAATCCAATTTCCCCATAAGAATGGATATAAATAGGGGGCGTTAGGTTCTAGGGAAATTTTTTTCCCCAGACAGTATATACACACAGTATAATTTTTAAACAGATAGTTGAATACTGTACACAGCAATGACAATTGTGAAGCTTAGTTGAGGTGGTGAAGTCAGCGGGTGGAAGAGGGTGAGATATTTCCCAGGAATGCCTTAGTGCTAAATGATGAACTAGCACTTGGCTGAGCACTCAAGGGTTAACACATTGTTGTTAATGTAGCCTCACACTCTGCAAGGTAGCACAAATGGAGGGAGGGGAGACAGCATGGCTGACAGAAACAGAGACACACACCATGTGTGAGAGAGATGCACCTTGCCCCTTTAAGGAGGCTGACCCCAGTCTAAGTAATTGCCCTTTTAAGTAGATCAGCAAGTTGAGACAGCCCCTGCTGCCAGCACACTCCTTCCGTCCTGAGCCCTGTCGTGTGTCTATGTCCCCGTCCCCGTCCCCCACCTCGCGCTATAGAGATGGGGTAAGCCGGGGGCAGGAGTGGGGGGAGGGGGACACAGAACAGGACTCTGTCCTTGGCTGCCTTCTCCCTCTACACTGGAGCTGGATGGTTAGTTTGGGGGTGTGTGTGAATATTTCATTCACTGAAGAATCCCTCAACTCTCTCCCTCTTCTCCATTGCATGAGCTACTTGTCTTCACTTGTGTCATAAACAGATAGCTAAGGGTTAATGTCTCTTTCACCTGAAGCACCTGACCAGAGGACCAATCAGGAAACCGGATTTTTTCAACTCTGGGTGGAGGGAAGTTTGTGTCTGAGTCTTTGTTTTCTGTCTGCCTGCTTTCTCTGAGCTTTGGAGAAGTAGTTTCTACTTTCTAGTCTTCTGTTTCTAAGTGTAAGGACAAAGAGATCAGATAGTAAGTTATATGGTTTCTTTTCTTTGGTATTTGCATGAATATAAGTGCTGGAGTGCTTTGATTTGTATTCTTTTTGAATAAGGCTGTTTATTCAATATTCTTTTAAGCAATTAACCCTGTATTTTTGTCACCTTAATACAGAGAGACCATTTGTATGTATTTTTTCTTTCTTTTTTATATAAAGCTTTCTTTTAAGACCTGTTGGAGTTTTTCTTTACTTCAGGGAAATTGAGTCTGTACTCACCAGGGAATTGGTGGGAGGAAGAAATCGGGGGAAATCTGTGTGTGTTGGAATTTGCTAGCCTGATTTTGCATTCCCTCTGGGGGAATAGGAAAGTGCTTTTTGTTTCCAGGACTGGGAACGGAGAGGGGGAGTCACTCTGTTTGGATTCACAGAGCTTGTGTCTGTGTATCTCTTCAGGAGCACCTGGAGGGGGGAAGGGAAAAAGGATTATTTCCCTTTGTTGTGAGACTCAAGGGATTTGGGTCTTGGGGTCCCCAGGGAAGGTTTTTCAGGGGGACCAGAGTGCCCCAAAACACTCTAATTTTTTGGGTGGTGGCAGCAGGTACCAGGTCCAAGCTGGTAACTAAGCTTGGAGGTTTTCATGCTAACCCCCATATTTTGGACGCTAAGGTCCAAATCTGGGACTAAGGTTATGACAACTTGGCCCCTCAGGACTTATCTACAACCTGTCTATTATCTCTCATTCACTATTAAGATGTTGACACCTGCTTTTGATCAGCCAGTGATGCCAGCTTCTGTCACCCACTTGTTAAATTTACAAACAAATGCCTCTTTCATGCTGCCTCTCATGCATGCGAGGCTCTCACCATAAATATCAGCAAAGCTACCCCATTACCTCTTTCAAAACACTCCTTAAAACAAAAAAAGGATTAAAAAAACCTGAAAGCATATCAGTAAATCCAACAGTAATTTCATTTCGTGTCAACTCAAACAGATTTTTTTCCAGATTTTTCTGTTTCGCTGCTGAACCAAAAAATTCATTCTTCATTTGGCTCTATTTGGCACTTTACATACTGGGCCTTGGTTAATTACTGCTGGGAAGCATAGTACTTGTAAGCAGAAGCTGTATGCTCCATAACCCAACTTGTGCTTATTACAATGCACTCGAAAGCCCTATTCTAAACTTTTGCAAGTGCATACCTCTCTATCCTATGCAGCCTGAGGAATGCAGATTCTTCCATCCATTGGGGTCGAACGGCTCAAAGAATATAATTTATTTACTCTATGCATCACATTGGGTTCAGTTCAGGTGTTATTTATTTATGATCTAAGGGTGAAATCCAGCCCTTTTGATGTCTGTGGGAGCTTCACCACAGACGTCAATGAGGCTGGTTTTCACTCTCGATCCCTGAAAAGTCTGGGGTTCTGTTACTAGAGAAATCACTGCTCTGCATTCTATCACAATGGTCATGTTCTACTAGACATGACTACCATAAGTTCTAACTTTACTGGACTGAACAGAGGATGTTCTTGGTGGAAGAACCTCCTCTCTGAATTAACATTGTGGCAGGAGCTTAAAAGCTTCAGCTGCTACAGGGGTCTGTCACCATAACTCAGGGGAGCACTGCTTAAGTGAGGGCTTAATTTTAGCCCCATAGAACCACTCATATGCTTACAGTTAAATTTCTGTGCTTAGCTGAATTTGGGCCCATGAGTCTGATCCTGTGGCACTGAAGTCAATGGGAGCTTTGCCATTGACTTAAATAGGTATAGGTTCAGGCCCTAAATGAGATGAAGATGCTCTTGTCCTCAGGGGAGTTGCTCTGCACCTTGACTAAACACAAGTTGTATCCTGGGATATTTAGAGCGTTCCCTCTTTGTAGGTGTGTAGTTGTACTGGTGTGAAGATTCATACACCAGTATAGTTTATTCCCATAAACTTTGGGAATAAAGCAGCATAATATTACTATAACTGTGTCCTTGCTGGGTGCTGTTATGATATAACTATTTTTGGAGACAATTACAGTCCCTAACTGAAATAGTTACACACATTTTCTGTACCAGTATAGACTAGGATTTCTTAAATTTTGGGGCTCAGCTCAAGACCTTTCAGTCTGATTAACCAAACCAAAGTCTAACTCAAACAATAGATTAACTTTACAAATGAAACTGGGGCTTATTTGTTTCTTGTAACTTCGTAGGGGTTTAACTGATGTGAAGCTCCCCTGTGACAAGACAATGGGTTCTTGAATGAATTAAACACTCTTAGAAGATACTATTGGTACCAAACTGCCATGTGCTGCAGGAGGGATTTTAGGCCAAAGCAGTTATACTCCTTTGTGGGAACGGAATAATACCTGCTTTTCACATAGGAATAGAAAGGTGAATGTATATTTACAATTTAAGGGCCAACATTCTTTTTTAGGTTGACTCTGGGCATTCTCATTGAATGTGAATCCTGCATACATAGGTTAAGGCAGAATTTAGTCTAGAGTACTTGATTCACATTCCTTTCATTACTGAGTGAATAATCAACAGAGATGTTACACTTTTCTGCATTTTGGCACTTGTGAGTAGTAGAAATTTGAAATCTGAATTGACCTTGGTTCATTGGGTAGTAAAAGTTCCTTCCAGTCAAAGGAATAAGACACTCTTAATGTCTTCTATTTGATCATTATACCCTATAGAAAATGATGCCCTGGTATGTAACAGTCATGTGCCACATCACAGTCGCTGCAGAACAACTGAATTTAGGAAACTAAAAAGAAAACATAATGCAATGGGATTGTTCATGGTTACAGCCTCCAACTGTGCAGAGACTGATTTTGGAATTACTGATCATTTTGTGCCTGGCTGTTCCTTGCCCATGAGACGATTCTCAGTGGGAAACAGGACAGAATGAGCCTTTATCTTGTACTCCGTCTGTCAGGATGAGCGCACTTTGTGCTTCTATTCTACAGGCTTGATCCGAAACCCTAGGGCATAACAGCATATTAGGTCTAGTGTCCTTATTGGAATTAGCCTCTCCAAAGGGGAGAAGGAAAAAAGTGAGGCCATGACCCAACTTTCATCACACAGACCAGCTCTAATGGCTGGATAGAGAAGACGGTAGAGATTGTTCACTCTTAAAGGGTCACACAATTTCCATGCTCTTCTTGCATGCACGGGAGCTCCAACAGACATTGTACCCAAAATAAGCCAGAGGCCTCCTGAATGGGGAATGCTGTACCTCCATGCCACCCAAACCAGAACTGTGGCTATGTAGGCAGCAGTCATGGCCACACAATTATATACATGAGGACAAAGAAAACAGAGAATTACCATATTTGCAAATATAAAAAATATAGAGGGCAAAAAAAAAATAGGATCAATGCAAATGAATTGAATTAAAAAATAAAGACATTAAATAGGGGTGGGCCGGTAAACAGCAAGTGCAGTTTAATGTAGTTTGCCCTTACTCCATGCCATGGACATTTCATGATATTGATGAGATCAAGGGAAAGATAAGGTTCTTGGTCAGGGAGGAGAAAACAAACTTGAAACTGAACTGTGATGAAATAGCATCTTCCATTTGACTGAAAGCCAGTTCATCCTTGAAAGCTAACCAGCGAGAGCCAGGTTCTGCAATCCTATCACGTGCTCATAGACTTTAAGGCTAGAAGGAACTATCAGGATAATTTAGTTTGACCTCTTGCACATTGCAAGCCACAGAACCTCACCCACCCACTCCTGTAATAGACCCCTAACCTTTGGCTGATTTACTGAAGTCCTCAAATCTTGATTTTAAGTCTTCAAGTTACAGAGAATCCACCATTTACTCTAGTAGTTCAAACCAGTAAGTGGCTTGTGCCCCTTGCTTCAAAGGAAGGTGAAAAAATCCCAGAGTCTTTTCTAATCTGAATTGGGGAGGAAACTCCTTCCTGATCCCAGCTCTGGTGATCAGTTAGATCGTGAGCATGTGGGCAAAGCCCACCAGCCAAACACTGGGAAAGAATTCTCTATAGTAACTCAGACCCCTCCTGCTCTACTGTCCCATCTCCTGCCACTGGAGATATTTGCTAATAGCAGTTGCAGATGGGCCATCTGCCATTGTAGGCAATCTCCGCATACCATACCATCCATAAACTTATCAAGCACTGTCTTAAAATAAGTTAGTTTTTTTGCCCTTCACTGTTCCCTCCAGAAGGCTGTTCTAGAACTTCAATCCTTTGAGCAGTAGAAACCTTTTCTCTAATTTCAAGCCAAGACTTATTGATGGCCAGTTTATATACATTCTTGAGCTAACACTGGTCCTTAACTTAAATAATTCCTCTCCCTCCCTGGTGTTGCTCTCTGTCAATATATCAGAGAGAGAAATCGTATCTCCCCTGAGCCGTGTTTTGTTAGGCTAACCAAGCCAAACTCCTTAAGTCTCCATTCTTCTGCTTATCCTACTAGACCTTCTCAGTTCCAGTTTGAATTGCCCTTTGTTAAACATGGGCGATCAGACTGGCAGACAGTATTCCAGACGAGGTCTCACAAGTGCCTTGTATAATAGAAATAACACTTTCCAGTCTCTCTACTGGAAGTACCTCACCTGATACATAGTAGGATCCCATTAGCCTTTTTCACAGTCGCATCAGGTTGGCAGCTGATAGTCATCCTGTGATCCACCAATACACCTAGGTCTTCCTCCCTCTCTGTTGCTTCCAAGTACATGTTCCCAGTTTATAGTAACAGTTCTTGTTGTTAGTTCTTTAGGTGCATGACTTTGCACTATAAATTTAATCGCATTTCTATTACTCCAGTTTTTGAAGTCATCCTTCTACTTCTGCAATCGCTTCTCATGCTGAGCATAATTAACTCATGCTTAGTGAATGTGCACACTACTCAAAACATGAATGAATGGCATAATCTGACTCTGAGCTAATAAGAATTTTTCCATAGAAAGATGACTCTGTGTGTCTTCAAGGCAATATGAACCTTGAGATAGAAGTCATTCTTTTTTATTGTGTACTATCCTTAATATAACTTCCTGCTGATTAGAAATCTAGACTTAAAAAAAAGCTTTATTTATTCATTACCATACTTCTGCTAAATGCTGCCAGAAGGCAAAAGATGTAACGATGTATAAGGAATGGATGGAGAATAATATGGAAAATGTTATAATGCCATTGTATAAGTGAATGGTGCACTCGAACCTAGAGTACTGGTCATCCCATCTCAAAAAGCATGCTGCAGAATTAGAAGAGGATCATAGATGAGCAATGAGAATGGAAAAACTCACGAAAGAAACTGGAAAAGAGTGGGATTTCTTTACCTTAGCAAGAAGAATAAATGATAACAAGTGTATAAAATAATGAATGGCAGAGAAACTAGATCATCATTTTCTGTTCTTTGGGTCACAACATAAGAACAAGGAGACTTTTAGTTAAACTGAAAGGTGGTGAATTCCAAATGGATAAAAAGAGATACTTTTTCAGTCAATGCATAATTGGACTGTGCATTCATAGGATGTCACTGAGGCTAAGAATTTAGGATTAACAAAGGAATAGGATATTTATATGGATAACAAGAATATCAGTTGCTATATCTAATGCAAACAAGGAATGGTGGAAAGGATTAAAATCTCATGCTTCAACTAATGGGGTGAGGAGCACATAATCCGACATCTGTCTCCTGTGGTGTTCTTGTACATTCCTCTGAATCATTTTCTGCTGGCCACTGACCAAGAGGGGATACTAGGCAAGATGGACTGCAGGTCCAATTCAATATGGCAATTCTTATGTTTCTACAATCCTCTGTGCCTATATGGGAGTTAGATAGTTCAGTGGGATTGTTCAGTAGACTTTTATCTCTGGAGGTGTGGGTTGCAAAGCATGAGTCACATACAGAATTAATTTTAAAAAAACTACATATCCTTCCTGTGGGGAAATTCTGGTATTTTGGCATTTTGGTTTTGTCCCAGATCAGAATAAGTTTGATGGGAAAATGTTCTGTGGTTGATTTTCTGTTTTGTTTTTTGACATTTTTGGTCAAAACATTTTGTTCTTGTTTGTTGAAAATCTGTTTCCGAAAGAATGCGGATGAAACTCCATTTTCCAATACAAAAATTTTAATTTAGAAAATTTGTACCTTTCCTAATCCCAAATGAATTATTTTAATTTGGTGTCCTTCTCCCATCTGTTAGCAAACCATCATACAGTTTGGTTGAAGAGAGCCACTTGGATACCAAGTAGGAGTATTGCAAGCCTAAAGCAAAAGTCGATGAAATTTAGATGGGTTCACAAAACTAAGATGGAAAAGGCCTATTATGTGATCCAGTCCCTCTTCTTGACAGTGCGTTGCAGAATGTTATGTGAACACTTGACTTCTCTCTCATGGGGGCAAAAACACTTCCTTTGCTAGTCACTTTCTTCCTACTGATTTATCCATGTATTTCTACAGACTTACATATGGTTTTCCAGCAGTAAAGCAAACCACGTATTTGAAGTGAACTCAAAAATTAGTTCAGTGTCTTTGGTATGAATCATTTTTAATTCCATAAAAGCTAAAGTTCAATTTTATTTGTGGCTATTGTTTTTAATACACTCGTGGGAGTAGAGTAAGTCAATGTACCAATCCATTATTGAAAAAATGAATAAGGGAGATTTTAAATGTGAAAATGGTCTTTGTGAGATGCATGCCCAATGGGAGCTTTAGAACTTGGAAACGGAGAGAAGTAGCTGAAGTTGTGAGAGAGAATCCTGAAACAAAGAGGGGAGAAAATGGATTGTATAAAGGTAAATGCGAGGGCATGGGCAGCAATTTGAGCTGCTGTTCCATGTGAAATCTCATGTCTCTGTGGATAACTGTTATGTAGCTAATGACCTAATCAACAAACCTAAAGGAGGATTGCATAAATGCTTGCATAAAATGAATACATTGAATATTTGGATATCGATAAATAAATGTAATTTAATCCCACTTAGCCTGAGAGGAGAGGTGACGCTTGACTTTATAATAAAATATTTCAAACTTCCATTAGGGCTGTCACTTACGGATAGGAATAAGTTGTGTATCATGATTCTGTTACAACATGGTTGCAACACAACCTGAGACCATTGCATTTAAAACACATCATCTGACTACATGCACACTCAGAGTGGAACCCAAGAGCTGAACCCAGAGAACTAACACAAAATTAGAAATTCTGAACTAAACAGCTACTGATTTCTGTTTAATGGTCCAAACTGGAACCCCAGATTCAAACACCTCCAAATTTGGAGAGTTTTATCATAACTTCGGCATCACAGTTTAGACCCATATCAAAATTATATCATGTTCCAGTGAAATGTCATCTAGCAATTAGCTTTTGGTTTGGGTGGTTTTTTTTTTTCCTTTTAATATACAGTTCTCAATCAGGTTCACCAAGGCAAGAATCTCAAAGCATACAGGTCAGCTATTAGTTTTGTCTGTTATCTCCTCAGAATGCCCAGACGAAATCTTCTTATGTTGTTGGAGAGCACAAGCTGGAGAAGTGTGTGTTCCTCTCTTTATTTTAATTGGGGAGTGTGTTCAGTTGTCCATACACCCTGACGTGTCTTTAATCCCGTCTTTTCATGTCCTACAGAGGAGTCTAGATCACTTCATAGTCATCTGAATTAGAAGCTGCTGAATAAATAGTAACAATCAGCATGGCAAATTGACCTTTGTCCATCTCCAGGATGAAATGATGAACCAAAAATGTGACAGTGGTCTCCCTTTCATTCCCAGACAGATGGATAGGCTTGAAAGAAAGCAGTGAAATCCTTTTGGAGTAGTCTGACTACAATGTTGTTGATAAACTCCCCTAGAAAGGGAACAATTTTGACTAAACACTTAGCTTCCACTTATTCTAGCTGACTTCTATTCTTATAGTGGGATTATAGAGAACCCAGTTCTCTCTGCTGACTCTTATCAGCAGTGATTGGCAATGGTCTGGCTTTCTCTTTCTGATGTTTATTTGATTATCACCAAATGGTCACCAAACCAATAAAAGGAGCAAAGAGTCCTGTGGCACCTTATAGACTAACAGACATATTGGAGCATGAGCTTTCGTGGATGAATACCCACTTCGTCGGATGCATGTATTGGGTCATCCTACTAGCCCTTCTCTGCACCTGTTCCAGTTTGATTTCATCTTTCTTAGACATTGGAAACCAGAATTGCACACAGTATCTGAAGTGGGTATTCACCCACGAAAGCTCATGCTCCAATACATTTGTTAGTCTACAAGGTGCCACAGGACTCTTGCGGCTTTTACAGATCCAGACTAACACGGCTACTCCTCTGATACTTGAAACCAATAAGAGGGGATGTCATTTTAGATTTAGTACTGGTAAGTTCTGCAACTTTAACTTAAAGTATCTGAAGCCTGCATCCCAACCAAGGGGAAAAAATCTGTACGGAAGTGTTGCAGGCCAAACTGGATGAAAAAGCATCTCAAACAAGTTATTAAGAAAAAACAGAAAGCTGACAGAGAATGGAAGATGGGAAGGATCAGCAGGGAAAATCACCTCTTGAACGTGGGGAAGTGAGAACTGCCAAAAGCCAAGCAGAGTTGGACTCTGCAAAATAAATTAAAAGCACTAGTAATTTAAAAGTACTAGGCATATAAATAAAAAGAAAACTAGGAAAGAAGAATTGGGACCACTGAGGATGGGGTAGACATTAAAGATTATCTAGCATGGCCCAACACCAAAATGAATACTTTGCCTCAGTTTTTCATAAGGGTAATGAGGAGCTTTGGGGTAGTGGCAGGGTGGCTAAGGAAACGAGGATATGGAAGTAGAAATTACCAAACGCAAACAGCTTAATGGGACCAAATCGGAGGGCTGTATAATCTCCATCCAAGAATGTTAAAGGAACTGGCACATGAATTTGCAAGCCCAATAGAAATGAGCCCATAAACTCAGGGGTTGTACCCTGTGATTAGGGAATTACTAATATAGCACTTATTTTTTAAGAAAGGAGAAAACAGTGATCCAGAAAACTAAAAGCCTGTTAATTTGACCTCAGTTTTATGCAAGGTCTTGGAATAAATTTTGAAGAGAAAATAGTTAAGGTCATTGTGATAAACAGAAATTTGGATAAAATGCAACATAGTTTTATAAAAGGTAGATCATGCCAGACCAACCTGATCTTTCTTTTGAGAAAATAACCGGGTTTGTTTTTTTTAGACAAAGGAAATGAAGTTGATCTAAGGTACCTGGATTTCAGTAAGGCATTTGATATAGTTCCACACGGGAAATTATTAGTTAAATTAAAGAAGATGAGGATTAATATGCCAGAGGATGTTGTGAAGGGTCAGACTATAACAGGGTGAAAAAAAGAACTAGATAAATTCACAGAGGATAGGTCTATCAGTGGCTATTAGCCAGGATAGGAAGGGATGGTGTCCCTAGCCTCTGTTTGCCAGAAGCTGGGAATAGGTGACAAGGGAGAGATCACATGATGATTACCTGTTCTGTTCATTCTCTCTGGGCACCTGGCATTGGCCACTGTTGGAAGACAAAATGCTGGGTTAGATGAACCTTTGGTCTGACCCAGTATGGCCATTCTTATGTTCTTAATTGAAAGGTAGATAAGGAACTAGTTAAAGGGCAAGCTACAACAGTTTCTACTGAGAGGTGAACTGTCAGACTGGAGGGAGATTACTAGTGGAGTTCCTCATCTGAAATACTGTGTGCAATTCTGGTTTCCAATGTCTAAGAAAGATGAATTCAAACTGGAACAGGTGCAGAGAAGAGCTAGTAGGATGACCCAAGGAATGGAAAACCTACCTTATGAGTGGAGACAGAAGGAGCTTTGCTAGTTTAGCCTAACCAAAAGAAGGCCAATGGTAGATATGATTGCCCTCTATAAATACATCAAAGAGATAAATACCAGGGAGGGAAAGGAGTTATTTAAGTTAAGCACCAATATTGACACAGGAACCAATGGATTTAAACTGGCTATTAACAACTTTAGGCTTGAAATTAGATGAACGTTTCTATCAGAGGAGTGAAGTTCTGGAGCAGCTTTCCAAGAGGAGCGGGGAGGGGAGGGGGAGATTCTACCTGGCTTCAAGACTGAGCTTGATAAGTTTATGGAGCGGATGGTATGATGAGACTGCCTACAATGGCGTATGGCCCATCTGCAACTGCTAGTAGCAAAAATCCCTAATAGCCAAAGATAGGACACTAGACTGGGAGGGTTCTGAGTTACTACAGAGAACTCTTTTCCAGGAATCTGGATAGTTGGTCTTGCAAGCATGCTCAGGGTTTCACTGATGTCCATATCTGTGGTATCAGGAAGGAATTTCCCCCCAGGTCAGATTGTCAGAGACCTTGCAGGGGGGAGGGAGGTTCCTTACTCTGCATCATGGGTCACAGGTAACTTGGTGTCTCAGACCAGAGTAAATGGTAGATTGTCTGTAACTTGAAGTCTTTAAATCATGATTTGAGGACTTCCATAACTTAGACAGAGGTTATGGGTCTATTACGGGAGAGGGTGGATGAGGTTCTGTGGCCTGTGATGTGCTGGAGGTCAGATTAGAGTAGATAATCATGATGTCCCTTCTGGCTTTAAAGTCTATCAGAGACAGGGTGAGTGAGGTAATCTCTTTTAGTGGACCTACTTCTGTGGTGAAAGAGAAGCTTCAAGAAGTTCTGTGTAGCTCAAAAGCATGTCTCTTTCACAAACAGATATTACCTCACTTTGACCCCTGTACCTCCTGTTCCTCAGTTTTGTAAGGTTGATATATTTTGTGCAAAATATTCCTTGAAGTAT
The DNA here is from genome assembly GCF_025201925.1 of Gopherus flavomarginatus. Taxonomy (NCBI): domain Eukaryota; kingdom Metazoa; phylum Chordata; order Testudines; family Testudinidae; genus Gopherus; species Gopherus flavomarginatus. Next base: position 355,990,662 of record NC_066617.1, read on the forward strand.
CCTTTGAAAACTCATAATCTTCTGAATATTATCATCCTGTTGTCACAGGATGTCTCCATCACTGCCTCTCCAGTTCAGGTGGTTCCACAGTCATGAAGACACTCTAGGCTGTTTATTCTTCAGCAAGGTGTGTATTTATTTCCCTCTTATTTCACAATAGCAGACAGAACAGGCTTATAGCAAGGACAGGATTCCCTGCAGCCCTCGCTCCCCAGCCTAGGCTCACCATCTGAGCTTCCTCCTGAACTATTTTTGCTTCCTGTTTCCCGTCCTTATATTCTCCCCCCAATTATCTTGTTAACCCAGTGATTGTCACCCAGGTGCTCACAAGCCCCCACTGAATGTGTGTAATTGCCCTCTGCTGGGCAGCCTTCTCCAGGCTGCAGCAATGTCAGTGATCAGGGTGTTACTGATAGCACCCCATCACGCTTGTTGAAATGTGTCACCTTGTATATTATTCATGGATGGCTGGGCATAGCATTCCTGTGTTCCACTGGGAGTAAATTTGCTTGCTGGTGGAGGGGCTGCTGTTCTTCAGCAAAGCAGGGGAGCTAATGGGACACAGAATTCCATCAGTTCAGATTGCACCCTGGGGAATGTCACTCTCACCCACCTTGTTTTTCTAATATCTCGGGACCAACACAACTACAACAACACTGCAAACAACAATATGGAAGAGGAGATCATTCTCTAAGAAGGTTGCAAAGAAGTGCCTAGAATTTAATATTCTTTTATAAAAGCTCTATTGACATTATCCTTACTAAGTTCTCTAGGATTCTTCCATAGGGGAAAACCACAACTGCTGGACCAAATCTTTTTCTGGTGTAAATTGATATCACTCCATTGGGGTCAATGGATTTGCACTACCACCCACCAGGAGAGAATGTGTTCCACAAACTCCTGCTCAGAGGGCAGTGAACATCCTAATAGTACTTCCCAGTCACTAATGGGCTCGGCTGGATTTGAACCAACAAGAGCTATGTAGGTAATCCAATAACTATCATGCTGTGCCCTATTATCTCCCCAAACTTAGGATTTTCCAGCCAAATACTTTATCTTCAACGAGGTCAACAATACCATGGGAATTTCTATCTTCTCTCCCTGCCAAAAATCAGGAAACACAGAGGCCGAAGACCACTAAATGTTTTTCAAAATGACTTACTGAATTTCTGGAACCTTGAAGGTTTGATTCCAATACAACTTTTGAAGAAAACGTTAAGGCCATTTCTGTCCAGCTCTTCAGTGTACCTAAAACAGACCCAATCTTGTTAATCTTATATGGGTTTAGATGTAAAATTGTCTTTTAAAAAGAGTCCCCTCTGTGTGTAATATATCAGGAGAATATGTTTAAGGCAAACAGGAGGTCATGTCTTTAAGGGTATGAAAATCACTTGATGGAGAATAGGCATTCATATTTACTAAAAGAGGGAAGAGGAAAAACAAAGAAGCATCCTCTGCATGAAGTCATAAATATGTAAGGTGGTCACTGAGGAGTAAACATTAGGAATCTTGACATATATCTCGTATTTAATGGTAGATGGTTTTCTAGTCCATTACATGAGCTTTCCAAATAACTGTGGAAGATCAAGTCCCTCAATGTCTGTTCATCAGTGCTGTTAGTAAATGTGGCAAGAGAAATGAATTTCATTTATTTAGCTGAATATCATTATTAAGCAATCAGCTGCGTTGAGCTCAACCTCCTTGCTTTCATTAGGAGTGTTTCATGTCCAGATACACATCCAGACCATGAGACAGTCAAGTTCAGGATCCTGACACAAGGAAGAAAAGAGAGCAGCAGAATACGGACCCTGGACTTCAGAAAAGCAGACTTTGACTCCCTCAAGGAACTGATGGGCAGGATCCCCTGGGAGGCTAATATAAGGGGGAAAGGAGTCCAGGAGAGTGGGCTATATTTTAAAGAAGCCTTATTGAGGGTGCAGGAACAAACTGTCCCAATGTGCAGAAAGAATAGCAAATATGGCAGGCAACCAGCTTGGCTTAACAGAGAAATCTTTGGTGAGCTTAAACACACAAAGGAAGCTTACAAGAAGTAGAAACTTAGACAGATGACTAGGGAGGAGTATAAAAATATTACTCAAACATGCAGGGGTGTAAGCAGGAAGGCCAAAGCACAACTGGAATTGCAACTAGCAAGGGATGTGAATGGTAACAAGAAGGGTTTCTTCAGGTATGTTTGCAACAAGAAGGTCAGGGAAAGTGTGGGCCCCTTACTGAATGGAGGAGACAGCCTAGTGATAGATGATGTGGAAAAAGCTGAAGTACTCAATGCTTTTTTTGCCTCGGCCTTCACAGACAAGGTCAGCTCCCAGACTTCTGCACTGGGCAGCACAGTACGAGGAGGAGGTGAGCAGCCCTTAGTGGGGAAAGAGCAGATTAAGGACTATTTAGAAAAGCTGGTAATGCACAAGTCCATGGGGCCGGATCTAATGCATCTGAGGGTGCTGTGGGAGTTGGCTGATGTGATTGCAGAGCCATTGGCCATTATCTTTGAAAACATGGCAATCAGTGGAGGTCCTGGATGACTGGAAAAAGGCAAATATAGTGCCCATCTTTAAAAAAAGGAAGAAGGAGAATCTGGGGAACTACAGACTTACCTCAGTCCCTGGAAGAATCATGGAGCAGGTCCTCAAGGAATCCATTTTGGAGGAGAGGAAGGTGATCAGGGATAGTCAACATGGATTCACCAAGAGCAAGTCATGCCTGACCCACCTGACTGGCTCTGGAGATATCAGGAAAGCAGTGGATGTGATTATAACTCGACTTAAGCAACGCATTTCGTATCATCTCCCACAGTATTCTTGCCAGCAAGTTAAAGTAGTATGGATTGGATGAATGGACTATAAGGGGGATAGAAAACTGGCTAGATCATCGGGCTCAACAGGTAGTGATCAATGGCTTGATGTCTAGCTGGCAGCTGGTATCAAGCGGAGTACCCGCGGGGTCAGTCCCGGGCTGGTTTTGTTCAACACTTCATTAATGATCTGGATGGTGAGATGGATTGCACCCTCAGCAAGTTCATGAATGACAGTAACATGGGAGGAGAGGTAGATACACTGGAGGGCAGGGATAGAGTCGAGAGTGACCTGGCCAAAAGAAATCTGAGGTTCAACAAGGACAAGTGCAGAGTCCTTCACTTAGGACAGAAGAATCCCATTCACTGCTACAGGCTAGGGACCAACTGGCTAAACGGCAGTTCTGCAGAAAAGGACCTGGGGATTACAGTGGACAAGAAACTGGATAGGAGTCAACATTGTACCCTTCTTGCTAAAAGAAGGCTAATGGCATATTGGGCTGCATTAGTAGGAGCAGATCGAGGGAAGTGATTATAACCCTCTATTCAGCACTGTTTAGGATACATCTGGAGACTTATATTCAGTCAGGTCCCCCTCTGCCCCCTACTATAGAAAGGTTGTGGACAAATTCGAGAGAGTTCAGCGGAACACAACAAAAATTATTAGAGGGATGGAGCACATGATTTATGAGTAGAGGCTTAGGGAACTGGGCTTATTTAATCTACAGAAGAGAAGAGTGAGGGGGGATTTGATAGCAGCCTTCAACTATTTGAATTGGGGTTCCAAAGAGGATGGAGCTAGGCTGTTCTCAGTGGTGGCAGATGACAGAACAAGAAGCAATGCTCTCAAGTTGCAGTGGGGGAGATCTAGGCTGGATATTAGGAAACACTATTTCACTAGGAGAGTGGTGAAGCACTGGATTGGGTTACCTAGGGAGGTAGTGGAATCTCCATCCTTAGAGGTTTTTAAGGCCCAGCTTGACAAAGCCCTGGCTGCCATGATTTAGTTGGAGTTGGTCCTGCTTTGAGCAGTGGGTTGGACTAGATGACCTCCTGACATCTCTTCCAATCCTAAGCTTCTGTGATTCTATGATACTGTTAAGAATGCATTCTGACAAAGGTTGGTGTCAGTGAAACACCACTATATATCCAGCACTAATAAATGTAGGCCATATTCAGACATCCCCTGCATCTATTCTGGGTGGATTTGAGGTAACTTATTACATAACTATAAACTCCTTACTAGTTACATCTATCAATAATATGCCTTCTCTGCATTGGAAACTTTCTATCATTATTTACAACTTCACATGTTTAGTATTAGCATCATTATGAACATTTCCAGTTATCAGGGAGTTTATAAATAGTGGTGGGAGAACCTCAAAGTTTGGAGGCGAGGTTCACATTGGATGAACACCTTGACAGGTTGGGTGTCTTGTATCTAATCAGCAAAATGGGATTGGAAATCTCATTGTAATATGCTTTTTAATGCAGGTCTTCTGATGCTTCTCACTTCCAGTCTGGCTTGAAATAATGTTTGCCTAATAGTGGATTTTACATTATGGTTCACTTTGGAGGGAAAGGAGCTGCCCTTCAACAGAAGCCAAATGAGGAGACCTTGCTGATTCAACCTGGGTTCTTCTTGGGGTTTTGGGTAGTGCTGGTCAGGAATTGTTTGACAAAACAATATTTCATTGGAAAATATCTATTTGTTGAAACTGAAATTTTTCATCAGAACATACTAGTTTAGACCAAACTTTAACCAGGAATTTTTTTCATGGTCTAGGATGGAATTTCTGGTCAAAATGTGAGCATAACAGACACCCCAGAGCAGCCTAGTGGTTGGGGCACTCATCTTATCTTTGGGAAATCATGGGAGACAGGGGAGATTCCAGAAGACTGGAAGGGGGCAAATATAGTGCCCATCTATAAAAAGGGAAATAAAAGCAACCCAGGAAACTACAGACCAGTTAGTTTAACTTCTGTGCCAGGGAAGATAATGGAGCAGGTAATCAAAGAAATCATCTGCAAACACTTGGAAGGTGGTAAGGTGATAGGGAATAGCCAGCATGGATTTGTAAAGAACAAATCATGTCAAACCAATCTGATAGCGTTCTTTGATAGGATAACGAGCCTTGTGGATAAGGGAGAAGCGGTGGATGTGATATACCTAGACTTTAGTAAGGCATTTGATACGGTCTCGCATGATATTCTTATAGATAAACTAGGAAAGTACAATTTAGATGGGGCTACTATAAGGTGGGTGCATAACTGGCTGGATAACCGTACTCAGAGAGTAGTTGTTAATGGCTCCCAATCCTGCTGGAAAGGTATAACAAGTGGAGTTCCGCAGGGGTCTGTTTTGGGACCGGTTCTGTTCAATATTTTCATCAACGATTTAGATGTTGGCATAGAAAGTACGCTTATTAAGTTTGCGGATGATACCAAACTGGGAGGGATTGCAACTGCTTTGGAGGACAGGGTCAAAATTCAGAATGATCTGGACAAGTTGGAGAAATGGTCTGAGGTAAACAGGATGAAGTTCAATAAAGATAAATGCAAAGTGCTCCACTTAGGAAGGAACAATCAGTTTCACACATATAGAATGGGAAGAGACTGTCTAGGAAGGAGTATGGCAGAAAGAGATCTAGGGGTCATAGTGGACCACAAGCTTAATATGAGTCAACAGTGTGATACTGTTGCAAAAAAAGCAAACATGATTCTGGGATGCATTAACAGGTGTGTTGTAAACAAGACACGAGAAGTCATTCTTCCGCTTTACTCTGCGCTGGTCAGGCCTCAGCTGGAGTATTGTGTCCAGTTCTGGGCACCGCATTTCAAGAAAGATGTGGAGAAATTGGAGAGGGTCCAGAGAAGAGCAACAAGAATGATTAAAGGTCTTGAGAACATGACCTATGAAGGAAGGCTGAAGGAATTGGGTTTGTTTAGTTTGGAAAAGAGAAGACTGAGAGGGGACATGATAGCAGTTTTCAGGTATCTAAAAGGGTGTCATCAGGAGGAGGGAGAAAACTTGTTCACCTTAGCCTCCAATGATAGAACAAGAAGCAATGGGCTTAAACTGCAGCAAGGGAGATTTAGGTTGGACATTAGGAAAAAGTTCCTAACTGTCAGGGTAGTTAAACACTGGAATAGACTGCCTAGGGAAGTTGTGGAATCTCCATCTCTGGAGATATTTAAGAGTAGGTTAGATAAATGTCTATCAGGGATGGTCTAGACAGTATTTGGTCCTGCCATGAGGGCAGGGGACTGGACTCGATGACCTCTTGAGGTCCCTTCCAGTCCTAGAGTCTATGAGTCTATGAGTCTATCTGGGATGTGGGAAACCCAAGTCTGCTATTCTCCCACATCTCAAGTGAGTGCCATAACCCTCATGCTATTGATCAGATGAGACGACTTCTAGAGATGTATTATGACTGCATGGAATCATAGTCCTCCTTAAGAAGGAGGTCTTTATTAAATTAAAGAAAACCTCTTCAACAACAGACAAACAGTTTCCAGGCTTTGTTTCTTGTTTACCAGGGAATTGTGTGCCGTACACAGACATCTAGTGGCTAAATAACTGCAAGTAAGCATTTTATGAGAGCGTAGCTCAATCTTCATGGCCATTTATTCCTTGGCTGCTCCTGGGAGCTTATCCTCACAGCAGTGTTAAATCATGGTATAACCTGAGTGTTGCCCCTAACCTGACTCCTGTTCTCAAACACAGCTCTCTAGCTCAGGTTAAATGGTGCTCTTTAACACTGAGCTAGCTCATCTGTCGGGGGCAGGGTTGACGTTTGAGTACTGCTGATGCTGATGTTAGTAATGCAGTGGGGACTCAGCTACTTAGTGCTGTTGATCCATCTTAGTCCCATAGCTAGGACATCAACACAGGGGGAGGGGCAGACTGACTGCAAGAGAAGAGGGGCAAAGTTGCCAGCCTTCAGAAGCTCATGTTCTTAGTGAAACATACAGTCTCCTCCAGAAGCCTTTTTTGTTTACTTTTTATGAAATAAGATGTGATTGTTCAGTGTAACAAATATTCAATCATTCAACAAATTGGGATTCAGAAACATAAAAGTATCGATCTTAACATGAAAGTTCAGTGTAACGTAAAGCCAGTTCAAGAAACTAGAGCTCAAGTCGTCTTGGATAATGACACCAGAATTTCTCCATAGAGATAGCCAGGTTCAGTTCTGAAGTCAAATCACTTTTATATAATGAGAGAATTAGGTTTCACTTTCTTTTATGGATCATGCTAATCCTCTGCTGTAATAATTATTTTCAAATAAGAAAAGGAATTCTCACAAGCTTCCATTGATGCTCCAAACAACAAGACCACTATAGGCATTTCAAAAATACATGGGAAAGCCTCCATTCATTCCTTGGCAGTTCCTAGAACGTCTTCATATTCTTTGCATTTCTCTTATCTATCAGTGGTTTAAATACAACCATTTCAGCTTTCATGATCTGAATATCTAATCCAAGCAAGTCAATCAAAGGTCACACTGATTCCAGTTTTAAGAAGTCTGGATTGCTGGTGGAATAAATTGCTGACAAGCTTTTATATAACTTGGAGTTCTCAGCAAATCTGCTTTGCAATTCACCACTGGTTTCATCAATCAATTCATGGTAAGTCTTGGACCACAGATGCTCACTTACACTTTGCAATCCTGGTAAGTGCTCAGTGACTATTGCATCTTGACATTTTGGGGGTAATACCTTGGCACTTTTTGATGGCACATCTTAATGTTGATGCTTCATTGCGTGCATCTTTCAAAACAGGGTACTTGGATGAAGCCTTTGCAAGAAAAAATCTTCAAACATCTTTCTTTGCTGAAGTTCCTCAGAGGCAGCAGTAATCAGTTCAACTCTTTTAGCAAGATGCATTAGTTCTGTTTGAAGGTAATTGTTCACAGGAGCAAAACCTTTCAAAGTCATTCTCATAACCTCAGCTAAGATGATTTTGGATGATCCTGTAACTTCCAACAACCCTTTCCTCAATTGATTGCCATATCCATTCACAAAGTTTGACAGAATACTCTGAATCTCTTCCAAATTGAGAATGATTTCTCAGGTTTTCAGGTAACCAGTCCATCTTGTCACCTGCTGACTTTGCAGGTGCTGGCTTTTGTACAGCATGCTCACTTCATGTCTGCAAAAAAATTTGTATAGACTTACAATTTGAGAACATTACATTACAATCTGCTGCCACTGCTGAGTTCTTCTCACACACAAGTACCCACTAGATTTAACTGGTGATTCACATAGTGTGTGTATGAGGCATTTGCTTGTTTAATTTCTGTTGTAAATGCATTTATACACCTTCTTTGCACCCTGACATAACTTTGGCAACATCGAAGCAAGAACATAAGGTATTCTGAAGGTCAAGACCCAGTTCGTGGAGGTCTTTCAAAATTTGTTAAGTATCAGAGGGGTAGCTGTGTTAGTCTGGATCTGTAAAAGCAGCAAAGAATCCTGTGGCACCTTATAGACTAACAGACGTTTTGGAGCATGAGCTTTCATGGGTGAATACCCTCTTCGTCAGATGCATGTAGTGGAAATTTCCAGGGCCAGGTATATATATGCAAGCAAGCTAGGGATAACAAGGTTAGTTCAATCAGGGAGGATGAGGCCCTGTTCTAGCAGTTGAGGTGTGAAAACCAAGGAAGGAGAAACTGGTTTTGTAGTTGGCAAGCCATTCACCGTCTTTGTTTAATCCTGAGCTGATGGTGTCAAATTTGCAGATGAACTGAAGCTCAACAGTTTCTCTTTGAAATCTGGTCCTGAAGTTTTTTTGCTGCAGGATGGCCACCTTAAGATGTGCTATAGTGTGGCCAAGGAGGTTGAAGTGTTCTCCTACAGCTTTTTATATATTGCCATTCCTAATATCTGATTTGTCTCCATGTATCCTTTTCCGTAGAGACTGTCCAGTTTGTCCGATGTACATAGCAGAGAGCCACTGCTGGCATATGGTGGCGTATATTACGTTGGTGGACGTGCAGGTGAATGAACCGGTGATGGTGTGGCTGATCTGGTTAGGTCCTGTGATGGTGTCGCTAGTGTAGATATGTGGGCAGAGTTGGCATCGAGGTTTGTTGCATGGATTGGTTCCTGAGCTAGAGTTACTATGGTGTGGTATGCAGTTACTGGTGAAAATATGTTTCAGGTTGGCAGGTTGCCTGTGGGCGAGGACTGGCCTGCCACCCAAGGCCTGTGAAAGTGTGGGATCATTGTCCAGGATGGGTTGTAGATCCCTGATGATGCATTGGAGAGGTTTTAGCTGGGGACTGTATGTGATGGCCAGTGGAGTCCTGTTGGTTTCTTTCTTGGGTTTGTCTTGCAGTAGGAGGCTCCTGGGTACACATCTGGCTCTGTTGATCTGTTTCCTTATTTCCTCGTGCAGGTATTGTAGTTTTGAGAATGCTTGGTGGAGATTTTGTAGGTGTTGGTCTCTGTCTGAGGGGTTAGAGCAGATGCGGTTGTACCTCAGTGCTTGGCTGTAGACAATGGATCGTGTGGTGTGCCCGGGATGGAAGCTGGAGGCATGAAGGTAGGCATAGCGGTCTGTAGGTTTTCGGTATAGGGTGGTGTTAATGTGACCATCACTTATTTGCACCGTGGTGTCTAGGAATTTCAAAATTTGTTGTGTAATATCTTCAGAAGTGAGGTCATTCAGTTGGGCTACACCACTAAGTCCCTCATTGGCTTTGCCATCAACAAAGTAGTATAAAACAGTAGACAGACTTTGTACATTCATAGCACCCCTTGTCAAGTTTTTTTTTTGCCTGAAATATGACATTACATCACCATTTTTCTGAGTATCTTCAATAATATCTTTCAAGCTCATCTTCATAATATCAATTTATTTCATTCTGAATTTCAACAGAAGTGTACTTTGCATTTTTCAGAATGTCCTTGAATTTTGGATCTTGTTCTGCAGTAAACTTAAGTAGGTTGATGAAAATTCCTAATGGATTGTCCAGAGTATGATCTATGTCCTCGGAGATTATGATATCTTGGTCTCTTCCTCTCAGAGTAAACTAGATAATTTTTGCCATGGTTTTTAAACAGTACTTGTTTCTTTCATTTGTGAGAATGACACCAAAGCAGCAATTGTGGCGCCTGAAAAATGAAGTTATGATAAAACATCATAATCAAATTCGTAATTCAGTAATGTTATTGAGCAAAGTAATAAAATTACAAATATTATTTCAGTTTTTTTTCTACACTGGATCTAACACATGACATTTTGGAGCTTTTTCTCACAAGGGATTCTTACAGGTGCTGAAGAGCCTGTTTTTAAAGGGTTTCTTTTTCTCTCTCTCTGTATTTTCTCTTGGCATGTTGACTTATAGTTATTCATGATGGGGAAAATTCCTTCCATTTTAGTTTTCCACAGCTACACTTTCTTTTCAGTTTCAACTTCAGTGTTTTCCCCATTAATGTTAATGGTCTGCCATTGTCTTTTCCGGGTTGTACAGTGCTGAGTAACTGAAACTCGTCTCCTCTGGCTGGGGAAGTGGCCCCTCCCTGTGTGATTTTTCACCTCCCTGTAGTGAGGTGAAGTTGAATGTTGCAGCACAAATTATGAGCACAGTTTTATATACATAGATTCATAATCACAGTTTCTGTACATTTCCCATAATAGCCGTCGCGTTGAGAACATTACAAGCTTTCATAAGAGACCTTACTTGACATATATTTATACACAGTAATATTGTACACAACCAGTTGATTCAACTGAATATTCTTTGGGATTCAGCCCCTGGGTCCCCCTTTAGGGTGTCTGGACCCTGATTGTCCCAGAAATTTAGAAAAAGCAAAATAAATTGCCCATAACTAATCTGTTCCTTGCTGCAGTCCAATCAGCCATTTCATTCAAGTGGACTAAGCAGTTTTCACATTTGATTAAACTTTTGGCTTGAGAGAGTACATTTTTCCAATTGCAAAATCCAGATTGGATAGAAACCATAGCAGCTCCCAATCTGCAGGGTGGCTTACAAAGTGTATATCAAGGCTATATATAATCCCCACTCTGTCACTCCAAGTGCAGAAAGTAGGGGCCTGCACAGATTCTAAAAATTAGTACTTGCCACTCAAGGCTTGCATTACACTCCCAAGGTTACAGCTTTTCTTTGATCTTGGTTTGGTAAATGCTGCCACCACCCAAATGCAAAAACAACAACAACAACACCTTTGAACCCAGGAAGGAGCATTTGAAAATTCCTCCCTGTGGGGTACCCTCAAGCCCTACCCATCTCCCTCTCCTCCCCCCCCGGAAGAGCTGAGAAAGAAAACAAAGGATATTAGCTGTGGCTATCAACTAATCAAACAACACGCACACACCTTTTAGGACACCAAAAATCCAAACTTGTTATTAAAAAAGGTAAATTTTATTAAAAACAATAAGGAAAAAAATATATCTGGAACTTGAGCCTTTTGCTAGATCTTAAAAGAAACAATTACAAAAATTAAGCACCCAAAATAGCTTTGGGGGGGGGGGTTCAGCTTAAAGGGTACAAGCAAACAAAAGCATGACTAGAACTTGAATGCCCTTCTAGAACCCAGAAGCCTTAGATGGAATGACTAGGGGACTGTGACACTAATGCAGAGTCATGGGGAACTCCTTAATTGACCGACTGCTAACAGGGTTGTGAGTACCATTTCTGTTAAAGCTGATAAGGCCTTTTGTTTTCCTTGTCGGTTGTATGCACACCCTAGCAATGCTGCTTGGAATGTGAGGGCTGGTCCACACTATGGGGGGAAATCGATCTTAGATACGCAACTTCAGCTACGTGAATAACGTAGCTGAAGTCGAATATCTAAGATCGGATTACTCACCTGTCCTCACCGCGCGGGATTGATGTTCGCGGCTCTCCCTGTCGATTCCGCAACTCCGTTGGGGTTGATGGAGTTCCAGAATTGATATAAGCGCCCTCAGGGATCGATATATCGCGTCTAGATGAGACGCGATATATCGATCCCCGAGCAATTGATTTTAACCCGCCGACACGGCGGGTAGTCTGGACGTAGCCTGATTCCTTCTGAGGACATGCTCAATTGAGATGTAATATTGACTTGGTGTCCAACAGACTGTATTAAGAAGAACATGGAATGGATTTTATTAACACTATTGAGCTGCTTGTGAATGATTTTGTGACTCTACTTGCCTGTATATGTATGTGTATGTGTGTGTGCGTGTAATATATAAATTCTCTGGAAAATTTGTTTAATGACATTTTTTTACTCCTTTTGAGTGCTTAAACAGCTACATCTCGCGACTTTTCAGGGTTTGTCTGGTGACTTCCTGCTATGTGAAGTTAGCAACACTGCTGCAGAGGCCCTCTGCAGATATTTTCTTACCAGGCTTACACAATTTTTATTATAGCATCAACAAACATGCTTAGTTCAAAGACGGACATGAATACCCCCTTCTCTCCAGGCTGCTAGAATTGGGACTCCTACTCTGTGACCTTAGAACTACAATCGCTAACCTGAGGAAACTCCAACTAAAAAACTGGAACACACCCCATTTCTACAGAGGAGGCAAAAGAATTTCTGATGGGGCAATGTCCCCTTATATCCTCCTCTCCCAGCTATGGGCTATCGCTCTGTGCTACTCAAGTGTCGTTCTGCATTATGACAGCCTAGCTCAAGTGAGAGTTAACTTGAACTAATAGTACAGTGAAGACCACTCCTGACTTTGACAGCAAAGAGGTAGTTATCCTGATGATGGGTGGGCAGTAGGTGTTTGTTCACTAGGAACTAGACAGACGTCATCAACTCATCATCAAATGTCTCAGTGTGAGAGATATCATCGATCTGTGTGTAACAGTCACTGTAGAGGGTCTTTAGACAGCGGCTGATCTTACACCATGATTGTTGTAATGCCTAGAAACAATGGGTCTCTGCTGATGTAAAAAAGTGAAACTCCTTTGGACCCAAAGGGGCTACACCCATTTACACTAGCAGAAAATCTGACCACTTTGAGGAGTCAGTTAGGCCTGATTCTCCTGTCCAAGTATAACTCAGGAGTAATTTGAATAGATGAGACTGTTACAAAACAGAGATGAGAAGAAAATCAGGGCCAGATTTTCATCCTTGACTCTCATGCTACCTGCTTTTATTCTGAGTCTGATGTGTTAGGATTGAATGTACCTCTTTTTCTTTTCCCCTTCTGTGTCTGATTTAATAACAAAATGGATAGGAGAAGTTAGGTGCGTAAGCAAGAAGGCACCGGAGAGCGATCTATATAAATACACCTTGATTTGCCATGTAATTATTTCCACAGCCTTTCAGTTTCATTAGGGATTCTGGTGCGAGTCAGGATGTCACTTATTTTTATTTAAAGGTTACGGGAAGGAAAATGAGTACTGACGTCTTCTCCAAGCAGACCTGATTTATCAGCTATCTGCCGTAACTCCATCATTGTTCTCTTCTACACTAGCTTGACTTTCTATATATGAAAGGGATATTTTCAGCTTGTTACGGGACAGTGGCCTCTCAGTTTGTATTGTTCAACTGTTGGGTTTTTATACTTTTTTTATTTTAACTGTAATTCTCTAATTAGCTGCCATGAGGATTTGTGACCAAGTAGTAGGTACTGAAGCTCTTTGTGGAAATGTTGACTTTCTCCAGCAGATACAGCTTGTTAACCCCATCCTAGCTATAAAGTAGCATGTTCCAGCAGGTAGCCTGCTGGTTTGGGAATCAGGACTCCTGGTTTCTTTTCTGGCTCTGCCACTGACCTACCTTAAGCAAGTCACATCCCAACTCTGTGCCCCAGTTTCCCCGCCCACCCTTTATCTTGTTTTTATTTAGTCTGTCAGTTCTCTCAGGCAAAGACTTTCCTCAAACTGTACATATACAATACTTAATACAATGGGCCCCTGATCTTGGTTGAGGTCTCTAGGCACCACCATAATACAAATAATAAGGTAGGTGTGAGTGGCTCTTAGCACAGGTAGAACTAGAATCTAGGGACGAGAGGTCCTGGAGGAAATTCCTAGGAATAGCACACCTCGGAGAAAACTTAAGCTAAGCTATATTTTGAATTGTTTCAACAGCCAATCTAAAAAACCACCCCAGGAAGAGGGATGTGCTGTGTGATCAGGATTTTGAGGACATCTGCAATAAATTATCTTGGGAAGAGACAAAGGAAAGTTGTGAGGGATAGAATGGGGACCACTCCAAACAATGGTGGCACACAGCTGGATGCACTTTTGATTCAGCAAACATTCATAGAGTTGCCTCGTATACTGGACTAACTCCAGGTAGGTCAAGTCCAGTTCCTAGTGGACCTAGTGATCACAAAACGACCACTGTAATTGGCACTTCATTGGTAGTCTCAGGTGAAGACCACAGGAGATAGGAGTTATCCTTCCCTCTGCTCCAGCACCTCAGGGTTGAGAAACAATCTTATGGCAGTGTCCATGCTGTGGATAAAGGACTTCAATCCAGGATCTTTCACAATCACTGAGAATGCACTACAAAAGAAATAATCTCCTATTTTCCTCCATATCAAGCTCCACAATTTGTAATGGCTCTGATGCTTCTGCTATGGAAGACCATGACAAAACTCCCATTCACTTTTATAGGGTTGAGTCTTGCTCTCGCTAAAAGGAAGAAGCTGCTGCTAGGGTTTTCTCCCTGAAGGCACAATTTGCTTCTTTCCCTTGGTCTGAAATGCCTGGATTTCATTTGACCTTCAAGGCATACTGGAAATCCCCTCTTCTTTGCTAGGGTGCAGGGGGAAATGGGGGAAGTCTGTGATGGAGTATTTAGGGAAAGTGAGGTCGTTTCCTTTTCTGGTTATTGCTGTAAATGGAAGGTTGCTGCTGATTTTGTCCTTGGTGGGTTGTATCTTTATATACAGTAGAACCTCAGAGATACGAACTGACCACTCAACCACGTGCCTTTGGAACTCGAAATACTCAGGCAACAGCAGAGACCCCACACGCGCACACACACGAAAAGCAAATACAGTATAGCTCCCATTCTTTAGGTGTTCCTATGTCTGAAGTTCTACTGTAACTATCAAGGATGCCTAGCACTTGAGGTCATAGCGTCTGTTTTACAAAAGTACCAAGAGATTGAAAGCCTTTAGAGGTCAAGGGCAGTTGCTCTGTAGTGTGTGTGTGTGTGTGTGTGTGTGTGTGTGTCTGATTCCCATTCAGGGCTTGTAGGTGCCACTCCAATACATTCAGTACTATATTTTCATGCATCTTCAGTTCCTGGTTCTGGCTGAGCCCAGAAAGGTGGAAGTAGTTTGGGAACAGAGCTATTTCTGGCTAAACTGAAAGTCAGGAGTGCTTCAAATCTTATAAAAGAATCTGATTTTTTTGAGATACACAACTCAGATTTGAAAATCCAAGTCAGTCTAAAGGCTCAGATAAATATTTCAGCTTTTTGATGCTTGCTTCTCCAAATGCTTTGAAGTTTGTTGCCAAAATGCATGCACCTATGCAAGGTCTGTGAAGGACAAAAAGTAATGCATGCAACAGTAAACTATTTTGAATAGAGCCATTAGACCGACTAGAAAAGCGCAATCTAAAAAGACAGGAAACCCTCTAGCAACAGTGGAAACATTAACAGGAACACTTTATCCTAAATAAAAAACATTCAGGATGACATATCAAAGCACAATCGCCTCTAGTGTTCCATGCAATGTGTTACACGATTTTACAAGTCAGGTTAAAAACAAGTGGCATCTCACAATGTTCACAGCGTGTGTGTGCTTAATTTTTAACCAAAATTTTTTTTTCAATATATATAAATCAGTCTTGTTAAATGCCTGGGTTTGTGGAAATTTGAAGGAAAACCGTTTAAATTAGATTCAGAAATATAGTATCTTCACTGCAATGGGAAAAAAAAAACCTGCTGCATTAGAAGACATCGTTAGGAAAGCTAACCTGTTAACAGAAAAGTCACATACATCTGTGTCCTGCAATTTGCCTTCCGTGTACAAGGGAGAAGAGAGGAAAATCTTGCAGACACACTTGAATGCCTGTGTGAAGATATGCCATGACTTAGTTCATTCTGCTATTCCACACCCCAGACAGGGGACTCCTTAGACTTTGTAGTTATTATTCTGAGTCTGGCTGTTGAAGCTGTTTCACTCCATAACAAAGGTTGGGGGTATTTAGATCTGGCATTTAAGTTTTAGTCCTACATACAGACCTTTTAGTTCCTAGTCCTACTAGGAAAATTTGGATTATGTCTGTTCAGATTTTAAACTACCCCCCTTTGCCCCCTTCGAATGTGGAAGCATTCCAATCCTGGCTTTTGATTTAGGTTCTTTTTTCAGATTTCTGCTTCCTGTGACTAGTCTGCGAAAACCTTTAGCCTAATTAACCCCTGATGGCAATACCAATTACCTTAATGAATAGGTTAAATCTAATCTCTAGTATCCAGCTTTTCTTCATACTGCCCTATGGGCCCCATTCAGCAAGCGTGTGTCATTTGCCTATGGCTTACAATGCAGAGAAGGAAAATCCATCCCTTAGCTAGGAGTTGGCAAGCTATTTGGGAATTGGGACAATGAGGTGCTCAAATATCATGGCAATGGGCATGTTGTAAGAAACCAATTAGAATAAAATGTCTGAGCTCACTGCCTCCCATGCCCCACTGCTCCCAGTATTTTGCCCCCTCCTTTCTTATACTGCTGGGACTGGGCAATTCAAGGAACATGTGGCAGTCTTCAGGCTGCAATAACTCCTATGCACTGTTCAGGCAAGAGGTGGAGGGTACATATCCCTGTCACCAACCATGGAACTAGGTCTGCCATTAGTGATAGTATGCACTGTTGTTGTAGCCATATGAATCCCAGGATATTAGAAAGACGAGGTCAGTGAGGTAATACCTTTTGTAACCTTCTACTTTATCAGCATAGCACTCTGTCCCGCTCTAGTGGTGGCCAAGGCTGTAGCAGGCTCATCATTCTGGAGCCACCACTATAGGGGGACAGAGCATCACTTCAAACAAGCATGCAGGGGATTACACTTTTATTGGACCAACTTCTGATGATGAGAGAGAGACGTTTTTGAGCTTACACAGTTCTTCTAAAGAAGAGCTGTGTGTCTTGAAAGCTTGTCTCTCTCACCACCAGAAGTTGGTCCAGTAACAGAGATTACCTCACTCACCTTGTATCTCCATTAGTGATGGTGCCATGCAGTCTCTTGAGGGTCAGGGCTGTTTATTTTGGCCATCTGCTTTCCCTAAGCATAATAGTGCTCATCACTAGTTTGTGCCTGGAGGTAGAAAAAAATCTTAAACAGCTCTTAGGCTGAAGATTCTTCTATGGCCATTGAAAACAGATTGAAATTGGGATGTTCTTCGGCAAATAGATTGGGCTGTATCTGAGCAAGCGTCCTATGTCTTGTGAGATTACCAAGCTACATAACATGGCTAATTGGCTAATCTGGCTTTATCCTACTTCTACAGATATGTTATCTTTTTGTGGTGCATGTTTCTGATATCTTGTATCTCTGGTTGCACCCAATATATATATTTACAGCCAATAATATACCTTTCACAATAAAAATCCAACTCACAAGAACAATTATGGGTAACTAGCAAACACTGGAGAATGTTTTGTAAATTGTGATTAGCTACGATCAAAAAAGTTCCTTTCACAAAATTGCATTGTTATTCATGTCAGAGTATTTAAGGAGCTTTAAAATGTTGTTAAAGATCATAGAATATAAGGGTTGGAAGAGACCTCAGGAGGTCATCTAGTCCAACCCCCTGCTCAAAGCAGGACCAGTTCCCAACTAAATCATCCCAGGCAGAGCTTTGTCAAGCCTGATCTTAAAAACATCTAAGGAAGGAGAGTCCACCACCTCCCTAGGTAAGCCAGTCCAGTGCTTTGCCACCCTCCTACTGAAAGTTTTTCCTAATATCCAACCTAAATCTCCCCCACTGCAACTTGAGACCATTACTCCTTGTTCTGTCATCTGGTACCACTGAGAACAGTCTATCTCCATCCTCTTTGGAACCCCCTTTCAGATAGTTGAAGGCTGCTATCAAATCCCCCCTCATTCTTCTCTTCTGCAGACTAAACAATCCCAGTTCCCTCAGCCTCTCCTCAGAAATCCTGTGCTCCAGCCCCCTAATCATTTTTGTTGCCCTCCACTGGACTCTTTCCAATTTTTCCACATCCTTCTTGTAATGTGGGCCCAAAACTGGACACAGTACTCCAGATGAGGCCTCACCAATGTTGAATAGAAAGGAATGATCACATCCCTCGATCTGCTGGCAATGCCCCTACTTATACAGCCCAAAATGCTGTTAGCCTCCTTGTCAACAAGGGCACACTGTTAACTCACATCCAGCTTCTCATCCACTGTAACCCCTAGGTCCTTTTCTGCAGAGCTGCTGCCTAGCTATTTGGTCCCTAGTCTGTAGAAGGTGGGTTTCATCCGCGGCTACAGCCGCCGCTTCTGGCAGGGAGACACCTTCCACCACAGCAACGAGAAGATGCCTGGCCGTGTGGTTAAGCTCCAGGAGGATTATGATGCATGCACATAGGGTGTTGCCTGTGAAGTTCGTGGAGAGCAGATTGCTGCATCGCTCCAGTACTTGAACATGCGAGAAGCAGTCCTGGGGGGCTATGACACCAAACTAGTGAAGTTCCACCCCCAGGATAAAGAGGCTGATGAACCCATCCTGGCCCTAGTTTACATTGCTACACCCCAGAACCCTACCTACCTTGGCCCAGCATCTGAAGAGGACATTGCAGCTCAGATCATTGTCTCAAGTGGTCGTTCTGGACACAACATAGAGTATCTGCTGCGACTGGCAGACTTCATGCGCTACTTTTGTCCCCAGGTGGAGGACGAACACTTGTTTTCCATTGAGGAGGCCCTTGCTCCATCCTGCCCTGTCTATGCCAGGCTGAGGAGCCTTTAGTGGAGGTGTGAATGAGACTCCTATCTCAGAGGGTTGAAAGGGGAGACGTCTTCATTTGAAAATATCAAAGACATGAGGGGGAAGGAAAGCAAGGAAAAAATACATTGGTCTGGGAGAGACATAAGCATGACTGTGAGGAAGTAGTTGGGAGCGAGGAAACTGCTACAAGCATACTTGAGCTGCCACACTCACCACCTGTGGAAACCATGGTGGCCATTTCTGGTCTCCGAGCTGGATGTGAGGATCATGACTGATTGGTGAGTTTTCACTGTCAGGCTTGGTTCTGTGGCAGCCAAATGTGAACAGTATGATGTTCACTCCTCTTCTTTTAGAGAGACAGAGGATACTGTCCTCTTCAGTGCACTTTTATTTTGGAAACCAGTTGAGCTGGACTTGACTGCAGTGTTTCACAGTATAACGGTCACTCTACCTCAGACTGGCAAAGCCACTTGTACAGTGGTGGGGACAAGAGCATGCTTGGTATCAAATGAGACCTCCTCTTTCTTCCCTCTCCCATCTCCAGTACAGTGACTGGACTTTAAAGTATAATACTGAGGCTCTTGTGCAATATAAAATTAATTTGCCTCTATAGGTTCTTATGAGCCCTACCTCCTTATATATGTCTCAAAGGGACAGAACCAATGCACTTACTTTTGCAACTTGAAGATGTATTTACTGTAATGTGTAGTAATACATATTTCCTTAAGAGGGGGAATGTCTGTCTGCTGGTATAACAGCTCATGCCCTGCAGTGCAGGGTGTGGCACACAGGTGTGAGCCCCTTACCAGACCTTGAGTTTACACATGGAGAAAAAGCTGCCCTGACAGTGTTGAGTGGGGAGATGGAAGCTGATGAAGCTGTGAAGACTAAACTCATCAGTTTCACCCGGCAAGTTCCCTGCTGTTAAATAGTGTTTGTGACAGAGCTGCTGCTATTGCAAGGTAGGGTAGTAGAATCCTTCTCAACAGGCTCTGACAACATGGACTAGTCTAGTGCATGGGATTCTTCTGTCCTAAGTGCAAGACTCTGCACTTGTCCTTGTTAAACCTCATCCGATTTCTTTTGGCCCACTCCTCTAATTTGTCTAGGTCCCTCTGTATCCTATCCCTACCCTCCAGCCTATCTACCACTCCTCCCAGTTTAGTGTCATCTGCAAACTTGCTGAGGGTGCAGTCCACGCCATCCTCCAGATCATTAATGAAGATATTGAACAAAACTGACCCTTGGGGCACTCAGCTTTATACCGGCTGCCAACTAGAGATGGAGCCGTTGATCACTACCCACTGAGCCCGATGATCTAGCCAGCTTTCTATCTACCTTATAGTCCATTCATCCAGCCCATACTTCTTTAACTTGCTGGCAAAAATACTGTGGGAGACGGTATCAAAAGCTTTGCTAAAGTCATGGAATAACACATTCACTGCTTTCCCCTCATCCACAGAGACAGTTATCTCCTCATAGAAGGCAATTAGGTTAGTCAGGCATGACTTGCCCTTGGTGAATCCATGCTGATTGTTCCTGATCCCTTTCCTCTCCTCTAAGTGCTTCAGAACTGATTCCTTGAGGACCTGTTCCATGATTTTTCCAGGGACTGAGGTGAGGCTAACTGGCCTGTAGTTCCCCGGATCCTCCTTCTTCCCTTTTTTAAAGATGGGCACTACATTAGCCTTTTTCCAAACATCTGGGACCTGCCTTGATTGCCATGAGTTTTCAGACATAATGACCAATGGCTCCGCTATCACATCCGCTGACTCCTTTTGCACGCTTGGATGCAGCGCATCTGGCCCCATGGACTTGTGCTCGGCCAGCTTTTCTAAATAGTTCTGAACCACTTCTTTCTCCACAGAGGGCTGTTCCCCTCCTTTCCATGCTGTGCTGCCCAGTGCAGTAGTCTGGGAGCTGACCTGGGGTCTAGCTAAATGTAACCAAAATTCACGTTTACATTTTGCCTTTCATCACTTACATATCTGTTATGCTTTCTGCAGTTCACTTGGACAGTGAAACTAGACTTCTTATTTCAAATCTGATATGCTTGGTGCCCAGTGGATTTGTGCTAAGGTTTTCCAGCACCGCTGCTGCTGTTTTCTAGTGTTTGTGGAGAGGAGGGGGCGGATGGAGGGACACTTCTGTTTTTGCAGGATTTCTTGTCTTTCTGAAGCTATTATTCAGTGTCCCTTTTAACTGTGCAGTTTTATGCTTTTTTTTTAACTTTCTCAGTTCTGACTCCAGTGCAGTATAAAAATCAGAATCTCATTAAACATGCTGATTTGTGCCAATTATTTTCTGCAGTTATAAAGAGAGTAGAAAACAATAGCTGCTCAATTTTCCTTGTATATCCAATTTTTGGGTATTCTTATGCCTTTAAAATATTTTAAATATGTAATTTTATACTAATATTGGAGTTGTGGCCCTTGTTCATAAATGCTGCATTGGGACATTATGAGTTGTTTTTTCTCTCTTTCTGTATAGGACTGTTCTGGGTAACAGCATATGGAATCACTAGGAGTTAGTGGTCTGCAAATATTGAATGGAGAATGTACTCAGCAAACAACTGAACTGGTAAGCAGGTTGCTTTATTTTTTTTGTTTTTCGATTTTTAATCTTGATCTGTGTGAAGGGGTTTGCAGTCAGATTCTGTTCAATTAAATGTTTCTTAAAATCAAAGGCTATTCTGAATTTCTCGCATCCTCTGTTTGCCTGAAGAACTTTAATGTCAGCAAATTACATTTATTCCATCTCTTTAAAGATAATGTTTTCACTCTGCAAGTAAGCCATTTTATTTCATGGTGCATCATGGGGTTATATAGACAGTGTTTTATCTATAGTTGGTCCCTTATTCAGAATCTATGGCATTGAGTTTCACATTATTTGTGCATAAGTAAGAAATCTTTGTTTTGTTTTGTGGAGTTTATCTAGTGCACTGAGTTTGTTGTAAGTATTATACTGGCTGTTAGTTGTTGATGCTAAGAAAGTTTCTAGGTCTATAAATGCCAATGCAGCTTTTATTTCTATCTGAGCAATGCTATTCAGAGATCTTCATGTATTTAAAGGGACACTGTCAAGAAGTATCGAAATCTAAAGGAATGGTTGGTTATAGGGTTACAGTAACTGGCTTACAATGTGTCCTTGAACAAGTCATGTTGCTTTTCTTCTTCAGAGTCTCCATCAGTGAAGTGAGGGGCGGGTTAGGGAAGGGAATTGTGTTTCTGCAAATGAATTCAACACATGTGCAAACTGGGATCCTTCTCTTCCTTCACGTAACCAGTGAGCTCATCAGTCAGCTAATAAAAAGCTACTAAAAACTCATTAAATGTGCCAAGAAAGCACCTCTTCCAAGAAACCTACAGAAAGTGAAATAATTTGCAATGTAACAGTTCACTTGCTGAGTCACTGTCTAAGCTTGTGTCACCCTGCCATTCCTCTGCAATGCCCCCATTGTTTTGTGCACATGCTGTGTACAAAATCTAGATCACAAACTCCTCAAATCAGGGATTTTGCCTGTCTGACCCATGAGGCACAGAGCTGTGTATTGCAAATGAAAGGGGACTGTGATGGAGTGTCCATCCCACACAAGACCTGAGGGGGTAAAGGTGGCTAGGTAGGCCAATTAACTGCTCAGGCTGCACCAGGGAGCAGGGATTGATTAGAGATGTGACTCAGCTGGACAGGATCAGGAGTGGCCTGTATAAAGCCCAGAAGCTGAGAGCATCGAGGGGCTGCAGGGAAATAGTCTGCAGTAGCTCCCTGGGAGAAGGGAAGTGTGCGTCTGGTAAGCCCAGAGACCGGGGAGAGCCAGGAAAGTAGGAAAGGCTCAGTGGAGAAGCAGCAAGGCATAGGATAGTGCAGGCCTTGCCTGCCAGAGAAGCAGCTGTTCTGGAGCTGTGATTTGGGTTAAACCTCATTGAAACTGGTGGGCATAATAGCCACCTTGGATTTGGGATAAATGTAAGAAGCAGCTAAGCTCCTTCATGGAACCAGAACGGGGGAAGCAGCTTTCACTCAAAGCACAGGCACATGTGGGTGGAGATGTCTTGCTGGCTATTGTTTTGTATGTCTGTGCAAACGGACATAGAAAGGCAGAGAAGCCAAGAGAAAGAAGCACCAGATACAGGGTATGAAGCAAAAGACATTGCACTTCCCTGCTTTCCTGAGGGGCCTTGGGGCTGAGATCGAGGAGTTAGGTGCTTAAGAACCTAACCTAAGGTCACGACACTGCTGGTTAAAATATTCTTGCATACAACATTTTGATTCTTATAGAATTCTTTCAACTTCCAATCACAAAGATCACTCAGAAAGGCACCTCTACCGATGAAAGTTTTCTTAAGCAAATGATGGAACTGTCAGATTTAATTATTATTATATTATGGTGTCTAGTGAGTAGGGCCCCCAGCTGAGATTACTGCCCCTTCTTGCTGTATGTATACATAGTGATAGAGCCTGCCCAGGACAGCTTACAGCCTAAATAGACAAAGATAGAAGGTGGGAAGAAAAACAGCCATGGATGTGAAGTGACCTGCCCTAAGTGACACAGTGCTATCTCCAGCTCAGCCTACGGCTTGCTAAAGTCTCCTGAGTCCCATGCCAGTGCTTGCCCTTTCAGTCATGGTTACAGTGAGGAGCAATCCAGCTTCCAGTTATTTGGATTCATTATCCCCTTCCCTACAGCAGAAAATAATGCTTGCCTACCTCACTAGTAGGGTATTTCTAATGATTAATATTTATGCTGTACTCTGCACATTTGAATTATTACTTATATAACAGCCCTTACTTGCACGACTAGTAAAACGTTGTCACACCTAGATTGATAATATACCGAAATTTTGAAACAAAACTTCTTGATAATGTCCCATTACCTCTGCTTTTCTGTGTAATCATTAGAAATGATCTTGGAATACTGTCCATACAGAATAGAATTGATAGTATTTACTAATGCAGTGGGACTGCTTTGTAATGCCATATGCAAGATGGGACTAAACATTTATAGTTTTGGTGTTTTGACTGATAACTGGAAATGTATGTTGCGGTGGTTGGTGGGGATGAGAATAAAAATGCAAACTTCCCTGCGCAAAACATTTTCTTAAGAGATACAAATGATTAGAGAGAGTGGAGTTAAAAGTACAGAGGGTCTCTGCAGAAGCCGTGGTGAGCTGCACCAGATGGCCTTTCACGATTAAAACCATTGATCAAAGTACTTTTGCACATTCCCGTTTTAATGCAGGTCAAACAATAATAAATGTTGGTCAAAGAAATTCAGACTGCATCTGGAGCATTTTAAATAAATAAAAGAGTTAAACACAAACTAGGACAGAGGCTGAAGGCTCCTGCCAACTCTTGTTTGAGTACTACAAACTAGGTCCTATTTTGTAGAAGACCCCAGGTCAAAGGGAAAGTGATTAATCTTGATTTGCTGGAGAAAAAGACACAGTCCTCCGCCGCAAATGTTTAAAAATGCAGTTTTACTCCAGAAAAGTTGCATTTAATCATCATCCACTGTTTTTCTGAAATGGTTTTGTAGAACTGTGCTACCTGCTGATTAATGGTCTCCTTCAATTTTCAGAACCACCTGTGGAAATGCTGAGCTTGTACACTTGAATTGTTTGGAATTTTACTTTCCACAATTCCCTTGCATACAAGTGCATTTGGTTATATCAGACTTAATAGTTCATGCTGACTTTGTCATTGTACATCCTTGAGATTGCTAACCAGTAGAGTGGTCTCCTCCTTCCCGTGGATTTACATTAAATGCCAGGTGATAAAGTGCTGTTTAGTTAGAGGGGGGATGGGGAGGAAGGAGGACTGTGTAGTGACAGCCACCAGTTAAAAGTGACAAGGAATGTGCCTGCTGAATCTTTCAGCATGACAGTGCGTCTGAATTGAGTAAGTGCCTGGCTTGAGGCAGATAAAGAGAGCAAGTGGTATTGCCACAAGATTCTGAACTGAGCAGTAACATGGATTTAGCCACTTTTTCAAGGGAATGTTTTCGAGGCTTCTGCCTCTACCGGTTTCACATTTAAAGAAATAAATCCCATCACATCAAAGAGCCTTAATGCAACAAGGAGAAAATTGAAATTTTGTCTATTTCAATCTAAAATCTGTGCAGCATGGCTAAGTGTGTATTGGATTGCATTACACTTACAGAAATACTGTTCAGTCTGAAATTATGACTGAATGAATGGTCCATTGTCATCCTTTTCAAATATAAATGTGTATTCAGATCTACATTTTGGACCTTGTCACAGGATAACGGGCCCTTGAAGGGGAGTAGGGCCTAGCCCCTGATCAGCTGAAGCTGTGAGTTCAAGGATCACGTGACAGCTTGAAGATCACCTGGTCCTCATATATTAGAGAAGCAAGTAGGTCAGTTGAGATGAAGAACCACAAGGAGTAGGAAGACTCCTTCAGGAGTCTATGGGCCAGGGAAAAGGATCCAATTTATGTGTGACTCTTAGGCAGAAGGCCTGCAGGGTGTAATCCTGTGAGTGCCAAGGCGAGCCTCTTTGCTCCTCGGTAGCTGGCCCGAGGAGTGTAATTCTGTAGGGTGTCAACTGGCTGCTGCAGAAGTCAAGGGAAAGGAAGTATGATATATTGGACTGGCTCTGGAGAACTGAAACTGAAGCCCGGAAGAAAGTGGGGACGGGCATCTTGCTGCTGGAGAGTGTTCTTCAGTGCACAGCCTGGTGAGCTAGTCTACTGGCTTATGGACGCTAACATGAATTGCAAATGTCTATTTTTCAGATGCTAAAAGATTGTGTTACGCTAATCTGAGACAATCAATATCTGAATCAATAGCAACTGATTAATCCAAATGGTGCTTTAAAAAAAATGTAGTATTGTGAACCTGTGGCATTAAATGAGGGACACTATTGCATTACCTAATAAACCCAATTTCATTTGATGCATTGTACCTGCAATGGCGCTTCAGAAATGTAAGGCTAAACCAAAGATCACGGGGCTGAAACCATGTGTTTTGCTGGCTTGCATATCCTATTAATCAAACAATAGGACACAAATTATTATGAATGGGATTGTTCTCTTTGTATCTCTTATTGCATCCAAGCTTGGTTGCAGAAGATATCTGTGCCACTTCACATGCATCTGTAAAAATTTCCATGAAAAAATGAGTATTGAAATTTAATGATATAATGCAATATCGTCTATAGATAACTTCATTCCCATTCCTGTATGACACTGGCTCAGCCCCTTATCCAGTAAATGGGCATATCGCTCCTTTGTGCTCTAGCTCCCAACCCACATTCACTGTCAGCTCAAAGCCTTGTTCCTGGTCTTCCCATGGATGGATCCTTTAGGACTGTGATGTTCACAAAGCCCTGGATGAAGTACCGTATATATTCAATTATAAGCTGGATCATTTATATGTCGACCCCCACAAGATGGATAAGTAAAAATGGAAAAAAATTATGACCCATTCATAAGCCGACCCTATAATTCAGGGGTCGGCAAACTTTGGTTCCCAGGCCATCAGGATAAGCCACTGGCGGGCCGAGACGGTTTGTTTACCTCGAGCATCCGCAGGCACGGAAGTAAACCGAAGTAAACAAAGTGTCCCGGCACGCCAGCTGCTTACCCTGATGGGCCAGGACAGCAACTGGTGGGGAGAAGCTGGGGGCAGGCCAGGGGAGGATGTCTCTGGCCTGGCCGGAGCTGATCCAGCAGGCTGGGCGGGGTGGCCACAGTGTGCTCTGGTGGGCGGGCCAGGTGATGCAGCTGCAGCCTGCCAGCCCCAAAGCTGCAGCTGCTTCAGGGGCTGGGGGAGAGCAGTGTGGCCAGAAGTGGAGAGACTCTGGCCCCACCTTGTCCCTTCTGGCTCTGCTGGCTGTGCTGCCTCTCCTTGCTCCTCTGTTGGGGGGAGGGGCTGTGTCCTACCTCTCCCCTCTCTATAGCCATTCATAAGCTGACCCCCTTCTCTGGTGCTTCCTTTTTTTTCCTAAAAAAATTCGGCTTTTGAACGAGTATATACGGTATGTGAGAAGTAGAGATAGTGTTCTTGGGCAAAGAGGTTCAGTTGTGGAACAAACTTCCAGAAGGGAATTGTATTAGTTAAGTGTCCAGCCACTTTCAGTGTATGCTGCAAAAACTGCACCTTTGACCAAGCTTTCCCACTAGAACCAAAATCCAGCATGACCTCTTACAAGCAGATACTCTAACAAAGTGGGGAAGAAGAGCAGAAAATTTCATTCAGTCCACTAGACATACATTATCTGGGAAATGTACATATCATTTAAATAGAGTGGTTCTGAAACAACCTGAAAGCAAAGAGTGTATGTGTGCTGAGGGTAGATAGGTGGGTTAGCAGTAGAGTGGCTTCATGGCTTATCACTTCAGAACTCTGAAGCTCTGAGCTTGGATCCTGAGTTAGTTCATAAATAAATATTGCTCCTCACTGGTCACTTGTTTCTCAATTTTAAAAGCCCCAAACTGCAAAATTCAGCAGCATTAGCAGTCTTTGTTTAATAGAGATCCATGATTCAAGCAGCTACAGGACTTAAAATTTACCAGGGAGCATGAAGCAATCAATAATAGTTCAAAGTTTTATAGCACCTTTCATCCGAGGACCTTGCAGTGCTTTACAAACGTTAATTAAGCCTCAAACCACCCAACACCCTCATAGAATAGAAAATTGCTACTTTTTCCCACATGGGGAAATTTGAGATGTATACAGGTTAAGTGACTTGTTGGCTGTCACATAACAAGTTTATGGTGGAGATGGCAATAAAACCCAAACCTCCTGACACCCAGGCCTATGAGCTAACCATTAGACAGTTGCCTTCCTCAATGTTAAACACAAGGTTTCTTTTCTCAGCTGTTCTGAAGCAAATAAGCATTTGACTGTAGAATTATAAAAAAGGACATTTTGATAGATCTTTATCCTTTCCAGGAAACAAAAATGTATTTAAATGTATTTTATTAGTTTAATCAATTGTCTTGGATCCAGTTAAGGCCTGCTTTCTGCTCTCAGGTGGGTGTACAGTTACTATTGATTGCAGTGGGAGCTGTGCATGGGTGTTACAGAATTTGGGTGCAGGCGTGATGAGTGTTTAGGGACTATTAATAAGAGCATTCTGTTTTTGCACACCAGAAAGCCTCAGTTTGTACCAGAAAACACAAAGAATAACATTCATGGCATGCACACTAATGCAAGTTCCCAAACTAGTTTAAGGCTGTTGTGGAGATACCATATTGGCAAATGATGGTTAGTTTCTATGCGTCACTGTTATGGGCCTGAATCAAAACGCCAAGGTGGAGCAACTTCAAGCTTTGGGAAAGTTTGGAATCATATCTGGACATCATACACAGCTTGTCATTTGGTCCATAGGGAGCTGAACCAAGTGACCTCAGAACCCTGAAGTTCAGAAAGGGTCTGATTCTACCCCATTGAAGTCCATGGCACTTATGCCGTTAATTATAATGGCCACAGGATTGGACTCATTCAAACTTTGAGTGTTGAATCCTCCACTCTTCTTCAGAGCTGTTACACAGGCAGGTAACAGGAAAGAAGGGAGAGAGAATTCCACTGGTATCACATTTAAGAGTGATCTGATTTGATGATTACTTACTCTATTTTTGCAGTTAAAGATCTTTTTGAAGAGAGAGGCTAATTCCAGTGACATATTTTGCCAAGGAAAAGAAGCTGGCTTGCCCCTCTTGTGGCATAGCCTGGGTGTGTAGAAGAGCCAAATTTCAAAGGGCCTTGGGTTTTTAATATTTCTAGAATAGGTGGTTATCATCTGGGAGGAGATAACTCACCACAGGCCTCACATGGAGAAAATAATCCTAGGCTAGGCAGCAGTTCTCCAGAAAAGGACCTAGAGATTACAGTGGATGAGAAGCTGGATATGAGTCAACAGTGTGCCCTTGTTGCCAAGAAGGCTAATGGCATTTTGGGCTGTATAAGTAGGGGCATTGCCAGCAGATCGAGGGATGTGATCATTCCCCTCTATTCGACACTGGTGAGGCCTCATCTGGAGTACTGTGTCCAGTTTTGGGCCCACACTACAAGAAGGATGTGGAAAAATTGGAAAGAGTCCAGTGAAGGGCAACAAAAATGATTATGGGGGCTGGAGCACATGATTTCTGAGGAGAGGCTGAGGGAACTGGGATTGTTTAGTCTACAGAAGAGAAGAATGAGGGGGGATTTGATAGCTGCTTTCAACTACCTGAAAGGGGGTTCCAAAGAGGATGGATCTAGACTGTTCTCAGTGGTACCTGATGACAGAACAAGGAGTAATGGTCTCAAGTTGCGGTGGGGGAGGTTTAGGTTTGATATTAGGAAAAACTTTTTCACTCAGAGTGGTGAAACACTGGACTGGGTTACCTAGGGAAGTGGTGGAATCTCCTTCCTTAGAGGTTTTTAAGGTCAGGCTTGACAAAGCTCTGGCTGGGATGATTTAGTTGGGAATTGGTCCTGCTTTGAGCAGGGGGTTGGACTAGATGACCTCCTGAGGTCCCTTCCAACCCTGATATTCTATGATTCTATGATACATAAGCTTACTTCATAAAATCTAGTAGGTGGAAGGTTAACCTATTGTTTAGAACAGGTATTTGGAAGCCAGAATTCATTCTTTAGGGTCCTGTAAGTGACCCATAGCATGGCCTCAGACAAGTCGCCATCTGTGCCTTGGTTTCTTCATCTGTAAAATGAGGATAATACAACATGCCTGTGAGTAGCTGTAAAGAAGGATTAAAACTAGTTTGCACAAGTGTAATCAGTACTAGTTGGTGTGAATAGCTTGTAAACTATTAGTCCTCACTACAACCCTGTGAAGTAGTTAAATTCAATTATACCCAGGTACCGCCCATTCTTCTCTACATCCAAACTGATCCAAACCAGCTGATAAGAAGTCTTGTTTTGTAGCCTGCTCACTCTGCCTCTGATGTGCCCACTCTGCAAAAGGAGAGTGGTACTCTTCTACATCACCCATTCTGCGCCTTCCAGCAACTTCCATATCTTCGATTTGTCACTGCACATCTCCTTGCCAGGGTTCGTTCCCTGAAGAGGGAAGACTCCATTGTCCCCTACTCTGAGCACTAAAGCTGGGTAAATACCTCCAAAACACTTCCTGCAAATACTGGCTTGAGGAAAGGGAGGAATCAGGGGTTTTTTTGCTCATGCCAACTCTGTGTTTGACTTCCATGAATGCCCTAGTCACCGTAATTACTGGAAGGGATGTTTATGGAAATGATGGATTTAAAGCAAATATTGGAGAATATTTGTAGGAACTGAATTTTGAACCTAGAACACAAATATTTACATAGGCAACCTGACTCTATGAATTAGAATCCTAGAATATCAGGGTTGGAAGGGACCTCAGGACGTCATCCAATCATGGAATAACAATGATAGCATGTGATCAATGTCCTGCCTAATTTTGATTTGACACACAGCTCTCATTTCAGATCCTGGCAATAATTTGATCACAAACAACTGAGACAGAGTTATTTGCCAAGTACTTTTGAGGAATAACTTTAAATAACAAATACAACTGAGATGATCATTAGCCTCTTTTTCTGTGGATGTATGGTCAGAAAGCAGCTTAATTGCTGAAATAAATTATTCACTATAAACAATTCACTTAGTTTTTCTGAATACAGAATTGGATTTTAAATTTTATATGGACCCCTTGTTTTCCTATGTCCTGGATGCCAAAAGGTGGCTCCAGTCTTTATATATGGTTTTGCCTGGTGATCTAGAAGTCCTACATTACAGCTGTCAATTATCAGAGTGCAGGGAAAAGGGGTTTATATATAACAGCTTGCTGCATAGTTCCTCCCACCTCATGATCCCTTAGTACAACGGTTTGCATTCTGGATGAGAGGACTGTGGCCGATCTCCTGACAGTCTCTTCCCACCTGGTGTGTTTCCTATTTTGCCCAGAAAGGGTCTTACCGAACTACTCTAGGAGCCCACTAGTGTGGAGTAATCTGGATTCAGGAATCCAGGGAAATCTTCTCTAGGAGAAGTATTACATGTGGGTTGTTTTGGCGGTACTGCTGTACCCACTCCAAAGCAATCTTCCCCTTCCCTGTATATGCTTCCTCTATATTTCCACTTGCAAATAAAGCATACCTTGATTATTGGTTCATCCATTACAAAGGTGTCAGAGTGTACATACAAGGTATCAAGCTAGTCACAGGGAGAAATACCAGGTCGTGAATAGTTGAAACCACATAGGGAGGTTAAGTAGGGTACCTTGAACAGTTTTGCGGAGGCACAACCAGTGGCGAAAGCAGAGGGACACAGGTGAGGCTTCCTGTGGATAAGCTGCTCTTAGGGGTATGGTGACCCCTAAAATCTCCTTACATAAATAAGAGCTGCCTAATTTACCATCTTTACATCATTCATTGTTTTCAATATCTCTGTGTCCTCTCCTGTTCATCTACTTTCCAAAGTTATGCAGGCCCAGTTGTTTTGGTGTCTCTTCCCATCTGATCTTTTTCATTGCTATTCTGTGAACCCCTTCTATTGTCGCTGCATTCTCATTGATACCAAAATTAAATGGAGTAGTCTCCAGGTTAAAGTGTGCTGTACCATTCTACTATAATTTTGTTCAAAGATGGATTCTAAGCCGTGGATCTCTTTGTGAGCATGACATCAGAATTTAACGATGGCTGGGATACAGATGGAGTTTAAGGTGTCAAATTCTGATGATTTGGGACCTACCTGCTTGAGAGATGATTTCCCTACTCGTGAGACGCTGACACAACAGAGATAAGTGGAGGAACTCAAAATTGAGATTTAGGGCATGTCTACAGACAAAAGGTAGTCCGGAATCAAGTATACTGTGAATTTAAGCAGTTTAACTCTTCCTGATTAATTTAATCCACTTTAGAAGTGGATTGATGGAAAGAAAGTCACACAGACACATCAACACAAATTAAAAACCAAGAGAGAAAACAAATCGATTATTTTTTCTCAGGGGTAACAACTACATACATTCTGGTAATGAGAGGTCTCTAAAGCAGAGAGATCTGCAACAGGATAATAAACTCTGCAAAGTATGACTGACATTTATCAGATTATCTTAATCATGCTTCTATTTCCGTTAAGAAAGCTTTACACATTCAGAATGTTTCAACTATACATTAATGCTCGGTGAGCTACTGCAGCATCAAAGGAATGTAGACACAGAGACACCGTGGTGGGCTTTAGTGGTCTACCAAGTTTAATCAACACCACCAAAAAAGGCTAGCTTTAGTGTCCTCTAATTTAAATTCCCAGACAAACCGCAAGTTAAAATGAAGATAAGGTTGAGCATCTATGGGTTAAAAAAACATCACACGGATGTTGTAATTATCCCCCTAACCAGTATAACTAACCCTGAGAGTGTTGTAGTACGTCAGTCCCCTAGAAGTTCCATATACTGCTTGCTAGATGTAATACAAGTTTGGAGACAAATGTTCTAGGTGCTCTTAGGCTCTAGTCTTCAGTGGATTCCCTATGATACTTGCACACTTCATGTAACAGAAGATTCCATTGCTAAGGTTGCTAGAAATACAAGGGACAGACTCCCTAGGCAAAGCAAACCACAAACCACTAGATCCCAAACCAATCTAGGAGTATCAAAGTAGCAGAGTTGTAATGTAAACCCAATTGTCTTTGTGCGTGCAGTCTAGAGCACCATGGCTTTCTGCTGCAGCTACTAGTGGCTTTCTAACAGCAGCCTGGGATGTTTCCATCCAGCTCTCAGGACCTCCAGATTTATATCTCAGGCTGCCTATTATCCACCCTTCCCTCCACAGCAGGTCCTAGGCTACAGCTGCTCCTGAGCACATGCAGCCTCTAGATCGGAGGTTCTCAAACTGGGGGTCGGGCCCCTCACGGGGTCGCAAGGTTACTACATGGAGGGTCACAAGCTGTCAGCCTCCACCCCAAACCCCGCTTTGCCTCCAGCATTTATAACAGTGTTAAATATATAAAAATGTGTTTTTACTTTATAAGGGGGGGTCGCACTCAGAGGCTTGCTATGTGAAAGGGGTCACCAGTACAAAAGTTTGAGAACCACGGCTCTCAATCCTTCCAGAGCCTGTCTCTCCCTCTCCGCTCCCTGACCTCAGTCTGGAGGCATTATGGAGCCCTCTAGTGGCTGGAAGTTGAACTCTGTTAACCCAGAGCTCTTGTCAGCAGATTCATTACACAACTGTTACTAGCCCCTGAAATTCAGAGTTAAAGTTAAAATGAGAAGAAATCCAAATATACTCAGATATGGAAATGCACAGTAAAGGCACCCAAACAACTTTAATTCCACCCAGGAGTGAGGCCATGCAGTAATCACCCAATTATTATTAGCGTATCAAAATTGTAGTCCCAGATTAGATTACATTGATTTTTAAAGATTTTTTGCCCTCCTCATGGTTTAACTAGAGGACAGAGGTAAGGAAGTTTGTGTATCCTTGACAGTGCAGAGCACCACCATCATCCCCAAATCCAACTTAGTTTGGCAGTGGCCATTACTACCATTATTATCTGTGGCCAAAGTCCTATTGAGAACAAGAGGAGGTGGCAACCATTTTGAAAGGAAGGCAGTTCTCCATTGATTTCTCTTTAAATGAACATCATTTGTCAGTCTGTTCTGAAGGGTGTACAATAATAGGAAAAAAAAACCATTATTCCTAATACAATTTTTTAAATGTAGCCACTACACAAAAAAATGATTGTTTTAATGATACGAAGAGTTTGATTATAAGAATGGAATAATGACAGCTCTTCTTTAGGGATGACAGAAAAAAAAGTCTGACACAAGGTGTTAAATTTCTTAAGTCATTTTAAATTTATTTTTATCTCCTTTACTAATTAATGGATTTACTTGTAAATTTTCAGAAAATTCATTCTGTACTCAGAGAGTAACACTGTTTTCTGTATACATAACAATATGGTTAAATCAGCGGTAAGTGTAAAACTCAATTTAAACATATTTATGGAATTGTGACCAATTCTTCCAGTATAAGACTTCACTAACAGCTGGCATTTATTATAAAAGATTTTGCAATTTTGAAAGAACAGCTTCCTTAACATGCTCAGAAAGGCAGCAAAAAGTGAATAACTGCTAACCTTTCAATGAAAAGGCTGGTCTTAATTTCTTCTAGGAAGAGCACGCATTTCCATTCTCACAAGGACTTTCCATTTCATGAAACAGTAACTGATTCCAGATTACTTTTTGTGTGTAGACAGGCCCTAAATCTCAAGTTTGAGTTCCTCCACTTATCTCAGTTGTGACAGTGTCTCACAAGCAGGAAAATGATCTCTCAAGCAGGCAGGTCCCAAATCACCAAAATTTCACACCTTAAACCCAGGGGCGGCTCCAGGCACCAGCACGCCAAGCACAAGCTTGGGGCGGCAAGCCACGAGGGGCACTCTGCCGGTTGCCATGAGGGCGGCAGGCAGGCTGCCTTCGGTGGCATGCCTGTAGAGGGTCCGCTGGTCCCGTGGCTTCGGCGGACTCCGCCGAATCCGTGGGACCGGGGATCTCCTGCAGGCAAGCTGCTGAAGGCAGTCTGCCTGCCGTGCTTGGGGCGGCAAAATACCTAGAGCCGCCCCTGCTTAAACCACATCTATTACCCAGCCATCATCAGACTCTTCCATGGGTTGAGATGATTTTGTAGTCATAGTGAGCATATAAGAAAAAAAAAAAGCAGTGACTTTTGTGATACATTATGAAACTTTCTACGGTAAACCATAGTACAAGTTCAGTACGCTGACGGATCACTACTCCTACTTCATGATGCCAGCACTGGCTCTAAAGGATATGCAGTTTGTGACAGTGATGACAATATCTTGGACAAACCTTATGGACTTAAGAGAAGCATTATTGAATTAAGTTCAATGCTTTTGTAGTCTGTAACATTAAAAATGCAGTTGTTTGTGTATTGTTGTGAGATTGTATGTAATTTTGGGATGCTCATGTAATTCCTTTGGTTATCCTTGGAGATGTTTGCATATACTAATCAAACTGGATTATCCAGGGACCAACAGACAAAGGTTTTCTGAAGAAATAGCCTGGTTCTAAACTGGCTCAGGACCTTCTTCTTGATCCAGCAAATGAACGGGGTCCACACAGGCCCCTGATCCTTAAGGAAGGATTGGAGTGACTAGGCCTACTGAGACCCCATAAGACTATGTGCTTGTTTTGAGCTGAAGCTGTGATGAATTTGAAACCACAAGGAAACCTCTTCATTCAGGGTTTTGAAGAACTGCTCCTCCCAGAGCCCAAAGTAGTCTTGGGGTGATCTCTGGTAAGCTTATTAGCATGTGTGTCATTTTTTTTTATTGTTTTAGCATGTTTTCTCTGAAGTGTTTTTATCTTAAGAATAGCATAGGCTTGCATATGAAGAGCTATGTTGTACATTAAAACAGTGGACAATTACTCTGTTATTAGGCTCTCTGAAGAGAAAGTAAGCAGGCCTGCTTGGGCAACGTCTCTTGCTGAGGTATCACAGTATAGTCAGGGACTGCAGCCTGGAAGTAACCCCATCAGAAGGGTGTGCAACACATGCCCCCACTCAAGAAAGATGACAGCCAGGTAGTGCCACGGCTTGCCAGGGCTAAGCCCCAGCACTTCTAGGCTTGGCAGTTCATAGCTCTGGGACTTCTGGGCTTGCTGTATCAGTTATGAATATAAAGAAATTGCTTGAGCCCTGGTATCTCTTTCATTACTGCAGCCACAGGAGCCTGAAGCTAGAGTCTGTGCCCTTGCTGGACCATAGAAGCAGAATACAGGTGCAGTTCCCCTGAACTGTGACAGTTCACTTTGGGTCACAATCTGATTTCCTTTCTAATGTTGCCTGGAACTTTACTTCACGAATAGCCCCACAGAAAGCACTGATACCACTCTGGGAGTGAAGTGCTACAAATTACAAATAAGGGTGTCAGAATCTGTCCCTTCATCAGAGACTTCAGAAATGTTGAGAGTAGATGGCTTGTTCTTTCAAGTGGAGTCCTTGTATAGAAAGAGCATCTGGAAAGAGAGCAGAATCACATTGGTGTTCTATGATCTTATGTATTTCTGCTGAAGTTGCAGGCCTAATCTTAATGCTCATTAAGTCAATGGGAGTTCTGCCATCAACCTCAAGGCAGGCCCTGTATATTTACACCTGGAAACGAACATAAAATCCTCACTGATAAAGTTTGCAGATGACACAAAAACCGAAAGAGTGGCAAATAATGAAGAGGACAGAGCCATCTGGATCAATTAGTGAGATAGGCACAAGCAAACAATTTGCATTTTAACACAGTTAAATGTAAATGTATAAATCTAGGAACAAAGAATGTATCCATATTTACAGGATGGGGGACCCTGTCTTGAAGAGTAGTGACTCTGAAAAAGAGATGGGGATCATGGAGGATAATCAGCTGAACATGAGCTCCCAATTTAATGCTATGGCCTTAAGGGCTAATGCAATCCTGGGATGCATAAATGGAAAAATCTCGAGTTGAAGTAGAGAGGTTATTTTATTTTACATCTATTTTTGGCACGGGTGCAACTGCTGCTGGAATACCGAATCCACTTCTGGGATCCACAATTCAAGAAGGATGTTGATAAATTGGAGAGGATTCAGAGAAGAGCCAGGAGAATGATTTAAAGGATTAGAAAACACGATATATAGTGAGAGACTCAAGGACGTCAATCTATTTAGCTTTACAAAGAGAAGATTAAGGGGTAACATGATCACTGTCTGTAAGTGCCTATGTAGCCAACAGGTTGTTGATAATGGGCTCTTCAATCTAGCAGATGAAGGAATAACAAGATCTGAGGGCCAGAAGTTGAAGCTAGACAAATTCAGACTGGAAATAAGGTGAAAACTAACAATGAGGGTAATTAACCATTGAAACACTGTTTAAATCTAGGGAGGGGTGGTTGTTGTTTTTTGTTTTTAAGATATGCTCTAGTTCAGAAGGAATTATTTTGGGGAAGTTCTCTGTCTTGTGGTACACAGGAGGTCACACTAGATGAACACAGTAATCCCTTCTGGCCTTGGAATCTAGGAATCTATGAATCTTTAAATAAAATATAGATATATATGTAATTCTTCTAAAGCAAGCAAAATTACCCGAGGGATTAAATTAACCCAGTGTTTGTACATCATTCTGAATGTGTACGGCACTGTATATGTGCTAAGTATTGTTACTACCACTAAAAATAATTGTTAGTACTCTTCATTTACAGATTGGGCTCACGTGGATATCACTCTGAGCTTAAATCAGGTGCCTGTGGAACATAGCTATACCTTCAGAGACAAAACACAGAATGGAGCTTAGAAACAGAAATGAGAGAACTGGATTATTTGGTCTGGGACGGTGTGGGTTCAATGTAACTTACGTCTGAAACATGGTGGGATGAAAAATCAAGGGAGTTGATGGAAAGAATAGGTTAGGTCATGGGAGAGAGAGTTGCACTATAATGTAAAGGAGACCACAGGTGTACTACAGAGTGAAGATGACTCCTTGCAGGGTGAAAATGATCATGGCATGAATTCAGCTTGGTTTCTTAAAGAATTGAATAACAGAGAATGCAACAGGCCCCCGAATCAGAATAAGATAGGTCGTATGTTGAGAGATTGGATGTAAGATTGCATCTTTTCCTTACATGTCTGTGCAGAGCAGTAAAGAAGTAAATTATCTCTTACTTGACCTGTATGTGCTACCAACATGGCTGGTTTGAGCGAGATTGGGAGAGCAGGTTCTGCAAGATTGCGACTATCTCCTGTGCAGGTTGATGGGAAGAATGGGTGGAGCCTGGATTCTGCCCACCCCAATGTACCAGCCAGTGTAACAGAACTGGGAAGAAAGAGGGGGAGCAATATGCTACTAGGGTGGGTCTGTGATCTGTTACCGGCATGCATTCATCTACTGTACTTCCCCTGGGACAAAGGAGGAACTTGGTTTGTTCCTGGGATGGCCACACAATCCCACTAATTGGGGCATCGTTTAGTAAAGGGACAAGTAAAGGGACATTTTAGTACCATCAATGACTACTTGTTGAAGTAGTTGGTTTTGGTCGCAATATGGAGGAGAAGGCGTTTGCTGTAAACATGTCGTTTATAATTTGCTTAGCAGCCACAGTGCATTTGAGCTGTACAAAGAATAAGGACAGAAGAGCTTAAATTTTGAATGGTTGAGATCTAGCAAACTACATTCTTGCGTAGAAATAACTAATGCTAGTAGAAAATGCTTCGAGTTCAGTCAATAGGGATTACTCCCATGTTTACGTGGTTTGTTGGATCACTGCCCCATCACAGAGAAATCCAAAAGTGGGGATAACTTGAGTGTTGATTGTTTTGTCAATTAATTTGCTTGTGGGCCTCATGGAAAGTGGGTTTGTGAAGCATTTTTTTAACGAAACAATACACAGAAGTTAATAGGTGAGTGTAAGAGCTCCATTGGCTAGGAACGATCCCTGATCAAATTTGATATAGTAGTACTGAAATCCCCTTGACAATAATTTTTAAAGGGCAGGCTTTTTAAAACTGTGAAGAAAATGGTTAATGGCAGCCAGGAAGGGCAGAATAAAAACAAATAAAAACACGAAACCGGGTTGGCAGTGATTTAAGGAAATTGGGCCTGATTCTGATCTCATTTACTCCACTGGTGTTCAAATCAGGAGTCCTATTGTCTGCTGTTTGTAAAGCGGCATCACTACACTGAAATCAGGGGAGATCAGCCATTTTTTACCAGCGGAGAATTTGCTTCTGGGAATAACTCCCCTGAAGTCAGTGTTACATTGGTGAGAGATTGGAACATAAGAACATAAGAATGGCCATACTGGGTCAGACCAAAGGTCCATCCAGCCCAGTATCCTGTCTACTGACAGTGACCAATGCCAGGTGCCCCAGAGGGAGTGAACCTAACAGATAATGATCAAGTGATCTCTCTCCTGCCATCCATCTCCACCCTCTAACAAAAAGATGGTTTGCCGTTTCTCCGAGGAAGAAAATGGAGACACGATACTCTGGCTGGCTAACTAGAAAAGAGCTTAGGTTTATAAGGGCTGAACAAGCTTGCTTTTAAAGAATTTGAAATCCTACCCAAATGCCATAAATATATTGGGATATAAACTACCTCAGCTAAGGTGCAAATTGGAAATAAAAAGGACAAGGCGATGATATGGGCCTAATTAAGAAGAGGATAGTGCAGTACTTTGAGAATAGGGTCAAATCATCTTGCAGTCTCTCGGGGAAAATTGTGCCTCTCTAACCTGTTAGAGTTCTTTGAGAAAGTTAATAATACAGTAGATAAAGGCGGCCCAGTGGACATAATTTACTTGGGTTTTTTAAATGCTTTTGATAGAGTCCCTCATAAAAGATTGTTAAGGAGAATAAATCTCCACAGGATAAGGAGCAGACTCTTGCTGTGGATTTAAAAATTAAGCGAAATAAAGACTAGTGAATGACTTAGAGTGGAGAGAGACTAGTGTTGGGTCAGAGTAAAGGATCATAGCTATATTTATTGATGGTCAGAAGGATACAATGAACTGTGAATTGGCAACATTTGCAGATGGCACAGTCATCTTGATGCATAAAAACTGCAGAGGCTTATGAGATAATTCTGATAAATGTAAATGTATTTATCATTTATATTGTGGTAGCACCTACAAGCCTTAACCACGGTTACCCCATTGCGCTAGACACTGTACAATATACAGTAAATGGCAGTCCTATGCCAAAGGTTCTGCAATCCAAAAGGGAATGGGCATCATGATGGCAGCTGAAACTCAGCTTGGTAGCCAACACAGTCTAAATTTCTCAAGGATGCTGGTGGGCTTTGAGCTTTTGGGGTTCTCTGAGGAAAAGGTACACAGTGCTCCATTGCTTTGCACCTTGGGCAGACACTTCCACCAATGCAAAGTGGGTTTCAAGTGCTGATTTATTCTGATTTCTCAGCATTTTACACCCATTTTGTATTGATGAAAATGTGCAAGGTACAGAGCAAAAATTACTGAACCATAAGCTTAATCAGCCAGCCCAGCAAAGTGATATTAAAAGTCATATTGAACAGATTGAAACCACAAGCGGAGAATATCATCACTGAAGAACAGGCTGGCTTTCGTGCTGGAAAAAGTACCACAGAACAGATTTTCAGCCTTCATGTTGTATGTGAGAAGCGCTTACAACACCAACAGGACATCTACCATGTCTTTGTTGACTTCAAGAAGGTGTTTGACACAGTATGGCACAAAGCTCTCTGGGCAGCCATGAAGAAGTACAATGTTGGTCGTAAGCTTATTCTTATCATTAAACAACTGTATGCCAAGGCCAGCAGTGCAGTTCTCGTCAATGGCACAATAGGAGAGTGGTTTTGCACCACTGTTGGTGCAAAAGAAGGCTGCCTTCTTTCGCCCACACTGTTCAATATCTACTTGGAGCACATAATGACTGTGCCCTAGAAGATCACATATGCACAGTCAACACCGAAGGGTGAACAATCTCAGATCTTCGGTTCGCTGATGACATTGACGGCCTGGCGGGCAGCAAAGATGAACTTGCCAACCTTGTGAAATGATTGGATGAAACCTCAGTAAAATACGGTATGGAAATCAGTGCAGGGAAAACTAAGCTAATGACAAACAAACATGATGGGATCACTCAAGCGGTTCAAGTATTTGGGGGCAATCATCACTGATGAAGGCTCAAAGGCAGAAATTCTGGCAGGAACTGCACAAACAACAGGAGCAGTGGCAAAGCTGAAGCCAATTTGAAGGAATAAGAACATCTCCCTGGAATCCAAACTGAAACTGCTGCATGCATTGGTCATCTCCATTTTTCTGTATGTGTGTGAGACATGGACCCTTACAGCGGAACTTGAATAGAAAATACAGGTAATTGAGATGAGATACTTCTGTAAAATCCTGGACATCTCCTACTTCAACCACCTCACTAATGAAGAGGTCCGAAACATCATCACCCAATGTGATGGGTTATATGAAGACCTCCTGACAACCATGAAGAAGTGCACACTGAAGTGGTACGGCCATGTAACAAGATCATCTGGCCTATCCAAGATCATCTTCCAAGGGACAGTACAGGGGAAGAGAAGAAGAGGGAGACAGAAGAAATGGATTGACAACATAAAAGAATGGACAGGAATGGACTTCTTGGAGACTGAAGCACTGATACACAATCATCAGGGGTGTAGACAATTGGTTGATTGCTCATCAGTGATGGTGCCCCAATGACCAGTGCAGTTATGCGAGTGATGGTGGTAATGACAGAGCAATGGAGAAGCAGATCCAGAGACTCAAGAGTTACCATGGATTGCTCAAAGATGTTGGCCCAGTGTGCTTCGGTGGTAGTTGAAAATTATTTTTCTGTGGTATAGGGACAAGTCCTGAGAATTACTGAGCATCCTCAACTGTCTCTGTATCACAATGGGAGTTGAGAATGTTAGACACCTATCAGATCTGGCCCTTGAGACTGTAAACTTTTGTTTGTTTTTTCTTCTGCGCCATGAATAGTTATAGGATTCTATAAGCAAAAATAAATATAGGAGCTGATCCAATGCCCTTTAAAATTGACAATGGAAGGCTTCTCATTGACTCTAATAGGAGCTGGATGAGGCCCATTATGCTAGAGAGAAAGAGAACATACCATGTGTTTGTGTGCTAGAAAGGTTTTGTTAACATGAGTTTGGATTTGCCACATCACCCAAAGATTATGTATTATATTATTAATAATTACTTATATTACAGTTGCACCCCAAATGTGCTACATATGCTTTGGCTGATCATTCAAGCAAGTGCAACTGAAACTCTTATTTGGAGAACCCTGTTTATGAAATTGTTAACAATAATGAATAGAGGAAGAAGGAAATTCAAAGATGTTTCCACTCAACAATCTTGCCATGATTATTTATCATCCAGGTAGAATTAAAAGGAAAACCCTGGGTCTCATCAGAGAGAGCTGTCAATTTAAGAAAAAAAAAAAAAGCCTGATTGGAGATAGTAGCTCTTGGAAGGTCTAGTTTAGAGGATGCACATTCATGCTATGGACAATGGCCACTGGGCAAGAAACAGGGCTGACAGCAGACTCAGAAGAAATGATACTCAACTATAATTTATGGGCTGTGGACTTGGGCTGACAAATATGTTGTCCATGAAATATGCTGTTAAATGCTCACATTCTTCAATGTAACGAGACTCAAACTGATGGAAAATTGCTGTCTGGGTTGCCAAGATAAATGGTACAGAAAAGTCTAACCTAAGATATCTAGGGAAATGGCAGGGCACAGAATTTGCTTTTTTAGATATTTTTATATATTTGCCATGTGTCTTAAGATTTAACAAATCGTATTGGATCAAGGACCAGGTACAATAAAATACTTGGAGGCTTTAAAAATAGATCAGAAAAATGTGTGATGAAGTATCTGATTAATAAGTGGTCTTTACTAGAGTGGGAAGGTGTTGCTAATAAAATTGACTTGTATATTGACATCTGCTGCCTCTGTTTCGTTTCACTTTTCACCCCTCATACTCCTCATTCCTTCCCTGTTCTGCTTCCATATTTTGGGGCACTCTCTCACAAAGTTTTGAGCATTTTAGTGCTTCTGCAACAAAGCACTCAAGCACATGCTAAACTTTTAACCGTATGAGTTGTCTCATTGACTTATGCTGTAGTGCTTTGCTGGATCAAGGCAAGGGTGCTCAGCAGCTTTGAAGATAGAGGCCATATTCCCTCTGATATTCTGCTTTATGCTCCTTGTTGCCCTAGCTACACAGCCTAACAATCATGCTTAAGCTCAGTTTGAATACATCTGTGGATGAACAGTAACATGGCTTATGGATCGGGCCAAATCATGTTAGAAGATCCACGTTCTAGCCCAGATCTCTCTCTGTGTGAGTAAAGCTCCAAGCCAAGCTGTATTAGAACCAAATTCAGCTCCAGCTGAGTTGAAACCACCATGTTCCTGACTGACTGTTTATATGGATTGCAAGGCTTGTGCTCCTCTATCCTTGCCTCTCCTCTCTCTGCTCTCTCCATCATGCTAAGGTTCATGGATCTGTTACAATGGGTACTTCAGCCCGCTTACAGCTTGAGTTCAGAACCAGACCTATCAGTCACTGACAGCAGGGGAATGCTTAAGATTTTTTCTGCCTCTGCAGGGGCTGGCTACTCCGCTACAACTCCCTGTTTCAGAGATTTTTCTGAAGGAAATCCAAAACTTTATTTCAAGTCTCTAACAATTTAGCTGAATGTGTCTGTCTAGTTCTCAGCTGTGTGCTGGCACTGCATTTGCCTTCTGGGGTGATTGTCCCATCAGCTACACTTCCCCTGGTGCCCCTGCTGGCTTCAGAGAGGAAGCTAGGCCCAGAAAAAGCCCAAAGCAAAAGGAAAGGTCTGTACCTTCTGCTTTACCTTCTTATTGAGTGTCTCATCAGGGATCTCAGCCAGCAATGTGAGCAGAGCACAGAATGTATTCTACAGCCTAATGTAAAGTCCGTAATTTAAGTAGCATCTTAAACAAGTGAAAAATAGTCTTGAGTTTCTCCAAGAGGGATTGATCGTGGGCAGGGCCGGATTAACTCTCTTGTGGGCCTGGAACTATTAGATTTTGTGGGGCCCCTGTATACAAGCCTTTTTCCTATTTCAAAACAAAATTATCACAATTATGGCATCGAGGCTATTAATGTTTGCCTTTTCATTAACATAAATCCGTGCTGTGGTTACCTTTCAGTCTTAAAACATTTAGAATATAGTTAAGTTAATTCAAAATAGCCTACTTCTTACCTTAGAACAGCTGTTATATTAGTTTCTTTCTGGGAGGTAGTTTAAGTGCAGGAGGGGGCTTCAGGCTGGGGCAGAGTGTTGGGATGCAGGAGAGGGTGAGGGCTTTGT
This sequence comes from Gopherus flavomarginatus, assembly GCF_025201925.1. Classification (NCBI taxonomy): domain Eukaryota; kingdom Metazoa; phylum Chordata; order Testudines; family Testudinidae; genus Gopherus; species Gopherus flavomarginatus. The sequence goes on from NC_066617.1 coordinate 356,034,226, forward strand.
TCAGACCTGGGTCTGTGTTTGCAGCAGGCTAGCGTGTCTGGCTCAACAAGACAGGGTTCTGAAGTCCCAGGCTGGAAGGGAAAACAGACTCAGAGGTAGTCTTAGCACATCAGGTGGCAGTCCCAAGGTGGTTTCTGTGACCACACCCATCACAGGTCTCATGCCAGAGAGTTTTCTCTAGTGGTACCCAAAGGGAAGTCCCCACCACATCCCACCTCCACATGCTCAGAAGGGTGAGTATAACGGGTGAAGCCACCCCATCCCTTCCTTCAGTTCCTTCTTGATGCCCATAATTGGAGGTCAGAGTGTTCTGTGATTCTTGTGAACAAACAGTTGTGACTTACCTGTATTGGCCTAGTGTTACTGTTTTCTGTTCATCCAGGAAGATTTTGGAGAGTGTTGGAGAAAACTTCCTGATGCAAGTGCTGGAGGAACCAACAATGGGCCGTGCTCCTCTTCACCTACTTCTCACAAACAGGGAAGAATTGATAGGGGAAGTAGAAGTAGGTGGCAACCCAGGCAGCAGTGACCATGGTCAAGTTCAGGATCTTGACAAAAGGAAGAAGGGAGAGCAGCAGAATATGGAACCTGGACTTTAGGAAAGCAGCCAACAGGATGAAAATTTGACTCCCTTGGGGAACTGATGGGCAGGATCCCAAGGGAGGCTAATATGAGGGGGAAAAGAGTCCAGAGAGCTGGCTGTATTTTAAAGAAACCTTATTGAGGGTGCAGCAACAAATCACCCTAATGTGCAGAAAGAATAGCAAATATGGCAGATGACCAGCTTGGCTTAACAGAGAAATCTTCGGTGAGTTTAAACACAAAAAGGAAGTTTACAAGAAGTAAAAACTTGGACAGATGACTAGGGAGGAGTATAGAAATAGAATAAATTACTGAACCATAAGTTTAATTAGCCAGAATGTCCCCACCTATCTGAGATAGGTGGGGACAGTGGATAGGTGGATATGAGATTGTGAAGGTAAGATAGACAGTAGTTATGAATTGGATGAGTGGAAATGGAAGCAGTGGGGTTATTGCATCCCTTGAAATTCATGTAGTAGAAATTCAGATAAAGAGGCAACTGCAACTGAAGTGTGGAATTAAGGTTTTGGCAGCAGCACAGCAAAGGCAAGCTTTGGCAATGTTTCAGGGGTTGTGATACACAGAGAAACAAGAGGAGGAAATATGGTAGGGAAAAAAGTAACCTCAGGGTCGAGAGCTATTCAGATTTCCAGCCTTGAGAGCAAAGCTAAGAATAACAGTTGCAGAGGTAGGGAGACTGGACAGGCATAACTCTCTATCCACACAGATGCCTTCAGTAGTACTAAGTTATGGTGTAGCCAGGAGCTGACAGAGCAGAGACAGGCAGATAAATGGGAGGTAGAGAGATGAGAGAGTGAATCAAGGAAGAAATAGAAATGGATGTCATCTGAGGAGAAGTGATGGCCAGAAGGCTAGAAGATACCCTTGTAAACTTTTCAGGATATATGATCAGGAGGCTTTTCAATAGTTCACTCAGATACCAAACCTGGATCTTAGTATTTCACAGTTTTATGAAGGCCCGAATATAACAAAAGCCTCAAAATCATTATATGTAACCGTCAGCAGAATTTACAGCAGCACATATTTTACAGTCTATCAGAAAGATGACGTAGAGGCAAAGTTCTTTCTTAAAGTAACTCTACTGAAGTCCTTGGAGCTACAGGCGGGATGGAACTGGCCCTATGTGTCTAATGTAAGGCACTGCTGCTTACAACAGAGCAGAACGATGATACTTAGCCCTTCCATGGGCTTTTCATCTTCAAAGCGCTTTATTGAAAGAAAATAATCCTAACAAAATCCCTGTCAGGGGGTTTGTCATGTTTGAAAAGAGGGAGACTGAGGCAGAAGGTGACTGGGACTTGTCCAAAACCAGAGAAGGAATCTGTGTCTGAGCCAGGATTAGAACTCGGGAATTCCTGATGCTCTGCTCTCAGATCACCAGAACATGCCTTTCTTAAACATAATCCTCTGAAACGTGGTATGAAAATCCTTATTGATAGTGGACTAGTCCCGTGTATCTCTGCAAAGAAGATGGGTTCCAGTCGACTTCTTGTCCCCCTGCATGAGGCCTAGTCATAATCAATATGAATTCCCAACTGTGCCTAACCTCACATCTCTACCCCCTTTCTCTGTACCACCCTACCCACAGCAATAGCCTGAAGACCTGAACCAGTAGAGGAAGAGAGCCCATGCTGCCCCTTGTAATTAGCTATGTAGGGGATTGCTCTGGCCTATGCTTCCCTGCTCCTCTGAGGCACCGTGCACAATTCCTCTGGGAGCTGCCATCAGGCCATGTAATTCCATGCACACTTACTGTAGGGCTATGGCTTTAGAGCCAAGTTGTAGCCCAATGTTTGTCTAGTCCTAATCACCAGTTTCAATTCAGGTCACACCTTGGCCCAGTCATTCATCTTGATTTTGCCTTCAAAAGCTTCACCTCATCCCCACCCACATGGTGATGTCAGTGGAAAGTCTGAGTAGGCTGCCAAGCAGGATTTTCTGATCCTCCGAAGGCAAGGAGAGCATCCATATCTCTTTTTCTCCTGTGATGGTTTGCTGAACCTTATTTTCTTGCTGTTTAACTGGAATCATGTTCATGGCACCGGAGGATATTCGAAATAAATGTTTTTCGTGGTTATCAAGTGACTCTGCTTCACTTCATCATGTAATCACCCACAGGAGTCAATTATTGGCTTGTAAATTCCTCCACCATGAAAATTACCTCTTAAAAATAGGAGAAGCCCCACATGTAACTATTTTTTTTAAATGTTCCCTGGACCTGCGACAAGCTCCTTCATAGACTTTCTCTCACTTAGTTTTGCTGCTCTCTCTAACTGGGGCCTTATCTTTGTCCCTTTGTCTTGTCACCGTTGGTGGGAATGGCTAGATCTCTGGAGATCTTGTCTCCTGAAGCAGCCTTTCTGTATTCCTCTGCCTCATATACTTGACATTTCACTTCAAATCCATTCTGAAAATGTAATTCCCCTCACACCCCTTAGGCCTCATTTTGGTGCTCTAATTATTATTTATGATTTAAGATGGTTTAAGGATGCAGTTGTATTATTTACCCTAACTGTGTAAGGTGCTTGAGGGAGATTTGGAAGAAAGAGCATCTGAAACAGATACATGTGCTTTTAAGCACTTCTCAAATTCTGTGTGTGACATGGCAATGGGTATAGGTATGTAGTTCACCTCATCTTTCTTCTTCCAGGGTATGCCCACACCTTGAATATTGCATGTCACATTGCCCCATATCAAAAAGAGTTTATATTAGAAATAGAAAAGGTACAGAGAGAGGCAACAAAAATGATTAAGGGTTTGAAACAGCTTCCATATGAGGAGAGATTAAAAAGACTGTGACTATTCAGCATGGAAAAGAGATGACTAAGGGGAAATATGATAAAGGTCTATAAAATCATGAATGGTGTAAAGAAAGTGAATAAGGAAGTGTTATTTACCTCTTTGCATAACACAAGAACCAGGGGTCACCCCAATGAAATTAATAAGCAGCAGGTTTAAAACACACAATGCATAGTCAGCCTGTGGAACTCATTTCCAGGGGATGTTGTGAAGGCCAAACCTATAACTGGATTCAAAAAGTATTAGATGAGTTCATGGAGGATAGATTCATCAAGGAGTATTAACTGAGATAGTAAGGGGGTGCTACCCCAAGCTCTGGATGTCCCTAAGCAAGTCCCTAAGATGCTGGGACTGGACAACATGGAATGGATCACTTGATTCCCCTATTCATTCCCTCTGGGGCACCTGGCATTGACCACTGTCAGAAGACAGGATACTGGCTAGATGGGCCTTTGGTCTGACCGAGTAAGGCCGTTCTTATGTTCTTATGTTTAAGGCTAAGATTTTGTCAGTTATTTTTAGTAAAAGTCAGGGACACGTCATGGGCAGTAACCAAAAATTCATGGAAGCCCATGACCTGTCCCTGACTTTTACTAAAAATATCTATGACAAAATGGAAAGGAGATATCAGCAACTTCTGCTGCTGGGACTCCGGGGTCCCCCCTCACTCACTGTCTGCAGCAGCTTGGATCTACGGGGGAGCCCCCTAGCCGCCTGCGGCAGCTCGGAGATGCAGGGGAGCCCCCTAGCCACCTGTGGCAGCTGAGAGCTGCTAGGCCCTTGCCAGCTGACACCTCCAGCTACGCTGTCCCGGGGCTGAAGTGGAAAATATCACAGAGGTCTCTGATAGTCACAGAATCCATAACCTCCGTGACAAAATCTTAGCCTTACTTATGTTCCCATATCCTGGGAATCTGAAATAAAACAAGACGAGTGCTCTGAGCTCAGGACTAGAGGCCAAGAACCCCCACCTTCACATCAAGTTGTTGCTCTGGCTCCAGCGCTGGTTAATCCTGCGGCACTGAGCAAGTCATTTAAACTCTCTGCCTCAGTTTCACCAGCTATCAAAAACTGATAATACTTCCCTCCCTCACAGGAACACTGTGGGTATTAATTAACTGGACTAGTAGCATTACTTGTTTGCTAAGGGGTGGGATTAGCAACAAAAACCATTCCAATAAAGTGAGATTTCTGCTAAAGGGAGCTACAGGGGGACCCACGATAACGGTATCAGTACTCCCAGCCCCAAGTGTTCCAAATTCATGAGTCCAGCCCCCAAAGTTATGAGACTGTCTTAAAAATCATGAGGTTTAAAAAAGTACCACGTTTGTAAGGCTCTCAGAAAACTGTGGAGCATGATTTTGCTGTGGAAACTGCAACTTTCAGAACTCTCAACTTTTTATAGCTGCCGCAGACCTGAATGGTGTTGAACCCCATGCTCCAGGTCAATACCCCACTCACTCACAGGGTCGTAATGCCACTGAAATGTGGCCTGGCCGCCCCTCAGTCATGACCCAGTGCGGACAGTGGCGGAGGTGGATGAGGAAGTGGATGGGGCCAGGGATGTGTGTGGGTTGGGTGCCAGGCTCCCATGGGGACTTGCTCTACTTTCTGCAATATCTCCGTACCAAGCACCACCCGCACATAGTCCTGCTGGTTATGACCTCAAATATCTGCCAGGTGCAGTTCTGTCTCTACCAGGTGGTGCAGGCCCGACCTGCCAAGCAACAGCAGGTCCTGCACAGCCTCAAGGACTTTAAGTTTCATGGCTACCCAACTACGCTGAGGATGGGCTGAGGGAGGCCCGGGTGAATAGGGTCAGACACGCTGGGGCTTGTGTCTCCCGCAGCATGGCTGGGACAGGAAAGCCACAGTGGTGCCAGCCCCCGAAAGGGCACCCAGGGGTCTCGAGCTGAAGCCAACTATTGGGTGCAGGGGCTCAAGCCCTCCCACCCCACCTTAGTGTTTGGAGGAATGGGAGTGGGTATCCAGCCCCCATTGGAGGGTAAAGGACCCTGCTGTCAACTTGATGTCTAGTCAGTTACAAAACAAGAGTTTAGGGCCTGCATCTTCCATACCACTAGTCCTGTGGTGCCTCAACATTTCTGTCCTGAAGCTTCCTCCTACTGTGCATCCCCAACACACTTCTGCCTTGAGGGCATCACTCCACACAGTTGCAGCTGCCTGTCCCGATGGAGGAAGGGGGCCAGGTTTTAATCTCTTTTTTTTCCTATTTTTTATGGTATTTGAACTGACTGTGACAAAACAACTTTAACAAACGGTGGACCCAACTTTTAAACCAAAAAAAAAAATCATCACATTCTTACAGCCTTAAGATTTTGTTTGCTTATTTGTAGCCTTTATAGTTTACATTTTCAAGCTCTTCTCTGCTACCTCAAGGGCTAGAAACTTTTTTTTAATGAAAGCTGAGATTCTTGCCTAATCACCTGACTCCAGGAGCTGGGGCTTTAAGAAAAAATATGAAATATGGTGAGACTCGAGATGTTAACACTGAACTGAAGCTCTTTAGACTAAAGAGGGACAATAGTATGTTAGTGAACCTAATGCAAAAATAGCAATGGGGAAGGATAAAAATTCCCCATTTGGGCTTAAAATAAAGCTTGGGTGACATTTTTAAAGGAACAGAATACCTGGAGTGAGCTATCCATTGGGAAACACTGGGGAACAGAACTTTTGCAGAGGAAGGAAATCAGAATAAACCTTCCCTTTAATAACTGGGAAAGGAAAAAACTTGGAACTCACGGTTAGTAGAGTGTGAGTGATGTTTACAAAACAATGATTCTCTGTCTAAAGCCATAGAGCCAGAACTAAAGTCATAAAACTGTAAGTCCTACTCTGCAAACAGGGTCTCTCTGGATAATATAGTCCAGTCAAATCTATGTCCATTTTAGATAGCCCATCATATCTATTATTATTCCATGGGTGAGAGAGAGACAGCGCAAGCTGTTTAAATTGTGACATTGGCTGAAGGGAAATACAAGGAGTGGGTGGATGGAAATGTATCACTGAACACTTTAATGAGGCAGATGTACTATCTCTTTGTGCATATTATTTTGTTAATCTTGTGAGGTGACTCTCTGTAGAATGTCAGCACATTGGAACAGGAGCACAGGAAGCAGAGACTTATTTTTAAGAATCCAATAGTCCTGGCAATGGACTCTTCTTCCTTCCCACCCTGCTGTTGCTTATTGCAAATAATAATCCTCTTCACCTCCTCTCCTGCAAAACACGGCCAATGTGTTGCAGAAGAGAAGCAGAAAGACTTGCCAGACAATTTTTGTAGGTTTTTTTGTTGTTGTTGTTGAAATGGTGAGCAGAATCTGATTCTGTTGTTTTCCTAAAAGGTATCTGGAGTGGCTGAGCCTTTACCACCATAAACATTAATTCTATTGCAAAATACCGCCCATTTTGTTGTTATTCGCTGGCATAATGTTAGTTTAGATTACTAGTGGGACCACATGATATGTACTGTTGCAATAACTATATATCATTTTCTAAATAAAGATTCTAATCCTACAGCAAAGAGTAGCAGTTCCTTTATATTGGGGTGAATTTCAACAGAATAATATTCTATTCTTCCAAATACAGCAGCTTCTTATAAAGGAACCATGTCTCATGGAATTTGTTGGGCTCTAATATATGTGCCATCTTCACTAATTTTGAATAATTAAATCTTGTTTCCAATTTATTATGCTTGGTTTTCCATTTGAAATCCAAATATTCAATATTTGCTACTTAGTTATTAATGAAAATGTAATAATAATATCTAAATCCAGTCTTCATTGCAAACCTCATCTGTATTATGCCCAGAAAACATAATAAAGGGGTAATTTTTAATAAAAGGCCAAGATTTCCAACAGTGTCAAGTAATTTTTGGGTGCCTCCTGTTCTTGATACACAACTTCTTTAAAAGGGCCTGATTTTCAGAAAGCACTGAGCTCCCACCCTCTGAAAATCAAGCTGCATTAAGGTATCTCAAGTTGGGCAGCCTTATTCAATAGTCACTTTTGTAAATCTTGACCACAGAATTTCTGCATGAAATTTGTGGATTTGGGGCAAACCTCCCTCCCCGCCCAAAATGATAAAATGTTATCTTATGAATAAATCATTTAGGGCTGCTGGATGGTAACATGAGCTATATTTTATTGACAATTGTGGAAAGATAATGTTATCTGCATCTAATGAAATATTGCATCAGTATTGTGCATGTTGCATACCCATGCAGTTTTACAGTAAAGGCTCTTTTCCAGTCATCTTTTGGGATCACACTTTATCCAAATCTTTGTTTCTGCTTCTGAAGTCATTGTCTATTATCACATGACCCTTGAAGGCTCAAGTAATTTACTTTTTGGTAGAGGGAATGATAGTTCATTCATATTTTGATTGTTTTTCTCAATCATAAGGAAAAACTGGTACTCAGCAGTGCTTTAAGTAAGTCTCTAACTTATAGGTTCGCAAATAATTGTTTTTTTCCTCTATCATGATTTTCCTTGGATAAGTATACATTACGTCTGTCAAGCGATTAAAAAAATTAATCATGATTAATTGCACTGTTAAACCAAAATAGAATACCATTTATTTTAAATATTTTTGGATGTTTGCTACATTTTTAAATATATTAATTCCAGTTACAACACAGAATACAAAGTGTACAGTGCTTGCTTTATATTTATTTTTGATTACAAATATTTATACTGTACAAAACAAAATTATTTTTCAATTCACCTCATACAAGTACTGTAGAGCAATCTCTGTCATGAAAGTTGAACTTTGTTTTCCCTCTGTGTGCTGCCCCAGCTCTGCGCAGATAGCTGACACAGCAGACCCGAAGAGAACCCCCAATGACCACAGAGTCTACTAAGGTACGAAGGCACGTCGGCCAGGTTTATTGTCGTATTGAGCACAATAATAGTTCCCTGTAGATATTTACTCTAGTTCAAGGCATACTACGAATATGTGCCCCCAGTCAATGGACTCAGCTCAGTCAGTGGCGGGACGTTCCACTGCCCCTTCGGCCGGACAAAGACACCGCCCCAGGGATGCATTCTTATACACAGGTACAAACAAGTTACACATCACTCCTGACGTATGAGGTGCAACCCCTCCATGCAGCAATGTACAACCCCTCTACGTAGTAAGGTGCCGCCTCTCACCTTGTACGTGTTGGTTCGAACAAAACAACTCTATCCATCATATTACCTTTTTGCCCCTGTCATTGGGATGGGTCGGCCTGTTCCTTGTTATCTGTGTGGAATGTGCAAGTATGCGAATGTTCTGATCTCTAGTGTTCAGTACCTTTTAGCTATGTCTCTTTCTGCAGCATCAGCCCTTTCCTTGCCAGCTTCTGTGAGCAGGGCCTGCCTCTGGCTCACAGCTTCACTTTGCTTTATGTTAGCAAAGTCTTGACCATTACTTTAGTTTAGGCCACAGGCCTCCTACCAAGCCTCTGATACCAAGGTTTATATCTTAGGGCCTCCTCTTACTACATTCCCCCACTTTTTGTCTTTTTATGAGGAGGATGTTTACCCATCGTCCCGGAAAAGCATAATGTATGGACTAAACACTGTTATGTGGTTATCTTACTTTACCATCCATATACTCATGCCCCATCTGTCTTTTTAGTGTGCACATTCCTTCATATGACTGTTAGGCAGATTTTATTATCCAATTATTTTTTAGTCCCTTATGGTGGGCCTGGGAATGTTAGGCCCGGGATCATGACTGAGGAATGTAATATTATGATTGAGCCTTAGAGGCACTCCCAAATAATTAATATATATGAATTATATGGACATGGCATATATATTTGTAGCGTGTATGGATAGTATGTATGTGTACGTATGACAACAACTTATATCCAAGCGTAACCGTGTTTTTCCAGTCTGCTGGTGTACTCTGGCCCTTTTACTTTGGTGACACAGATAGAAACACGCTCTTATTAGGCAATTCCAATGACCACTTCTTTCATTGTTAGTAGTAGGCTGAGTGTTTTGAAATACTGGGATAGGGATTGTGACAGTATGTCCCACATGTATATGAGAAGTAAAACAGAAATTTGGAGTTGTGAAACTACCACTGAGTCTTTTATATATAAATATATTGTAATTAGTTACTACACAGTACTGTCCATTCATGTTATAGGTTACCCTTGCTGCTGGTTGTCACCCTTGGGTAAGCTTTACTGGGCAGGAAACAGAAGTGGGTAGCTTCTCTGTTCCATTGGTTGATGTAGATTCAGTTGTTTTTTATGGATGCTGTCTTCCAGATAACCTACTGAACGGACAGTATCCAATTTATCAAATATTGCTGTGTCCGGATTTAATATTGGTACCCAGACACTGAACAAGATTGTTTTAAATAACATGTGCCTCAGTAACGATGCAGTGTCACTGACCCAAATTATGACTGGTACTAAAAGGAAATTTGTTTACTCAATTTGTAGTTACTGTGTAACTTAATTTCTTTACCAATTTGTTTTTTCCTTGCCTTCATGGTGTTTGCTGCCATTCGTTTGTTGATTTTTACCTGTGTGTGGGTAAACAGTTTAGCAAGGTTATGCACATTGCACATGTTGTACAGCAATAATACAATACCGCAATAATACAGCAGTACAATGATAATACAGTAGTACAGCAATAATACAGTTGTTTTTACACAGTAACCAAGTTGAAATTAAATGACAGTTTTCCTGGTCCAGCTAGTGGTATTTAGCTGATTGTTAACTTAATTGTCCATATATGGTAGATAGTGTTGTATTTGACCAGTCTCTTATTTATAAAGCACTTCATTTTTCTTTTTTTGATGCTTGGAGGTTTCTTCACTGTATACTGATATTATCTGGTGTCTTCAGGGTGTGATATTTTCTGGCATCTTTCATCTGTGGGATGCAACTTAAACAACTTTTGTTAGTTAACAGTAAAGTTTTTTTGTTTGTTGGTTGGTTTTCAGTAACCCAAACTTAATACACAGTTTTAACTTAGTTTGTTTACAATGTAATAAGAATGATGTAATAGGGACCAAGTCTTTTATAACACAACCTATACTTTTGCAATTGTTGCATAGACATTCATTTTCATTCAGGGTGCATTACTAATATTTCATACTAAATGTAATGCTTAACAGCTAAAATAAATTCTCACAATCTTCCATGAGAAGGTGTATTGTTTTCCCTTGCTGAACACTTTGTTACAGCAAAAGAGTTAGTAACATAATTTTAACAAGCTTTTAGAGTTAATTTGCTTGTGATACCGATTTCACTTTTGTTACCTGTTTAGAAGCACAAACCTTAACAATCTTTGCTTGCTATTAACATAACATAACAAAAGAAAAGCATATAAAATGAAGCCAACTATAAAATTAAACCAAAATAAATTTTAAATACAGATACATGCAAATACTTTGAGGGTATTTGAGGGTATACTTTCATGATACTTGGTTATGTTTGGGAGCCAAAGGTGGAAACCTGTTGAAAATGTGGAAACCTGTTGAAATTGTTTGGTTAGCTTTATGCATAAATTGTTATTTTAAAACATTTTGATTATGACATTCTTATAACTATATTTAAAAGTACAAACAAGTTTATAAAAAGCCCAAACAAGAAATTGACATTTTGTTAATATTATTTTTACCTTAATGTTGAGGTTTCCCCTTACATTTTTTTTTGAATAACAAATTTAAAAAAAAAAACATAAAAAAACCTGCAACTGATAAAAGAGAATTCTTTTTGTTTGCAATTGCATTATTTGTTGAGGCAGAAATATATGTACATATGTTTGTAACTGAAACCTTTTGAACTTTGCACAAAAAATTGGTGTTAATAATACTATGATTGCACCCCAACCATGATTTTAAAATAGTGTGGTACCACATCTATATATATTTTTTTAAAAAGGGTATAAAATTGACTTGTGTTGCAACAAAATAAAAATAATTGAAAAAAATAGTCACATGACACACACAACATAGACACAAGAAACACACGTGACATACAGGACAAACTTACAATTAAACAAATGGCACCAGAATTCTATTTGTAACTATACAAAATAACATAACCAAAAATAAAAAGTAAAAAGGAATAAACATTTGAATAAACAAATTATTACCTTATTTAAAACTTGTAACATAAATTTGATAAAAAATATATTAATATTTGCCAAATGTATTGTATTAATTTGGTAATCAGGAATTTTGTATTACTTTATATTTAACATTATTTTAAAACTCTGCTACATGGAAATAAGAAAAGCTCATGTTTCAAGTATTAGTTAGTGGTTAGGATTAGAAGCAGAGAATGCATTTCTGTTGCTTGGCAACCATATATTCAAGAAAGTTAGGAATAATTCCAGCTGTTGCATTCCTGAAGGGTTAAAATAAGTAATTTACTGAATTTAAAGTTTTTACTTTGTTTTCTTTTTGTTTCTTGTTTTGTTCTGTTTTCAATTGCTTTATCTTTTGGAGGTTTCTATAAAAACTGTAACTTTTAACTTTTAAAACAAAGAGATAGCAGAAGTGAGGAGAGGTGGGGGAAAAGGGACGGTGAAGAGCAACCTAGGAAGGTAGCGAGACCTGAGCCAAGAGAGATTAACTCTATCAAGGTATTTGAAAGTACAGGCAGCAGCAGCAAGTTTAGCAAACTGAGAAAACATATAAAAGACAAATCTTAACCGATATGTAAAAATATTTGAGAAAGAAGGTTCTATTTTTAGATTTGAGCACGGAGTGTGGTTCCGTGGGTTAAAGCAATTGGGAACCTGCACAGTTGGGAATTGCACCCCTGGTTTTTATCCTGGCTCTGAGAGGAGAGTAGGGGTAGTTACTTGCTCTTGTAAAACCTGAATTTGTTCCCCCAGTGTCTGTTGCTTTTGTGTGCATGCCAAATGGATGGTGAGAGTGCCCTTTTTTGCCACAGTTAACTGTTTTTGGGCAACTCCATGTGTTAATGCATCAATTGTAGACATTAACCCGTTTAATTTAAGTTTTTTACTTTGAAATTCTTTTTTATTCACTCCCATGCGATCGAATCGCAGCTCCTGTCTCCTAATGTGCTCTGTGAACTGTTTCATTTCTTCCTTCATTTGATTTACCAAGTCAATGAGAGTATTGTTTGCTACTCTTTCCTTCTGTGCACTTACTTGTCCTGTTCTGACAGGCACCAGTCTAGGTCGCAGTTTAAGTTTAACTGGAACCTGGCTTTTATCATAAGGTGATGGTTGCAATGCAGTGGACCCTGTTTCATTTTTTAATTTTACTAGGGCCACCTTTTTCCACTTCTGTCCCCATTCTTCAGGCACAGCGTAGCTACCTGAAGCGTGCTGTTTACCACCAATATTTACAACAGGGGACGGCACATGTATTTTTTGTAGGTTCCTTACAGCTGTTTTCAGTGTTTTATTCTGTTCCTGTAGTGGTTGTCTCTGGGCTGCTCGCCACCCTGCAAGGGCGGTGGGAGCATTCCAGGGCTGTGTAGCTTCTTTTGATTCTTTTAACTCTTTCTTTGTTACTGTTACTTGCCCTGCCAAATTTGTGGTGTGCTGTTTCAACCATCTCACTACTATAGACATTAGTTGCAGAATTCTTGCTTTTTTACTTTTATATTTTAGAACCTTGGTTTCTGCCACCGCTCTACATATGCCAGTCCATGTTTCCCCATTCTTCAATTCATATGGACTCCCCTTACTGGCAATCCAGCAGGTCCATGAGTTATCAAACTCCATGGGGATCAAAAGGGAGGGGATAAGGGGATTCCCTAGCTCGAGGTTTTCTGCCATGTTAGATTGCGATTCTTACAGCGAACAGCTTGCTTACTCACCAGATCAGTGGTCCGGGTCACCAGTGTTGTCAGATGCTACCGGTGTGGTGCTCTGCTCTGTTCAATGTTGATATCACTCAGCTGCGTGCGTGTGTTCCCTCTGTGTGCTGTCCCAGCTCTGTGCAGATAGCTGACACAGCAGACCCGAAGAGAACCCCCAATGACCACAGAGTCTACTAAGGTACGAAGGCACGTCGGCCAGGTTTATTGCTGTATTGAGCACAATAATAGTTCCCTGTAGATTTTTACTCTAGTTCAGGGCATACTACGAATATGTGCCCCCGGTCAATGGACTCAGCTCAGTCAGTGGCAGGACATTCCACTGCCCCCTCGGCCGGACAAAGACACTGCCCCAGGGATGCATTCTTATACACAGGTACAAACAAGTTACACATCACTCCTGACATATGATGTGCAACCCCTCCATGCAGCAATGTACAACCCCTCTACGTATTAAGGTGCCTCCTCTCACCTTGTACATGTTGGTTCGAACAAAACAACTCTATCCATCATATTACCTTTTTGCCCCTGTCATTGGGATGGGTTGGTCTATTCCTTGTTATCTGTGTGGAGTGTACAAGTATGCGAATGTTCTGATATCTGGTGTCCAGTACCTTTTAGCTATGTCTCTTTCTGCAGCATCAGCCCTTTCCTTGCCAGCTTCTGTGAGCAGGGCCTGCCTCTGGCTCACAGCTTAACTTTGCTTTATGTTAGCAAAGTCTTGACCATTACTTTAGTTTAGGCCTCAGGCCTCATACCAGGCCTCTGATACCAAGGTTTATATCTTAGGGCCTCCTCTTACTACACATTCAAAAATAAAACAATGTAAAATTTTAGAGCCTACAAGTCCACTCAGTTCTACTTCTTGGTCAGCCAATCACTCAGACAAACAAAGTTGGTTACAATTTGCAAGAGATAATTCTGCCTGCTTCTTGTTTACAATGTCACCTGAAAGTGAGAACAGGCATCCACATGGCACTGTTGTAGCTGGCATTGCAACATATTTATGTGCCAGATACGCTAAAAAGTCATATGTCCCTTCATGCTTCAACCACCATTCCAGAGGACATGCATCCATGCTGATGATGGGTTCTGCTTAATAACGATCCAAAGCAGTGCAGGCTGATGCATGTTTATTTTCATCATCTGAGTCCAATGCCACCAACAGAAGGTTCATTTTCTTTTTTGTTGGTTCGGGTTCTGTAATTTCCACATCAGAGTGTTGCTCTTTTATGACTTCTAAAAGCATGCTCTCATCCCTCCCAGATTTTGGATGGCACTTCAGATTTTTAAACCTTGGGTCGAGTGCTGTAGCTATTTTTAGAAATCTCATAAAATCTTCTTTGCGTTTTGTCAAATCTGCTGTGAAAGTGTTCTTAAAACGAATGTGCTGGGTCATCATCCGAGCCTGCTATAACATGAAATATATAGAGAATGTGGGTAAAACAGAGCAGGAAATATACAGTTCTCCCCCCAAGGAGTACAGTCACAAATTTAATTGATGCATTATTTTTTAAATGAGCATCATCAGTATAGAAGCATGTCCTCTGGAATGGTGCCTGAAGCATGGAAGGGGTGTACAGATGTTTAGCATATCTGGCATGTAAACCTTGCATACCAGCTACAAAAGTGCCATGCGAACACCTGTTCTCACTTTCAGGTGACATTGTAATTAAGAAGCAGGCAGAAGTATCACCCGTAAATGTAAACACATTTGTTTTGTCTTAGTGACTGGCAGAATAAGATATAGGACTGAGTGGACTTGTAGGCTCTAAAGTTTTACACTGTTTTATTTTTGAATGCAGTTATGTAACCAAAAAAAAAATCTGCATTTGTAAGTTACACTTTCATGATAAAGAGATTGCATTTTAGTACTTGTATGAGGTGAATTGAAAAATACTATTTCTTTTTACAGTGCATATATTTGTAATACAAAATAATAATATAAAGTGAGCACCGTGCACTTTGTATTCTGTGTTGCAATTGAAATTAATATTGAAAATGTAGAAAAACATCCAAAAATATTTAATACGTTTCAATTGGTATTCTGTTGTTATAAGTGTGATTAATCGCAATTAATTTCTGGAGTTAATCGCGTGAGTTTACTGTGATTAATTGACAGCCCTAGTGTATAAAATATAAATTCATTATCTGAGGAATAGGCTGTGATGGTTTTAATTCCTTAAGGACACATTATTTAAAGAAACTGTCTACAGCAGCTGGTGGGGGAACCAAAGAAACTTTATAAAATGTTCTTAGTACTTCCTTGGTGCCCAAGTAGGCTCAGCGCTATGCACGCACATAACAAAGCCCCAGGGACCTAATCTGAGGAGATTTGTAGGGCCAGGACTTTGGACAGTAGAGGATCTGCACAGACAGCCCCTTATGCCTACATGGAATCCTATTGACTTGAGTGGTTTGCCTGTGTAGATATTATTGCAGAAATGGGACCTACAATGTCAAGAAATAAGAATGGGTGATTAGGGTATAACATACGAGCACGGTTGTCCATAGATAAGGTTGCGTGTCTGTTGCGGAGGTCATGGTTTCCATGACTGTCCGTGACCTCCGTGACTTCTGCAGCAGCCATTGCTGGCTCAGGGGCTGCCCAAGCCCAGCAGCCCCTGGGCCAACAGCAGTGGTTTGGGTATGAAGGAGGCGGCTCAGGGCTAGGGGCCAGGGAGCGCTTACCTCAGGGTGGGGGGTTCCCTGGCTCCCACTGGCATAGATGGAGGAGGGACCAGGGGCTCAGCGTGCTGCCTATGCCCACAGGCCTCGCCCCCACAGCTCCCATTGGCTGCAGTGCCCGGCCAATCGGAGCTGCACCTGCAGAGCCAGTGCTTGTAGCGGGAGCCCCCTTGGCTGGAGTTGTGGGGACACACGGAGCCCAGTAGGGAGCCTGTGATCCTCCCCAATACCCCACCCAGCACCAGCAACGTGCCCTTGCCCCTCAGACCAGTGGGGGTCTAGGCTGCGTGCTGTGGTCCGGCCCCGACACCCTCTCAGAACCAGTGGGGGTCTAGGGCCACCACCCCCCAGCACTTGCAGCACCCCTGGACTGCCCCCCAGCACCCACGTTTCCTCCTCCCCAAGTTTTAGTTGGGGTATACAGTAAAAGTCATGGACAGGTTATGGGCTGTGAATTTTTGTTTACTGCCCGTAATCTGTCCATGACTAAAAATACCCATGACTAAAATGTATCCTTATCCATAGATGACTGTACCTTCTTAATATTACATAAATATACTTTATACTATAATTGTTACTTTTTCCAACTCCTCATTTATATCAATATATTATGCTTCTATAACACATTTTTGCTGATGGGCTCAATGCTCCTTACAAACCTGAACTAATTAAGCTTCACAACACCCGTATCAAACAGGTTCTTATTATTAACGTCATTTTAGATGGGGAAACTCAGATTCTAGGAGGTGAAGTTACTTGACCAAGGTCAAATAATGAGTTAGAGCTATAAGCCCTGCATCATCAAAGCACGTGCTTATATCCCATTGGTGGCAAGATACAAAACTTGTTGTAATCAAGAAGCAAAGTCCCCAGTGACTGGTGTGAGCCAGTGTTAAGCACGTGAAAGTGCTCTACTGAATGGAGATACATTTAAGTGTGTCTTTTAATTCTGTTTTGAACCTGTGCCATATTCAGGAATCAGTCCCCTACACCACCCACCAGACAATATCTCTTTCTTCTACTCTAGCCCTCCATAGATCTTTCCGTATAGCAGGATCAAGATGAAATCATGCCATGCTTCAGTGCTGTTATTCTGCATAAACATATCAATAAAATAAACCCTGGCTGTGATAGAAATTCCGGTGGTGACTGACAAACACAGAGCACATTAAAAAATTAGATCAAACGGCACATCATCAAACATCGGGGGTTAGACTACAGGAACCTTGCAGTCCCTACTAACCCTATAATTCTATGATCAGCCTGCACCTCAAATGCTTCAGAAGATATGTAAATGGAAGACAAACTATAATCAGAGCCAGTGAAAAATCACAAGTGCATGAAAGGGTTAGGTTGGTAATCTAGTCGTCATGCAGTGATTTTCTTACTTCTGCATTGCCTGTTATTAATTATAAATCTATCTAGTGTCATACTTGATAAAAACCACCTTCTCAGAACTGAACTGATATTTTAAGAGGACAAGTCTCACTACACCTTGCAGTGAAAGAGCAGAGAACATAACTAGTCATGAGTGTTTCCAGGCTGGAGTATATGCCTTTACTGAGCACCAGTGTTGTACCTTGAGAGGAAGGATGCCCATGTGTTTAACAGACACAAGTGAACCTAGGTTGAAATCATGGCTCTGCCGCAGTTTTTCTGTGTTGTTTTTCTGGGGAGGGTTAGCTCAGTGGTTTGAGCATTGGCCTGCTAAATCCAGGGTTCTGAGTTAAATCCTTGAGGGGGCCATTTAGAGATTTGGGGATTGGTCCTGCTTTGAGCAGGGGGTTGGATTAGATGACGACCTGAGATCCCTTCCAACCCTGATATTCTATGATTCTATGAAGTCACTTAATCTCTCTGGGTGAACTCCTGGTCTCACTGAAGTCCTTGACAAAAGTCGCACTGAATTTGTTCTCTCTCACACACAAGACTTGATCATGGTTAGTCACATCGTTTAATGCTTTACTGGAACATGCTCAGATGCTATGGTGATGAGGTAGAATCATAGAATCGTATGACTGGAAGGGACCTTGAGAGGTCATCTGGTCCAGTCCCCTGCACTCATGGCAGGACTAAGTATTATCTAGACCATCCCTGACAGGTGCTTGTCTAACTTGATCTTAAAAATCTCCAATGAGAGAGATTCCACAACCTCCCTAAGCAATTTATTCCAGTGCTTGAATAGTCTGTTAAGTTAAGAAGTCAAGTTAAGAAGTTTTTCCTAATGACCAACCTAAACCAGCCCTGCAGCAATTTAAGCCCATTGCTTCTTGTCCTATCCTCAGAGAGTAAGGAGAATAATATTTCCTCTCTCCTTCTTGTAACAGCCTTTTATGTACTTGAAAACTGTTATCATGTCCCCTCTCAATCTTCTCTTCTCCAAACTAAACAGACCCTGTTTTTTCAGTCTTCCCTCATAGGTCATGTTTTCTAGAGCTTTAATCATTTTTGTTGCTCTTCTCTGGACTTTCTCTAATTTGTCCACATCTTTCCTGAAATGTGGCGTCAGGAACTGGACACAATTCTCCAGCTGAGGCCTAATCAGTGTGGAGTAGAGCAGAAGACTTACCTCTCGTGTCTTGCTAACAACCCTCCCAGAAAGATGTTTGCTTTTTTTTACACTGTTGACTCATATTTAGCTTGTGATCCACTATGACCCCAAGATCCGTTTCCAGAGTCCTCCTTCCTATTTTGTATGTGTGCAACTGATCTTTTCTAAGTGGAGTACTTTGCATTTATCCTTATTGAATTTCATCCTATTTACTTCAGATCATTTCACCAGTTATCCAGATAATTTTGAATTTTAATCCTGTCCTCTCTATCATTTCGTCATCACTTTCACCCAAGCTGCCTTCTACTTCAAATTCTTATCCAATCCCTCCCTGTTTTTCCAAATCAAATCTAAAACAGCCTCTCCCCTAGTAGCTTTCTCCACCTTTTCATGGGGGGAGGGAAAATTGTCTCCAATACATTCCATGAACTTGTTGGATAATTTGTGCCCTGCTGTGTTATTTTCCCAGCAAATGTCTGTGTAGTTGAAGTCCCCCATCACCACCAAGTCCTGTACTTTGGATGATTTTGTTAGTTGTTTATAAAAAGCCACCTCCACCTCTTCTCCCTGGTTAGGTGGTCTATAGGCGACCTCTACCATGACATCACCCTTGTGGTTTTTTACCGCTTTTATCCTTACCCAGAGACTTTCAGCAAGTCTGTCTCCTATTTCTATCTCAACCACAGTCCAAAGGTATACATTTTTATATATAAGGCAACACCTCCTCCCTTTTTTACCTTACCTGTCCTTCCTGAGCAAGCTGTACCTTTCTCTACCAATATTACATTAATGTATTATCCCACCAAGTCTCTGTGATGCCACCTATGTCATAGTTGTGTTTATTTACTAGCATTTCAAGTTCTTCCTACTTATTCCCCATACTTCTCACATTAGTATACAGACATCTAAGATACTGATTTGATTTCCCTTCTGTGTTCTCTCTTGTCTCTCCCTTATCCCTGCTGTAATAGCCCATGCTCCCCCTAGATTCCAACCCTTCTTCCAGGTCTCCATGTTTTTGATTTATCTTTGGGCTTTTGTTTCCTGCCCCCGTATGACCCTATATACAATGGTGTTATGGTCACAGCCTAAAGAGAAAACATACGATATTCTTTTTGGAAGGTTGCAATGTACTATTACTTTATTTCTTAAAATTCAGAATCTTAATATTCAAGAACCAAAAAATAGAGGTAAAGCAGCCTGCTCCACAAGGCAAAGAGACACAACTTGCCCTACCTTGCTCTCTGCTGGCTCTTTGAGACTGACTGACTGCTGACAGACCCTAATTGCAAGCTTCCCTACAGAGCCCCTTAGCTTGCAAGCAGGACCAGGAAGTCCCCTCAGAATTTAAAGTGACAGCCTACAGTCCCAACTCAGTTTTCAACCAAAACTAGAACTATGATGCAGCCAAGATTTCACACACAGTGTGTTGGTTCCCAATCTGAACCAACTAGCTAATATATCAATTTATTTTAAGAATAAACTGATTAGAAATCTGTGACATGGTCAGATAATATTGTCATGAGGCCACGTGAACACACAGATAGATTAACTCATCCAGAGTTCCACCACAGAAACTAGTGTTTTTTACTCATGGGTGAATCTCCTACATATGGTATACAGCTCTTTAAAGTGCTTTAGGATTTCTGGAAGTGAAATTGCTATGAATCATCATTCTTATTATTCCTTATTAAAATTGTAATGTGCCTACATTCCAAGTCTGGAATAAGTGGAAACATTCACTCGTCCAGATTTGTGCAAGATCATTGGATAAATGGTGCGGATTCAGAGAAGAGTCACAAGAATTACTGAAGGATTAGACAACCTGCCATATAGTGATTGAACTCAAGGAGCACAACATTATTTATCTTTAACAGAGAGAAAGCTAAGGGGTGACTTGATTACAGTCTATAAGTACCTGCATGGGGAACAAACATTTAATAATGGGCTCTTAGATCTAGCAGAGAAATGATTTTATGAAAATATGCTAATAAATGTGAATATAATGTAGCTGGAATACGCTTCATGCAAAAGGTCTCTTGTAAGGTATCATTACAAAGCTTATAATCTACTGACTGTGGTCATCCAATTTGTATAAATGTATCATTCTTGTATCTGAAACTAGAAATATGAAATATAACTCTGAGGGCCTATTGTAATTATGCAAAGTGTGGCCATTAATGATGGTTTGGAATCTTGATTGCTCCCATCAACTAGGAAGATTGGTTGTAAATGGCTCTGTTTACTTGCAAGACTTCCTATAAGTCAGGCAGGGAAGAATGAAGGCTTGGGGTCTCTCAGGATATATGAGCATGTCATCTGGTATTGGAATCCATCTTAAACCTGGTGCTTTTCCATTTACAAGGAGGGGTGAGGACCCAGAGAGACAAAAGATTCCTGCCTTTTGCCAAAGCTATATAAGGGGGTGGAACAGAAAGGATTGGGCCCAGACTAGGAAGGAGTCCAGTCTGTGAAAGAAGCTTATTGGAATATCTCTAAAGGTGATATTTACCTGTACACAGTTTAGTAATGTACTAGACTTAGACTTGTGTGTTTGTTTTATTTTTCTTAGTAACTTACTTTGTTCTTTCTGTTATTACTTGGAACCACTAAAATTCTACTTTTTGTACTTAATAAAATCATATTTGCTTATTAATTAACCCAGAGTAAGTAATTAACATCTGGGGGAGCAAACAGCTGTGCATATCTCTCTATCAGTGTTATAGAGGGCGGACAATTTATGAGTTTACCCTATGTAAGCTTTATGCAGAGTAAAACAGATTCGTTTGGGGTTTGGATCCCATTGGGGTCTGGCGTGCTGGAGACAGGAGCACTTCTTAAGTTGTTTTCAGTTAAGTCTGCAGCTTTGGGGCATGTGATTCAGTCCTTGGGTCTGTGTTGGAGCAGACTGGCATGTCTGGCTTAACAAGGCAGGGTTCTGGAGACCCAAACTGGCAGAGAAAACGGGCTCGGAGGTAGTCTCAGTACATCAGATGACAGCCCCAAGGAGGTTTCTGTGATCGAACCCGTCACAGGTATGACACAATCCAGTAGCTGGAAGTTGAAGTTAGACAAATTCAGACTGAAAATAAGGTGTACATTTTTAACGGTGAGAGTAATTAACTGTTGGAACAATTTACCAAGGGTTATGGTGGATTCCTCTTTCCTGACAATTTTTAAATCAAGGTTGGATGCTTTTCTAAAAGATCTGCTATCGGAGTTATTTTGGGGAAGTTCTATGACCGTGTTTTACAGGAGGTCACACTAGATGATCACAATGGTCCCATCTGACCTTGGAATTTATTAATTTCTTAGGGTTTTTTATTGGTGTCATTTCCACTGGTTTGTAGCTTGACAGTAGGGAAGAAGCAGCTACTTTGAAAAGGCAAATTAAATTAAACAAGTCCTTTTGTATTTTACATCCATCACCCCAGCATTGCTTGAGTGTCTTCAAATTCAGCAGACATCAGCTGCAGTAAATATCCTTTCAGGATGTGCACTGGGTTCCTATAGGTTCATGAAGAAAATGAGTCGAGCATATTCAAGGGGGACAGGAAATAGTGGCTCCAAGTAACTGGAAAGATTACTGCAGCAAGCGTACTGGTTATAGAATTCTACTAATTACATGTCTAATTACTGTCTGCAATAAAGTAATTTGTTTTATGGCTAACATTCAGAACAGAAAAATTTTGCTATAGGCACTGTACTTCCTGAGCGCTCTGAGTGAACCTTATGTTAAAAAGAAGAAAGGAAATACCTTAAGAGCTCT
Organism: Gopherus flavomarginatus; assembly: GCF_025201925.1. Classification (NCBI taxonomy): domain Eukaryota; kingdom Metazoa; phylum Chordata; order Testudines; family Testudinidae; genus Gopherus; species Gopherus flavomarginatus. Next base: position 356,056,468 of record NC_066617.1, read on the forward strand.
ATATAGATTACCCAGCATTAGTAAATTTGCATTGAAGGGGTTTATTGCCCTTGTCTTTGTTTTAGCAGGATAATCTAGGAAGGGCTTAAAGCCCTCACAGGTTGTTTTTTTGTGTGCTGTGATTGTCTTATTCTGTAGTTTTAAATACTTTTTTATTGACCGAGATGCATTGATTGGGTTTTGCTGATCTGCCGATATTATGAACAATATCCCTCAATTTCTGTATAATGCCATCACAATTTTGTGTGTGTGTGTGAGAGAGAGAGAGAGAGAGAGACAGCACTGAAATGACAGCTGCAGACTCATCCACACAAAACACCCCATCCTACGATGTCCTCCTGTTATTAACATTTCTGTGTGAAGACTATGAGAGCATTGTTATCTTGTTTTATACTTAAACAACATGTTTCATTCCAGAATTTCATGGCACTTTACCCCCAGACATTAATTAAGCCCTACAACACCCAGGGGATATGTAAGCATTGTCTTACCTATTGTAACATAAAGGATAAACAAAGGTTAAGGGACTTGCTCAGGGTAACACAGCGAGTCGGTGGCAGAAGCTGGGACTAGAATATATGTGTCTCCTGCCCTAGCCATGAACAGTATGGAATAAATTCTGTCCCCTTTTGAATTAGGGCAGGTGCGTCTAAGACCCTTTATTTTCAGAGGTTGAAGTCAGTGGAGCTAGGTGGACAATGAAGTAGATGTAAAAATGACATACAAAGCATGCCCTCTTTTTGCAATGTTCTGTAATTGCGCATGACACAAGTTTACTTTAAAGCATGATTCAATACCCTTTGATGTCAAAGGTAGCCTTTTCATTAACTTCAGTGGGTGTGGGATCAGACCCTTGAATGTCAAAGAAAATCTGCAAGTAATGGCCACTTCACACATGAGTTTCCACAGCCTCAAACATTCCCTCTCTTTGGAAGCCAGTTCTTGTATACACTGCCGCTTTCAGTGTAGAACAGAAAGAATATGAATTCCTTTTGTTCTGAAGTTTTCTCCTTGAATCTCATAGGCTGTGCACACCGTTTGAAGGAAGGACAGCTGAAACCTCCTGAAAGAAACCAACCTACCTTGAATTAGCACAATGGGGGGTGCTGGAACAATTTTTATAGTGGGGGTGCTGAAAGCCATTGAACCTAACTGTAAACCCTGTATATGGTAGAAACCACATCAAGCCAGGGGATGCTACTGCACCCCCAACACCCCTAGTTCCTCCACTTACAAGTACAATTCAAACTCATCAGGTCATCAGACTTTTTTTGGTCTATCTGATGAAGGAGAGCAGTTTTTGTTCATTTTCTCTAAGCAATTTTTCAGGAAATAGTCTTTGGTGCAGGTATCGAGAAAAACAATACTTTGTTTATACAGCACCTTTCATCTAGAAAATCATGTCCAAAATGTGACTTTTTCTATGGGCTTATCTTCACTAGCAAACTTAACAGCTGAGCAGGCTGATTGTGACTGACTGGAACAAGTTGTGTTCAGCACTGTCAGCTAACCACTGATCTCTGTAGGGGTGACACAACACACAAAACTAGATGGCATGACGTCAAACATGGCTTGTCTTTGTCCCACTGGTCAATCAGCATCTTGCCAACCTGATGGTTAAAAATTGAGTATAAAGAAAAGTAAATTTCCTGGTGAAGAGGAACCCATATTATCTCCCTAAAAATACAGTCTTACCAACTATTTGAGAGTGAGTTGGGGGGAGGTGTAAAATTTGTGATCAGATTTTAATAGACTCAGATATGAATAGAAAAGAAGGATTCATGGCTATTTGTGCATGGCCAGAAAATGAACAATAGCCGAGTTTCTTCTAATCATAACTATTTGCACAGCAGCCTTACTCCAGAAGCTTCCTTTCCCTCTGGATTAACCTGGACTTTCATCAGTGAATGAAGTACTGAATGGTTTTGTTCTTTTTATATGTAAATTTGTACTTGGAAAATCATCAGCTACTTTTAGTCTGTTTGGGTTGACATGGTCTGCTTGCCAAAAGTTATTTTTGCATACTAATTTGGCTTTTCTATGTCTACTGAAAAAATGATGCAAATATATCAACAGTCTGATAACTAGATGGGAGAATGCTGCTATGTCACAGAATTCACACAATGCAGTCTGAAATGGGGATTTCTCTAACAGCTCTCTGATCTAATTACATCAGCATTAAAACACCTGGTTGTTTATATCTGGGCCTCACTTCAGGAAGACTCCTTAATGTCCATGTTGTCACCAGTCCCATTAAACTGGACTTCTTACTAAACATAGCCAACCCATACCTCAAAATGTGAAAATCCTGAGTACTGTCACTGGTAGAGATGGTTCTGGATTTAAATATACCTTCATAAACCCAACCCCTAAACACTGGAAAAGTTTGGGTCAACATTCAGACTTTGCAGCCAGCCTCTCTGTTTGTGCCAGCATAGGACAGACTGAAACTCCTTTAGTCCATCTGTAGCATCTATGGAAAATCACTTCTTTTATCATTTATTTATCTGGAGATTTTCAAAAAGCACTTGAGGGATTTAGGAGCACAAGTTCCCATTAATTTTCAGTGGGATTTGAGGTCCTGAATTCTTTAGATGCTCTTGATGAAAATCTCCTTCTTAAATGCTAACAATATGTTTGGCATTGTACAAAAGACAAAACAAACCATCCTTGACCCAAAGCTCTAAGCAAGCACAGATACAGGAGAGTGTGACTAAGATATTTAATCGTAATAACTGTTGATTTCTTTTTGTGTCACAGACATGAGCCTTTCTAAGCAATAGAGCAGACCGGTAGCAGGGCCAGTGCAAGGATATTTTGCGCCATAGGCGAAACTTCCACCTTGCGCCCCTCTCCCCTCCAAATAAATTACATACATTATACATGTATACATTTAAATCAACGAGGGGCTCCCAGGCAAATTAAAGGACTTAGGGCCGCGGCTGCCATGGAGCTCTGGGCCCTTTAAATCCCCACCGCAGCTCTAGCTGAGATTTAAAGGGCTTGGGGGCTGGGGCCGGGATTTAAAGGGCTCAGAGCTTCCTACCGCTGTGGGGAGCCCAGAGCCCTTTTAATCCCAGCTGCGGAAGCCGGTGCGGTCTGGCACGGCCTACTGGCTCTTGCCGTACGCCATACCGGACCTTACCACCTTACTTTCACCTCTGGTGGAGGCTGAGCCGAAACCCTGCTGTCGCGCCCGTCGCTGGGCTTGTGCCACGTGAGCGCTAAGCAGAGCTCTGCCCAGTCGCTGGCACCCCCACCGGCAATGACAATAATTGCATGGAGCGGCTGCTGCACTAGGAGACGGAGTCTGAGCCGCACGTGTCAGCGCGCCGCCGGCAGCCCAGCCCAGGAACTCTGTAAAAAAAAATTGGGGGCACCGCTTTTTGGTGCCCTCAAATCTTGGCACCCTAGGCAACCGCCTAGTTTGCCTTCATGGTAGCACTGGCCCTGACCAGTAGAGAAGGCAGGATTTACATAAATAGCGGCAACTGGGCCTTGTGAGAGAAATGGACAAACAGAATATTGGGGGGGAAAGTTTGACCAGAGATGAGGTGTTGTATTGGATTTTTTATTTTGATTTGTTGCCTTTCTTTTGTTTTTAATCTCTAACTGTTGCTTACAATATTCTTGGGCAGAAAATACATGAAACAGGATCTGTAGCAGAGCAAAATGTCCAGAGTGCAACCTCAGACTGTGTGCAATTCGCCAAGTTTCATGTTTAATTAAAAACTGAAAATGTGGCTCAAGTTCGTGGAAAAAGTTCACTAAGGTTCACAAACCTTTTACATTTCATGGAAACATGGGCCAATTTCGGAGCTAGCATCAAAATTCTGCTTCACTCACAGTTTTGCATGGGTTTGATACAAAGCCAGGCGAAATTCCGTGGTTTTGACAAGTTTTACTACGTTCCTTTTCAAAACTCAAAGCAGAACAGAGGGGAAGGGTGTGAACCCACATGGATCAAAACCAAAGAAAATGTTCACACAAACCCTTGCAAAGTAAATATATAAATTTGACACAGTGTAAAAATAATGCCATAGATAATTTGAGATGAACCTCAGTACAGTTCTTGCAACAAAACACTTAGATTCATCTGCCAGGGAAGTGGTGATGTTCATCACTGAAAAGATCAAGCTTCTCTACACCCCCATGCCAAAACCTTACCTTTATCATCTGTAAGATGAAAGCTAATTTCCTATCACCATAATATACTCATTTTGATATCATATATTTATAGTCTGAGAAGCATAAATCTAGATACATTAAGCAAATCATATAGTTTGTTTTAGCTCTATTTTCAGTGTTTTAATCTTGTTTTAATTACGACCACTCTTGTGTGGGTATCTTTGTACAGACTTCCCCAGAGAGAGAACCTCATAACATCTAATGAAAGATGCTGAAAGATTAACTACTTCTGGAACCTGGGCGCCTCTCACAGATTAAGTCAAGGGAGATGGGCAAAAATGCTCTCTGCCAGTAAGTTGTGTTGCCACAAGGCTGCAATGATTGAAACCAGGGGGAGACACTGAAAGATAAAGTAGGAGACGAGGGATGGCAGAGGTATTGGTCACAAAGAGGAATTACTTTAAAAAAAATGTAATTCTAAAATTTCAAAAGCGGCCTACATCTGAGATATTATGAGGACATGTGTAAGATTATCTGGGTTTAAACTTGTTTCCAGGACCCAAGAAACTGAGGTTGTTTGTGCAAAATTAGAAAAAGGGAAGGTGTAACAATGTTTCCTCTGAAAATATTAGAAATACGCTTTGGAAAAAATCTGTTGCCCCCTGACTTCATGTTCCAGATCTGAAGAGTAAAAACACTCACTCAAGTATAAAATAGGGATTTTAGTCTTGGGCTACGTCTAACTATGGAGTCACTACCAAATCCTCCAGAATACTGTTTCTGCAAAATCAATCAAATATGCGCATACAATTTCCACTGAAATCAATTTGAGTTGTGCACGAGTGTCTGAAGGTAGAATATGTTCCTGTAAAATTTCTCTTCACTGTATACACGTAGGTATTTTCCCAGAACAATAATTTTATTTATGTCTCTTGGATCCTAACATAGTCATATTTGATTCAATCTTTTTCCAGGATGCTGTTATATTGGAAACCTTTTCAGTAGCATCTGTGGGCTCAATAATATCTGCATCCTGTAAAGACCTTACCTTAAACTACAAGTGAAAATAATATATACTGTTGTCTTATATGAATATATTGCCTTTCATTCACAAGGTTCCAAAGGCACTTTTAAACTTAAACACATTCTACAAGAAGGATCACTTCATCCATCACTGAAACAGATTCTTCTGGGGTGGAATGCAGCAGCTTTTTAACAGCACACAGCAACGTTACAGACTAGTTTAGAGCAAGAAGTGAAGGAGAAGGAATCTAAGGAAGCAATTGGGGGGGAATAGCTCAGAGGTTTGAGCATTGGCCTGCTAAAACCAGTGTTCTGAGTTCAATCCTTAAGGGGGCCATTTGGGGCAAAAATCTGTCTGGGGATAAGTCCTGCTTTGAGCAGGGGATTGGGCTAGATAACCTCCTGAGGTTCCTTCCAACTCAGATATTCCATGATCCTATATCCAGAGGATACCAGTGCTTAACCCCCACAGAGAGAGCTCTGGAATTTTTAATTACCATAACTAATCAGAACTTTTGTTATAATTTTGCTCTGTAATACATCACTGTCCATGATATATAGCCCCAGAGCACCATGCTGGGACATTGGTTCAGGTCTGACTTTGAGGGAAGAATCCTGCTTGTTAAAGCAACATCATATTTGCAACATCTAAAGTGTTACTTCTAAGTGTCCCCTATCACAGTACTGACTAATTCTGTCCCTTCTTAGCTGATGATTTATGATAGGGTCATAATTCAACATTATGGGTGCAGATACAGAAATAGAGGAACATAAAAATTGCCATATAGGGTGAGATTGTCGGTCAGATCATTAGTCTGCATATTCCAGGATCCTCTCTCTAACAATGGCCAGTTCCAGATGCTTCAGTCGCTAGTAATAGATGCAAAAATACAACGCAAAAGCCAAAAAAATATGGAATAACCGGGCCATAGGGAAAATTTCTTCCTAACTCCCATCAGTTAGTGGTTGACTTATGCCCTACAGTACATCGTTTAAATAATCACTGTAAATTCTCTCTTCTAATTTGAATTGCATTGTGCTCTTGGCCTCAGTGATACCCGTGGCATTATGTTCCACAGGCTAGCTATGTTGTACAAAACAAAAAATCCTTTTACAGCTTTAAATTTTGCCTTTCAGTTGCATTGAGTATACCTTGTTCTTGAATTATGATGTAAGGTGAATGAGCTCCTGATTTACCTTTTCAATACCATTTGTAATTTTTAAGTCCCGCTCTTACTTGTTTTCTCTCTAAACTAAAGATTCCCAATATGGATGAACACCATAATGAATGCACTGTAGGTAGTACATCTTATCAGTATCTGGGCATATTCTCCTGCTCTTTCATACAGGACCTCCAAATATCTATGGCTAATAAGCATGTTCCCTAGCATTTTCTAATATTATTGGTGATTCTGGTGATATGTACATAATAGACTAATTTGTAGAAATGGTCACGTATTTTTTTTGCAGAAACATTTTTTCTTTGAAAATGCTAGTTTATTGAAACGGAAACTTTTATTGGAAACAGTTTTGATAAAAATGCCTAGGGAGGCAGAGGGCAGGTGGGCAGAGGGGAGAGAGAGTCAACCACCCTAGAATGGATGATTGTCCAAATTGGGCAGAGAGTGGACTTCTGTGTATCCCACATCTCAGGGGAGAGTCCTAATTACTGGGCTATTTTTTGTTCTGGAGTAGTATGGTCTCTCTTGTTTGTGTTTTCTTTTTGTTTTTACAAAACAAATATTGAAAGGTCTCCATTTCATCTTGATGCAGGAGAGTCCTTGATAAAGCCTAAAACAGAACTTTGGCTGGTGTTTGGTTGAACGGCTGTGACTCAAAGTTCAAATGGAAATATGATTGGAAAAGTTTGACTGTACATTCAGTCATCAGTTATTGAAACCAGGTTTGCAGCACTGAGAGATGGAGTTAGTCTCACCCCACCTGTGGTGCGCTGGCAGGAAAGTGCATCTCTTCTATGCTAAAACTTCCAGTAATGGAATGCCTCCTCTGAATGGCGAGTTAAGGACAAACTTTCAAAGATATGAAGCACACAGAATTATTTGGTAAGATGGGCTCTTACAATGGGTAAGAGTGGAAACTGGGGCATTAAACTGGGGTTGAAGGAGATTAATTGTGTAAATAGAATAAATGACAACTAAAGTGGGCGGGAAAAAGGGCCAAAATGATTGTCTACAAGAATTTAAAAGTGTAAACACTCAGGAGGGAGAGGAAGGATTTAGGGTCATCCATGGGGCTATAACAATAAGTAAAAGCTTAACAAAAGGAAAATAATAGTCTGAATCTATGGAAAAGTATTCACAAAGGTGATTTTAGATAACACACCCATGCTACAAGACAACTTCCTGAGGGATCTGTGGGAAGCCTAGTCATTTAAAATTGCACTGGACAATGGACTTGAGAATAATTTTTGTGTAAATTTTTTGTAAAGAGAGCTCTTATGCACTTGCTTAAATGAGTAGTTCCATGGACTAGTCCACTTCAGCCAGCTATGTCTGCAGCCACCGTTCACTGCAATGAGACTAACCACAGCTGCATACATGTTCATGCTGGATCATGGTCTTCAGTCGATTTGCCTGGATCTTCCAGTCAGATAAATTTGAACCTACCTGCCATAGTTATTTGTTAGTATTGCAGTAATGCCTAGAGGCACCAGCCCCATTAGGTTAGGTGTTGTACATCTGATGGCTGTCAGATTGCCCAGCACCCGGGATTGAACCAAGAGACCTCCAAAGCTAGACATATGAGTCTCTACTGCAGTGATTCTCAACCTATTGACCATTGTGGGCCACATATGCAGTTCCCTGTGTGTTATGTGGGCCGCATCCACACACTATATATACTAGCTGCATGGCCCTGAGGATGTCACATGGGCCACAACTGTGTGCTGATTGGGCCACAAGCAAGCCGCTGGAGAACCACCGCTCTGCAGCTGGAATTTAAGTGTTAGGTTCTGTAGTTGGAGGCGGTTCACACTCATATCCTCTATGGATTACACAGAGAGGAGTTGCGTAACACACCCTCATTAAAGGAAACAGAGGGCCACTGCCCTCGTCTTTTCATAGAGGGGTGGTTTGCAAAGGCTGTATTCCCCAGCATATCAGGGTCCATTTTCATCCCAGCAGCCTGGCCTTTGGCCACTCAGGCTGCACTTTGTCCATCCCTGTTCTAACCGATTTAGTTCAGACATCGTAACCTGATGAAATTTGTATTTCAGGCCCAGTGGAAAACTAAGCTCATTCAACCACCACATTTATCTTAGAAGTAAACTAACCATCCACCCTCTGTAAGAACTTGTGTGACAAAGAAGAAATAGTATCCATACCTGTAATATATAGAAAATTCTCTGTACTTCAGTCCTCTAGGCAGTAAATCAAACCCCCACAAGCCACTAGGAATCTGATGCATTTCCTAGCTTTGAAGCAGTAAGATAAGTTGAAGATTGATGCTTCCATATTATCCAAGGAGTGACTGCTTTCCTGGGACATTGCTGAAAGGATTGCAAAAGTAGCAGGAAAACAGTAAACTGCATTTCTCAATTTTGTTACATATAATCCTTCAAACATTCCTACTGGGACATTTTTCTCATCCATTACAAAAGCTCTCCCCACCCATGTGGGGGAGGGAAAGGTCACGTATATAACATGGGAAATGACCCTTTTCCACTGGCACAAACATAGATCTTAACCATTGCAGCAAAATCAATTCTTTCCTGTTTGCACATGCAGAACAGCAAACCTGCCAACTGGAAAAGCAAACAACCTGGTTCACACTGGATCAGAATCTGGAGGTCACTGAACTAATGGAAGGGTTAACCCTTACATAACCAGAATGGACACTCAGTTCCTGCTTGATCTCATTTCTGTAACCCTTTTCCTTCCATACCCAAGTCTACCTTTATGTTGTTTACCCAACTCCTCATGTCATGTCTGAAACTAGACTAAGCTTTAGTAAAACCAGGTCTTTGTATTTTTATAGCAAAGTGCCCAGCGCATTTTTGAAAATTACATCACAGGTGGAATATGCACTTTAATCTGTCAGTACATACAGATAAGAATAAAGCCCAAGTTCAGTATAGTTTACATGGCATCAAATTAGTTAATATAGAACAGTCTTTCAAATATGACAAGCAAATCTGGGTTCCTTAACTTTTTGGTTTCAGAGGGGTAGCTGTGTTAGTCTGTATCAGCAAAAACAACAAAGAGTCCTTGTGGCACCTTAGAGACTAACAAATTTATTTGGGCATAAGCTTTCGTGAGCTATAAGCCACTTCTCATTCACTACCTGCCCCTTGGGTAGCATCAGTGTAATGTCAGAGAAGAGGAGAAAGAGAACTGAAATAAGACTTCACAACTCTATGATGCCAATAGGAAAGGACAAACCCTGCTGAAAGTGAAGATAGCAGTTAGCTGTCAAATCTTAGGGGAGCCAGGACTATTGGAATGATGGAAAAATCTATGCGGAATGCCTGCGGGGAAGGTTGGAAGGAGTTCAAACACCCCAAGAGAATTTAAAACACTGGGACCTTGTTACCATTTTAAGAATTGTAGGAGGAATGTTGCAATCAGACCTGGAAGGATGCAAATTTGAATTAATTTAAGCTAACATTTATTGATGTTGTCCTTTCTTTTTCCTTTAATCAACTAAGGCCAAACATGCTCACACTTGTGTGTCTAAAGTTAGATATCTAACCCATATTTAGGGACCTAAAAACAGGGGCATGTTTTCAGAAGTGCTGAGCAACTCCACTGATTACTGGTTTCAGAGTAGCAGCCGTGTTAGTCTGTATCCGCAAAAAGAACAGGAGTACTTGTGGCACCTTAGAGACTACCAAATTTATTTCAGCATGAGCTTTCGTGAGCTACAGCTCACTTCTTCGGACGCATAGAATGGAACACACAGACAGGAGATATTTATACATACAGAGAACATGAAAAGGTGAAAGTATGCATACCAACAGGAAGAGTCTAATCAATTGAGATGAGCTATCATCAGCAGGGGAAAAAAAACTTTCAAGTGATAATTTCTATCCCACCATCAACCTCAGCCTAGACCAATCCACACAAGTGGTCCATTTCCTAGACACTACTGTGCTAATAAGCGATGGTCGCATAAACACCACCCTATACCGGAAACCCACTGACCGCTATACTTACCTGCATGCCTCCAGCTTCCATCCAGGACACACCACACGATCCATTGTCTACAGCCAAGCTCTAAGATACAACCGTATTTGCTCCAATCCCTCAGACAGAGATAAACACCTACAAGATCTCTATCAAGCGTTCTTAAAACTACAATACCCACCTGCTGAAGTGAAAAAACAGATTGACAGAGCCAGAAGAGTACCCAGAAGCCACCTACAACAGGACAGGCCCAACAAAGAAAATAACAGAACGCCACTAGCCATCATCTACAGCCCCAACTAAAACCTCTCCAGCACATCATCAAAGATCTACAACCTATTCTTAAAGATGATCCCTCACTCTCCCAGATCTTGGGAGACAGGCCAGTCCTCGCTTACAGACAGCCTCCCAACCTGAAGCAAATACTCACCAGCAACCGCACACCATACAACATAAACACTAACCCAGGAACCTATCCTTGCAACAAAGCCCGATGCTAGCTCTGTCCACATATCTATTCAAGTGACACCATCATAGGACCTAATCACATCAGCCACGCATCAGGGGCTCGTTCACCTGCACATTTACCAACGTGATATATGCCATCATGTGCCAGCAGTGCCCCTCTGCTGTGTACATTGGCCAAACCAGACAGTCTCTACGCAAAAGAATAAATGGACACAAATCTGACATCAGGAATCATAACATTCAAAAACCAGTCAGAGAACACTTCAGGCTCTCTAACCACTCTGTGACAGACTTGAAGGTGGCAATTTTGCAACAAAAAAACTTCAAAAACAGACTCCAAAGAGAGACTGCTGAACTTGAATTAATATGCAAATTAGATACAATTAAGTTAGGCTTAAACAGAGACTGGGAATAGTTGGGTCATTACACTAATTGAATCTATTTCCCTATGTTAAGTTCTCCTCACACCTTCTATGGGTCATCTCAATTATCACTTCAAAAGTTTTTTCTCTCCTGCTGATGATAGCTCATCTCAATTGATTAGACTCTGCCTGTTGATGTGCATACTTCCACCTTTTCATGTTCTCTGTACGTATAAATATCTCCTGTCTGTGTGTTCCATTCTGTGCATCCGAAGAAGTGGGCTGTAGCTCACGAAAGCTCATGCTAAAATAAATTTGTTAGCCTCTAAGGTGCCACAAGTACGCCTGTTCTTTCCACTGATTACTGTTCACCTTCTGTTCACTAAACCTCTAGCCACTTCTTGCGGAGCAGAATCTTCAGAAAAGCCCAAGTAACCCAAGAGCACAAGTTCCGTTGGTTTTCAATGGCATCTGTGCTCCCTGTTAGATCCAGAAGCTGTGTCTACGGCCACGTCCAGACTAGGTATTAAAATCGATTTTAGATACGCAACTTCAGCTACGGGAATAACGTAGCTGAAGTCGAATTTCTAAAATCGAGGTACGCACCCATCTGGATGGCGCGGCATCGATGTCCGCGGCTCTCCGTGTCGATTCCGGAACTCCGTTCGGGTTGATGGAGTTCCGGAATCGATGTAAGCGCGCTCGGGGATCGATACATCGCTTCCAGACTAGACGTGATATATCGATCCCCGAGCAATCGATTTTAACCCGCCGATGCCGCGGGTTAGTCTGGACGTGCGCTACATCACCTCCACATAAAAGAAAGTGATACTAAACTCTTAAAACCAAACTGAAAAATACAAACTAATAATAATTTGAAAATTTAATTTGTAAGAGCATGCATGAATGTACACGCAGGCATCACTACCTTCAAAATAGTGTTATGGCAGACTTTCAGAACAAACATGCTTTGTTCTGAAAACCTCACTTGCACAGTATGTTACAGTGAATGCTTGAATAAGGACACTTGCCTGCTAGCTTCAGTTTCCTTGAATAATTTAACAATAAGCATACAGAAATATAACTTGTTCAATAAATAGTACAAGTTCCCGTTAAACACAAAGGAAGAAATGAACTTTTGAAATTATAGGCAGTGCAAGAGCAACATCTATTAAGATTTCCCAACACTTTTTCCATTCTAGACCGCTGATTTCAGTTGTTTGAAACTTTGTCAAAACTGAACTATGTAGCCTGAAGTTTTTTATGTTTGGCATTTGCCTTGGGTTGATTTTTTAAAGTGTAGTAATAACATTAATAGGCTTGGAAAGATTTGATTTTTTTAAATAAATGTCGTTAAATGTCAATTTCTTCACACATAGAAACTGCTGAAAAAATATTTCTGTCTATAAATAATTAAAATTTACAATAAAGTAAGAAAAATGTGTCTTGAGAACTTACTAGAGTTTAACTTAAGGATATTTACTTTGCATAATTTGATGTGATTTTGACAATTTGAGTTTTAACAGTTATAAAGTTGTAACTTTTTGAATCTCAACGTCTACTATCATTAAATAGTTGTCTGATACCTACCCCCATAATTTCCCACAATTGTGAACATTTAAATAGAAAAAATATTTAACAATAAGCATTGATATTATCTGCTGAAATTTTAAAAAAATTCTGCCAAGCCTATACCTAAAGCATGGTACCATCTGTATTTGGTATATTCGACTCTGCTACACTCTGGAGCTGAACCAAAGCCTTTTTTTTGAACACCAACAGATTTTGGTGTATTTAGCTCTGCATTTAAATTTTGCTTCATATAATCTAAACAGCATTGTAAACAGCCTTTTATTGGGCATGTGTTTGTTGATATACTTGAAGAACTAAAAGAGAGAGGCAAAAATAAAAGTGAATACATGGAAGCGATGTATACCAAACAAAGTCAATGTTAGCCAGCTTGTCGACCTCCAGAAGGAGGGATATTTGTTATATTATCAAAGAATGAATACATGGTAAAGGCTATATTATATATATATATAACCCTGGTCTCTATTAAAAAGCACCCTGTATCATTTGTAACCATGCCATGATATCTGGGAAGATGCAATTATTTCCAGTTGTAAGTAAAAGAAAATGTTTTGTTATCCTAGATGTTGCTCTGTTGGCCCATATTGACAATGGTGAATGTTGTTTGTGAGTAGCATTTATAAGAAGCCTGCTGCCTCTTGAGTACTTAGATTCATTCAGCCCAGACTTGATTTCCTTAAAGCTCTTATAAAAACCTGGAAATAAGCTTTATAGAAGAAATGCTGACGGGCCCTTTAACTAGAGCAGTGCTCTTGAATACCAATATAATTAGCTAGGCAAATCATGCAAAGTATGTGGCCTGTCAGTCCTTTCTGGTACTACTCATGTGATCAGGCCTTACTAACTTTACACCTATCCCTTCTGTCTTTTCAGATGAAGAATAATATTGTCAATATTTTCACTTAAAAGGCTAAGTGTGACTGCCATGGAAGGAGTCCATATGGAAAAAAAAAATGCCATTGTCACCCTAACCATTGCTTAAGATTGTCTTGCTTAATACTTGTTCTTACAATCAGTCTTCTCAGGCTCCATTGAACTATTTTTGTTATGAATTAAGGTTCACACAATTAGGGATGATTGATGTCCCTTTTCTTCTTGCTGCTGCTTTTCCTTAATGGTTGGGTGTAATTTTACAAGAAAGCAATACATCCAATACAACTGGTCAAATGCCCTTCCATTTCAGGGAAACTCTAGAAGGTGGCATTTAATGAGTGTCAGCATTGAGTTATCCAACTACTTCGAAGTGAATTAGTCTGAGAAAGTTGAAAATGACATAATCTAAGATGCAAAAGTAAAATGTCTCATCTGATAACTAGGGAAATACAGATTTTACGTGGGCCTTAGAAACAGTTTTCTGCAATTTTTTGGTTTTCTAATTCAGTGAACTGTCTACTATGAATAGGATTAGACAGGGGTGGGGGAGTGTAGGCAATGCCCCAAGACCATTTTTGTTAGTTTGAAAAGCAATTTGGAAGGTTCCCTCCCCAGATCACACATACCCCTAAAATGGGCTGATAAATGTTTTCAGAAATTAAAAAAGGAAAATAGATTTAGATCGCTGAAGCAATATTTATCCTGTTTAACCTGTAACCTTCCTCTGTTGGTTTCCTCCCCAGTCATATCTCTGCACTTTCTTATGTCTCAGCTTATGTCCTGCATAGTGTGGTTCTCAAGGTTTTAATTATAACAGTTTCAGGGTAAAGCACCTGATTATTTAGGGGTTTTATGTTCTGTAAAGTACTGAATACATTTATGGCAATGCGTATTTATTGTAAAACAGAGAAATAGTATTTATATATCTATATCTATATTGATAGCAATATCGATATATAGATATGATTATAATCTATTCCACATGTGTCATAAACAGATAGTTAAGGGTTAATAGAACAGGAGTACTTCATGTCTCTTTTGACTGTAAAGGGTTAACAAGTTCAGTGAGCCTGGCTGTTACCTGACCAGAGGACCAGTCAGGGGACAGGATACTTTCAAATCTTGAGGGAGGGAAGTTTTTGTGTGTGCTGTTAGTTTTTGGTTGTTGTTCACTCTGGGGGCTCAGAGGGACCAGACGTGCAACCAGGTTTCTCTCCAATCTCTCTGATACAGTCTCTTGTATGTCCAGAATAGTAAGTACTAGGTAGATAAGGCGAGTTAGGCTTATGTTTGTTTTCTTTATTTGCAAATGTGTATTTGGCTGAAAGGAGTTCAAATGTGTATTTTGCTGAAAGGATTTTAATTTGTACTTGTATACTTAGGCTGGGAGGATATTCCCAGAGTTTATAGCTGAAAGACCCTGTAACATATTCCATCTTAAATTTACAAAGATAATTTTTACTGTTTTTTCTTTCTTTAATTAAAAGCTTTTCTTGTTTAAGAACCTGATTGTTTTTTTATTCTGGTGAGACCCCAGGGGACTGGGTCTGGATTAACCAGGGAATTGATGGGGAGAAAGGAGGGAAGGGGGAGAGAGAGGTTAATTTCTCTCTGTGTTAAGATTACTTTCTCTCTCAGGGAGAGTCTGGGAGCGGGAGAGAGAAGGAGGGAGGAAGGTGAATTTTCCTCTCTGTTTTAAGATTCAAGGAGTTTGAATCACAGTAATCTTCCAGGGTAACCCAGGGAGGGGAAGCCTGGGAAAGGCAACCGTGAAGGAAAGGGTTTACTTTCCTTGTGTTAAGATCCAGAGGGACTGGGTCTTGGGGGTCCCCGGGCCAGGTTTTGGGGGGACCAGAGTGTACCAGGCACTGGAATTCTTGGTTGGTGGCAGCGCTACAAGTACTAAGCTGGTAATTGAGCTTAGAGGAATTCATGCTGGTACCCCATCTTTTGGACGCTAAGGTTCAGAGTGGGGAATTATACCATGACAACATGTAACCATTTTATGAAGCCAAACAACTCCATTTTGAGATTAGTCTAAGAATTATGTTCCATTAATCCTTATGAAAAAATCATACAGAATGTAATAGAGAATTATAACTTTTCTATAAAATATTAATCAGCCTTATAGAATTCAATTCTAAGGGATATAATTCTTTATTATATTCCTTGGTCTGGTTTAAAATTTCCTATTAATTTCCACAAGTGTTTTTAGAGTAAGTTCTATGTACCCCTATCAAATTTTATGGGACTTTTTTCCATGAGGGAATGAACTCCATAGACAGCTGACTGCTTGTTGTGCAAATGTTCTTCTATTGAGCTGTTGCTCAGTAGGATACCACTTTCCAGATTCTATTTCTTTCTTTAATTTCACTATGTTCCCCAAACAGCCCCACATTAATAACGTTCACCAAGCACTTTCCATTCCTCTCCTCTGTGCATGGCTGGTCACATCTGAACTTGCAACACTAGGGAGATACATTTATCTTCCCTCACCCTACCCAGGAATATGGCAGAGAACAGTCAGATTAATGAATTCTTATTAACTCTCTCTTCATAACAGTTTTTGAAAGTTCTAGTACTGTACTGCAGCTGTTCTTGATTTCCACATATGGCTAGCTATAATTGGGCAAGTCTGAAAACTAGTTTTATATTATCTTTTGATAAACATTTGTAGATGATAACTTCTGGATGGGACATTGCAGATAGCAATAATTGTACCCATCACCCTTTTACAAAGACCACCCCCCCAAGTATAATAAAAGTGTACATTGCATGTGTCATAACCTAGTCCCAGATTTGGACCTTAGCGTCCAAAATATGGGGGTTAGCATGAAAACCTCCAAGCTTAGTTACCAGCTTGGACCTGGTAAAGCTGCCACCACCCAAAAAATTAGAGTGTTTTGGGGCACTCTGGTCCCCCCAAAAACCTTCCCTGGGAACCCCAAGACCCAAATCCCTTGAGTCTCACAACAAAGGGAAATAAACCATTTCCCTTCCCCCCTCCAAGTGTTTCCTCCCTGGGTTCCTGGAGAGATATACAGAAGCAAGCTCCGTGAATCTAAACAGAGGGATTCCACCCTCTCTATTTCCAGTCCTGGAAACAGAAGTACTTCCCCCTTCACCCAGAAGGTATGCAAAGTCAGGCTAGTAAATCTAACACACACAGATTTCCCCCTGACTTCTTCCTCCCACCAATTCCCTGGTGAGCACAGACTCAATTCCCTGGAGTTCCCCACTAAAGAAAAACTCCAACAGGTCTTAAAAAGAAAGCTTTATGTAAAAATAAAGAAAAATACATAAAAATGGTCTCTCTGTATTAAGGTGACAAATACAGGGTCAATTGCTTAAAAGAAATATGAATAAACAGCCTTATTCAAAAAGAATACAATTCAAAACACTCCAGCAACTATACCATGTAAATACAAAAGAAAAAAACAATAACCCCTATTGTTTTATGATCTCTGTACTCACAACTTGGAAACAGAAGATTAGAAAGCAGGAAACAGAAATCCTCCCATAGCCGAGACAGAGACAGGCAGAAGACAAAGAACTCAGACACAAACTTCCCTCCACCGAGATTTTAAAAAGTCTTGTTTCCTGATTGTCCTCTGGTCAGGTGTTTCAGGTTACTTCTTTCCAGGTGTAAGAGACATTAACCCTTAGCTATCTGTTTATGACAGCATGCTCCTAAATATCCAAGCCTCCTACACTTCTGGATTTTTTGATCACAAAGGCTGTAGGGTTAACCATTTTTGACTGCATTTGCTCTGTACTGGTTAGTCATTACTCCTCTCCAGCAAAGCACTACTTGAATCAACAGAAGTGGTTATCAAATAAAAAGGCCATTTAGTACAAGGGGAGAGGGGAGAGATGGGGAGGACAAAGGCTCAAAGAACAATCTAGCATAACAGATGGCTATTCCCTGGTTGAAACTGAAGATCTGTTGACACTCTACCTCTGAATTTAAACTAAACAATGCCTATAATTCAGTGAAGATTTTAGCTGCCTCTGTAACTCTCTGAATAAAGTAGAGATTTGCTTTGAGTGCTTAGTAAATGAATGGTGCACCAATTGAATTAGGCTCCCTTAATGTTCATGCTGTATTTCTTATTCATTTTCATGGTGATTTGTCATTTAGAAAGAGAGAAAGTTGGATATTGACAAATATAATCTTACTTTATACAGGGTCTTCTGCCCACAGAAAATGTGCGTCTGATCTGAAAAATGACTATATAAGTACCATTTTAGTGTTTCAGGGACATGCATATTAAATTAGCTTTGTGCTTGTCTACATTAGAAAAGTTGAATTGGCTTAACTAAATCAATTTGAAATTGAGCTAGTTAAACCAGTTCAAACCCCTAATGTAGATGCACTTAAACCATCTTAACCCTTGCTTGAACTGGTTTGCCTTGAACTAAATAAAACTGATTAAAGGGGCTGCTAATCCAGTTCAAGTGCATCTAGTTCAACTAGACTGACTTTAAATTCATTTAGTTACACAATAAAAGAACGTCAAACAAAAAGAAAAAAATATGTGGATCTATGAAACACTGGCAAACCACCATTCTGTTCACTCTGCTTGTATATTATCTCCCTTCTTCCCACCATTTGCCTTGCTTGTTTAGATTGGGCCATCAATTGTAAGCCCAGAAGAGAACATCAGATCATGTAGTCTGACCTCCTGCATAGAATCATGGAAATGCAGAGCTGGAAGGGACCTTGAGATAGGGTGACCAGACAGCAAATGTGAAAAATTGGGACAGGAGGTGGGGGGTAATAGGAGCCTATATAAGAAAAAAACCCAAAAATCAGGACTGTCCCTATAAAATCAGAACATCTGGTCACCCTACTTGAGAAGTCGTCAAGTTCAGCCCCCTGGGCTGAGGCAGAACCTAGTAAACTAGACGAGCCAGAGAATTTCACCCAGTTACTCCTGTGTTGAGTCCATCGTATGCTCTTTAAGGCAGGGACCATCTTTTACTCTGGACAATGCCTAGCTCAGAGCAGCCATGGTGCCTATAGGTGCTACTGCTCTACAAATAATTAATAGCAAAATAAACCAGTACAACTTTTTTAATGTAGACCAGACCTTGACCTACAAGTAAAAAGAAGTGTGTGTTGTCCAGCGGACGACCCTATGAAGGGCAGCCAAAAGGCAAGATGGGTTATTTCTCTCTCTTACATCACCATCAGTAATGAAAATTGGACTTCCCAGATTTTGCCACCCATTGAAGCATAATGGGCTTGCAGCAGAGGTATGTGACTGATAGCATGATTTGAAAGCGCTGAGGTTACACAGTTGTAGCTGAAAAGAGGTTTTGAGCAGCCAAGCTTTATTACAGGTGATACCCCAAGAAGGAAAGAACTATGAAGATCAAAAGATGTTAACTATTTTCCATGAAAATGAAGAAAAGGGACGGGGCCAAAAAAACAATTTTACTAAAAAAAAAAATCATACATTTCTGGGAAATATGGGGTGAGGGGGGGAAGAATTTGTCCTTCCTTTAAAAAATCCTTCCTTTAAGAAAAAAATCTTTCACAGAAAATAATTTCCATTTTTCCCTAGTTCCCCCTTCCTCTTTTTTATTAAACACAGTTGTTAATTGTTTGAAAATACATTTTCATTTTAAAAAATCCACATACCACAGAAACTCTATTTGACAAGTTCTAAGGAAGAAACCCACAAGGCGCTCAGAGCCCAAGGTGAGTTTACATGTCTGACAGTCAGGAAAAAAAGCCTCCTTATATAGTAATTTGCTTAGTTTACATATTATTGATGATTATTATTGATCTTCGTGCACAGGCGCCCCAGATATGGATCACTTCCAGTTGTGCTTGGCGCTGAACAAACACAGTCAGAAGATGGTCCCTCCCCCAAAGAGCTTACAATCTATGCATAAGACCAGAGACTTCCTGTATGTCCATGAGACACAACAGACATGGGACCCCAGAGTGCCATTTCTCACAACAGAACTGCACTTTATACATAAAGGCTTGGGAAGAATGCTGCAGCTAGCCAGGAAGAGTCCATCCACCCGTTAAGGTGATGGGCTACAATGACTCTTTCAGGAAAGTAGAATCGGGGGTGCGAGGCTGACTGATCATTGTTTTGTGTACGCAGCTGCAAAGTGGGTGTAAAACACTGCCAAGGCAGACTCATTGCACTGACTCTCCCCCCCCCAGCAATGTCTAATTTTGAATTCAGCAAGAGATACTGGAAACTTCCCTCAGTAAAGCAACCAGCTTCAGTAACTACAGAGCACTAACAGCTGCCATGGCAATTTGTGGCTGGATTGGGTCCTTAAAGCACTGGCATGTTCTATAGAACTATAGTTCCCAGGGGATACATTTCTCAGGCACGTGAATATCTATCTCCCTGTTTATTCATGTGT
Source organism: Gopherus flavomarginatus (assembly GCF_025201925.1). Lineage (NCBI taxonomy): Eukaryota > Metazoa > Chordata > Testudines > Testudinidae > Gopherus > Gopherus flavomarginatus. The sequence continues at coordinate 356,076,452 of NC_066617.1, forward strand.
GACTTTTGCAGGATCAACATGTTGGAATCTTTAGATATATCCCATCTTCTATCCTAAATTACAGGGAATCCTTATTTAGCGAGTTTAATATTTAATTAGGGGGAAATGCTTGCCTTACAAATGTTTCCCATTATTCAGCAACCTCTACAATAGGCTTGTCAGAGGATCAAGGAGCACTACTCTGGGAAACAAAAGTTAACTGCGCCTCTGCTTACCCTTCCCTCTGCACCAAAGTTCAGGGCAAGGGCTATAGATAATGGTGTTGGCAAGGGAGAGAAGGGCTTTGAGAAGATAAGACCCCACACCTAGGAGCACACAACTGAGTGGAAACTTACGCTAGGGAGCATTTCTGTTAAATTTCAGTTTACGTTCACTTGATTTTCTCATTGGAAACATGGCCACTTAAGGGAAAGCCTTTGCTGACCGCAACTGCTTTCCCACCAAGTAATTTAGTATTAAAAAACATATTTTGACTATAGTCTGCATTTGATGGGGGGAAAAACAAAATATTAAAGGGTCCAGATCCTGCAAATTCTTATTCATGCAAGCCGTCCCACTGTCCTCTACACACTATGTGAATAAGGGTTTGCAAGACCAGACTTGATTCTAGCGGTAGCACAAAGCATTGTTGCTTAATGTACAAGTATAGGCATAGTGTCTGTTTAAGATCTCAAAGCAAGGAAAATGCAACTTGAATGTATCACCTGTATTTGCCTTTCAGATGTGCCAAGTGGTTTATCTGTACATTTAGCGGGGAGGGCAAGGAAATGATCTCTTCTAACTTGTGATTTTCAAATATTGCCACTTAAAATGTATTCAGGCGTCTTTTCAAATTCCGGGGAAGAATCCACCAGACATGGATAGAATGAATAAATCGCTACACTTTGGATTGCTTCGAGTTTTTCATGTCACAGCTGCTTCCAGTCCTCTGGTAGTGATTTCTAGATTGATTCAGAGAGGTCCATTTGTAATAAATTGTTTCATTCCTTATTCACTCCAGGGGGCCAGCTGCTACTGGTTTTCACAGCACAAAGGGCACAACTGTGTATTGGGAATGTGATGGTGGCAGATGTGAGGTTTCCAGGGGGTGGATGGGTGGGTTGGTTGGTTTAGTAGGGGAGGAGTTCCTTGAGATTTGCTGCCAATTTGAGTCTTTGCTTCTATTAAATCTATTTTTTCCTATATGTTCATCTCCTGAGTTTTGATTACGGAAGAGCCCCCCAACTGTATGGAGCAAATGGCTCTGAACTTTCTGCAAACTTGATCCGGTTATGGAGACCCTCCAAATCTGCAGCATACTACGTCTGTGTTCCCCGCTGTCCTTTTAATTACTCTGCAGTTCAAAGCCTCTATTCCTCCATGACGGTAGTGGCAAGCTGTACAGGCAGCATGGAAGTGGGATTGAGAAGGGGTCCTCTTAGAAATACTAACATAATAACGTGGAATTTAGAGATGTGTCCAAGGCACAACATTTGGATCCAAATTGCCCCAGTGTTCTTGTGTGTTTGGATTTAGTGGAGGATGAAGGAGTTTGGCCCTGTAAGTTAACAGAATGACTCAGCAAAAACTCAGCAAGGACTTTCCTTCAAATGTTAATGTTTTTAATAAGAAAATCAAGTTAATGTAACTTGAAAGGGAACAGAGGAGCTCTGTAATGGAAGTTTCCACCTAGTTCTGTGCTCAGTCTGATCTTCTCAAAGCCCTTCTCAGCTTCCATTTTTACAGTCCTTCCCCTGAATGTCAGTGCAGAGGGAGGGATAAGCTGTGCTGAAATTAACTCTGGTTTCCCAAGGCTTTTTTTTTTTTTAAATCGAGATATACCTATCTCATAGAACTGGAAGGGACCTTGAAAGGTCGTCGAGTCTAGTCCCCTGCCTTCAGTAGCAGGACCAAGTACCAATTTTGCCCCAGATCCCTAAATGGTCCCCTCAAGGATTGAGCTCACAATCCTGGGTTTAACAGGCCAATGCTCAAACCACTGAGCTATAGTGCCCCAAGAACTTCTGATGATAAACCCTCAGTGTAGCATTTGAATAGGGTTCCAGATTTCCAAATTTGGGGATTGTTTAGATCCAGGGATTTGGTTGAGATGTCTTTGTATAAATTAACAAAGTTAACAATGACCAGGGGCTGCTCCAGGCACCAGCGCAGCAAGCACGTGCCTGTGGCAGCAATCTGCGAGAGGCAGCCTTTGGCAGCATGCCAGCAGGAGGTCCGCCAGTCCTGCGGCTTTGGCAGCAATTCAGCCTCGGGTACACCGAAGGCACGGGACCGTCAGATCACCCGCAGAAACGCCACCAAATCCACGTGACCAGCGGACCACCCTCAGGCGTGCTTCCAAAGGCCGCCTGACTGCCGTGCTTGGGGCGGCAAAAAACATAGAACTGCCTCTGACAATGGCCATCAGATCCCTGAAGTAGCAGAGTGAAAACCTGAGGCCACTTCAGCTGGCTTTCAGGATCAGGGAGAAGGTGGAAAAGCAGAAACTGTTGTTCTCAAGTGGTGGCTGACTCTACCTGAAGTCAATGAGGGGGAGACACATGAATAGCTGTGGTATTTTGTATAGCTCTTTCATACACACAGCGTCCTTTTCCAGCCCCTCCAGTGCCCTGCAAGTAAAACCTCCTATTTTTAATTTATGAGTATTTGCAATATTGGAGGGTGGATGTCGTGCAATCCTGTGCATTTCAGGGTGTGAAGAGGCCATTTCCAAAAGCAAAGTAAGGGTTAAAGTGTGGCCTTTGGAGCCACAGCTGAAGCAAAGAGGCGAGGAGGTGCCATGCTGGAGGTCATGGCACTGCGGAGGGCAAGCATGGCTTCAGCAGCACTGAGGTTAGTCCTCTGAGCAGAGACGGAAACACCTTTTTTGGTGTGTCAGCACCTGTGCAGCGAGCGACCCTGGCTCCATGTATGCAGACATCACGGTATCAGTGTGGATTGAAACTGAGACCTTCACCACCAAAGACGCTGAGGTCCAGATTTTTACAGATATGTAGGCATTGCTGCGCTCAGCATTGCAATGCCTAACTAAATTTAAGAGCCTAGATCTAATTTTCAAAAGGGATTTAGGCACATAGGAGCCTAAATCCCATTAGGTTTTGCAACACTGAGCACAGCAAAGCCTAAATACCAGTCTGCGGAATCTTGGACTCTCACATGGATCCCAGCCACCATCGCAGATGCTGCAGGGGCCTGATCCTGCCGCACAGTGTCTCCCACAAGGTGATTTTTAACTGGAGCAGAAACGAGACTGAGCCTTGCAGGGAGCCATCAGCAACTTTGCAAGAATCAGAGCCTGGATTCAGCCGTTGCCAACATCTTCATTAAACAGCTCTGTGGCCTACCTTGGTAAGGGAGCTATTAGATACAAAATCAGATGTATTTCAAAGCAGCAAATATATAAAAATAATTCTAACCAAGATAAGACTTATTAAAAAAAACACTTTGGTAAAGCTCAGAGCAGGGAGTTGTACCTTGTGGTTCTGCCATATATTTAGCAATTTCCCTCTCCTACTAACCGAGGAACAAGCCTGTGCAAGTGTTGAGGGGAAAGAAGGATTTTTGTGTTCTTCATTACTCACTTGTAGCTTCCCCTCCTGTGAGTTATGACTCATTTTCTCACTCCTGGGACATCTCTCATATAAACCGATCATACAATAATTCACCAGAGGGGTGAAAAATTAACTTGTCTTCTTAATACAGAAGTTAGGAAAATAGGCTAATAATTCATTCACCTGGAAGAAACTGATATAATGGGGGCAGTCGGGTCACAGAATGGTGTGTAGCCCAAGCCAAAAAATAACAATAAAAATAGCCTCAGCTAGACTAGGGAGTTGGAAATAGAAAGCCTGGCTTAACTTGATGGATGTGCATGCATTGCCTCAACACTTATTGTCTGTCTCTGGTTTTTCTGTCTTTGTTTTAGGGTTTTTTGGGGTGGGGGGTTTGCTTTTGAACGGTGCTAGATTGACAACACTATAAAGGGAGTTCTCTTTCTATGCATAGAATGTGTATAACTTATTCGGCGGCATTGCAAAGTTCCCCGCAAGAGGCACCATCTCTGCGTTGGAGAGGGTCATTCTGTTTCCATCCTCTTTCCTTGGCCTTTCTGCTGGAACTGTTGAAAAGGGTGTGGTCTACGCTACTAACATGTCAGTATAACCACCTGACTCAGGGGTGTGGAAAATCCTTGGTGTCCTAGAGGTGGAGTACATGCGCTGATAAGAGAAGCTCTCCTGTGGGAGTAAGTGCTCCTGTGTTGGAAGTGTAGACAAGCCTTTAGTGCCACTCTCTTTGCAGTGTGGACATTTGCCTGCCAGGAGCTGCACTGATGTGACCAATTCATTTCACATCTGTCTCCAAAAAGTCATTGGAAGGTCATAAACAGAGAGGAAGAGACAGTCCCTGTGCAGAAGATCAAACATGTAAACAATTCACAATTCAATTTATCATTCTGGGGCTTATCAAGTGGCTGTCAAGAAAACTTAGGTGGTATAGATATATTTCTGGGGAGGAGCATAGCAGCTGTTTAAGAGTGCAAAGCAATACTGTACAGCAGTTTAGGACAGGAAATGAAGAAAAATATCATATCCAATTCAAACTGCAGGGAGAATTTAGGTCAGCAGAATATCATTACTCAAATTGGAATTTATCTAGGACACCAAGGCTAATAATGCTATTCTCGGGACAAGTGCTATGGAAACTTTAATGACCACCAGTTGTCATGACATTGCTTTTGCATCTGATCTGAAAGACTGAGCCACTTGTAACTCTTAAAGCCCCAATTTCAAGCTAGGCTGAACTGGCTGGTTCAGTTCAGATTCTGAAAGGGGATTGATAACTACTGAATCAGCAGTTCCAGTTTTCTGCAGCACTTAGGGTGGGTTTTGCGTAGCACCCCCTCCCTATCTCCAAGTATTGTCAAGACCTGACCCTTCTTAGCTTGGGTTTTCTGACTGGACCACAGCCCCACCTGATATGACCTACATATTTTGCTTGTTCTTTAGCATTTAATTGCGAAAAGTAGAAATTAGTTTTCTTTTGTGCTGAAAGAACGTGTTGGTTTCATTGTGAAGGAATGAGATTGCGTAAACATGCTATTGAAAGATATTTTCAGGTGTATGTAAGATCAAAGCTCTGATATCTCTTGGTGCGGTAATTCATGTATCAATACTTAACAGCCAAAAAAAATCTCTTTTCTGTGTCTCCATTCGTAGCATTTTCATTATATTTAAAGCTGCATTTTTTGACATTTTTGTGCTATGTAGAGCTCTTTAATGCAGCACTTGCTGTTTTGAATTATGCCAATTTAAGTACAGAAATGTGCAGATTTAAAATAAAACAGGTTTTATTCAAGAGACAGGCAAACTTTAAGGTTTTCAGAGGCTGAGTTTGGATAAATCTTATCGAAACTCCATTGCTGTTGAAATTGGATAGGAGATCTTGCAAAAACAGACTTTCGCTTGCAACTGTTGGTAGCGTCTGGTGTTCAGAATTCTTCACGAATGTTTTCCATGTACTAATTTGTTATGTCTATTTCCAATTCTCATTTAAAATCAATATAAATAAATGGGTCTGAGCTGCCAAGTTTGGATCTGGAGGTGGTTTGGATCCAGAATTTTGGCTCAGGCTGTTATTGACAGTATGTCTACATGGAGATGCAGGAGGTTAAGCTGAATTAATTGAAAGAGTGAACTTTGAAGCACATTAAACACCTATGTGGATGTTCAGTTGTTGTCAGTAACAGGGAACCGTCCTGGAATGATCAAGCAGACTTCACCTATTCTTAAGGATAAGTGTAAAGGTATTATCATATGCTTCTGTTTCCCATCAGGATTCCCACTTGTAATCTGAAACCAGGTGATGTTGCAAAATTCTACAGATCCAAAATCTGGATACAAACTACCTAAAGCTCTGGGAATTTTGGATAAGGGACTTTTGCCCTAGTCCATCTATGTTAGTTAGTATCTGTATGACCAAGACTGCATGGTAAGAGATCAATAATACAGACTGTGTGACATTAACAATACTCAAATTGAACAGGAGTACTTGTGGCACCTTAGAGACTAACAAATTTATTTGAGCATAAGCTTTCGTGGGCTACAGCCCACTTCATCGGATGCATATAATGGAACATATAGTAAGAAGATATATATACATACAGAGAACATGAAAAGGTTTACACTAATTGAATCTATTTCCCCATGTTAAGTTCTCCTCACACCTTCTATGGGTCATCTCGATAATCACTTCAAAGGTTTTTTTTCTCCTGCTGATGATAGCTCATCTCAATTGATTGGACTCTTACAGTTGGTATGGCTACTTCCACCTTTTCATGTTCTCTGTATGTATAAATATCTTCTGTCTGTGTGTTCCACTCTATGCATCCGGAGAAGTGAGCTGTAGCCCACGAAAGCTTATGCTCAAATAAATTTGTTATTCTCTAAGGTGCCACAAGTACTCCTCTTCTTTTTGCGGATACAGACTAACATGGCTGCTACTCTGAAACCTGTCATTAAGAATACTATTCTTCTTTACGTAAGTTGACTAATTCAGTGTATGAGGTCAGCAATTCTGCCATTTCCTGATGATTTTTAACAATTATTCTTACACTTTATCCACCGTGTAAATCATTTTCTTCCAAGAACGGAAATTAAGCAGTAATTAAAGTTTCTGTTGCAGTTGTTTAGATGTTTGCTGGAGATTTTATTCCTACAAATGCACACAGCAATTGCTTAAAATCAGTTCCATTGCTTATTTCGTGTCTTGAGAAGTTTCACAGAAAGCAAGGCATAAAATGCTAGGACAGGTCTTGTTCGTGTCAACGTCCATTTTAAGAATAACTTGATTTGCTATTTTAGCTTTCCTATTATGGACTAAGTGCTGCCCTTGGACGTATGTATGGCTCCCATTGATATCAATGAGAGCTGTGTATGCATTCAAGGACAAAATTTACCCCTAAGCTTTTCCTCCTATCCCCCTTCCACAATCACCGAGTGTACTATTACAAAATCACTTCAATTACCATTTTGGCACAAACTTATTGTTAATTCGACAGATGCAAGAAATAACTCACTGAAGCAATTGTCAGTGTATAAAAATTGGAAATACCCTTAGCAGTCACACATCACGTCTGACCTCACAGTGCTTTACAAATAGTAGCATATTAATCCTCACAGCACTCTTTTGAATTCATTTAGGTAGATGAATATTATTAGCCCCATTTTATAGATATGATGACAGAGGCATCCACTGAAGACTGGCCCGTGGCTAGAGCCTCATAAGAAGTCTGAGAAATCTCCAAAATGGCAAAATATATATATTTGCATTATCCACAACTTTTCCCTGATTGAATGAACCCCTCTGTCTCTTTTGCTCTCGCTCTGTTTTTACAGTTCTGTGCCTTTGTGCTCTGTTCTGACTTGGAGTCATTTACTTTCATAGACACTGCTTGCAATTAAGTACATAAGACCTGGCTGCTTTAATTGAGTTCAGTCCAATTTGTCACATCAGACTTTGAAAATTATATATAAGGAAAGATTTATATCCCTTTTCGATTCAGCTAAAGTTGACAGAGGAAAACTTTTGATCACTCAGCCATTCACGACATTTCAGAATGGTGCCAGGCTAATTGCTGTGGGTTTATTTTTATTTAACGCAATTGAACTAGTTAGTGTACAGTGTTGTTTAAGACAGTATGTTTTTGTGTTTCCGTAGAGTTTCTGAGCCCAATTCTGATCTCTCACACTGGTGTAAATCAGGCGTAACTATCTTGTCTTCAAGGATACATGCTGAGAATGTGTGAATCCCAAACAAGTTCATAGTTTAGGGAAACTCTCTGCCTTATTTGCTGATTATTTTCTGGTATTTGCTATACATGCTCAGAAACTGTCCCTAAATTGCTGATGACTGGATAGATGGCTTTATGGGGACTGGGTCAGCACTGATGCCCCCTGGTCTCTTAGAGGAATGCTGGCTTCTTTGGCCTAGCATTGCAGTAACTGCTGAATTGAACCAGCAGTGTTAAAGCTGAGTTCTAGAAAAACTCATACAAAGGTAGGGTTGGGTTTCTACCTTTCATTCAGCCTTAAAATTAGAGCCGAGCCATGTGGGACTGGTGACCCCAAAGATTTATGTTGGGCTACAGAGCCTTTGCCTCTAAGTCACCCGTTCAAATCCATCCCTGATTAGTAGTGACTTCATGGTGTTGCCATCCAAAAGCTGTATATAGGGCAGTGTGAAACAAGCTGGTGTCATCCATGAAATTCCTAGTGGACAAGTGCCTGCAACATCAAAACCACCACCAATGGCCCCCTGTTTTATCTCTCTCAGCAGAGAGGCCAAGGATTGTATGAGCCTTGGAGACCGAGCTGCTTCTCTGCTCAAGCTGGTCCCTGCAGGCTGAGCTTGAGACACAGTGGCAGGAGAACTTGAGGCTCCCTGATGTGTCAGATAGACTTTGGGCTGGGGTTTCCAAAGGATTTGTAAAGAACAAATCGTGTCAAACCAATCTGGTAGCTTTCTTTGATAGGATAACGAGTCTTGTGGATAAGGGAGAAGCGGTGGATGTGGTATACCTAGACTTCAGTAAGGCATTTGATACGGTCTTGCATGATATTCTTATCAATAAACTAGGCAAATACAATTTAGATGGATAACCGTACTCAGAGAGTAGTTATTAATGGCTCCCAATCCTACTGGAAAGGTATAACAAGTGGGGTTCCGCGGGGGTCTGTTTTTGGACCGGCTCTGTTCAATAACTTCATCAATGACTTAGATATTGGCATAGAAAGTATGCTTATTAAGTTTGCAGATGATACCAACCCAGGAGAGATTGCAACTGCTTTGGAGGACAGGGTCATAATTCAAAATGATCTGGACAAATTGCAGAAATGGTCTGAGGTAAATAGGATGCAGTTTAATAATGACAAATGCAAAGTGCTCCACTTAGGAAGGAACAATCAGTTTCACACATACAAAATGAGAAGAGACTGTCTAGGAAGGAGTACAGCAGAAAGGGATCTAGGGGTTATAGTGGACCACAAGCTAAATATGAGTCAACAGTGTGATGCTGTTGCAAAAAAAAGCAAATGTGATTCTGGGATGCATTAACAGGTGTGTTGTGAGCAAGACAGAAGAAGTCATTCTTCCTCTCTACTCTGCGCTGGTTAGGCCTCAACTGGAGTACTGTGTCCAGTTCTGGTCACCGCATTTCAAGAAGGATGTGGAGAAATTGGAGAGGGTCCAGAGAAGAGCAACAAGAATGATTAAAGGTCTTGAGAACATGACCTATGAAGGAAGGCTGAAAGAATTGGGTTTTTTTTATTTTGGAAAAGAGAAGACTGAGAGGGGACATGATAGCAGTTTTCAGGTATCTAAAAGGGTGTCATCAGGAGGAGGGAGAAAACTTGTTCACCTTAGCCTCTAAGGATAGAACAAGAAGCAATGGGCTTCAGCTGCAGCAAGGGAGGTTTAGGTTGGACATTAGGAAAAACTTCCTAACTGTCAGAGTGGTTAAACATTAGAATAAACTGCCTAAGGAGGTTGTGGAATCTCCATCTCTGGAGATATTTAAGAGTAGGTTAGATAAATGTCTATCAGGGATGGTCTAGACAGTATTTGGTCCTGCCATGAGGGCAGGGGACTGGACTCAATGACCTCTCGAGGTCCCTTCCAGTCCTAGAATCTATGAATCTATGAAATAATGGAATTAAGCCCCTCACCTCCACTGAATTGCCTTTCAGTAATTCACTTGGGCTGTATGAAAATCCCTGTAGGCAGGACAGTAGCCTGCGACCTAGAAAGAACTGAAGGCAATTTTCTGTTCTGCTCCGGGACTTCCTGGGAGGCTTTGGGTAAATCACTTAGTCTCTCTTTTGCCTTAGTTCCCCATTGGTAAAATGGTGATAACACCACTGCCGTATCTGTGAGGATAAACACACAGCTAATGTGAGGGGCTCAGATTCAATGGCAGCCAGGTGAGTACTTAAGAAAGGACTGGTAATGTGGGAGCACCTTCCGCCTCCAGTTCAATTCATATGCCAAACAGAAAAACAAATCAGCAGCTCAAATGAGAACTCAGTTTAAGATGTGGAGCTGCTGCTGCATCTGTAGACTGACCTACTATGCTGATAGTACGCAGTCCAGCAAAAGACATGCTGGTTTATTGGTAGCCTTCGTGCCACACTGGCCTTCAGTTGACATGGTAGGGCACTGATACAGGCTCCATGGACGTGAGATCTTTGGGATTCAGTCAGCTGCTGGTAGCCTCTGTTTCTTCAGCTTGAGGAAATCATGTACAGGGAAGGGTGACTCTTGCTAATGAAGTTTCTATTTCTTCCCCCCCCCCAAAAAAAAAATGCAAGGCGTCAGAGAGAAGCTTCACGGGAATTTTAATTAGCCTCCCATTGGCATGAATATCATCTATAATATCACACACCGTTCAGAGACCACTGCAGGAGAATAAGCTAGTGAAAGTGGCACAAAATGGATGCCTTAACTCGGCATGCCCTACATTTTGTCAGGAGTGTTCCATTAAGTAGGGCTCTTAGTTTCTGTTCACATGGGTTCTGTGCACACACTTTCTTTAGTTTCAATTTTTGAGGGGCAGCTGTGCAAGAAGGACAACACCCGGCCTACTGTTTCAGGCTCAGACTTACGCTCTTTTCACATTAAAGGTTTCTTTACAACTATAAGGGCTATAAGTGTTTTTCAGTCAAAGCTTTGATTCTGAAGCACAACTGTGCATCAAATTCTTTGGGCACAAATCCATAGATTACACTTGGCCCTGTGTATACCGGTTAGAAGAAGTTAAGTTCCTAGTGTGAAACTATTGTACTGCAAATTGTAAAAGGAACAAAGTAGATTACAGTGCCTGAATCCACAAGCCAAAGGGATTGTTGACTTTTGGAGGTTGCCTTTCGAACCCAAGGAAGAATTGCAAAGTTCCCCCTAAGATCAGAACAAGTTTGAATTTTAATAAACCAAGCAAAAGTTTACAAGGCAAACGAGAAGTAAAACCAGAGCCTGGCTCCTGCCCAATCAAACACTCAGAACAAACAATTACAGATAAAATAAAAACACTCTGGTCTGGAAATTTCGTAAAAACAGCCTCTCGTTATTTCAACAAACATATCCCTGAATATTTTAGAATTCCCAGTATTCAGCCTGTATTTTCCTTTTTTTATTTGCATTCCTTTTCCCCCAATTCAATCCCACTGCCGCATCCTTGATGATTCTCTCCATCCTGATTACCACACAGGCAGTCTACACTAGCATTGTTTTCCTTCAGTCTTCAGAGCAGGTCTAGATGATCCAGTGGCTAAACTGCTGATCTTGTCTCCATATCTCTCCCCACTGTTTTAACCACCAACAGAGCTACACCTATGAAGATAAGTGGGGAATTTGTAGGAAAATGCTGGTGTAGACGAGACATTCAGCATTGACCTATAAAGCTCTAAATGGGGTTGAGTACCTGATTACCTGCAACATCACTTCCCACTCCATGCTTCACTAGCACAGCTGAGATCAGCTGAGGCATTTGAATTGGAGTAGCCTTGCTGTAAACAGGAGAGAGCTGCTGGTGGGACATGAGATGGGCTCGATTTGTTAACCTTCCAGACCCTCTGCAAAGTGCATATTTTTCCTCTGCCTTTCCCCCCAGGAGGTATGAGGATTTGTATATGTATTGTATTTTATTTCCTGGTGGATATTTAGTTGTGTGATTAGGATGGGAGGAAAAGTCCTTTATATTATTCTTTTACATGTTCTTAATTTATGTAATGGGTATTCATAGCAAGATTCCTTTTTATCCCTACCAAGCAGGGCCTGCAAAGTTGTCAGAAAAAGAAGGAAGGACAGGGAGAGCCAGCCATGATGTAAAAAAAGTGAGCTAATTCTTTACTGAAAGTTGAGGTTAGTATGTGTATGATAGGAAGATGGAGGCATTTGGCTAAGTACAAGGTACCCTAGAATATGGAATAATAGAATTAGACAGGGCTGAGTCCAGCCCCTTGTGCTGAGGCAGGACCAAGTAAACTTAGATCATCCCTGACAGGAGTTTGTCCAGACTGTTTTTAAAAACTTCCAGTGATGGAAATTTTACAACCTCCCTTGAAAGCCTGTTCCAGAATTTTAATACGCTTTATAAAGTTTTCTCACAATATCGTAAGTCTCCCTTGCAGCAGATTAAGCCCATTACTTCTGATCCTACCTTCAGTGAATATGGAGAATAATTGATCACTATCCCCTTTATAACAGCCCTTAACATATTTGAAGACTTTTATCGTCCCCCTCCCCCTGCCCCCATCTTCTTTTCTCAGGAAGAAACATGCCCAGATTTTTTAACCTTTCCTCATAGGTCAGGTTTTCTAAACGTTTTAACATTTTTGTTGGTCTTTCTGAACTGTCTTCACTTTGTCCTCTTCTTTCCTAAAGCCCAAAATGAGACACGGTACTCTGGGGTCCTGGAACTATTTGTATAATAGGGCTGCTGACAGCCATTAAACCAAACTGTAAACCCTGTATATATATATAACAGAAACCACTTCAAGCCAGTTCCAGAACTTATGCAGTACTCCAGCTGAGGCCTCACTAATGCTGAGCACAGTGGGACTTGTATATGAGACTGCTGTTAATACACCCCAGAGTATTAATCTTTTTTACAGCTGCATCACATTGTTGACTTGTATTCAATTTGTGATCCACTATAATCCCCAGATCCTATTTTACAGCTATGCATTTGATTTTTCCTTCCTAAGTGAAGTACTTTGCACTTGGCTTTATTGAATTTCATCTTGATGATTTCAGACCCATTCTCCAATTTCTCTAAATCTTCTTGAATTCTAATCTTGGCCTCCAAAGTACTTGCACCTCTCCCAGATTGGTGTCATCTACAAATTTTATATACATACTCTCTGCTCCATTATCCAAGTAATTAATGAAAATATTGAAAAATAGTGGAAGTAGGACTGACCCTTGCAGGACCCCACTAGATATGCACCCAATTTCACAGCGAACCATTGATAACTACTTTTTGAGTATGGTCTTTCATCCACTTGTGCACCTACCTTATAGTAATTTCATAGACCACATTTCCCTAGTTTGCTTATGAGAATGTCATGTAGGACTGTGTCAAAAGACGTACTAAAATCAAGATATATTATGACTATTTCCTCCCACAATCTGCTAGGCCAATAACCCTGTCATGGAAGGGAATTGGGTAGGTTTTGCATGATCTGTTCTTGACAAATACTTGTTGGCTATTCCTTATAAGCCCATTATCCTCTAAGTGCTTACAAACTGATTGCTTCATAATTTGTTCTAGTATCTTTTCAGGTATTAAAGTTAATGCTTACTGGTCTATAATTCCCTGGCTCCTCTTTGTTCCCCCTCTTAAAGATAGGTACTATCTTTGCCATCCTCCAATCCTCTGGACCTCGTCCGTCTTCCAGGAGTTCTTGAAGATAATTGCTAATGGTTCCCAGGTTGCTTCAGCTAGTTCCTTAAATACCCTAGGTCTTACCAACTTAAATACATCCAACTTATCTAAATATTCTTTAACCTATGTTTCCCTATTTTGGTTTGTGTTCCTTCCCCTTTGTTTTTAATATTAATTGTGCTGAGTATCTGGTCATCATTAACCATTTTAGTGATGACTCCAGCAAAACATGCATTACACACTTCAGCCTTCTTGATGTCATCAAGTATTAGCTCTTCTTCCCCACTAAGTAGAGGACCTACACTTTCCTTCATCTTTCTGTTGCTCCTAATGTATTTAAAGAACCTCATAGATTCATAGACTCTAGGACTGAAAGGGACCTCGGGAGGTCATTGAGTCCAGTCCCCTGCCCACATGGCAGGATCAAATACTGTCTAGACCATCCCTGATAGACATTTATCTAACCTACTCTTAAATATCTCCAGAGATGAAGATTCCACAACCTCCCTAAGCAGTTTATTCCAGTGTTTAACCATCCTGAAAGTTAGGAAGTTTTTCCTAATGTCCAACCTAAATCTCCCTTGCTGCAGTTGAAGCCCATTGCTTCTTGTTCTATCCTTAGAGGCTAAGGTGAACAAGTTTTCTCCCTCCTCCTGATGACACCCTTTTAGATACCTGAAAACTGCTATCATGTCCCCTCTCAGTCTTCTCTTTTCCAAAATAAAAAAAACCCAATTCTTTCAGCCTTCCTTCATAGGTCATGTTCTCAAGACCTTTAATCATTCTTGTTGCTCTTCTCTGGACCCTCTCCAATTTCTCCACATCTTTCTTGAAATGCGGTGCCCAGAACTGGACATAATACTCCAGCTAAGGCCTGACTAGCACAGAGCAGAGTGGAAGAATGACTTCTCGTGTCGTGCTCACAACACACCTGTTAATGCACCCCAGAATCATGCTTGCTTTTTTTTGCAACAGCATCGCACTGTTGACTCATATTTAGCTTGTGGTCCTCTATAACCCCTAGGTCCCTTTCTGCCGTACTCCTTCCTAGACAGTCTCCTCCCATTCTGTATGTGTGAAACTGATTGTTCCTTCCTAAGTGGAGCACTTAGCATTTGTCTTTGTTAAACTTCATCCTGTTTACCTCAGACCATTTCTCCAATTTGTCCAGATCATTTTGAATTATGACCCTATCCTCCAAAGCAGTTGCAATCCCTCCCAGTTTGGTATCATCTGCAAACTTAATAAGCGTACTTTCTATGCCAATATCTAAGTCATTGATGAAGATATTGAACAAAGCCAGTCCCAAAACAGACCCCTGCGGAACCCCACTTATTATACCTTTCCAGCAGGATTGGGAACCATTAATAACTACTCTCTGAGTGTGGTTATCCAGCCAGTTATGCACCCACCTTATAGTAGCCCCATCTAAGTTATATTTGCCTAGTTTATCGATAAGAATATCATGCGAGACTGTATCAAATGCCTTACTAAAGTCTAGGTATACCACATCCACCGCTTCTCCCTTATCCACAAGACTCATTATCCTATCAAAGAAAGCTATCAGATTGGTTTGACATGATTTCTTCTTTACAAATCCATTCTGGCTATTCCCTATCACTTTACCACCTTCCAAGTGTTTGCAGATGATTTCCTTAATTACTTGCTCCATTATCTTCACTGGAATGGAAGTTAAACTAACTGGTCTGTAGTTTTCTGGGTTGTTTTTATTTCACTTTTTGTAGATGGGCACTATGTTTGCCCTTTTCCAGTCTTCTGGAATCTCTCCCGTCTCCCATGATTTTCCAAAGATAATAGCTAGAGGCTTAGATATCTCCTCTGTTAGCTCCTTGAGTATTCTAGGATGCATTTCATCAGGCCCTGGTGACATGCAGGCATCTAACTTTTCTAAGAGATTTTTGACTTGTTCTTTTTTTATTTTCTCTTCTAAACCTACCCCCTTCCTATTAGCATTCACTATGTTAGGCGTTCCTTCAGACTTCTCGGTGAAGACTGAAACAAAGAAGTCATTAAGCATCTCTGCCATTTCCAAGTTTCCTGTTACTGTTTCTCCCTCCTCACTGAGCAGTGGGCCTACCTTATCTTTGGTCTTCCTCTTGCTTCTAATATATTGATAAAAAGTCTTCTTGTTTCCCTTTATTCCCATAGCTAGTTTGAGCTCTTTTTGTGCCTTTGCCTTTCTAATCTTGCCCCTGCATTCCTATGCTGTTTGCCTATATTCATCCTTTGTAATTTGTCCTAGTGTCCATTTTTATATGACTCCTTTTTATTTTTTATATCATACAAGATCTCATGGTTAAGCCAAGCTGGTCTTTTACCACATTTTCTTTCTTTCCTACCCATTGGAATAGCTTGCTTCTGGGCCCTTAATAGTGTCCCTTTGAAAAACTGCCAACTCTCCTCAATTGTTTTTCTCCTCAGTCTTGATTCCCATGGGACCTTACCTATCAGCTCTCTGAGCTTACCAAAATGTGCCTTCCTGAAATCCATTGTCTCTATTTTGCTGTATCCCTTCTACCCTTCCTTAGAATTGTGAACTCTATGATTTCATGATCACTTTCACCCAAGCTACCTTCCACTTTCAAATTCTCAATGAGTTCCTCCCTATTTGTTAAAATCAAATCTAGAACAACTTCCCCCCAGTAGCTTTTTCAACCTTCTGAAATAAAAAGTTTGCATTACAGTCCAAGAATTTATTGGATAGTTTGTGCCCCGCTGTGTTATTTTCCCAACATATATCTGGATAGTTGAAGTCCCCCATCACCACCAGATACTGGGCTTTGGATGATTTTCTTAGCTGTTAAAAAAAGCCTCATCCACCTCTTCCACCTGGTTAAGTGGACTGTAGTAGACCCCTAACATGACATCACCCTTGTTTTTTACTCCTTTTAGCCTAACCCAGAGACTCTCAACGCTTCTGTCTCCTATGTCCATCTCCACCTCAGTCCAAGTGTGTACATTTTTAATATACAAGGCAACACCTCCTCCCTTTTTCCCCTGTCTATCCTTCCTGAGCAAGCTGTACCCCTCCACACCAACATTCCAGTCGTGTGTATTATCCCACCAAGTTTCGGTGATGCCAACAATGTCATAGTTGTACTTATTTATTAGCACTTCCAGTTCTTCCTGCTTATTACCCATACTTCTCACATTTGTATATAGGCATCTAAGAGCCTGACTTGATCTTGCCTCCCAGTTTTGCCCTGACCCTCCTTTCTCTCTGCAATTATAGCCCACGCTCCCTCCTATTTCCAACCCATCTCCCAGGACTCCATGTTCTCCACCTACCTGTGGGCTTTGCTCACCTGTCCCCATCGAGCCTAGTTTAAAGCCCTCTTCACTAGGTTAGCCAGTCTGTGTCTGAATAGGGTCTTTCCCCTCCATCTCTTCCTAGCAGTCCTTCCTCTAATAGCATCCCATGGTCAAGGAAGCCAAAGCCCTTCTGGCGACACTATCTTCACAGCCAGGCATTCACCTCCATGATGCACATTTCTCTGCCCGGGCCCTACCATTAACAGTTCATAAATTGTTATAGTTCTTCTTTAATATTTAAAAAAGAAATTTCAGTTCATCCTAGCCACTCTGCTGCCTATACTGGCTGCCTAAACAGCAATCAATGGAGGTGTTGACTTAATATTACCCATTTCTGAAAGTAGCTGCTAAAGAAGTGGAAACTTGTCTCCTTTCCAGAAATATTTATTATGATTCTGTGACCATAGTGGTCACTGTAATTAAGGTAGCATGTTGTGGATGGACCATAGGGAATGAAGCCAGGCTTCACAGCACCATCCTTTTATCCAGGATTCATAGATAGTGTGCAGTGAAAGAGCAAGTGCCACTGTGAAGCCTGTGCTTCATCTAGGGCTCAGTCCTGCATCAGCTGAAGTCAGTGAGTGCATTCTTATTTACTGTTGAGTGGAGGATCAGCCCCTCCTTACAGATCTTGTACAGTGAGAGTGAGAACTTCCTTCCTGCAGGCTTCATGCACTGGGCTGGATAGGCTGTTATGGGGGTGTCGTAGAGAACATAGAGGAATACATTTTCCATTGCCTTTTGCTAGTGAAAGACAACAAAACAACAGTCCTGGAGACTCAAGTCTGCTGTTTTTCCCAAGAAAAGGTAGAGTATGGGTGGTGGACGTCCCAGATTACTGACATGGCTTCACTACTGTGACTAAATCCCTGATCTGGAGGGCCCACCTCAATGGGTGAGAGGGCAGTTCATTTTTCATAGCCCATGATCCCTTGACCTTTTTGCTATAAGCACCACTAAAATTACTAGTTAGTGCCAGCAGTGGTGATTTTTTTTCATATGGGCATTTGGAAATGAGCTACAAATGGTAAACTCATCTCATACTGGCTACTGAAAAGCCACTATATGATAAAAGCTTTCGGTTATTGTCAACCTGACTCGAGTTTGGTCTGTTAATCTGGAGGTGAAAGTGTCTCTTGTCACTTAGGGCCCCCTCTCTGTCTGCTTTAGCATTTAAAAAAAGAAAAAGAAGTATTCTTAATGATAAATACCAGAGTGGCACCTCTGCTACACTTCGTTCAGAGGGATTTTCCAGGGTGAAGGATCTGAATTGCAGCTCCTCAATATTGTTCGCAGTCAATGGCCAGCCAGGCATATAAAACAACTCTGCCTTTCATCCACATTTGGTGTCACTATTACTAATGCCTTCAACAGTTATGACACCCTCTGTAGTCCTTGACTACCAAGGGCAAGCCTGATAAAGTAGTATAGGGTATGATAAGGAACCATATCTTAAGGTTTTCTGAAGTCCCATTCATTTGAAACACCACCACTTCTGTGGTGAGGTCAAAAGGAAACACTTGACTACTAAGCAGTGTCCTTGGGTCTCCTGTGTTTATGCTCAGAGTCCACCAGATTTATCTTAGCTATTTCTGAAACACCTATCACTGTGATATCTAATAGCAGACTAAGCCAGGTCAGGGCACAGCCAATATAAAATTATGATACTTCTCAATCGCGCAACAAACTGGATAGTGGAAACGATCAGTTCTAGCTCTCATCATCCAGGAGAGAGGTGTTACATTCAACGAAAAGACACATTTGCTTTTTTTCAGCTGTTCATTGTGTGACGAGATGACTGTTATTTTATGAATCCCAAAAGCACTTGACTAAAGACATGATCTCTTGCCCCAAAGAGCTTACAGACTAAATTTTAGCCATGAATGGGTGAAGGTGATGAGCAGTATGAAGGGAATAAGTCTAGGAAGGTGAGGATTCAGTTATACAAGAGGTTCTCAAACTTTGGTCCATGGACCACCCGTGGTCCGCAAGCTCCATTCAGGTGGTCCCTGGATAGTTGCCTGTAAGGTGCGCACCTGAGCCACCGGACATGAGAGCATGAAGGACCACCTACCTAATGAGTGGAGCCTCACAAGTGGGGCTCCACTAATTAGGTGCCTGGATCCTGGAGAAGGAGCTTCTATAAGGTGAGGTAGTGGCCTTGGGGGGAATAGGAGGTAGCTGGGAGGGGGCAGTGGGGTGAGAACAGGGGATGGGGAGAAATTTGGGGCATGCAGGGCTGTGGTGGCCAGAGAAAAAGGAGACTTTCTCAGCTTGGGGGCTGCTGCAGTGGGGGAGGACCCCCCTCCTTCCCAGCCCCAGCTCAGGGGCTGCCGCGATGGGGGAGAGAGGGCACATCCATTGCATTAGAAAGGTAAGATGATATTAAAATATGAGTTGTGTGCTTTTATCTGTAGAACAAAAAAACATATATTATTAAGGGGTTTTTTTTATATAGCGCTTTTGTCCAAAGGGCTTTACAATAGTTAGCTAATGGTACAAATAACATTTTGAAAAATCATTAAGTGGTCTGCCAAGATTCTCAGAAATGTTCAAGTGGTCTGGAAAAAAAAAGTTTGAGAACCACTGAGTTATACCATGACTACTCAGCCTGGGCACATTTTGATGGTTCTGTTAATTACATATATATAAAAGGAAAATAAAGACATGAGAGTGGTCAGTACTGCCTTATTCTTCACAGACATGGCGGAAGAGACGTTTCCAGGATGTTTTTAATGATTAGTTGACAGTAACAGGAATATATAGGGCATTATCCAATGTGTGCCATTCCAGAGGTTCAATGTTACAGTCAAGCTGAAAATACAAGTATTCACCCATGCAGTGAATTCAAATATTAAGTTTTTCAAAAGCAGGAGCATCTGCAAACAGCCACATTTAGGTTTCGGCACTTATTTTTTCTCATAGGCGGGGGATAGGTGGATGCACATGTCTGCTTCCCAAATTATTCATTCTTAGAAGAAGGGTATGGACAGTCTATGAGTATAATTTCAGTTGAGTAACTGGAGTGATGGATGCTATAAAGTACCTCCAAACGAATTAAACCTTTGAAAAAAAGAATAGAGACTTCATTAATTTCGTAGATTTCTCCTGACGTGACTATAGCAAAGGCAGTAGCATTGGTGAAAGCAAGAGGAGAAGATGTTGCTGTGATACAGAGCTTCAGGATCATTGGCAGCGGGGGAGGGCACATTTCACAGAGCTTTTTGAAACAGAATTTGTCACTTTCATTCTTGTGATATAAAGAGTGGCGCCCCATTTGTCTAGTTCTTGGGGTAATGACAGCAGTGACAAATAAACACGAGGAAGGGAAATGGAAGGTGAATGCAGGAAGACAAGAAAAAATGAAATCTGGGGGAAGAGAAGAGAAGTACTATATAAGGACTCTCATAGACATGCGATGAAATCCTGGTCCCTCTGAAATCAATGGAAGCTTTGCCATTTACTTCAGTGGGGCCAGAATTTCACCAGTGGTCCCTGTTGCAAAGAGCTGGAAATCTGAGGGCTAGATCACCAGTTTGGATGAGCTAATGAGGGAGATTGTGACTGCCTCCTGATCTCCCTGATGCTCTGGGGAGGGAGTAAATTGGGACAGGTCTATGCCTGATGCAGCCACAAACTCCCCACTCCATAGTAGCTCTGCAGAGTCTGCTTCCCCTGCTTGCCACATGTTACACCAGTGAATAGGAGTCGAGAGGTGCCTTGTACCCATGCCATGATCTGGCCCTAGAAAGACAGGCAGAACTTTGCACAGAAAGTGGGAGGGAAAGGGATAACATCAAAATATATACAATTTTATGTAGATTTAATAATAAATCAGCTATAGCCAACTCGCTGTTTCCATTATGATGGATTCATTTAAACCTTATATTATGAGTAGTTAAAACCTCACTGAAACTGATGAGCATGAATGTACCCTTCATTTAGGAGCCAATTAAAGAGCCCCAGTTAAAGCAAGGCATGATGAAATCTGCCCAGAAATTAGCACCAGCATGGCTAGAAAGCCACTGGGAATTGTTTGAGAAGGGACATGCATGAGCCAGAGAAAGAAACCAAGCACCATCCTAGAAGCCCACTGTGGACCTGGGAGAAGCCTAGAGAGAGCAGCTGGGTCTGGTGCTCACCAAAGAGGCTTGGGGCTGTATGCTAAGAAACTGCTCCTTTTGTTCTGGATTCCTCCTGTGCTTGGGGAAGCACAACTTAGTACGTTCCTTGTAAATAAACAAAATTGCATCAAAGAAAATACCAGACTCCATGTCCATTTTCACTGCCCACTGGAACATCTTTAGGGCCCTGAACTTCAACTAGCAGTTTGTGTCAAAAAGGGGTCACACTATTAAGTGGAAAGTAAATTGTGTATTGTGATTTAATAAAGTACCAAATGAATGATACACAGGTCTTCTATTCCTCTGACTTTCAGGGAGCATGACAGTACCATATATTTCCTAATTTATTTGTTACGTTGGCTTCAGTCAATGCAAAGAAGTGATCATGTGCCTTCAAACTCTTCTCTTCTCATAGTCATTTTCCTGGTCATCGCTAGTTTCCTCCCTCTCCTTCCTCCCTCTGCGTACTTGGTGTGATTTAAAGAGTACAATTCTGTTTCCTTGGCTCTGAGCTGTGGGGTTGCACTTTCCCAGCTGGAAGGTGCACTGTATGGGAGCGCACTCTGCCGATCTTTTCCTTTTAAATGGGTTTTGAAAGCTGAGTATGTGATATAACAGAGTTTTGCTTGAAGACCTTTTAAACACAGGCTTCCAACAAACTTTACATTTTGGTGGTTTGAAAACAAATACTGTTACCCAGGTGACATTATTCTAGAAAAATGTTGATTTAAGAAAAAAAACATTAGTAATTATTTTTAAGTTTGCTTTCTCTCCTGTGGCTAATTCAACTAATTATGAGCTGGCTGTTTGCCCACATGCTCAGGGTTTAGCTGATCGCCATATTTGGGGTCGGGAAGGAATTTTCCTCCAGGGCGGATTGGCAGGTGCCCTGGAGGTTTTTCGCCTTCCCCTGCAGCGTGGGGCATGAGTCGCTTGCTGGTGGTTTCTCTGCAGCTTGAGGTCTTCAAACCATTTTTGAGGATTTCAATAACACGGTCCTGGGATAGGGGTTGTTATAAAATTGGATGAGTGGGGTTCTGTGGCCTGCCTTGTGCAGGAGGTCAGACTAGATGATCAGATTGGTCCCTTCTGACCTATGAGTCTATGAGTCTATGAGTCTATGCTTGGTTCAGGAAGTGAGACAGTGTGAGATTTTTCTCATGCACGAAGAGAAGAAAATGAATGTACTTACAGTCTGATTTGCTCTTCATTCAGATTAAGGAAAACACGAGAGAGGATTATAGCCCCAGTCCTGCAGTTGGATCTGCATGGAGAGATCTCTGAAGGATCAGGATCAGAAAGACAGCCTCTACCTTCCAAATAACATATTTAGAGTGCACACTCTTCAGGGACCCTCTTTTTGTTCTGTGTTTTAAGTGACTAGCACAATAGGGCCCTGATCCGTGAGTGGGGTCCATTGGCACTACTGCACTACAAATAATAAATCAGGTTTGAATGTCTCCATGTGAGACAGAGCATGATGATTCACTGAATAACATCCTGTATTGGAATATGAAGAGGCAGCTGTCTCTTTGGCAAGCGGGGAGATGCCTTTCCAGATAAAGCTAGACAGGAAATAGAATTATAATTACAGGTATCTTGTTTATGCTGTGTATGTCATAAGTGGAATTTGAGTTAAATATTGTGGGCTTTTCGTTGACCTTGGTATCAGTGTGAACCCGGAACTTGTCCTTGACACTATGAGATTCACCCAAGGACAAATTCCACATGACAGAGGCACTGGCGGTTAGGAATACAATAGTGTTTCATAATTATTTGGCTTCATTTGAACCTAAAAACTCAAACCATAACTAACGAGTGCAAACCTATGTGAATGAAAACCCAAAGTAGGTTTGTCAAGACCCTGGTTCCTGGTGGACCCTTCTCATCAGGGGCTGACAGAAAGCTTAGTCTGTTTTCAAGTGGAGGATCATGAAAGAAATCAGTAGTTACAGCCAACAGGGAGCTGGGAGGAGGGCCACAGTATGGGGGAAGAGGGTGTAGGACAGGGGCTCCCCTTGAGCACCCATCCCCCATTCCCTCTGTTCTCCCTTGAAGCTCCTCTCATACTGTGGGGACTTACAGGTTCCTCTCCAGTTTCAGTTTGTGTCAATCCTTCCACATCAGTATGAGCCATGCAAGTTCCTCCATCTCATTGAAACATGCCAAGGTGAAGGCAACTATTATGGTATATACGTCACATTTTTAGTGTTTCATTTATAGTTGATATCTATTAATTTGCCAGAAGCTGGGAATGGGTGACAGGGGATGGATCACTTAATAATTACCTGTTCTGTTCATTCCCTCTGAAGCACCTGGCATTGGCCATTGTTGGAAGACAGGATACTGGAGTAGATAGACCTTTGGTCTGACCCAGTATGGCCATTCTTATGGTCTTAGAATACCAATCTCAGGGCAGATTGTTAAGAAGAAGGGAACAAACCCCAAACTGAAACTGGAGAGGGACCTGTGAGTCCCCACTGTGTGACAGGGGTTTCAAGAGAGAACAGAGGTAATGGGTGGATGGGTACTCAATTGGTGTTCAACCCATTTCCCCAACCAAGTAACAATTGTAAACTCCTCAGGCACTATACAGCTTTAACATGGAGTCACAGACAGTCCCCTTGGGCATTCCAGTCTATCTTGCCACCCTGGCAGGCTTGACTCTGTGATAAATAGTCAATTTACACCAAAGATCACAAAATATTCAGGTTACTCCCAAACCCAAAGGACCTGTCACTTACCCTGAGTCAATTTGCACATCAGATTTCACACCAAAAGACAATACTTGTAGCCAACACTGTAGCTAGTGAATTTAAGTTCAAAAGATAATAGAAGCTTCTATAATAAGCAAACTTGTATGTCCTTGGGACTAACTCAAGCCAAGCAGCTTGGGAATCTCTTGTTTATGTTCACATAATCATAGAGGCGTAGGACTGGAGGGGACTCAGTAGGTCATCTAGTCCAGTCTCCTGCACTCCAGACAGGACTAAGTAATAATTAGACTGTTCCTGATAGGTGTTTGTCCAACTTGCTCTTAAAACCTCCTGTGATGGAAATTCCAAAACCTCGTAGGCCATTTGTTCCAGTGCTTAACTACCATAACAGGAAATTTTTCCTAATGTCCAATCTAAACTTCTCTTGCTGCAATTTAATCGTTTTGCGTCTTGTCCTGTCCTTAGAGGTTAACAAGAACAATTTTTCACACTCCTCCTTATAACAACCGTTTATGTACTTGAAAACTGTTGTCATGCCCAACCCATCAGTTTTCTGTTCTCCAGACTAAAGCAACCCATTTTTTTCAATCTTTCCTCATAGGTCATGTTTTCTAGACCTTTAATCATTTTTGTTGCTCTTTTTCCTATTTGTCCACATAGTTCCTGAAATGTGATGCCCGGGAATTTTGGCCCCTTCGAGTCCAAACACCATAAAAATACACATTTTTTTTCTGGTCAGGGATTTTTATTCCCAGCTCCCTGGAGTCCAAGATGATGGGATGAGTGTAATCTCCATGTAATCTCTTCATGGGTGGGTTGGGGGAGTGATCAACAAGGTCTTTGTTCCACAATGGCCCATTTGGATTCAGTAGTCCTTCCTGATGGGCAGGAGATAACACTTTCTGTGGGAACCCAGCATTTTGCATTAGGTGATTTTTTTTTCCAGTTTGGTGACTAACAGGTTCAAAACAAACATTTTACAGTTATAGCACAAACACTGAAGTATTACCTTATAGCACACAGATATTATAAGTAGGTTTAATACATGCAGCATCATACAATTATTCCATAAAGTTTAATAACACTCTTATAACACTAATATCTGTTTTAACTATGCTAACTCACAGATAAACCAGGCTGATTTCCAGCTATGGTATTGCTTAATGAGGCCCAGGGCCTTGGCAAATGCTGGCAACCGGTCTGCCAGTGTCTCAATTGTCTCTAGTGCCTGGAGGTGAGATCTGAACTTTTGATAATAGTGGACCATGATGTTAAGAAAGATCCTCGATGGCTGAAGAAAATATTGTTTCTAAGAGTCTAGGACTTCCACAGCTGAAAATCCCAGCTCCCAGTAGAGGACAAGGGGAGGGTTCTTAGGAGAATGCATGAGTCAGGCTCACAGCTGGTAGGGAAGGAAGAGGGAACCATATCTTCTTGTCTCCAAGATGATGGTTGTGTAGTCTGAGCATCTAAATGTAGATATCTTGCAGATATCATTTAGATATGTGTATCCATCACATACAGCCTTAAGCATAGGCACTGACTCACAGAAAAAAATGTGTGGGTATTTAGCGCCCCCCAGCAGTCAGCTCCCCTCCCGCTGCACCTCCCATCTGCCGGCGGCCCTGCCAATCAACTCCTCTCCCTCCCTCCCAGCGCTTCCTGCCTGCTGTGATCAGCTGTTACACAGCATGCAAGAGGCTCTGAGCGAGAGGAGGAGGAACAGGGACGGGGCGCACTCGGGGGAAGGATGAAACTGGGTGGGAAGACACAGGGTAGGGCAGAGCAGGGGCAGGAAGAGGCAGGGTGGGGTAGGGGCTGGAGCAGGGGGTTGAGTGCACATGTGACCTTAGGTATCAAGTAGCCATTAACTGGTTAAAAGGAACATTGAAACTACTATACCAAAGTAAACAATCGGCAGAGCCCTTAAGGCAGTTTGGCTGGGTCTGCCATTGTTTCACTAACACTGGTGAATGCCAGTGCACTGTCTTTTTTGGACTCCTCTCATGACTACTGCTGGTGAAGACGCTATTCAGACAACAGGAAACTTCCCTCTGAGACTAGTACCTGACCGACATTATACGACTTCACTTATAACTGATCCTTCTCAAGGTCTTTTAAGTGTAAACAAGATGGATAAACATTTAATTTGACATTTATGACCTTTAAATATTCATAAGCTATTGAATACTAAGGAAACACCTACTGCAGCGTTCAAGCTTGAATAAGCCCCTCAATGTGTGACGTGTGTGTGAATTCCTTTCTGTGCTCTGTGGGGAGTATGGAGGTTCAAGTCTTGAGAATTACATTATTACTAAAATAACAAACTCCTTTAACTGAGTCCTTGGCGGACTAGGCAGCCTTACGAGTAGTGTGCCCAGTGCCACTTCCCAGTGGGAAGGTCTTTCAGTCCAGTCCCTGTTCTTACCAGAGAGGGAGTGAATTGGGTTTCAGGCTTATGTTTGCCCCATCCCCAACAGCGTGGGCAGTTTGTAGGAGAGGCTGGGCCCTCCCACTCCACCGGACTCCATCCCAGGCCCTATGAGGGTCAACAGTGTCTAGCACCCTAGCGTGCCCGCTGAGTGACCCTCAGTTTCTGCCATCAGCTTCTCTCCCCCAGCTCCAAGTCCAATATAAAGGGAAAAGATAATGAAGCTTTCAGCCCCAGCAGACACAGACACCGCCGAATTAATGTGCTTAGTGTGGCTGTATGCACTCGACTTTATACAATCTGTTTCCAAATATCGGCTTCTGTAAAATTGGAATAATCTCGTAGTGTAGACATACCCCTCACTTCAGTCAGTCAATTATTATAGTGGCACTTATGGTCCCAATCCTGGCTCAATTGCACTAAGTGCTGTAGAGACACAAAATACAAAAAAAAGCCTTTGCTGACTGGTAGTGGATTCCCCAAGCACTGGGGCATCTACAAGTTGCATAGAGGACCTGAGTCAAAGGAGAAATGTATGGAGCAACCCTAGGCCTTGGCAATCCAGCCCTGAGGTTGTTCTAATTTATGCTGGCAACGAAACCCATTCCTGGGCTGTAAAGGTGGCATAAATCCCGGTTTTCCTGTAACCCAGCCCCCACACAAGCAGTGCCAAATGCAGCTCAGAATCAGCCCAGGATTGGGGCCTATCTATTTAAAATAGCTGTCTGACTTTCATACATCACTTTGATAGCATTTCTGTACTGGCTTCTCTTGTTACATATCTGTCTTGTACTGCTCTCATGTTAGCTGTCCATTTAATAAAATGGTTCACCTTGTTCATAAAATCAATGTTTACAAGCCTAAGAGGTTTTTAACCAGAAAAACAAAAATAAACAGTAAATTGTTGGCTTTCTTGCACCTTACATAACTGGAAACGTGAGAAGTAAGGTGAAATAAATGAAATTATCATTTTTGTAGGTAGGAGAAAGGGTGGTCAACTGGTCAGGGTGCTAACTTGGAATCGTTTCTCTGCTCCGAAGAACAGCTTGAATCAGTACCAGCAAGTGTGAGATATACGTTGAAAATTACTAGCACACTGAAAATTAGCAAAAACCAAAATCATTTTACCTTTAGTGGCCACAATCAGAGTTCAGGATTCCATGTTTCTTCGATTTGGTGGGTGGTTGTAATCTTTGAAGCAGTGCAGGGAAACATTGCAAGTGAAGCATTATAGAATCCAATGAAGGAGGAATGGATAGTCAACTATTTTGTTTTAACATGTAATTATATGTCATTTGTCAGTCTAAATATTCTTTTACTTCTTTGGGATCTTAGCATATTGTAGTTGTTTTGTCTTATTTAAAAAGCTTTTCCATTCACCTTTTAAATAAGCCTGAAAATGTTATGTCTATGTTTCTCTTTTAAATGTATTTTTTTATGATGACTTGATTCCCAAGGTTTAAAACACCTCAAATTACAAATCTTGTGCATGCTTCATAATACCCACCCCACACACAGAGTATATCAGATGAAACTTCTTTAAAATAATCCTATAATTTTTCCTTGAGCAATGACAGATTTTTTTTAAAGCCTATTCCAGGGGGACATTTTGATAAGAGCTTTAAGTTGATTACTTTTTATATCCTGTGTGCTATTTGTCTGATAAGCTCCCAATCTCCATCACTTCACATTGTTTTTATCTTCCTGTGCTGAACCCATCTACTCAGTGTCATCTTTTCAGTTGTTGGTGTGAAGATGGCGATGGAAGTGAACAGAAAGAGGAGTGGCACAGCCCAGAGCCATGGTAGAGATTAAGGGTCAGCCTACCCAGACAAATAGCTATTCTACAGTGAGAAATTAAACGGATAATCTCTGGTTTGCTGTTCATCTTCCTTTAATCATACAAGCTGTGACAGGGTCTCTGATCTAAATGTCGCAGCCAAAAACCTCTTGCTTCTTGTGGCTTGGATCTGTAAAATCTGAGGGTTTTCCTTCCTTTTAAACCTCTTCTGATCACTTGATGATTACCTGTTCTGTTGATTCCCTCTGGGGCATCTGCCACTGGCCACTGGCAGAAGACAGGATACTGAGCTACATGGATCTTTGGACTGACCTACTATGGGCATCTTATGTTCTCATGTTTCTTACACTTCTTCTGAAAAGTTTACAGGGCAGAAGGAAGGTTTAGTTAAGGCACAGGATTGGGGATCAGGGCTCTATTTTTGAGCAATCTTGAGAAAGCCACTTAACCATTCCTTGCATCATTTTACTCATCAGCATAATGGTGGAGATGAATTAGCTAGTGTGTGTATGTGCACCAGTGTCCTCTACTGGAAGAAATCAGAACTGCTCAGTTTTGTACCGTAGGCTCTACACTATTTTTAGCTTTGGAGTTTGTCCTTCAGCTCAAATGGCTCTGCTCTTGGAGTAGGAGTATAGGAGTTCTGTCCCCCACTGAGGCCAAGTTCCCAGAGACCATAGTGTACACCACAGTGGTAAATGTAAAGTGTTCTATTTGGATAAAGATTTGTTACAATTCTTCAAAGTGACTATGCGACTTTAAGTCTTTAATGCGTTTAAAGGTGATTAAGATTTTTGGATGGAGTATGCTGTAGAAGCTTCTTAGTAGTAGTAGAATTTATTTTATTACTTCTGTCAAGTTTATGCTTTTTTCCTTTGTAATTAAAACAAGAAGCTGATACCTAGAGAGAAAATACAATATTTGGCCTATAAGGTTTTCCGGAACAGAACAGTAGTCTATCTGATCTGGTTTCCTGATTCTCTGGGCCAGTGTTAGGCTGCTTTAGTGGTCTGTCGTTCAGATGTGAACTATAAGTCTCTGTGAATTATGAGTTCAGATCTCAGCATCATTGACTCAGCCTTTTGGCCATCTGAAAGCCTGTAATTTTCAGTGTGCTAAGGCCAATTTGGGCCAAGACCTGTCAGCACTACATGGACATAAAAAAAAGGCAGATCCATATAAAGTGTAAATAAGGTTGGAGGGGGGCTGCCTCTCTCCAATGCACACAAGATGGGCCAACAGTTGGACAGAAAGCTGAAGCCAATAGCTTTGAAAGGGGGGTTGGAGCAAGGAAAGACTCTGGTGATCTATGCCCATAAAGTGAAAGAGAGACCTAATGCCAGTACCTGATCTGGAGGATGGTGTGGACTGCACCCTCAGCAAGTTTGCAGATGACACTAAACTGGGAGGAGAGGTAGATATGCTGGAGGGTAGGGATAGGATACAGAGGGACCTAGACAAATTAGAGGATTAGGCCAAAAGAAATCTGACAAGGTTCAACAACGGCAAGTGCAGAGTTCTGCACTTAGGACGGAAGAATTCCATGCACTGCTACAGACTAGGGACCGAATGGCTAGGCAGCAATTCTGCAGAAAAGGACAGAGGGGTTATAGTGGATGAGGGATAGCTCAGTGGTTTGAGCATTGGCCTGCTAAACCCAGGGTTGTGAATTCAATTCTTAAGGGGGCCATTTAAGAAACTGGGGTAAAAATCTATCTGGGGATTGGCCCTGCTTTGAGCAGGTGGGTGGGACTAGATGACCTCCTGAGGTCCCTTCCAACTCTAATATTCTATGATTCTAAGATGGATATGAATCAGCAGTATGCCCTTGTTGCCAAGAAGGCTAATGGCATTTTGAACTGGATAAGTAGGGGCATTTCCAGCAGATCAAGGGAGATGATCATTCCCCTCTATTCAACATTGGTGAGGCCTTATCTGAAGTACTGTGTCCAGTTTTGGGCCCCACGCTACAAGAAGGATGTGGAAAAATTGAAGAGTCCAGCAGAGGGCAGCAAAAATGATTAGGTGGCTGGAGCACATGACTTATGAGGAGAGGCTGAGGGAACTGGGATTGTTTAGTCTACAGAAGAGAAGAATGAGGGGGGATTTGATAGCTGCTTTCAACTACCTGAAAGGGGGCTCCAAAGAGGACGGATCTAGACTGTTCTCAGTGGTAGCAGATGACAGAATGAGGAGTAATGGTCTCAAGTAGCAGTGGGAGAAGTTTAGGTTGGATATTAGGAAAAACTTTTTCACTAAGAGGGTGGTGAAGCACTGGAATGGGTTACCTAGGGAGGTGTTGGAATCTCCTTCCTTAGAGGTTTTTAAGGTCAGGCTTGACAAAGCCCTGTCTGGGATGATTTAGTTGGGGATTGGTCCTGCTTTGAGCAGGGGGTTGGACTAGATAACCTCTTGAGGTCCCTTCCCACCCTGATATTCTATGATTCAGAAAAACCTCTTCATCACCCCTTGCCAATTGTGTTTTATGCGGAAGGAGGATTTGCTTCTGGATCCTGAGAAAGGGGATCACCTCTAGATGGATGGAGAAACTGCCTCATCATGAGGACAGGAGATTTCCCCCTGCAGTGAGACACGAGTCGAACCCAAATCACATGACTCATAGTGCTTCACTTTAGCTATCTGCTGTGTCTTGTACTTTTTAAACAGCATAAATAATATGAAGGAACCACTTGGGCAGAGTGAGGTCCAAATAACTATTTTCCCTATTGATATACAACAATGGGGACTGCGGGAAGCAGCATGGGCCCAGGGATGTTTTGGCCGTCACTTCCCACATCCCACATTGGCCTGGAATGGCAAACTGCAGCCAATGGGAGCTGCAATTGACTGAATCTGCAGACACTGCAGGTAAACAAACCGGCCCGGCACATCAGCACATTTCCCTGATGGTCCAGGTGCCAAAGGTTGCCAATCCCTGCGCAACACTATCTATGGTACATATATGGCCCCATCATCACACCGAGTTTATTCTCCACAACCCCCCTCTGTGAGCTGGGAGATTCATTCATCCTTATTTTACATATGGGTAACTGACAGATAGAGAATGTAAGTGATTTGCCCAAAGTCATACAGGAAGTCTGTGACAGAGCAAAGAATCTGTCCCCCAGATTCTAGGCTGGTGCCCTGACCAACGGCTCATCGTTCCTCCAACCAGAACATGCCTCTCCCCTTAGTGATTTGTAGATCTGAGTGCTTATTCTACTAACAAAATAGAATGGTAATATTTTTGTTAATACACCATTTAACTAATTTGGGGACGATAATATAATTATCTGCAGTTTTTAACAACAATTTTCCTTTGACCACACACAATGGTCTAAATAAAGATTTATAAGCATGGGCTGTAGTTAGACCATCAACCCATTACAAATATTGGGTTGGTTTCTCCTGATTTATAAAAAGACAGTGGATGTTCCTTTTTGTACCATAAATTAAGGCTCATTAATTGAGTATTAAAGGGGTGTAAAATGTATTTTGTTTATGCATTTCAATCCAATGAAACCAAAGTCTAATTGAAGAGCAGATATAATAGGTTTTGCTGGTACAAATGCAAAATATACTCTTCTCCGAAGATGGTAAAAAGTCAGTAGTACTTTAGAACCACCAATGCACCTGGCAAATGTCAAAATGTCATATCTCATCAAAACATCATTTAGATGTTATGCTGTGTCCTTGTAGTTCACTGTAAAATGACAGAGGAGGGTGGAAAAAGTATGATCTAGTAGTTTGCGAGAGGGCCTGGGAGTCAGCATTCTCAGGTTCTGCTCTTGGCTATGCCCTTAATCTTATTGAGTGATTTTTGACCACCTCAGTAAACTACTCCATCACACAGTTTTCCAGCTCTAAAATGTGAGGGATGTGTACAACCACAGCACACAACTATTGTGAAGACCGTGTTTGCTAGGTGCTTTGTTAAAGATGCATGCGAGTCAAATAAGCCTGGCAGAATGCTTTGTTTTGTTACAGTTTGCTTGGATATAAGAGAGAGAACAGGAGATGAAGAACAGAGGTGTTAAACATCCTGCCTGAGGGCTGGATCCAGCCTGCTTCATGTGTTTATGTGGCCCCTGTGGCATTTTCCGATTTGGCAGAATCTAAGCTGATTTATTTTTAAAATATGTTGCCTAGTTGTGAAGAAAAGCTTCCAAATGTAGCATGAGTGTAACTGCTGCAGTGTTGGGGGAAAGCCTGAAAGAATGCCTCTGGGATATGGGCATTCTCCTGCCCCATCCCACGCCTCATGAAATGGGGAGCGTTGACTCCAAAGGCCAGTGACCCTCTTTTTCATGTGATCATTGACTATTTCTTTGCTGATCATTTTGTCAGATGAGATGAGCAACAGCGTGAAAGTACAAAGCCCACAGCAGGGAATTGGGAGGAGCTGGAGTGAAGGAAATGGAGAAGGGGGTGGAGGAAAGAAGGGAAAGAGAAGAGAAACAGAGGAAGGAGAACGAGAAAGGGAAAAAATAGATGGCTGTGAAGGTGAGAGTATTTTGTGATATTCTGCAACTTAACTAATAGTAACAGTTTAGATACTACACACAGCCCATGTTCCACCCTTCATCATCTCCCATTGACATTGGTAGGAGATTACCCCTCAATCCACAGTGTACTGAGTCCTAAATGTATACCCCTGACCATTTTCATAATAATTCCCCTCTCTGTAAATCCATGGTGTTTCAAATGTATGAAATTCAGCCCGCTCCAAATACGAGTTTGACATCCCTGATGAAGAATAAGTTCCAAGCACAGATTAAATTTATTCAACACCAGATGTGTTTTGACGTTTGAAGGAAGGAGTCAAGCGTACATGATTAAAATAGTATTTTAAATGTTGTGATGGTGGGGGGAATCTCCACTGTGAACATTTTGGAATGATGACACAGCCACCAACCCAGGTTTAGCTCAGAAGTATCCACACACCTTGGAAATGTGTTTAAATGTATTAACCTATTCCTTCTATTTACAGAGCCTTGTTAATCTTTTCTTCATATTTACATATACAAGGAAAGGACAAAACCAAATCCATCATATTGGCTAGAATATGACATGTTTTATTATTGATTTTGTTAAAAACAAAACTCACTTTTTCCCCCTCAAGTGTTCCTAGTTTGCCCTGCTTCCTTCCTTTCTTCCTGTTCATAGATTCATAGATTCAAAGGCCAGCAGGGACCATTGTGATCATCTGGTCTGACCTCCTGCTTAGCACAGGCCATAGAATGTCTCCAAAATAATTCCAAGAGCAGATCTTCTAAAAAACCCACCCAATCTTGATTTGAAAATTCCAAGTGTTCGAGAATCCACCGCAACCCTTGGTAAATTGTTTCAATGGTTAATTACTCTCACTGTTAAACATTTATGCCTTATTTCCAGTCTGAATTTGTTTAGCTTCAGCTCCAGCCATTGGATAATGTTATACCTTTCTCTGCTAATTGAAGAGCCCATTATTAAATATTTGTTCCCTTTGTAGATACTTACAGACTGTAATCAAGTCACCCTTTAACCTTCTTTTTGTTAAGCTAAATAGATGGAGCTCCTTGAATCTATCACTATAAGTCGTGTTTTCTAATCCTTTAATCATTCTGGTGGCTCTGCTCTGAACCATCTCCCATTTCTCAACATCCTTGCTGAAGGTACCAGAAGTGGACACACTATTCAAGCACTGGTAACATAGAGGCAAAATAACCTTTCTACTCCTAATTAAGTTTCCCTTGTGGTAATCATCACTTTAGCTTCAGCTGCAGATAATGGGTGTAGTCTATTGGTCTGAGCACAAGACTGGCGGCCAGGAACACCTAAATCCAAATAGTGCCTCTAACACTGACTTCTTGTGTGGCCTTGGTAA
This sequence comes from Gopherus flavomarginatus, assembly GCF_025201925.1. Lineage (NCBI taxonomy): Eukaryota > Metazoa > Chordata > Testudines > Testudinidae > Gopherus > Gopherus flavomarginatus. The sequence goes on from NC_066617.1 coordinate 356,110,162, forward strand.
TTTCACTGAACCTCTTTGCATCAGTTTCACCATGTGATAATATGATGAATGATCAGAGATCATACCTGCCTCACTGTGCTCTTGGGAGTACGTAGGGCTTGCAAAAATCCCAGTGGAAAAGAAGTGCTTCTAGTTAGTATACTAGTAATATAAGTGGTATTTGGATTTTAGTAGAATAACAGAGTGGGAATTTTCTGTGATATTTTGCATGAATATTGTTTGTGACTCAGGTTCCCCTATATACTGCACTGGTAACTAAATGGAGGGAAAAGGTTGTTTACTCTTTGCAGAGACCCAAAGATACAGGGTGACTGATGCCTAGTGTCTGGGCCCTGGGCCTCATGTGCATGGAGAATCTGAGAAGACAACGGCTGCTCCAATTCCCAGGACATTTGGTACCTAGCAACCAATGACAATGGATGCCCCCCCCCCCCACAGGAAGCCAGACATGTTTGCCCAGGAACCAAGAATAAAGGATTGAGGAGGGGCCAGGTGGGGGTATGGGGCTAAATGTAGGCTCTTGGAAGCTTGAGACTTTCCTGAACTGGGAAAAAGAGAGCTCAGCGGGCTCTGGGCTCCCCAAGATGGACCATGCTGTAACTTTCTTTTCTCTATGCTAACCAAGGACTTTCTACACTGTGTTCTAGACATCTGATAAACCTTACTGATTTTACAACCCTGGCTGAGAGTCACTGCACATACTGAAGGTGGGGTGCATTGCTCCCTTTGGGTGTACAAGTCTCTCCCAGGTGTATAACTCAGGTGGACTTGCTGAAGGGAGCTCACATCATGAAGCAGAGGTGGGTCAGAGAGAAGGGATAGCTCAGTGGTTTGAGCATTGGCCTGCTAAGCCCAAACTTGTGAGTTCAGCCCTTGAGGGGACCGTTTAGGGCAAAAAATCTGTCTGGGGATTGGTCCTGCTTTGAGCAGGGGGTTGGACTAGATGACTTCCTGAGGTCCCTTCCAACCCTGATATTCTATGAGTCTATGAAGGCTCTGAGGTTAAGGAGACAGAGAAGCCAAGTAGCTTACCCCAATGAAAGACTGAGGCCCTAAAGGGGGTCCAGCACAGTAAAGGGGTCCTTCCAGGAGCTGTTACAGTGCACCTGACCCATAGATCCCTTACTCACATTGAATAGCACCATCCTGGATGAATGGTCCCACTGAAGGCTATAGTGGATCACTAGGAAATCAGGGAGACTAGTAGTCTATTAAATGAAGCTGATTGAACACAGGTGGAATAAGACAGTATTCACTGTGAAAGAAGGTACCAGAATCCAGTCCTTACATACATTGGAAAGACTATAGATTTGTAGAAAGAGGGAATTATTGTTAGAAGGAAAATGAGTCATTTCCGTTGAGGCTTCTGTCTACATAGCCACTGAACTGTGGCTAAACATGGTTACATTGAAAACTCTGCCAACTGTATCTTCCCAGTTTATAGTTTGAAGAATTAATGCATTAAAAAATATACCCACATACTCCACAGATCATCTTACAAAAATCTAGCAATTAAGAAAACGATTATCAACAATGTAATACTGGCATTATGTTGCTCTTGAAAGCTGGATCAAAAAGAGAGAGAGGAGATGTATTCCTCATGTATTAAAAGGAATTACTACTGTGATTTATAGTACATCACTAAGGTATGAAGCAGTGTAGCGCTATAATACAAGCATAGAACACATGGATGTTTAAATTGAAATGTTATCAGTCTTGCTATTACCTCTTTAAGTAAAGAACTGTTCTTTTAGCACCCTTTATTTTTGGGGAGGACAAAGAGGATAAAAAGTCTGGGAAGATTTGCTCTGAGCTGAAAGTTAGTCGTAGCCCATACTATACAACGCTAATCTTTTGTGGTATAAGAGATTGGTTACTTACGTTCAGAAATCAGCTCCACCAGATGAATGTATTGGCTCTGAACCTGATGTCTTTTATACCAGTTAAATGCGGGAGGAGATACGTTAAAGTCAGTGGAGTTACATCACTGCATGTCAGAATCAGTCCCAATGGCTTTGTTCTGTAGTGTATTTCAGCACAAAATAGAACCTTTCTGTGTGATTTCTGGGGGCTTTATGTTTACAAGGTAATAACCATATCCAGGGCTAAATGAACTCGGAGTCTAAAAGCTAAGGACCAGATTCTCTCCTGCACAAAAATCTACCTGGCAGTAGGGAGGAAGGGGCTGTCAGGAAAGTGGGATTGCAGAGGTGAATCTCAAGTTGCAGCAGCTTCAGCTTGTACATAAGCCTAAGGACTGCACTGACTTATAACGGCTGGCTAGGGTGACCAGGTGGCCGGTTTTGGACAGGAACACCTGGTCAAAAAGGGATCCTGGCAGCTCCAGTCAGCACTGCTAACTGGGCCATTGACTGTCCGGTTGGCAGTACCAGATGCCACGGTGCATGGCTTCCGGTTCAGGAAGCAGCCAATATGTCTGACTCCTAGCCTTAGGGGTGGCCAGGGCAGGGTGGTCCACATGCTACCCCATTCCCCGCCTGCAGGCGCAGCTTCCGTTGACTGGGCAGGACACAGGAGGAACTAGCATGACTGCGACTCGTGCTCAGCGCATGTGGCGCACGCCTCTCCTGCTGCTGCCAGCCTCTTCTCCTTGCTCTCCTCATGTGGCTGGGCTCCAGCTGCGGCACATGCCCTGCGGCCAACCGCGCAGTCTGTCACCTCATTGCTGGCACCCAGGAGTTTGAGGTACGTGTATCCCCATCTCTGAGTGCTGGGAATGGGGCTGCACCCCCATCCCCCTCACTGCATCCTTCCCCATCCCAGCCCCCCACACCCACATCCCCCGTCATTGCATCCTTCCCTGTCCCAACCCACCACACCCCATCCCCCTCACTGCATCCCTCCCCATCTCAACCCCCTGCACCAACATCCCCCGTCATTACATCCCTCCCTGTCCCAACCCCCTTGCACCCCATCCCCCGCACTGCATCCCTCCCCATCTCAATCAGGAATTAGAAAGTTGGCAACCCTTCAACTGGGTGTAGCCCATAAGGAACCGTACACCACCTGGGCATCTGTAAAGCAGAGCTGTGTTCTGCTCAACTTCTGTTCCCTCATCACCCCCCTAAGGTTGTGCAGTGTGGTTGGCATAGGAGTCAGCTCTGTTAATTTTATGACAACTGGGTCTCTGTCCCTTGTCTCCATGATGAGAGTTTTCACCCTGGCTGTTAAAGCTCCACTCAGATTATACAGAAGGTCCAGAACTCGGGGAGAGAATCTGGCCTTACATTGTTAATTAGCCCAGGATTAAACCATGTTGGCAGAGCTAGAACTCAAAGTTCAGTTTCCAGTGAGAGCAGGGCCGACTCTAGGCACCAGCGCTCCAAGCACATGCTTGGGGTGGCACTTTCCAAGGGGCGGCACTCCGGCTCCTTTTTTGCTTGGGGAGTTGGCCCTGAGCGGAGGTGAGCTGCAGCGGTGGTGGGCCACAGGAAGTAACCTGGGGGGGCAGAGGAACCACTCCCCCCCCAGCTCACCTCCGCCTCCTCCCCCAGTGCGCCACCGCTCCACTTCTCTCCCCTCCCTCCCAGACTTGCCTGGGAGGGAGGGGTAGGAGGAGAAATGTGGTGCGCTCAGGGGAGGAGGTGGGGCCAGGGATTTGGGGAAGGGGTTGGAATGGGGTAGAGTTGGGGCAGGGCTGGGGGGGGGGCAGGAAAATGTTTTTGCTTGAGGCAGCAAAAAACTTGGAGCCAGCTCTGAATGAGAGGTTGTGGCAACCATGTTTGTTCTGAGCATATGGACGCAAGTGCTATGCATATTGGACCCTACGTTTTCAAAAGTGACTAGTAATTTTGTGTGCCAACCTGAAACACTTTAAAAGAGTCCTGATTTTTCAGAGGATGGGTTGTGAAAATCTGTCCCTTTGATGATGGCTCAAGCTGCATTCCTGAAAACTGAAGTATCGAAAATCACTAGCCTGGTTTTGAAAATACAAGCCTAAAATAATACGAGATAATAGTTCTATATTATAAAACCAGTGTCGTACATGAAATTTCTCCTTTGAAAAAGATCTGAGGGGCACTGCAGACATTAATGGTGAGCTTGAGCCTTTTGGTACTCCTCAGATCATCGTGGGATAGAATTCAATAAACTTTACCCATTTGGAAGCACTAGAGTGCTGTGTTCACACAAACTTTGAAACACTTTGGGCCTGATTCTTCTCTCACATTGGTGTAAATATGGAGTATCTCCACTAAAGTGAATAGAAATACACTGGAGTAAAGGTGACATAAGTTACTGGATAAGCAGACCTATACTGTTTTGCTCATAGACTGCAACATCTGCTCTACTTTTCAACATGCAGATGCTAAGTTATATAAATTTTAAACTGTCTTGTTTTCTAGATCGATAAAGCTGTTATCCCTAGTGTAAATACTTCATTGTGTGGTTTTAAAATTCATGTAATTTACTCAATAGATTGTGATAGCTCCTCATATTGTCATTGTAGTGTGTGTATATTAGAGTACATAGATACAGTACCGTAGTAGGTGGGTTGAGACCTGATTTGACTTGCATGCCGTGCAGAGTTTTACAGGTATGTACAGTATGTCTCATTGTAAAATGCTTATTACTTACTCCGGCACTCTTTTTCACAGTGTGAAATGTTTGACCCCTTTGGGTCTATCAAAGACCTTTCACGTGATATTTCAGAAGACATCGTATTCATCTTGGTGGCAAATCGAGAAAACTAGGTCCTGTACCAAGATTCTGTTATGTAGTCCAGTGGGTTTAGCATGGGCTGGTATCATAACCTTAGTCCCAGATTTGGACCTTAGCGTCCAAAATATGGGGGTTAGCATGAAAACCTCCAAGCTTAGTTACCAGCTTGGACCTGGTACTTGCTGCCACCACCCAAAAAATTAGAGTGTTTTGGGGCACTCTGGTCCCTCTGAAAAAACCTTCCCTGGGGACCCCAAGACCCAAATCCCTTGAGTCTCACAACAAAGGGAAATAATCCTTTTTCCCTTCCCCCCTCCAGGTGCTCCTGGAGAGATACACAGACACAAGCTCTGTGAAACTACACAGAGTGACTCCCGCTCTCTGTTTCCAATCCTGGAAACAAAAAGTACTTTCCTATTCCCCCAGAGGGAATGCAAAATCAGGCTAGCAATCCAACACACAGATCTCCCCTGATTTCTTCCTCCCACCAATTCCCTGGTGAGTACAGACTCAATTTCCCTGAAGTAAAGAAAAAACTCCAACAGGTCTTAAAAGAAAGCTTTATATAAAAAAGGAAAGAAAAATACATACAAATGTTCTCTCTGTATTAAGATGATACAATACAGGGTCAATTGCTTAAAAGAATATTGAATAAACAGCCTTATTCAAAAGAATACAAATCAAAGCACTCCAGCACTTATATTCATGCAAATACCAAAGAAAAGAAACCATATAACTTACTATCTGATCTCTTTGTCCTTACACTTAGAAACAGAAGACTAGAAAGTAGAAACTACTTCTCCAAAGCTCAGAGAAAGCAGGCAGACAGACAAAAGACTCAGACACTAAATTCCCTCCACCCAAAGTTGAAAAAATCCGGTTTCCTGATTGGTCCTCTGGTCAGGTGCTTCAGGTGAAAGAGACATTAACCCTTAGCTATCTGTTTATGACAACATCGTATTCATCTTGGTGGCAAATCGAGAAAACTAGGTCCTGTACCAAGATTCTGTTATGTAGTCCAGTGGGTTTAGCATGGGCTGGGGAAACAAGAACTACTGGGCCATAATGCTGTCTGTGTCTGCATGAGGATTTATTTGCTGCTGTTTCCTAGTGGGGCCAAAAGCAGGAGCACTAGTGTAGAAAGGATGCCACATGGCTGCCATTGTTAAACACTGTTATGGACTAAGCCTCCTCACAGCAGTTTGCCTGACATGGTGGCCTCAGGAACTGCCTCTATAGCTATAGCAGCACTTTGGCTATCACCAATATAGTGATAGTGGCAAACTTTAGGAATGCTCCTTGGTGTAGCTAAGTCCTCGTTGTGGCCAAGAGGAAATTATTTAACCTCTCTGGAGGAAATGCCGGCCCTGGTGAAATCAGTAACAACTCTCCCATTGACTCCAGCAGGACCAGGGTTTTACACTCTGTGTCTACTTCCCCATCTATCAATTGGTGGTGATATCAACACCAAGTCACAGAGATATTGTGAGTATTAATTCATGTTTGTATAGTGCTCTGGAGATGCAATGGGCTGTCTAAGGGCCAAGTTGCAAAGTTGGGGCCTTAATCCATCTCCAAGCCTCAGGAAGGGCAGCCATTAACAGCCTTCTCTTGTCTGCAGACTCAGCACTCTCCTCCTCAGGGTCACAAAGAGGATTTTAAAAGCACTTCCGTCCTGCCAAATGTATTCCCTTCTGGCAACCCTTAATGAAAATCCCCCTGCCATCCTTGCTCCCCCACTCAATTTTTAATCTGTTTCATTTTTATATTGTGATGGTGTGAGGAATGAGATTAAAGAAAAAATTACGTGGAAAAGTCCGATCATGTCAAAACCAGGCAAAAGTATGTTGTTATTAATAGTAAAACAACAAGAAATGTCCCCAGCTGAATTGCAACCTCGTATGTCAAGCTTCAGCATGACGCAAACTTCTGAAGCCAGTTTCTTTTAAAATCCCCCCAAAAAACAAAAAAACAGCCACATGATGCAAATCTATGCTAAGCCCTTTAACTGGAGCAACACTAGTGGGAGCTGCTAGGTGTTTCCATGTCCTCTGGTGCCCGCATTTCTTTTGATGTAGAGTAGCATCTCGTAAGCTGCTCAGAGTCAGAGGGAATGGAAAGGGTATGACACAGTAATACTAAAAAGTGAGTCAAGCGCTGGGGAGAGTATAAATTTATTATAAAGCCCTGGAACGCTTAATAATTAATTTTCCAGCATGAAGCCTCTTTTTTCCTTATAGGAAGAACAAAAAAATGTTTTAGCAGCCCTTCACCCCGCTCTATCAGTTAGATAAAACAGGAAGCAAATAGTTCGGTTTAACTCTTAGTGTTTCTGTCCGCATCCTATTATCTGGTGCGCTCTCTCTCTCTTTGTAATTATTTCAAACCCCTCATGTGCTGCCTGCTACCTTCTGACCCCATGATGTGAGACCTATCCTCCTCCCAGCTTCTGGCTCTCCTCACTGTATTCTAAGCAGGCTTTAATCATGGTGCCGACCACTGTTTTTTCCTTGGCTACTCTCATGGTAAAACTATGTTCAGCTGCATCCACTTGCAGCAGTGAATACATTTCATAGATCCATTGACTTGTAAGGCTAGAAGGGTCATTTAGTCTGACGTCCTGCATAACAAAGAGGATGGAATTTCACCCACTAATACCCACATCATGCATTTCAATGTGGAGAAAGCTGAATTGTCTAATTCTACCTTCTTATTTTGCGCATGGTCCTTTTAGTCTAGTTGAACTGTGCGGTGATTACATCTTGTTGTTCAGGTTCTTGCCATCCACAGCCAGTAATTCAGTGTAGTCATGGGGGTCTTGATCTACTGCCTCTTGAAGAAGTTTTTCCATTGACATCAGTGGGCTTTGGATCAGGCCCAGAATGATTTTCCCGAAGGGGAAAGAGTCCTAGAATTCTACCTGCCCATCAGGACGGGAGCATCTTTCTTGCACAGGATTTCATTCAGCAAAGCAGGGAAACTTTCTCAAGATGTGAAATTTTAAAACTCCAGGACTGAAAGTGAGTCGAATGGCTACCATACCCCTTCATAACATGCACTGTACAGGGTACAGCTTTTAGCGTGTATTCACCTCCCAGCCAGAAAATGGGGAAAAATGGCTGATGGAGGAGGAAAGATTGCTAAAATTTAAAGCATGGGAGGCCTAAGTTAGGCATCTAAATCCATGTTTAGGCACAAAAATAAGTGGTAGATTTTCAAAGGTGCTGATCATATGTAGGTCCTCTTTGCAGTCTGTCTGAATGCTCAGCACTTTGGGAAATGAGACAACTTAATTTCATAACACCCCAATCCCAGACATTTGCTGTCTGGTCATCCTAGCCACAGGAATGATTAAAGGATTGGAAAACGTGTCTTATAGTGGTGGCGTCAAGGAGCTAAATCTAGTTAGCTTAACAAAAAAAAGGTTCTGAGGTGACTTGATCACAGCGTGGAAGTGCCTACATAGGGAAGAAAAATTTGACAATGGGCTTTTCAATCTAGTAGATTTAGGTATTACAAGGTATACCTTGCTGAAGCTACAAAAATGCATACTGAAGTAAGGTGCAAATATTTAACAGTAAAGGTAATTAACAATCGAAACAATTTACCATGGGTTCTCATGGATTCTCCATCATTAACAATTTTTAAAACAAGATTGCATGTTTATTTTCTAAAATATATGCTCTAGTTTAAACTGGAATTAATTCAGGGAATTTTATGGCTTGTGTTATACAGGAAGTCAGTCAGAATTAGGGTGACTATACGTCTTGTTTTGGCTGGGACAGTCCTTTTTTGAAGCCCTGTCTCAGCTGTCCTGACTTTTTTTTTGCAAAAGTGGGCTTTTATCCCATTTGCTCTTGCCAACTTGATCAGTTGGTGAGCGGCTGTGGGTTCCCCGTTTTCCCTTTGGGAAATATGGTCACCCTAGTCAGAATAGATGAACACTGTGGGTCCCTTCTGGCTTTATAATCTGTAAAATGAGAATACTGACTTAGTTTTTACAGGATCAGGACCTAAATTTGAATTTAGGAGCCTGATTTAAGCACCAAATTTTGATAAAAATTTGGCCTAGTCTATATTATCAGTTATTTTGTATCTGAGCAGGGTGTATTTCTTTAGATTGTGAACATTTTGAGTTAGGAATAATGGCCTTTTCACACTTGGGTTGTGATTGTCAATAAATAACAATAGGCAAGATTCTTATTAGAGAATGCACTGCAACAATAGCTGTTTTACCATAATTTATAAACAACTTGCAACTAAATAAATGAGGAATTACTTTGAGTTGTTTAGACACTTAAATGGCAATAACTTTCCATTCCAAAAATATCTCAAAATAATGGGGAAAATACAGAAGCAAGATTTAACCCTTTGGAAAACAGGGCAAGAAGGAAGGAACACCAGGGACAGTTTGAAAGCAGTGTCTTGATGAACGGAAGACTTGTTAGTTAGCACCTATAAGGCCTGGTCTACACTACACGTTTATACCGAATTTAGCTGTGTTAAACCGAATTAACTCTGCACCCGTCCACACAGCGAAGCCCTTTAATATCGATATCTGTACTCCTCCCTGACGAAGGGAGTAGCACTCAAATTGCTATTGCCATTTCAAATTAGGGTTAGTGTGGCCACAATTCAATGGTATTGGCCTCCAGGAGCTATCCCACAGTGCACCATTGTGACCGCTCTGGACAGCCATCTGAACTCGGATGCACTGGCCAGGTAGACAGGAAAAGCCCCGTGAACTTTTGAATTTCATTTCCTGTTTGCCTAGCATGGAGCGCTGATCAGCACAGGTGGCCATGCAGTCCCAAATCCAAAAAGAGCTCCAGCGTGGACTGTACGAGAGATACTGGATCTGACCGCTGTATGGGGAGACAAATCTGTTCTATCAGAGCTCTGTTCCAGAAGACAAAATGACAAAGCATTTGAAAAAACCTCCAGGCTATGATAGACCGAGGCCACAGCAGGGACTCAACACAGTGCTGCGTGACAAGCGTAACAGAAAGTCAAAGAATCAAATGGATGCTCATGGAGGGAGGGAGGGGGGACTGAGGATTCGAGCTATCCCACAGTTCCTGCAGTCTCTGAAAAGCATTTGAATTCTTGGCTGAGCTCCCAATGCCTGAAGGGTCAAAAACTTTGTTGCCAGTGGTTCAGGATATATGTCATCAATTTACCCCCTTCCCCCACTTAAAGAAAAGGGAAAAGAATCGTTTCTCACCTCTTTTCAATGTCACCGTATGTCTACTAGATGCTTCTGGTAGACGAGGTGCTGCAGCGCTAAACAGCAACATCCCCTACCCTCCCCGGTGGCAGACGGTACGGTGCAATATGACTGATAGCCATCCTCATCATCATCCTGTGAGTGCTCCTGGCTGGCCTCGGTGAGGTCGGCTGGGGGCGCCTGGGCAAAAATGGGAATGACTCCTGGTCATTCCCTTCTTTAAGCTTTGTCTCCTGGAGATTCAGTCCTGGCAGATGGTGCAATAGGGCTGGTAACCGTCCTCATCATAGCAGCTGGAGGCTGAGCTCCTCTTCCCCCCCGCCACCTTTATGTCTAATGGAGATTCTGAACTCTCATAGCAGTGGGAGGCTGCGCTCCTCTTTCCCCCACCCCCCGCTTTAATGAGTAATGGATATGTCCTGCCTGGAATATCATAGCAGCTGGAGGCTGCCTCCCCCTCATTTTATCTCACTGAAAAGTCAGTGTTTCTTATTCCTGCATTCTTTATTACTTCATCACACAAATGGGGGGATAACTGCCACGGTAGCTCAGGAAGGGTGTGGGAGGAGGGAGCAACGGGTGGGGTTGTTGCAGCGGCAGCCCCTAGAATAGCATGCAGCTCATCATTTCTGCAGGATATCTGGGGCTCTGACCTGGAGCGGCTGTGCTCTCTGGTTCTCTAGTAGACTTGCCCCATATTCTAGGCAGGACTGACTCTATTTTTAGACAAAACATAAGGGAATGACCTGAGGAGTCATTCCCATTTTTGTCCATGCGCCCCCGGGCGACCTCAGCGAGGCCAGCCAGGAGCACCCATGACAGCAGCAGATGGTATAATATAACTGGTAACTGTAATCGCCAATTTCCAAAGCAGCAGACAGTGCAATAGGGCTGGTAACTATCTCTGCTACCTTGCAAAGGCAAATGAATGCTGCTATGTAGCACTGCAGTACCGCGTCTGTCAGCAGCATCCAGTACACATATGGTGATAGTGAAAAAAGGCTGAACGGACTCCATGGTTGCCATGCTATGGCGTCTACCAGGGCAATCTAGGGAAAAAGGGCACAAAATGATTGTCTGCCTTTGCTTTCACGGAGGAAGGATGAGTGACAACATTTACCCAGAATCACCCGCGACACTGTTTTTGCGCTATCATGCATTGGGATCTCAACCCAGAATTCCAATGGGTGGGGGAGACTGTGGGAACTATGGAATAGCTATGGGATAGCTACCCACAGTGCAATGCTCCGGAAATCAACGCTAGCCTCTGTACATGGACGCACACTGCCAAATTAATGTGCTTAGTGTGGCCGCGTGCACTCGATTTTATACAATCTGTTTTAAAAAAAGGTTTCTGTAAAATCGGAATAATCCCATAGTGTAGACATACCCTAAGTCAGTGCTTACCGCTTGGGGAAATAGAGGCTGGAAGCTTGGACTATGTTCTGTGCTATCATGATTTGTCTCTTATGGAGCTACAGGACAAAGGCCACTTCCTAAGAACTGTTTGGGTTCCCCCTAGGTTTTCTCACACACAGTTTTCCAAGTAATATGTTTTGAGGGTAGCTTTAATAAATTAACAGAACTGTTGATGGTTAAAATAGAAACACAGAAACTTAGCATTCTCTAGAGGAACTTTCCTTTGGAACTGAGTTTCTCTCAGTTATATTTAAGCTTTTTTATTATTTATTCGCATTACCATAGTGCCTAGAGATCCCCCTGTGTTAGGTGCTGTACAAGCATAGAGGATGGTTTCTGTTCTAAAAAGAGCTTTACAATCTGAATAGATAAGACAGACAATGTATTTTACCTTAAGGCCAGTCAATAGTAAAGACAATTTTCTTTCAATTAACAGTTAACACTGGGGTAGTTTAATCACTACATTAAGCGCTAGATCGTGAAACCAGAAGAGAAGAGAACCTAGTCATAGATAATTATATATTTATAGTGTTTACAATTACATATAATAATTGTGTGGCCAGTAATTTTTTTTTTTCTGAAAGCTGGTAATTCTGTCAGTCTTTAAATTAGAGGGAATTCAGAGAATAAGAAATGACTGAGGCTGTAAAGATTGTCTTATGAGAGAATAACTGACAACTAAGTGTTTTATGTTAAAGTATTTTAAAGCACGCATGTGGATAACAAAATTGGTACCTTTGATTAAATAAATAAAAAATTTATTTGTTCAGCACTGAGAACATGGCCAGCTATGTACAAGGCATAAAAATAAAGACAATCTTTGCCCCCAGAGAGTTTACATTTTAAATGTATATTATTGCAACTAATGTTATAACTTGCACTTGCGTTCAATTAATTATTCAGATATGAGATAGAAGAGCAGGGAATAGTTACAAGCCAGAACCCGACTTGTGGCAACACAATTCTTTTTTTGGAAAGTAAACCCTTTGGGGGTTAGGGACTGTATTTATTATTGTGTCTTGCAGAGCTGAGTACACCTCAGAGCTGAACAAATCATACAATAGTAATGTTAAGTGTCCAAAACACACAGAAGGCGGTATACAATGTAAAATCCAGAGAAAGGAGTATGTTGTTGTTGTTGTTGTTGTTAAATCATAGTTGTTATAACCTTGTGTCTGTTAGGACCTTTTAGGTTTTTAATAATATGCAAGCTAAAGTGTTCGGTCTAGTTTGGGCCCTAGAGAGTAATTTCCCTAGACTACTATCTTCAGCTGAATGAATGTTTACCAGGAAATCAATAATTTGTGTCAAATTATTTTGAGACCTAGAGAGAGAGAGAGAGAGAGAGCGCGCTGGCCAACATTCACAAGAGAGATTGCTAGTGAAGTGGAATGAGAAATGTAATGGAAAAAGAGAATGTTCTGTTCTGTTCAGGTTCTGATTCTGCCCTTATCACCATCGTACCGCATTAAACAATATGACTAACAGCTGTCCTGTATGGTCTGTTCTCTCTGTCAGTCTCTGCAGTGGAGTGGATTTTTTGGAAGGGTTTGGGGGTTTTGCTTGTAATGTATGTGCTTCTCTGTGTTTGTGTCAGTGAAGGCAGGTCAAAGAAGTGTAGTTTGCACTTGGAGCAGAAGGTGGGGAGATTTGTGATGGTCTTTACTACCTGGGGGAGTTTGTTCTACAGTCTCCAATCAGCTCCTGAGAAAACTCTGTTGCCTGCAGTGATGGGGTGTCCACCCCCTACAGGACTCAAAAGGGTTAAAGTGGCCAGATAGGCCTTTTAACGCTACAAGCTGCACCTGGCGAGAGAGCCAGGGAGCAGGGAATTGATTGAAAGGAGGTTCAGCTGTGCAGGAATAGGCAGGGCCTATAATTCCAGGAAGCTGGCAACAGACAGGGGCTGCCAGTGGCACTGGAACATTTTGAATAGTGGGGGTGCTGAAAGCCACCCCCTTCACCCCTATCCATGCCACACACTCCCCAGTGCTGGGGCCGGGAACAGGGCCATGTCTCCAAGACGAGGGGACCTGGACAGGGATAAGAAGGCCAAAGCTGGGGGCGGGCACAGGGCCGGTAACCAGGACCCTGGCTGTGGGGTTGGGAGGCCTGGAAGCAGGACCAGCAGCCAGAATCCTGCATGTGGAGCCAGAAGAGAAACCCCAGGCGTAGGACCCTGCATCTGGGGCCAGGAGCGGAGCCCGCTTGTGGGGCCGTCAGATGGGGTGCCACATGTGGGGCTGGGAGCGGAGTCCCACGTAAAACCTTGGGGTGCTGCAGCACCCTCCACCCCCCTAGTTCCTGCACCTATGGGGGTTGGTGCTGGGAAAGGGCAGTCACTTCCTGGGAAGAGGGAGGAGGGTTTGGAGCTGGTACACAAGGAGAGAGCAGGGGAACCAGAGCGGTAGGAAGCAATCCAGGGAAGGAGCAGTGAGGGCTGGGAGAGGAAAGTCCGGAACTGCTGGATGTAGGGACCCTAGACTGGATCCTGGAGTAGAGAGCGGGCTGGGGTTCCCCTACTAGCCACCAAAGACGTAGCATAGACCAGTGGAGCAGTGAACGGGAAGACTGGGGTCACTCTGGGAGTGGCGGAGAATTGAAGGACTATGAAAGGGGGAAACACTGACTGACCTGGCCAGAGGGCTGAGTAATGAAGTGGACACTGCGGTTCCTGGGATGAGAGGAGCTGCAGACCTGTGAGAGAGATGGTGTGATGGTGTGTGAACACAAGGAGCATTGAACTCAATCTCATGATTGTTTAAGCCAGTTTTATGATTTTTGGAGGGCCCTTGTTCATGATTTTTTAATGCTTGGGATTGGCCATGCTGTGGTTGTAAAGAGCGATAAAAGTGCATGTGACTAAGAGTAATGGTATGAAATTAGTATATGGAAAATTCAGGCTGAATATCAGGTAAAGTTTCCTGAAGTGGAGATCTTAGGTCCCTGTTCCAGTGTTGCTAACTCTCACCATGTCAAGTTATGTGATTATGGCTCCTCCTGGAGCCCGTCTCTTCATAAGCTCAGAAACTCCAACCTAAGGTAATTTTGCAGCACTGCCCAGCAATTCTGATTGGCTGCCTTCTCCACTTCCCCGCCTCTTGGGGAAGAACAGCCAGTCAGAGCGGTGCCAGGAGTCAGCAGCGCTCTCCCCCTTTACTCACCTGTAGAACCAACAGAAGGGAGGGGATGGGAGGGATGGAGGGTCAGTAGCTGATACTCTTTTCACAGGAGTAGAGGAGGAAGCAGAAAAACTCCAGCAGCTCAGCATGGCTCTGCTCCCTCCTTTGAAAAATGAGTCTGCCCGTCATACCTCCTCTTGTCTAATCCTGCAACACCAGGCCTTGGAAGGAGGAGAAAGGAACCCCCACCAACTGCTTCCCCCAAGACTAGGAACAGAGGTCTCGAGTGCCTCTGAAGCTGCCCCCCAGGCTTTGAAGTGGGAGATGAAGAGCCTTTTACATCTGCAGGAGGAGCTGAGGTGGGGGTGGCAGGAAAGGGCCAGAGTTGATGTGGGACTTGGGATAAATGGAGGGCTAGGAACACTCAGTTAGTTGTGGGGATGAAGAAGGACTGAACTGAGGTAAGAATGGGGCGTATACATACTTAATTGAGGTGTAGGTCGAGGGGAGTAAGGGGCATGGAATTATTTAGAATTGGAGTTTTGAGGTGTGGGGGAGAGCTGCCATATCAGACAGCATTTCATACAAACCTGGGTCATTTGATGTCTGCTGGATCTGCTATGAGAGTGCCTCAGCAGGGGGTGGGGAGGGGGAATTTGTGTGAACTAGTAATACAGGAATTGTCACATTCACTTGGGGATGGGCAGGAGTTTAAAAATCAAGATAGACCCCTTCCCTCCCCCCGCAACCCCACAATATAATCTTTTTATATAATTAAATCATGATTTTGGGGCCAATGTCATTATTTTTTCTGGGAGAGGTGACTCATGATTTTTGAACTTCGGGGGTTGGCAAAACAGCCATCTTCTAAAGACATAAGCACATGCTTAATATCATGCAAAGTGAGTCGTTCCATGTATGTCGATGCCAATACTCAGTGCATCAAGTTAGTGAAGCACATGTGTACAGCTTAGCAGGAGCAAAACTGTCTTTGAAGGAAAGTGGTGAAAGCTCTTATCACACGGCTCATTTATCTTGCACTGGACAAAGCACTAGAAAATATATGGGAAGGAATGACCCTTCGTGACCTGGGCTTTAGACTAGGATATTTAACACTGTAGGTCTTTTCTCTCTCTCTGATTTCTATAATCTCTGCACCATCTCTGTCAATCTGCTAGGGATTCAGGTGAAGAATGCTGCAAGTAGCTTGAATAGGTCTTCTGCGTAGCCCCCACTTCAAAGGACTGGGGTTCTGGCATGGTGTTTTCAATGAGGGTACCTTGACCGTGCAATTTGTCTTCTCTTGCTTGGTCCGGCAGCCCCCTAATTTGTTGACCTCCTAGGCTAACCTATTTTCTCAAGGGTTTGGTAGGGGTAAATGACTGGGAAAGAAGAGTCTTAGGGCCTAAGCCCTTCCTGTGAATTGCAGAGCATCTTCAAGAGCTTCAGTGAAAGCTGTGGGTTCTCAGCAGGTTTTTGGCACATCTCAACATTCGGCAGTTGTACTGGGCAAATTGTGGAGGGGAACTGTGGACTTGGATCCTGTTGTTCATTGTTTATATATTTTTAAGTGCGCCTAGACTCATAGACACATTTAAAATATATATATATATAAATAGCCTTTGTTACCGAAAGAAAGGTAGAAGTAAAGTAGGTAATATGTGATATATAATTGGAATTACCTTTTAAGTACAATGGGATTTTTTAAATCTTCCTATTAGGAGCCAGTGGGTTTTTGCATAAGCATGATCTGTAATTTAAGTGTTGTTTATTGAAACAAAAAATAAACTTAAATGAGCTTCACAATCTATGCACTGGACACATAATTGTTAACACAATTGATAATACTCAATCATGTTTTAAATGAATTCATACTTGACTTATATTAACCATCTTATAAAGATCCCAGACAAATGCAAAAATTGAGTCTTTTTAAGGACATTGTCAACATAATTAAGCCAAATATTTACCATACTATAGATCCCATTTTCCAGGTCCCACCTTTTGGACTCCCTAGCTTAGGTACCTACTTTTTTTTAACTGACCCTGGCATAAGAAAACTTAACCCAAAAAACTGGGTACCAGCTTCTTTTGGGTAACCTCTAAAACAAATGGTGCCCCTCTAATTTCCTTCCTCTTTAGCACCATTGCTAAAACCTTCTCTATGGCATAATCTTCTCCCAGTCTGACTACTGTAACCTCTACCTCTCTGAGTGCTCCCCTCAAGTCTGTCCAACATGCTTCAGCTAAAATCATCTTCCTTGCTTGCCATTACGGTGTCCTTCCCTCTCACTCATGAATTTCTACACTGGCTTCCAGCCTCTTTGCATCAAATTCAAGTACTTTATTCTAACCTTCAGGGCTCTGCATAGCCCTCCCGCAGCCTGCATCTCATCTCTTGCCTCCTGTTACTTTGCAGTGCGTTGGACCTAGATTCACTTGTGCTGTTCTTGTCTCGAGTAGCTCCATGCTAGGCAGCCTCAGTGTCTTTTCTTCAAATCCTTGCTGCTTGCTGCTTCTGACAAGTGATCTCCCTCCCTCTTACCAGTCATCCCTCTGTCAATACTGCTGTCCTAATAATTTACTAAGTATAAAAGCCAAATCCTAAAAACTAAAAGAAACTAAAATTGTGCACAATTAAAGCCAAACTCGTGACCTTTTCTTTTCCTCACTCTTGTCCCTCCCATCCCTTCTTCCCCACATTTATTGCCCTTTTTGCTATTTTAACACTTCATCTCATCTGCACACAGATCATTCAAGGGCTTTTATTCCCTCATGGAGATCCATTGCAGTCTGAGACTCTGTATGGAAGTGTGTGCAGGTGTCCACATGTGCATCTGCTTGTAGCATAAGGACCTTAGGTTTCAATCCTGCAACCTGCTCTGAGCGCTCCTGTGCAGCACCCATCAGCTTCACTGATGGCACAGGCAGGGATTAGCCTCCATGAAGCAATTTGCAGGATTGGGGCCTCTGCCTGTAAATTCTTTGAGGCGGGAACCTTTTGTTTCTAGAGGAGCAGGGGTGGGAGAGTTGAGCACCTCTCAAGTGCCATGCACAACTGTGGTGCTGTAGAAATAAGAAATAATAATAATAGTAAGCACTTTGAATAGAAGAGGACACAAGTGCATTATGAATAAGAGCCAGTGAATATTCAGTTTGTTTGCTTTTTTGTTTAAACAGATAGACTGACAGAAAGCTGCATATCACGGTTTTGTTGAATTATTCCTGTTTAGCATGGGTTGGTTGCAAACAACTCGGTCCCCGGTTGGGGAGTATAGGAGCTGAGACTTGCCAGATGGAACAGCTGTCAAGGTCAGACAGATTTTTGTGTGCACGTATGTGGCCAGAATAACCCTGATGGTGTCATTTTTATTGAAACCGTTAATTTCTTTTGATATAGTCTATTGAAAATCTTGTAACTAAAAGAACTAAAATATGTTCTATAAATACCAGCTCACTGGCATCTTTTAAACAAGTCATCATAGTTTATTTTCTGACAGTGAAAACCACATATAACATGGCAAATTATGTAAACTGGAATATCCATGTATGAGATTAAGAGAACAAGCTAAGGGTAGAATTGTCAAGAGAGCAGGCTAATAGAAAGGACCCCAATGTTCATTATTTACAATCCCATCAATCTCTGTCCACGGGCAATGACAGCTGTCCCAAGACAACAGCAAAAGCTACTCAGAAATGCTGAGATGTCAGCACTCTCTGAATGGCTAACCCACTCAGAGGACCTCTTCCTAATGACTTCTCTCTATCAGGACAATGCTTCCTTTATGTAACAGTGAAACTTCCCATTCGGATGTTCTGAGTCCTGTTCCCTAGCCGAAGAGCAGTATGTAGATTTCAACTCAACTGTTAACCACAATAACACGGTCTTGACATTAGTGTAAGTCCTCAAAGTTCTTTTGACATTGCAGTTTCCTTTCATGACTATCAAATATTGTAATAGTTTAGATATTATTAAATGTGTGTGTGTGTGTATGTGTGTGTACACAACATTTACAAAGAGATATATTTTGTTATTAAAACAAATAAGTCCTTGTTGGTATTTTTAAAAGGCAGAGGTAGAAAAACAGGACACTGATAACATTCTGAGACAACATTAAAAAAAAGTAAAACTCATTCAATTTGTATAACTGAGCACAAAGCTATTGGATCATCATATTTTTGAAGTGCAGATGCAGGCAAAAGTTATGGAGATAAAGATTGCATAATCTTAATCTCTGATACACAGTCCAGTTAAGGCTGACCTGGGATTCCCAGGCTGATATCTGTCCTCTGGAATGTCAACAGTCTGGTTTTTTGAAAGAATATGGCATTTTTAATGTGATGGTTTAGATATAGAACTAGAATTATTAAAAGGATTTGTGTTTCATTAAAGTTATCATAACTGATTCCATCTGAAGCCTGGTATAACAGCAATTATAGTCTCCATCCCCTTCTTTCATGGGCCATGGGAAGAACAGGATTGACTGCATTACCCTCAACATACATGTTTACTTGCAGTTCTCCATAAAGACAATGACTGTAATTAAATCTGATGCTTCAGGGCCTGAGCTGGCCCCCTGCAGGGGTCAGGAAGGAATTGTTTTCCCTGATACACAACTGCCCAGATGGATTCTGGGTTTTTTTAGCTTTCCTCTGAAGCGTCACATATTGGCCGGAGCTGAAGACAGGAGATGGGTTGAGTGGACCGGTTTTCTGAGGTGGTACAGAGAATCCTCTTAGATGCCTGGCTGATGGCCTGCTCTCATACTCAAGATCCAACTCCTCACACGGTTTGGAGTTGAAAAGTAATTTTTCCCCAGTGACCAGAGCAGGGGCTGTTCCAGGCTAATGAGAACACCTGACTCCAATTAACCTGCTAAGAGTCAGGTGAGGCTGTTAAGCACCTGACTCTAATTAAGGGCCATTTGATGCTATAAAAGGGCTCCCTCCAGTCAGGCCAAAGGGAGCCAGAGGAGAGGAAGTGTGTGAGGAGCTGGGAGCAAGAGACACAAGAAGCTGAGAGTGAGTAGGCATATTGCTGGAGGACTGAGAAGTACAAGCATTATCAGACATCAGGACGACGGTCCGGTGGTGTGGACAAAGAAGGTGTTGGGAGGAGGAAGTAGCCGAGGGAGCTGTAGGTGTCATACAAGTGTACCAGGAGGCACTCTAGACAGCTGCAGTCTACAGGGCCCTGGGCTGGAACCTGGAGTGGAGGGCAGGCCCGGGTTCCCCCCAAACCTCCCAACTCCTGATCAAACACAGGAGGAATTAACCTGGACTGTGGCTTCTAACAGAGGGGAAGGTATCTGGGCTGTTTCCTGACCCACCGGGTAAATTTGTGACGTGAGCAAATCCCCCAGTAAGCGCAGGACCCACCAAGGTAAAGGAGGAATTTTGCCACAGTATGTATTTAAAACATATTTCAAGACTGTGCCCCAGGCAGAGCAGCAAACAGGTTTCTTCCAGACAGGAGATAAGATGTGTATCTCTGTCAGATGTAAATTAAGCATTGTAAGTCAATACAATGGGTACCTAATCTGCACATGGAACCAACAGGAGGATGTGAAACGAACAGGGAAGAACAAACAGGAGGGCATTTCAAAGGGTCACTGGACTATAACTAGGGGACAAGAAAGACATTTTGTCATGCATTCAAAGAGGGAACCCCTTTAAGGGCATGGAATGTTCATGAAAAATTGGATCCTGGTTTTGACTGAGAACCAGTGGTTCAGTCAAAGGCTGAGTCATTGGGAGAAAATCTCCTTTATTAAATATGAAAAATAACTATTGATAAGTGTAGACCTTGGATTTCATTGTTTGTTTGTTTTATATGCGTAACCATTTCAGTTTTCACTTATTATCCTTACTTCCTGTCTCTTAAAACTTGACCTTTGATGATAAGCTTATGACTGTTTTGCCAATCAGGCTGTTTGCACACTGTCTTTTTGGGGACAGCTTACTTGTTAATTTCCATGAGTTTCCAATGACAGGAGCTGGACACCACAAGGAACACTCAGAGGATTCAGGGATTGCTGTGTGCCTATCACTAGAACGCACAGAGAGGCCAGGTCTGGGGAGACCCGGAAGTCAGTGCTTGTGTGGCCACAGGCTACTGCTTTCAGGGAGCAGAGCTACAGCAGGCACAGACAAGACTGTTACAGTCTAAGGGCAGGTGGTGGTGAAGTACCTCACAACCCTGGGTACCCTTAAGTAACATCACTCAAGGACTTTGCGTTTTGTTTTTTTTCATCCTCTTCGGAATGGGGCATGATTCACCTGCTAGGATCATTTGAGCGTATCTCCTTCCTTCCTAATCAGTGTCCTTCCGACAGCTAATCAATACTATTGTAGGAGCCTCAGGCATATGTGGCACCTCGGTCTCTCCTCTTCTCTGCCTGCTGCACATCACAGTTTAGTTTCCTGAGAACTGAAGTGCTTTGGACTAACTAGATCCATTGGGCTCAACATAGGGGTATCTGGGTGAAATTTATTGGCCTGTGACATACAGAGGCTCAAACTAGATGATTTAGTGGTGTCATCTGGCATGAAACTATGAATTGCAAACTACAAATATATATGTATTTATGAAGGAAACCCATATTATTAGTTCTGTATTTATATTAAAACTGGCCACTCTGTTTTATTCTAATTTTTATACCACGCCAGTCATTATGGAATCTACAACTTTTAACAAAGCAAAACAATAAAACTCAAATTAAAAACTTTATTTGGATTTTATATAATGGGCATTCACCTATTTGCCTTTATCTGTCAAAAGGGCTCATACATGCATCTAGTCACATAATAGACAACAACCACTCCAAGAGACTCAGACATAGATGTTTTCTGAAATATACTCAAAGCTACCAAATTTTATAGCGTTAGGCATCTGGGAGTTCTCCTCCGCCACATTAGAAAAGGCGGCCCACTTTGCTTAACGGTCAATAAATTTCACTTTCAGACAGTGGATGTATTTGTCCATTGTTATAAGGTCTTTATTATGAAAAAAAGAGTAAATTACAGAGTAGAGACAAGTCTGCACACTTCCACTTTTTGACAAGAACCATTTCAGATGAGATAATTAGTCAAGAATGTTGATATTAATATATATTTCTCCATATATATGGATCTAGAGCTATCACAAGATCTGTGATTTAAAAACAAATTGTTGAACAGAGATCTAAAAAATTTGGTTGTGGGGACAAGACCAACTCTAATAATACCGAATGATCCATTCGAAAGATTCAGGTCCAGATATAGTTTCAAAAGAGCTTTTCAGATATACCTAAATTCAGTGTTTCAGTGTCTCCACATCCTTGAGTAGTGCTGATGTGTCTGACTTTTTCCTAATTTTATCCCAGAGTCAACATTGAGAATGTGGTTTGACATGAGCCTAGGAAAATGAGCTGTGGTTGGCCACTTTAGTTATTGCGTTAATTAAGATGTCTGTAAGCACCACTTAGCATCTAGTGTAGAAAAAGACAGTAGTGTTTAAAAATGTTAGCTTTCTATGGTTGACCAAGATATTAAATCCCATCTAGACTAAATGGTATTTAAATTTTTTTTATTCAACGTGTGTCACCTAACATTTTCTGAGCAAATCTCATTTTCCTATCCTACAGATAATCAGTCTGATTAAGTGTTTATCTACACTATGCTGTAGTGCAGGCTACAGGGGTGTGAATTGCAGAGTGTACCAAAAAGTCTCACACTAATTCCTCCGTGTGGACATTGGTGGCGCAAATGAGATACCTTTTAGCTGGTGCTTGCAGCATCCATGTGAAGGAGTCAGAGTGGGACTCTTTGGTGTGCTCTACGATTCACATCCCCATAGTGTGCAGCACTGCACAGTGCAGACATAGCAGCTGAGTCCCACAGAAAGGAAAGACTGTCATATTCAGAGATTATAAGGCTGTAAACAGCAGCAGCTCCAGGCACCAGCACTCCAAGCACGTGCCTGGGGCGGCAAGCCGTGGGGGGGCACCCTGCCGAATCCTGCGAAGGCGGCACTCAGGCAGCCTTTGGTGGCTTGCCTGCGGGAGGTCTGCCGGTCCCGCGGATTTGGCAGCAATTCGACGGCAGGTACGCCGAAGCCACAGGCCTGGCAGACCTCCCGCAGGCAAGCTGCTGAATCTGCGGGACCGGGGACCTCCCACAGGCACGCCGCTGAAGGCAGCCTGCCTGCCATGCTCGGGGCGGCAAAAAAGCTAGAGCTGCGCCTGCCCATAAGGGCCCATTTTAATCATCTAGTCTGATCTCCTGCATAACGTGGGCTAAAGAAGCTCAACCAGTAATTTTCACCTCAAGCCTGTAACTTCTGTTTCACCCAGAGCATAATTTTTTTTTAAAGATATCCAGTCTTGATTTAAAAACTTCCAGTGGTGGAGAATCTACCACATCCCTTGGTAAAGTTGCTCCAATGGTTAACTACCCTCAGTGTTAAACATTTTCACCTTATCTCTAGCCAGGATTTGTCTTGTTTCGTCTTCCAGACACTGAATCTTGTTATGCCTTTTTCTGAGAGTAGATGACACTTTAATCTGACAGAAATCTTTTCTCCATGTATGTACTTGTAGAGAGTGATCAAGTCACCTCTTAAATGTCTCTTGAAAAAATGAAATAGATTGACAGTTTGTAACCTCCTGCTATCAGGCATGTTTTTCAGACCTCAGATCATTCCTGTATTTTTCTGAACCCTTTCCAATTACTCAACAACCATTTTGATGTGTGGATGTTAGAACTGCACACAGTAATATCTCACTATATATCATATACAAAAGTAGTACCACCTCCTTACTCCTGCTTATACATCCAAGGATTGCCTTAGCCATCTTGGCTACAACATTGCATTGGGAGCTCATGGTCAGTTAGTTACCTGCCACAAACCCTAAATCATTGTCAGTGTCATAGTATTCCTGGACACTTATAAGTGTGGCCTACATTTTTTATATCTAGAAGTATGACCTTGCCTTTGGTGGTGTGAAAATGCTTGTACAAATGAGCCCACCTTATCAAAACAACAAGGAGTCTGGTAGCTCCTTAAAGACTAAGAGATTTATTTGGGCATAAGCTTTCGTGGGTACAAAACCCACTTCTTCAGATGCAGGTTTTTTACCCACGGAAGCTTATGCCCAAATAAATCTTAGTCTTTAAGGTGCCACCGGACTCCTTGTTGTTTTTGTGGATACAGACTAACATAGCTACCCCCTGATACTTGACACCTTATCAAGCGATCCAGGTTGATCTGTATAAAGAACCTATCCCCATCATTACTTACTACTCCACCAATTTTTTCATCTGCAAACTTGACCAGATCTGATTTTATATTTACTTCCAGATCATTGATAAAGATATTGAATAGGATCAAGAACAAATCCATGTAGAAACCCCCCCTAGAATCACCACCATTGGATAACTTGAAATTCAATGGAAGGTGACTTCTGTTTTGAGAAACCGTTTATGTTATTTTAACTGTGCGTAAAATCAGTGCCAAACTTCATTTCCTGTATTTCAAATGATGTAATCAGACTAATCAGAACCACGGCTTCTAGCTTTGATTGATAGTTCCTGATTATAGTTAATACGAATAGTTTCATATCCTCCAGAGCCACAGCCAGTCTGCATAAAAAGTCATGTTTCATGGCTGTGATGTCAGAAGAGTGACTGGACTGACCCTCTCACCCTCAGTTGAGTAAATAAAACAAAACATGAAGTTGTAGCTGGCGAAAGGTTTTAAACACATATGCCTCTGGCAAT
Organism: Gopherus flavomarginatus; assembly: GCF_025201925.1. Classification (NCBI taxonomy): domain Eukaryota; kingdom Metazoa; phylum Chordata; order Testudines; family Testudinidae; genus Gopherus; species Gopherus flavomarginatus. The sequence continues at coordinate 356,134,369 of NC_066617.1, forward strand.
TTTCAAATTTTACTTTGGTTTTTTAGAAGCTTAAATGTGACCTATGGAAACTCCCTGTCAAGCTTATTTTAAAACATACTACTTTACTAGTTGGTTTTAAATAAAAAAATATCAGCTAGAGTAGCTGGATTTTCCAAAGCAAATTAAACTTTTTCAAATTAAGGCCACTTTAATTCTGAAAGAGGGTATCTACACAGTGGTTTAATGCAATCTAACTAATCCACTTTATATTCACAGTGTTAGTCAATTTGGATTCATTTTCCAAAGTATCCCATATAGATTAGCTCAAATTTATAAAGTGATATTGTTAGTGTGGATTTTACAATCTAAGGTCTCACCAAGGGACCTACCTTCCTCCCCTCCCACCCCGATTTTATTCTTTTCTCTTTGCTTGTTCAGCACACTTTAATTTGTTCTTTGTGATTCCTCTTCAATCCATTTCCTATGTTATTGGTGTTATGAGTGATTTCCCATTTCAGGTAGTATAAAGCTTGGCAGAGGCCATGTGTTCAGCACTTTCCTGCTCTGTAAGGTGATTGTCCACACTAGTGATTGAGACCAGTGGAATGTGTCAGGGCTTTTTTTTTTTTTTTAATAAATCAGTGCATCTATTTTTGCTCAATTAGTGTTTTAAGGGTCCAGTCCCATTCCCCCACCCGATCTCTGCTCTCTCACAGACATAGTGGGACCTGACCACAGGTTTAGCTGTGGCACAATGGATGTTAATGCTGGGCCCCTGCTTAAAGGTTCTGCACTTCTCACATAGCATGGAGCTGGGCTTCATGGGAACTCCCTGCACTCAGTTCAGCGCTGGCTGTTGAGAGAATGAGGATGGGACAAAGCAGAGAAGGCAAGTTGGAGGTATGGGGGAGTTTGAGTGTGTTGGACAACCAGGCAGGGATTAAATTGGGCCAGGTGAAGGTCTGGGTTCAGGTTGGTGCATCCTTGACGTGAATACATCAACCATTCTCTATAACATAGGGTTGGAATGAAGTAGCCATGGGATCTACAGCAGTTCTGAGGATGCAGAACAGCTCTGCTCCCTGGAGGTGCAAGAGAAGATACTTTCCCCATCTGGCTCCTGCAGTACTATCACATTACTCGGTCACTGAGCTGAGCTTAGGGTCTTGCTCCAGAAGGGACTGAATGAGCAGTTTTTAATATATTTGCATGGAGCAGAGAAGAGACTTGATTTGTTTCCCCAAAAGATATTAAATATGTCATTAAACAAGCCCACACCTTTCTGGTTTCCTTCCCTATTTGCATTTCTTTCCTTCTCTCTCTAACCCCTTTCTATCTTTGGAAAGATTCTCTTTAACATCTAAAAAGAGCAGGAGTACTTGTGGCACTTAAAGACTAACAAATTTATTTGAGCATAAGCTTTTGTGGGCTACAGCCCACTTCATCGGATGCATGCAGTGGAAAATACAGTACATTGTTTCATGTTCTCTGTGTATATATATCTTCCTACTGTATTTTCCACTGCATACATCGGATGAAGTGGGCTGTAGCCCATGAAAGCTTATGCTCAAATAGATTTGTTAGTCTCTAAGGTGCCACAAGTACTCCTGTTCTTTTTGCGGATACAGATTAACACGGCTGCTACTCTGAAACCTGTCTTTAACATGTAACAATCTACTTGAATTCTTTGAAGGGGGTCAACAGTCACGTGGACAATGAGGATCCAGTGGATATAGTGTACTTAGAGTTTCAGAAAGCCTTTAACAAAGTCCCTCACCAAAAGCTCTTAAGCAACGTAAGCTGTCATGGGATAAGGGGGAAGGTCCTCTCATGGATTGGTAACTGGTTAAAAGATAGGAAGCAAAGGGTAGGAATCAATGGTCAGTTTTCAGAATGGAGAGAGGAAAATAGTGGTATCCCCCAGGAGTCTGTACTGGGACTAGTCCTATTCAAAATATTCATAAATGATCTGTGAAAAGGGGTAAATGGTGAGGTGGCAAAATTTCCAGATGATACAAAACTACTGAAGATAGTTAAGTCCCGAGCAAACTGCAAAGAGCTACAGAAGGATCTCTCAGAACTGGGTGACTAGCCAATAAAATTTCAGATGAAATTCAGTGTTGCTAAATGCAAAGTAATGCACATTGGAAAACATAATCCCTACTATACATATATAATGATGGGGGCTAAATTAACTGTTACCACTCAAGATAGCGATGTTGGAGTCATTGTGGATAGTTCTCTGAAAACATCCACTCAGTGTGCAGTGGCAGTCAAAAAAGCAAACAGAATGTTGTGAGTCATTAAGAAAGGGATTGATAAAAAGGCAGAAAATATCGTATTGTCGCTATATAAATCCATGGTACGCCCACATCTTGAATACTGTGTGCACATGTGTTCGCCCTATCTCAAAAAAAGATATATTGGAATTAGAAAAGGTTCACAAATGGCAACAGAAATGATTAGGGGTAGGGTAAAGCCTCCATATAAGGAGAGATTAATAAGATTGGGACTTTTTAGCTTGGAAAAAAGATGACTAAGGGAGGTATGATAGAGCTCTATAAAATCATGATGGGTGTGGAGAAAGTAAATAAGGAAGTGTTATTTACTCCTTCTTATAACACAAGAACTAGTGGTCACCAAATGAAATTAATAGGCAGCAGGTTTAAAACAAACAAAATGAAAGTATTTCTTCACACAATGCACAGTCAACCTGTGGAACTCCTAGCCAGAAGATGTTGTGAAAGCCAAGACTATAACAGGGTTCAAAAAAGAACTAGATAAATTCATGGAGGATAGGTCTGCCAATGGCTATTAGCCAGGATGGGCAGGGATGGTGTCCCTAATCTCTGTTTGCCAGAAGCTGGGAATGGATGACAGGGGATGGATCACTTTATGATTAACTGTTCTGTTCATTATCTCTGGCAGGGCCACCCAGATGGGGGGGGGGCAAGTGGGGCAATTTGCCCTGGGCCCTGCAGGGGCCCCCATGAGAGTTTTCGGCTGGTCTTTGGTGGCAAGTCCTTCAGTGCTGCTGAACACACCTGGATCGAGTGAAGGACCCGCTGTCGAAGACCTGGAGTGTCTTCTGCTCCGGGTCTTCGGTGGCAATTCAGCGGCAAGGGCTCCTTCCACTCCAGGTCTTCAGTGGCAATTTGGTGGCGGGAGCTCCTTCCACTCTGGGTCTTCGGTGGCAGTTCGGCGGTGGGTCCTTCACTTGCTCTGGGACCCACCACCAAAGTGCCCCGAAGACCTGGAGCAGAAGGACCCCCGCAGCCGAAGACCCCAGGCCCCCTGAATCCTCTGGGCAGCCCTGCTCTCTGGGGCACCTGGCACTAGCCACTTTCAGAAGACAGGATATTGGGCTATATGAACCTTTGGTCTGACCCAGTATGGCCGTTCTTATGTTCTTATATTCTAAATCATTAGCCAGCATCTTCGCAAAGAACAAAATGAAGGCCAAGAAGTAGGAAAGGGGGAACAGAAAGAGCTCAGCAGTGTTGCCGGTTATTAAAGAATTCTTATACTCAGCCCTGAATTTCTGTGTCATTTGAAGGAGCTGCAGACTCAGAAGGAAACCTCAGACTTCTTGCTCATGGGCTACTAGGGAAAAGGCAGCTTCCTTCTCAAGGCCACAAGTGTCTTATCTCCTTCACCATGGTCACTTCTATGCACTCGGTATTTTTGAATTGTATAAATGGGGGGAATTCCTGCCAGGTGCAGAGCACCTTCAACATTCATTCACTTTGATGGAAGTTAAAGGCCCATAGTGCCTTGCATGACCTCGTTTATCATCTAATCATTAAGCATATATGAATTGCACCCTTTATAGAGTTGTTTATTTTTCTTTCAGCACTCGTGCCCCCTCCCCCCAAAAAAGAGGAAAATTGGGATCATTAATCTCAATTAAGGGAAATATCAGACATTGATTTCCTTCCTGTGGCTCCTCATTATTCATACATACGTATTTTGGAGGGAAGTGCACAGTGGCGTTGGAACAGTTTTTATAGTGGGGGTGCTGAAAGCCATTGAACAAAACTGGAAACTCTGTATATGGTGAAAACCACTTCAAGCTGTGGGTGCTGCTGCACCCCCAGAACCCCTAGTTCAGCACTCCCTGGGAGTACATAAACAATCAGTAATGAGGCAGAGGATGAGATCCGGTATGATACTTTTTCACTGAGCAGGTCAAAGTTCAAGTCCTATACATTGTTTTCCCCACAAATCTTTTTGTTGCTCATTGTTTTAGCAAACACCAAATTCATCTTCCTACACTGAAAGCAGATTTTCCTATATTGTGCAATTAGCAACAGTCCTTCAACCCGATCCCCATGTGCGTGTGTATGCATGCCTCTTTACCTATTTATGGATTTTCTTGTTAATTAGTGGTTCCCCTTTTTTTTGCTGAATGGTGCACTGGCAGCTGTCCCTTTGAATAAAATATAGCTCCTTAGTTGCATGGTTTTGATGTGAAACCAGATGACGTCGTGCAGTTCAACTGTCAATATTTGCTCTGAGTTTTTGCTAGAGATGGACTTGACACACAGCATCTGAGTGTCAAAGACCTCCATGTTCAAGTATGTTCACATCAGAGACTTTGGTTTGGCCCATTGTAGAGGCTGCAATGTTTGAATCCAGATTTGCATTCCCATTTTGAGCTCCAAAAAGTTTCTGGGGATCTGCCAATCTCCCACTTTTAGGAAATGCAAATGTGTAAGATATGTGGTATTAGCCCCTCACAATATTTGCTGTAAGTGAGATTAGTTTAAAAATGTGCCATAGAATCATCCTAGAGCAGGGTTGTTCCATTCAGTGTATTCATGGTGATTTCTAAACCTTTTATAATTTTTGTTGCTGTCCTCTGGACTCTCTCCAGTTTATCCACATCTTTATTAAAGCGTGGCGCCCAGAACTGGACACAGTATTCCAGCTGAGGTCACACCAGTGCTGAGTAGAACATGATAATTAACTCAGGTGTCTGACATACAACGCTCCTTTAATACACTGTAACGGGACGCAGACTCACCCGGTGGTGCCTCCTGCAAGTTGTCGCAGGGAATTAGTTCTTTTCCAGTCTCAGAGCACCTTCTGCAGGCCTGTGTCCCGCTGCCACTGGCCCCATGTCCCTCCCAGACACCGGTGCCTTTTTATCTGGGGTGCTGCCCCCAGAAATACTCTCACACTCTGCCTCTGGGTCTCCTCTCTCTGGGGAACCCCCAACCTCTAATCCGCACCTTGCCTCAGTCTGGGCTACTGCCAGTCATCACCAAGCCCCCGCTCCCTGGGGCAAACTGCAGTGTAAAAACCATTCATCATAGGCAAGGGGGGTTGGACCTGCTGCCTTCCTCTTCCTCCCAGTAACTCTATGGGCCTTGGACCAGGCCCTGCAGCCTGGAGAGTTGCCAGCCTGGAGCTCCCCTGGCTCTCCCCAGCCCTTCTTCACTCCCAGCACCCTTTCTGTAGGCAGCCAGGCCCTGCTCTCTCCCAGCCTAGAGAGAGACTTCTCTTGGGCCTCTGGCTCACAGCCTTCTTATAAGGGCCAGCTGGCCCCTCATTAAGCCAGCCACAGCTGTGGCTGCTTTCCAATCAGCTCAGCCTTTCACCTGCCACAGCCCTCTCCCAAGGCTGTTTTAAGCCCTTCAGGGCAGGAGCAGGGTAACTACCCCGCTACATACACCTTGGGGGGAGGGATAGCTCAGTGGTTTGAGCATTGGCCTGTTAAACCCAGGGTTGTGAGTTGGCAGAGGACGGCACCCTCCTCACGGATCCGGCGGAGATGTGCGAGAGGGCCCGGACCTTCTACGCACACCTTTTCTCCCTGGAGCCGACCGATCCTGCCACTCGCAGAGTGCTTTGGGACGGGTTCCCGACGCTCAGCGCAGGCGACCGGGACTGGCTAGAGCTACCTCTCTCACTGGCCGAGTTCTCAGAAGCCCTCCGTGCATGCCCACCAACAAGTCTCCGGGCATGGACGGGCTGACCGTGAAGTTCTACCGCGTGTTCTGGGACGTCCTCAGCCTGGACCTGGCCAGCGTCTGGGCCGAGTCCTTGCAGGGCGGGGTCCTCCCTCTCTCGTGCAGGCGAGCTGTGCTCGCCTTATTGCCGAAGAAAGGGGACCTCCGCGATTTATGGAATTGGCGTCCCGTCTCGCTCCTCAGCACGGACTACAAAATCGTCACCAAGGCCATCTCGCTGTGGCTGGGGGCCGTGCTGGAGGACATAATCCACCCAGACCAGACCTACACCATCCCGGGCCGTAGCATCTTTGATAACTTCTATCTGGTCCGGGATCTCTTGGAGCTTGAGTGTAGGGATGCTCTGTCATTCGCCCTCCTGTCCCTGGATCAGGAGATGGCGTTTGAAAGGGTGGACAACGGGTATCTCCTGGGCACTCTGCGAGCGTTAGGCTTCCGGTCCCAGTTTGTGGGTTTTCTCCAGGTGCTGTACGCTTCCGCAGAGTGTCTGGTCAGGCTCAACTGGACCCTGACCGAGCCGGTCAGCTTCGGGCGGGGAGTGCGGCAGGGGTGCCCACTCTCGGGCTAGCTGTATGCGCTGGCAATCGAGCCCTTCCTCTGTCTCCTCCGCAGGAGGTTGATGGGGTTGGTGCTCTGGGAGCCGGAGCTGCGGCTGGTCCTGTCGGCGTACGCCAATGATGTGCTCCTCGTGGTCCAGGACCTGGGCGACTTGGCACGGGTGGAGGCCTGCCAGACTGTGTACTCGGCAGCCTCCTCCGCCCGGGTCAACTGGGTCAAGAGCTCTGGCCTAGTGGTCGGGGACGGGTGGCAGGCGGGCTCTCTCTCCCCCACGCTTCAGGCCATCTGGTGGAGCGTGGGTCCGCTGCTCTATCTCAGCGTTTACCTTTCCGCCACGCATCCGTCTCCGCCGGAGAACTGGCAAGGTTTGCAGGGCAGGGTGGCGGAGCGGCTCCGGAAGTGGACAGGACTCCTCCGGTGCCTTTCCCTTCGAGGGAGGGCACTGGTGCTCAATCAACTGGTCCTGTCCATGCTCTGGTATTGGCTCAACACCCTGGTCCCGGCCCCGGGTCTCCTGGCCGACCTCCGGAAGGTGGTTCTGGAGTTCTTTTGCCCAGGACTGCACTGGGTCCCTGCAGGGGTACTCCACCTGCCCCTGGAGGAGGAAGGGCAGGGCCTGAAGTGCCTGCGCACTCAGGTCCACGTCTTCCACCTCCAGGCACCGCAGAGGCTTCTTTATGGTGCGTGTAGTCCAGCATGGAGAGTCCTGGCGCACTCCTTCCTGCGCCGCTTCCGAGGGCTCCGATACGACCGGCAGCTCCTTTAGCTCGATCCGAGGGGTCTTCCACAAGACCTCTCCAGGCTGCCGGTCTTCTACCAGGACCTCCTCCAGACCTGGAAGCTGTTCTCTGCGATCAGGTCCGTGATGGCCACCGAGGGGGCAGATCTCCTCGCGGAGCCTCTGCTACACAACCCCCAGCTCCGTGTGCAGGTGGCGGAGTTCCCCCCAGTGTGCCAGAGGTTGGTCCTGGCGGAAGCTACCAGGGTCGGAGACCTCCTGGACTACGACCGGGGAGACTGGTTGGATCCCCTGACGCTCGCTCAACGCATGGAGGTCTCCAGACCTTGTACTCCCCGGCGCTTACTCCAGGAGGTGGAGGCCACTTTGCCGCCCGCTGCTCGGGCCTACCTCGACCGGGTCCTGCGGGAGGGCATGCTCCACCCACCCCCACCCCAAGCCCTCCGGACCTTATCATCGGGCCCCTGCCCCGTAGACCCGATCGGCCCCCCCGCTCCTTCTCCGCAAGCCGGCTGCACGATCTGCAGCCGGTCTGTTTTCAAACCGCACCAAGGAAACAACTCTACACGCTCGTGCTCCATACCCTCCACTTCCTCACCCTCGTGTCCCGCCCCGGTACAAAGTGGCGGGACCTCCTCCCACCTCTGGAGGGTGAGGAGCCCCGGTGGGCCAGCCTATATTCTGCCCTGGTCCTGAGGCCCGCTGGAGATATCAGTTGGCGGCTCCTCCATGGCGCCGTGAGCACGGGCATGTACTTGGCGCGGTTTACCCGTCCCAGACACCTGCCCCTTCTGCGGCATGAGGGAGACCCTGGCGCACGTTTACTTAGAGTGCACCAGGTTGCAGCCCCTATACCGGCTCCTCACCAATCTCCTGTTGTGTTTCTGGCTGCACTTTTCCTCTCACCTCCTTCTCTACACACTCCCTGTCCGTGGCCCCACAACGTCGCGGGACCTCCTGGTCAACTTCCTCCTTGCCCTGGCTAAAATGGCCATCTACACGACCAGGGAGAGGAGGTTGGCCAATGGAGACTCCGGTGACTGTGGGGCTTGTTTCCGATCCATGGTCCGTTCATGTATCTGGGCGGAGTTCCTTTGGGCGGCGTCCACTGGCTCCCTTGACGCCTTCGAGGAGCAGTGGGCGCTGTCCGGGGTTCTCTGCTCGGTGTCCACGTCAGGTTCCCTTCTTATGACCCTTTGACCACACTCCTGTCCCTGTTCTTTTATTAGTTGTCCCCCAAAATCAGTGGGGTTCTGAGGTTGTGTGGGTCCTCCCCTTAGGCTGGGGGGGGAATCCTTTAGAAGCCCGCCCACTTCCCGGAAACCCAAAAGATACATACACCTTGGGGGGAGGGATAGCTCAGTGGTTTGAGCATTGTCCTGCCAAACCCAGGGTTGTGAACTCAATCCTTGAGGGGGCCATTTAGGGATCTGGGACAAAAATCTGTCAAGGACAGTACTTGGTCCTGCTGTGAAGGCAGGTGACTGGACTTGATGACCTTTCAAGGTCCCATCCAGCTCTATGAGATAGGTGTATCTTCATATACATACACCTTGGAATATTAGCTCTCCTCACCCCCACTACATCACATTGTGGACTCATATTCAGTTTATGATCCACTAAACCCCCAAATCCTTTTCAGCAGGACTACTGCCTAACCAGTTATTCCCCATATCATGGATATTCAAATAAGTACTTAATAGATATTTTTTAAGATCCAAAGGGATCACATTATGATCACTAGTCTGATCTTCTACATAGCATAGCCCATAGAATTTCACCATGGGACTGGTTCTGGTTGAGTTAGAGCACATCTTGCAGAAAAATATTCTGTCTTTATTCAGAGACTCACAAGTGATAAACAAGCTACCGCATCCCTAGATAAAGTGTTCCAGTGGTTAATTGCCTTTACTGTTTTTTTTGGTTTTGGTTTTGGTTTTTTAAAAGAACCTTATAGGTGGTCTGAATTTGTCTAGCTGCAACTCCCAGTCGTTAGGTCTTGTTACACCGTTGTCTGGTAGATTAATATCCAAAATCTTCCCCATATAGGTCCCTCTACTTGTAAAGAGGTGCTCATGAGCAATCCATAGGCTTAAATGTGTTTATACAGAATGTTTGTGAAACAGTTTTAAAGGGAAAACAAATTGGATAAAACTTAATGGCAAACTGTTGATATATTTGTGGACAATTCACTCCATCTTCTTTGCTCTCTTCCCCTCAGCCCCCCAAAAGAGTATCAAATGGTGATCAGCCCATATTTAATTTGGCTTTTCTGCTTTCCAGCTTTCAGCCTCCTGTTAAATAATTTCCACCCTCCTCCCCCGAGATGGCGTTTACGTTGGATTATGATTTCCATGGTAAATCATGTTTTGTTATCGAATGAAAATGCAGAACAGAAGCAGAAATCAAATGATGCTTTTTGCTCACATAAACTAACAGCATCGATGAGGCAATAAATTTCAATGAAACATAATTCATAAATACAGCCGGGGTCTGGTTTTCTGTCACTGGGGAAAGTAATTAAAATGGAGCTCTCATAGATATAAATTTGGAGTAGTCAAAATTTTCCTACTGTCACTGCATCTATCTTTTTGTTTTTATGGATGGTGCTAAAACAAAGGGGGCTTGTGTATTTAAACAAGTCTGCTTCTTGACTAAAGCATGCCACCCATGATAATAGTCTCCCTAACAAGCCCAAGTCACAGGAATATTACCATTTACCATGAAGTATATGACCAGGGCTATTTGTACCTATAGCTGCTGTAGTAAATGGTATGAACACACGCTTAACAGCAGATGTTTATAATTATCACTGGCCCCATATACATTGGCATCCTACTGGTTCAGGTAGGAGTCAACCTTGGTTCACCCCAAACTGAGTGCCTGATTCCTTTGCACAGACTGCTAAAAGGCATTTGATAGTTTGAAGACCAACAAAAATGATCATGGTTCTGGGGGTCTGATCCAGCTTCAGAACTTCCGTTGGCTAGAAAGGGGAGTTGGATTGGGCTCGTATTTAGGAGGAAAACTTTTTACAATCAAGATTTTGAAAAACCAGAGCAGAAACTTTGGCTCCTAAAAAAATGAGGAGTCCAGTGGCACCTTAAAGACTAACAGATTTATTTGGGTGTAAGCTTTCATGGGTAAAAAACCTACTTCTTCAGATGCATGGAGTGAAAATTAAAGATACAAGCATAGATATACTGGCACATGAAGAGAAGAGAGTTACCTTACAAGTGTTAACAAGGCCAATTCAGTCAGGGTGGATGTGGTCCACTCCCAATAATTGATGAGGAGGTGGCAATACCAAGAGAGGGAAAATTGCTTTTGTAGTGATCCAGCCACTGTCAGTCCCTATTCAAGCCCAAATTAATGGTGTTACATTTGCAAATGAAGTGCAGCTCTGCAGTTTCTCTTTGAAGTCTGTTCTTGAAATTTTTTCGTTGAAGGATGACTACTTTTAAATCTATTATTGAATGTCCAGGGTGATTGAAGTGTTGTCCTACTGGCTTTTGTTTGTTACCATTTCTGATGTCTGATTTGTGTCCATGTATTCTTTTACATAGAGACTGTCCAGTTTGGCCAATGTACATGTCAGAGGGGCATTGCTGGCACATGATGGCATATATCACATTGATAGATGTGCAGGTGAATGAGCCCCTGATTGTGTGGCTGATGTGGCTGGGTCCTCTGATGGTGTTGCTAGAGTAGATATGAGGACAAAGTAGTCAACGGGGTTTATTACAGGGATTGGTTCCTGGGTTAGTGTTTCTGTGTTGTGGTGTGTAGTTGCTGGTGAGTATTTGCTTCAGGTTGGTGACACTATATATATAAAATTACAGATACAGGCATATATATACTACAAAAATAGTTGCTTTGTATATAAAATATTTAACAAACTTTCTTTAAAACCTTTTGCAAAAACTCAGGCAAAAGCTAGAACAAGAGAGTCTCTAGGAAACCCCATGTGGCATGCTGTGCTAAAGAAAGAAATTGCACTAGATATCACATTGTTTCACACTGCTTGCAAGTCAACGTGGTCAACGTTTTGACTGTCCCTCTCTTCAGACCCAAATTTATCTTTGCCCAACTTTCTGCTCACCAAAAACACTGGGCCTCACATTGGAGAATTAGAAACTGCTACTGAAGGAAATTATTCCTGTGTTGTTTTCACTTCCTTCCTCCTCTGATTTTACAACCCCAATTTGTTCACATCACCTCCCTCAGATTTGGTTTGGACCTGGGAGGCAGTACTCTCTTTACCTTGTTCAGGGTAGGGAATCTCTCTCACCCACTGTGTGTTCATAAAGTGCCTAGCAAATTGGGGCCATGATCTCAGTTGGCAGCTCGAGGTGTAATATAAATCTATTTAAATACAGCCAAAGGCAAGGTCCTACAATGAGGAACAATGAATGCTAAAGGATGTGTGGGAATCAATTATTCTGAAAAGGGCCTAGGGGTCATGGAGAATGACATACTGAACAGGAGATCCCAGTGTCACTAAGAGGGCTCATGGGCTTAAATAAACAGAGAAATATTGAGTAGGAGGAAGAAGTTATTAACTCTTCATACAGTATTGGTGAGACCACTGCTGGAAAATTGTATCCCATTCTTGTGTCTCCCCTTTTGAAAGGTTGTGAAGTTGGAAAGTATTCAGGAAAGAGCTACAGGGATGATTCGAGGTCTGGAAAATCTACCTTAAATGGAGAGAGAAAGAACCTCATTCAGTTAACTTATTGAGCAGATGGCTAAGAGGTGACTTTCTCTGTAAGAAGATTTCCAACAATGGAGGGCTCTTTAATCCAGTTATAGAGATATAACAAGATCCAGGCTGGCTTTAGGCCGATTCCCCCGAATCCCTGTAATCGGGCCCCGCTCCTAAGAGGGCCCAGCGCCTTAGGCACCTTTTTCATTAAAAAAAAAAAATTGACCTACCCGGCGGCAGTCCGGGTCTTCGGCGGCACTTCAGCAGCGGGGGGTCCTTCTCTCACTCTGGGTCTTCGGCGGCAATTCAGCAGCAGGGGGTCCAGAGCGAGTGAAGGACCCCCTGCCACCGAAGTGCCACCAAAGACCTGGACCGCCGGGTATTCAAATCGGGCCCTGCAGTTCCTAAAGCCAACCCCGACAAGATCCAGTGACAGAAAGCTGAATCTCGGGAGGGTCTGGAGATAAAGCAGAAATTTTAAGAGAGAGTGATGAACCCCTGAAACAATTTACCAAGGGTGTGGTAGATTCTCCATCCCTAAAGTCTCTAAATAAAGAACTGTCTTTCTAAAATATATGCCTTAGTTCAACCAGAAGTTATTGGGCGTGATACAGGAATTACCGAGTGTTATGCAGCAGGTCAGACTAGATGTTCATAAAGGTTCCTTCTGGTCTTAAAGTCTATTAACCTACGTAATAGCTTGATGCCATTTTATATTATGTTCCAGCATAACCACTTGCATACACTAAACATCTATTCCCAGTGTTGATGATGCTGACACACCTGAGTAAAGTGCTTTGACAGCTGGGTGAAAAGTTCTACATAAGAACTAAGGGTGGTTATTATTCTCATGTAATTAGGTAGGGAGATTTTCCCCCATTCTCCACTCCTAGCCTAAGCTTCAGTTACTGATCTTATTATTAACATGTGCTCCCCTAAAGAATTCTAGTTCAAAGATCAGACCAGAGCCTGCCTCTCTTTGGCAACCCGCAGTACTCATGGAATTGCTTCAGTAGTAGGGCTGCTGTAATTCCCATGGACTGGACTATATATCCTTGGTGGAGTGAGTGAAGGCCCACAGTTCAGAGTGTTGGAGTGAGTGGAGCACAGGAGGTGAGGAGCACACTTTAATTAACTCTTTTACTCTGTGCAGCTCAAGGAAAAAATAAATCACAGGAAGTTGTTCTAGTTTGGTTAATGAGGATGAACCAGGAGGCTTCTGCAATAGTAAGACTTCTCCCTGCATATGGTGGCCTGCTGAAGAACCAATATCGGCAGCATACTTACGGTGCCCCGGTGATTACAGACAGATCCTAAATGACAACGGGAGACAGAGTAACACAGTGTTTGTTGGAATGTTCCAGTTCTCGGCGGCTGTTACTGAGCACATTGCTAAGCGCTAGAGCAGTCAGAGTCCCTTTGTCTGTCATACGGTGGATTACACTTTGTTTTGCTAGGCATGTGGGATAGCTGTCAGTCATATGCACCAGAGGTGTATGCAAGTCTGAGGAAACTATAGCCAGCCACAGAAAGAGAAGAGAGGTTTCAGGTGCTAGTAGACCTTAACATTCACTAGGGATTTTCTTAAAGGATAAATTTGAGGAAAATGGAACAAATATCTGCTGCCTGTGCTAACATAATGTTTTCAGAAATTATAGAAGTGGGTTTAGAAGCCACTTTATTCCAGTAAATCCTGCATACTTACTCCGGCATTGCATGGTGCAGGTGGCATTTCTGTAGGAATAGCGATTATTTAGAGAGTACAAGCTAAAGTACCATAAATTGGGTTCATTGTAAAGTATAGACTGAATACTGGGAAAGGCTCCCTGATAACAAGATCAACTAAATCATGGTATAGTCTCCCAGAAAGTATAGTGGGAACTGCATTGCTTGTAACAGAGAAAGGAAGCTCTTGCAGTTAAGGTAATGGACTGGGGGTCTAGAGTCCTGCATTCAATTCCTTTCTGCTGCAGACTTCCTATGGCATCTTGGGCAACTTATTTAAGCTGTCTATGCCTCATTTCCCTATCTGTAAAATGGGAATACATTTCCTTTCTCCTACTCTGTGTCTAGTCTATAATAATAAATTATTATCACACCAGTAGAAAATATACTCTGGGAGATAGGCTTGCAGTGGCCAGGGGGATGGACTAGATAGTAAAAATAGCCCTTTAACATTTATCATCCATGGATCTCAAGGCACTTTACAAAGGTGGTAAGTATCATTATCCCCATTTTACAGGTGGGGAAACAAATGGCCTCGCCCAAGTCTACCTAGTGACTCAGCAGCAGCTATGTGAATAGCATCCAGGATTCTCAATTCCTGGCCCTGTTGCTTGGACTACACTGCTTCTGAAAAAGGAGACCTGACCTAATTCCAGTGATAATGATAAACAGTCTCCTTACAGTGGGCCTAAGCGAGCTGCATAAAATCAATGAATAAGCCTATTTTCCCATTCCTGTGCAAGAATTGCTCTGTGCAGATATTTTTTTCTGAGCTTGATAAGTATTTTATTTACATAGAAACGTCTTGGCTAACGCCCACAGTAAACATTAGGTGGTAGTCAAAACGCTACCACATCTATTATCGCAGGGAGTGGGCTGAGAAATTTCTGCTTCTGCTATGAACAGACCTTATTTTATTATCTTTGTCGTATACTCATCATTTGTATTTGGTGAGATGAATAATCCAGTTTGAGATGATGGTTACCATTAATTAAGGGTGCCCAAGTCCGAGGGCTTTGTATTTATTTTACTATGTATTTTAGTACATTTCATATATTTTAAAATTAAATTTACCATTAAAAATGCTCATATCACAATTATTGCTAAGGAACGGTGTGTAGCCAGTAAATCCTGAGTCTGGGACAAAGCACAGCACAAGTTATGTTGTGTGTTAGAGCTCTAACAAATAAATAGGAGTGTGGAAGGCAGCAGTGCTGTGACCTGGGGCTGCAGTGCCACTCAGGTTTGGCTCAGCCAGAAGTGGCTGGGTGGTGGCCTGTGTACGGGGAGACTTTGGCAAACCAGTAAATTGCCTGAAAACAGTATGGCTTATTGTTAAAGACAGCCTAGTCAGCAAGCTGTTAAGAGCAAGTCTCAGCTTGACCAAGGCCCTAGGGGAGGGGGGTTTAGGGTGTCACTGAAAGGGCAGCTTGACCCCGCGTCCTTCCTATAAGAATTGTGCTGAAGTTACTGATACATGGGTTTTCAAAGAGTAGGATATGCCCCAGGAATGTCTATTGAGCTCTCAAGGCTGCAAGTTCGGAAAAACCCCACACTTGGTTAATCAATAATCAGAAGGAACCTCTTGCTTGAAACTGCTTACTTAACAAGGTTTCTTTAAGGGACATGTCATTCTATTACTAATGTATAAATAAGGGGAAAAAGCTTGAGATAGGTGGGACTCGTTTGAGGGACTCTTCGGGACTGGCCTCTCCCTCTGGATGCATCTTGTGTTCCCCACCGGCAGACGGGCTGCCACTATATCACTCGAAAGCCACACTCAGCTTTCGTAATTATCAAAGGTTGGAGGTGTTTTACTAACTTGTTGCGGATGCGTGTAAGTGCTTGAGACTAGTAAAATTTAGCTTTAAGTGAAAGCACTCTTGTGTTGTCCTGTTTGTGCCAGCCAACTATCGGTTGGATGCCCGTGTTTCCCCTGATTTATTTCCTGACACCTCCTCGCACAGAGTAAAGTTACCAAGAGTTTTGGGTTTAAAGACCCCTGGGTAACAGCCTGAATGGACCTCCCCCCCAGCTCTGTAACCTTTGGTGCTGTATGTCTATCACCAAGCAGTGCTATGGCAACAGTGCAGTCTAACAGAACCAGGGAGCCAAGAGTTCTAGTCCTGTTTCTGCCACCAGCTTTCTTTGAGACCTTAGTCCCAAAGGACTTGCATAAAGTTTCAAGTGACTTTATCTTTTGCGGGGCAGAGGGCTTCAGTTTTTGCATGTCTGACTTAAAATTCCTAGTATTTATACAAAAAAGGCAAGTAATGATCCTTATCGTCATAGCTCCTCAAGCTGGGCACTCAGAAATTGAGGATCGTTAAGACTTTATCTCGGTGCCTCAGTTTCTCCGTGTTTAAAATGGGGAAAGTCACACTATCCCCAGTTTTGTAGAATCCTGCGGCAGGAGGGGGCTGGAGCCTACATTACAGTGCATTAGCTCTACCCCAGTAGTACTGCACAGGCAGCTTCGTATTACCATCTTCACGGTAGGGAGGGGGAGTTCAGTGTACTAGGAAGCACAGTGCAGGTGCATGGGCCAGTGGATGGTAATCACTGTTTTAAGTGATCTCCAAAGACTAATAGGAAATTTAAATTGAAACGTTTGAAAGCATAACCATTTCCTAAATTTGAGAACACCTGCAGGAGGAAGCAGGACTGCTTAGAAGGCTGCTGCCAAACTACCGCTTCATGATGTATGGAATGCGCCAGAGAAGTGCTAAGTATTATTATCATTTATTATTACAGCTGCGCAATATCTCAGCCATTCTTTAGTTTACCAAGTCATCTTCTCTCCTCTCACTGCAGCTGTCACCAGGCTGCAGTTAATGTGCTGGGTGTTTGTTTTTTAGCAGTATAACACAAAGAAAAAACAATGGGAATCAATTATATTACATGTTACAGGCTGGGAAAGGGAGAATGTGCCAACAAACTGAAGTTCCTTAACATACAACCCAGTAAGATAATTGGTAAACAAAAGAGAACAAAAACCTATTCCAGAATAAAATAATGCAGGGTATATGTGGTAGGCAAGGGTTAAAAGTTGGTGTTCTAACGAGATATGGAAAAGATCCATACTAATGAGAAATGACCTTCATAACTCATTCCCAGATCCACTGAGTTTCATTTGTGGAATTTATTTTTTCCTATCTCATACTGATCCATCTTGGTTATCACGGTTACAGAGTTATTAATACATCAGATAGTCTTGCTGCAATTTTTTTTAACTTCTTCAGAAAATTGCTTTCCTTACAAAAATCGGTGTTTAAAAATTGTCTCTATTTTTAATTTCCTAGTATTTTATTGCTATAATTATATCTTAATGCTGCTTTCCACCACTGCACCACTTTGCTTGCTAGGATCTCAAAAGTGCCTTACAAGTTCGTGTACAGACTCACACCACTGCTGTGAAATTGAGAGGAGTGGTAATACTTAGCTCTTATAAAGTGCTTTTCATCCCATGGCTCTGAAAGCCCCTTTACAAAAGAGGCATTACTAGCCCAGGTTGGGAAACCAAGGCACAGAGAGAAGTGTCCTGCCCAACGTAGCTTAGTGAATTAGTGATAAAGATAACTGAAACCCAGATCTTCACTCCCAGTGCCCTGCGGTAGCCACCATACCAGTTAAGGTGAGGTACATCTCAATGTTTGGAGGTTTTATTCAGTTCAGGGTCCCTGAGGGCAATGTTTATGTAAAACACCCTGGATCTGAAAAACTGTGCAGGGAATCTTACTAGATTCCCACTGCATGCTGCTTTCAATTAAAAAACTCATATAATATGCAAACCATCTTTCTTCAGGAATTTTGGCAGTTCCCCTCCCACCCCTGGCTGGAATCCAGAAGAGTGGTGATGCACATAAGTGAAGAAAAAAAAGAAATAAAAATCCAAGAAAAGTTCATTTGATTTCATATAAAGAATTTGGTCAGTTCTCATCTGATCGCTTCCAATTTCCCCATCTTTCTCTGTGGCAGGGGAAGAAGTATGGGTAGCTTCCACCCTGCACAGCAGGATGCCAGAATGAGCACAGAGCGCTCATGAGTGAGATATGAAGCAGGGGGCCATCTACTGTGCTGGCTCAGTGAATTATGATGACCTCTAGCCTTCCGACCACATAGTACACGCACAGGTGTCTGCAGCGTACACCAGCCAGGGGTGCACCCTGCTGCCTTTCAAGAGAGCCTTCCTGAGCCAGCCTGACCTGTGTCAGAATGGCAGAGCACTTCACAAACTGCATATGTGGCATCATTGGAATGTAGCCACTGCTGGTTCCCACTTCAGCCACAGCTCAAAGTGAACCTTTCTTCTGAGCTTTAAGCTGAAGTTAACTTTCCCTCCCATTATGTATCTGTTTTTGCACCTCTCTTCATTCCATGGTTTGAGGCAGGGCTGTGAGAGGAAGGCTCAAAAGAATCTGTTCCCTATGCCATTTGCAATCCAGGTCTGACTGTGATCCACAACAGAACCATTCTCATGGAAATTTCCAGCCTCATTTTGCAGGCATGAGGCAACTAAGCACCCAGGTGTGATTCTGATCTCATTTGCACAAGAGTGCAAGCAGGCAGGAGTTACTCCCGAAAGGTATGTCTACACAGCCGACGTTAAAGCGCTGCCAACGTGGCTGCGTAGTTGTGGCTCCAGGTCTGGGAGAGAGCTCTCACAGCTCTGTAATGAAACCACCTCCGCGAGGGGAGTAGCTCCCGGCACTGTAGCATTATCTACACTGCCACTTTGCAGCACTGAAACTTGCATCACTTGCATCATTCTTCACACCCCTGAGTGAAGAAATTTTCAGCACTGTAAGTGGCAGTGTAGACAAAGCATAAGCTTCAGTGGAGTTGCTCCTGGTTTAAGTTACTGTGAGAGAACTAGGCCCAGTGTTTTCAGTACTTGAGATAACAAGAACATCTTTCATTTACAATCCTCATCACTACTTTCTAGAAAGCTGCCGTTAGTATCAGGAATGGGTGATCAACTTGTCCCTGGAAACTTTTGCACCTACATATATCCCAGGTGTGTGTCCCTGGAAACTTTTGCCACCTACATATATCCCAGGTGTGTGAATCTGAGGTCCTATAAACATCAGGATTAGACTCTAACTTGACCACTCTTTGTTCAAACTCTTCTTTAATTCCTTCACTCATCTCTATTCCCTCCTTTATGATTGCCATAAATCCTTGCTCTCCAAACTTCAGTATGCCTGAAAAGTAGCAGTTCATGTCTCTTCACCTGTATCTAGGAACAGAGACCTATAGCTCACATCCTCTGACTGTAAACCCTCCGGGACAGGACCTTTCTCTTCCTGTGTGTCTGTACAGTACCTGTCACACTGGAACCCTGCTCTAAGCTGGGGCTTCATGGCACTATTAGAATATAAATAATATCTTTAAGGCCTACAATTGCAACCCCCTTGTGTCCACAGGATGCTCCTCTTGTCTCTGCCTGGAGCTTTTCAGGATAAGTGTCAGACATTCCTGCAGCTGCCCAGTTGTCAGGCTTCGTGGCACACAATAGGGATTTTGGCTGGTCTCTTTTTTAAATTTGGCTTTTCATTAATTTACTTAGGGCTTGGCTACACTTGCAGGTGTGCAGTGCTGGGAGTTACAGCTGTTTTCGTACAGCTGTGTAGGGAAAGCACAGGAGTGTGGCCACACAGACAGCGACCAGCGCTGCAGTGTGGCCACATTTGCTGCATTTGCAGTGGTGTTGGGAGTGATGCATTATGGGCAGCTATCCCACAGAGCACTTCGTCCCATTTTGGCGCTGTGAGTTGTGGGAAGGGGACGGAGGGGGCGGGTCATTCTGCTTCCTGTCCCAACGCCCCGTGATGCATCGCTTCACATCCCAGCAATCCCTGTTTTTCCGAACATGTTTGGCGCCATCTTGACTCTCTCAGCAGTTTCTGTGCAGCACGATTTCTGGGGAAATGGAGCCTGAACCGCTGAGGAGTATACTGACGAGTCTCGCCACCACATCACGTTTGGCAGCTGAGCTATTCCTTAAGATCCAAAGTGATGAGGAGTCCGACGATGATAGCGAGTCGCCTGATGCGTACGACACGAAATTGCTTCTGGCATTCACGGAAATGCTCAGCACCGTGGAACGCTGCTTTTGGGCTCGGGAAACAAGCACTGAGTGGTGGGATCACATCATCATGGAAGTCTGGGATGACGAGCAGTGGCTGCAGAACTTTCGGATGAGAAAAGCCACTTTCATGGGACTGTGTGAGGAGCTTGCCCCCACCCTGCGGCGCAAGGACACAAGATTGAGAGCTGCCCTGCTGGTGGAGAAGCGGGTGGCTACTGCAATCTGGAAGCTGGCAACTCCAGACAGCTACTGATCGGTCGGGAACCAGTTTGGAGTGGGGAAGTTGACCGTTGGAATCGTTTTGATGCAAGTTTGCAGGGCCATTAATCGCATCCTGCTAAGAAGAACCGTGACTCTAGGGAACGTGCAGGACATTGTGGATGGCTTTGCACAAATGGGTTCCCCTAACTGTGGAGGGGAACCCACCCCACCTAGCATCCGAGTTCGTTAATTGGAAGGGGTATTTCTCTATGGTTCTCCAGGCGCTTGTGGATCAACTTGGGCATTTCATTGACATTAACATAGGCTGGCCAGGAAAGGTGCATGATGCACGCATCTTTCAGAACACTGGCCTATTCAGGAAGCTGCAGGCAAGGACTTTTTTCCCAGACCGGAAGATCACAGTAGGGGACGTTGAAATACCCGTTGTGATCCTTGGAGACCCTGCTTACCCGTTAATGCCTTGGCTCATGAAACCGTATACAGGGAAGCTTGACAGGAGCAAGGACCGGTTCAACTACAGGCTGAGCCGGTGCCGAATGACTGTGGAGTGTGCTTTTGGCCGTTTAAAAGGGTGCTGGTGATCTCTGTATGGGAAGCTAGACTTGGGGGAAAGCAGCATCCCTGTGGTTATATCCACAGGCTGTACCCTCCATAATATTTTTGAAGAGAAGGGTGAAACATTCAGTAAGGAATGGACCTCCGAGGTTCAATGCCTGGAGGCTGAATTTGCACAGCCAGAGAGCAGGGCTACTAGAGAGGCCCTGCACAGGGCTTCAAGGATTAGGGATGCCTTGAGGGAGGAATTTGAGGCTGAAAACCAACAGTAATGTTTGATGCCTTGCGTGGGAGTGAAGTGCAGTGGTTACAATGTTAGTAGGAATCTGTTTTTCCTAAGCTGATTTGCAGTGCCTGTTTCTTTCCTGGGCTATGGTATCTTTGACTTTCTGCAATAATAAAGACTGTTTTCAAAGCCAAGAATTTATTTATTGAAAAGAAAATAACTTTACTGACAGACACACAACATTTTGGGAACCTAAAAGGGCAAGGGGGTGGGGTTGTGAACTGTACAGTCACAGGTTTGAATATGTCCTGTCTGGAGTGCTGTGCAATGACTGCTGCACTTCAGGATGCCTGTACTGCATGGTGATGGGGGTTGAGTGCAGAGGGTAAGGGTCACAGTTCTCAGGGCTGGTTGGTGAACATACAGATGTTGGAGGCAGCTGGTGGTGGTAAGAACCTGGATGCTGGGGAAGGGGGTTTTGAGCTGACATTGAGGCACAAGGGAAAGAGCTTTGGGACGGGGGGGGCAGGCGCGGTAGTGCTCTGCCTGCATGGCTACAAGCGCCTGGATAGAGTCCGCTTGGCGTGCCAGGATGCTTATCAGCTGCTTTGTGCTTCTCTTCCTAGCCGCTGCTTTTCTCTGGCGAATCCTGCTTTCCCTTTCCCTCCAGTCCTGCACTTTTTGATTCTCTCTGGCAGAGTGATCCATAACTGCTTGCAGCAGGTCGTCTTTGCTTTTTCGCGGCTTCTTCTGGAGGTTTTGGAGTCTTTGAGCTGTTGATAACACAGGCATCCGAGAACTCAAGGTTGCTTGTGGAAAGGCAAAAAAGGCAACACTTAACAGAGGCAGCATTGTTTGCATCTCAGACAGTTATTCCCTCACAGTGAAGGAGTTTACAGTCTTCACTTTAGCATAATTTTCCCATACCAAAGAGAGCGCACATAACCCACAGGAGCCCCAAAGTGGTGAGTAAGAGGGACTGATTGCTTCAGGGCTGTAGTGGAGTTTCTAAACTCTGCCAACATTTTCCACGGAAGTTGATCTTGGAAGATATCTCGCTGCTGTGGGTCACCTGGGAAGAGCGGGAGGGTCTTCTGCAGCAATGCAGATTCCGCCCTGGCCCCTATGCAGCTTGCCTGTGTGCAGCAATGGTCCCCCCACCCCTCGCGGCACAGAGGCGCGGACGCGTTAGCCTAACTGGGACAAGGACCACAGTGGCTCTTCCTATAAACTTGCGCAAGCGCATTGCCCACATTCTGGCTGAAACTTTTGAAGAGATTACCGAGGCTGATTACCGTGACGTGATAGACCACATCAATGGGCTATTCCACATCTAGGCATGCATGCATGCAGCCCTAACCCTTCCTCCTCTCCCAAAACATTTCCATCCTGAAAATAAAAGCCGCTTACCGGGAACCTGCTCCTCTGCTTGTCCTTCACCAAGTACCAGTTGCTGCAACTGGCTGCCTTCCTCCTGGCTTGAGAAGAGCTCCTGGCTGCATGCCTCCTGGGACTCCGGGGTGTCACCCCCACCCCAGTACCCTCACTCTCGGTTTCCTCCTCCCCCCCACTCTGCTTCTTCCTTCCCCCCAGCTCTGAAGTGTCCATCGTGGTCCTCGGATTGGCAGTGGGGTCACCCCCAAGTATCGCGTCCAACTTCTTGTAAAAACGGCAGGTCGTGGGGGCAGCGGCGGTTTCCCTCGCGGGCTTTGCAATAGACACTCCGCAACTCCTTCATTTTAATCCTGCACTGCACCGCTTCCCGGTCATATCCCCTTTCCAGCATGGCCTTTGATATCTGCCCATAGGTATCGTAATTCCTACGGCTGGAGCACAGCTGGGACTGCACAGCTTTCTCCCCCTAAACACTGATGAGGTCCAGCAACTCGCCACTGCTCCATGCTGGGGCTCGTTTGGCGCATGGAGGCGTGGTCACCTGGAAAGATTCACTGATTGCACTCCACACCTGACTGAACCAACAGGAAGGGGATTTTAAAAATTCCCGGGGCATTTAAAGGGTGGGTCACCTGAGGCCAGGGCAGTAGAGTTCGAACTGATGAGCAGAGTGGCTGAACAGGCATTCTGGGATACCTCCGAATACCTCTGGAAGCCAATAACAGCAGTTTTGGTGGCCACACTGGCGGAGCAGCGCTGCATCACCAGCGCTGCAGTCGTTATTCCCCAGGCAGAGGTGGAGTACATGCAGCGCTGTCGCCAGGGAGATACAGCGCTGAATGTGCCTTGCAAGTGTGGACGATAATTAAGTTGCAGCGCTGTAAAGCCACCACCAGCGCTGCAATTCTCCAGTATAGCCAAGCCCTTAGTAAAGTTCTATTTATGCTTTACAGATGCAGTATTGTGTGTCGGCAAGATGGGTGCTTTAGAAATACCTAAACTGGATTAGATTTGATTGACAGACAGACATCTGGTTCCAAGTCAGTTATCCTGGTGAGATAAATCCTGTTTATTGTGGAGGGAAAGTACTTGCTCGTTAATTGAGAAAAGTAGTTAGGAGAAGGGAGATTATCACATCTCATAAATGGCTCGAATCCTCAAGTGGCAAGATGGTCATCTGAAAATACATTTAAGTTTATTTTTAGTACCTTGTTACAGTGCTACAGTAATAAAATGCAAAGTACAGGAAGGCAGCAGTTTCAAATGGAGCTTTTAGAGAGAAGAGCTGAAGACTGCTCTTGCAATGTTTCCAAATTCTACCTGCCTGTCCAAACAATACTGGATTAATGTGGAAAACCAGCTTTTTGCTATGAAATATGACTGTTGTATCCAAAAAGCTTTTATCCTACACAAATGATTGTTTTAGTCAGCATGGTGAAAGGAGAGAGGCTTTGAAAGTTGATTACAAATCAATATGATTATTTACTTGTTTGTATTACGGTATCACGTAAAGACGCCCATTGAGATCAGAACCACACTGTGGTAGGCAATGTACCTGCACTTAGTGAGAGATAGTGCTTGCCTCAAGGAGATTACAATCTGTATAGACATGACAGACAAACAGTGGGGGGAAGTAATTACTGTGATCTCA
This sequence comes from Gopherus flavomarginatus, assembly GCF_025201925.1. Lineage (NCBI taxonomy): Eukaryota > Metazoa > Chordata > Testudines > Testudinidae > Gopherus > Gopherus flavomarginatus. The sequence goes on from NC_066617.1 coordinate 356,158,172, forward strand.
GTTTTATAGGTGGGGAACTAACTTGGCCAAGGTCACCCAGGAAGTCTGCAGCAGAAATTGAACCGAGGGTTTCCTGGGTCCTAGATCTGTGCTTTAACCACAAGACCATACCTTCTTCTCTGATTCATAGATGAGAAACAACAAGCTAGGACACAAAAGGGAAGGTGAAATAACGGAGTGTTTCAGGGATCACTTCTTTGAGGAAAACGCTGCTTCTCTTGTGCATTCCTGGTGGTGCCTACTGGTGGAATCTCTCAGGCAGCAGGTGGGAGAGCTACAGGAGGAGGTGGCTAGGTTGAGGAGCATCCGTACCACAAGCAATTGCTGGACAGTGTCCATGTAGAGACAGCTGAGGTAGCTGTCCCAGTTCACAGGACTGCTGACACACCACTGGTGGAGGAGGAGATGGCTCAGGATGGACACTGGCAGCTGGTTACTTCTGGCAGCGGGCAGTGCTCCACCCCTGCTGCGAACCCTCCCGCCGTGGTAATAGGTAACCATTATGCTCTTCGTGATACAGGAGAGAAGGAATCACCCCCTACAGTAAAGGAGGAGAAGCCTCGTACCCCTAAGGCTGGGAGGTCTGCTACCACCACTGAAAATAGGAAACGTAGGGTAGTGGTGGTCGGAGACTCTCTGCTGAGGGGGGCCGGAGGCGCCCATCTGTCGCCCTGACATTTCATCTCGGGAGGTATGCTACTTGCCGGGGGTCTGTATCCGAAATGTTACAGAGGCATTGTCAAGGATTATCCAGCCTTCTGACTACTACCCCATGCTACTCATCCATGTGGGCACAAATGATACTGCGAGGTGTGACGCTGAGCGGATCAAGAGTGACTACAGGGCTCTGGGAGTACGGGTGAAGGAGTTTGGAGCGCAGGTGGTATTCTCTTCAATTCTTCCTGTCAAAGGGAGGGGCGCGGGCAGAGACAGATGCATCATGGAGGTGAATGCCTGGCTGCGAAGATGGTGTCACCAGGAGGGCTTTGCTTCCTCAACCACAGGATGCTATTCGAGGAAGGACTGCTAGGCAGAGATGGCATTCAACTTTTGAGGAGGGGAAAGACCCTATTTGCACATAGACTGGCTAACCTAGTGAGGAGGGCTTTAAACTAGGTTCGATGGGGACAGGTGAGCAAAACCCACAGGTAAGTGGGGAACATGAAGACCAGGGAGATGGGTCGGAAACAAGAGGGAGCGTGGCCTGTAATGGCAGAGAGAAAGGAGGGTCAGGGCAAAACTGGGAGGCAAGATCAAACCAGTATCTTAGATGCCTATAAACAAATGCGAGAAGTATGGGTAATAAGCAGGAAGAACTGGAAGTGCTAATAAATAAATACAACTATGACATTGTTGGCATCACTGAAACTTGGTGGGATAATACACATGACTGGAATGTTGGTGTGGATGGGTATAGTTTGCTCAGGAAGGATAGACAGGGGAAAAAGGGAGGAGGGGTTGCTTTATATATTAAAAATGTACACACTTGGACTGAGGTGGAGATGGACATAGGAGATGGAAGTGTTGAGAGTCTCTGGGTTAGGATAAAAGGGGTAAAAAACAAGGGTGATGTCGTGCTAGGAATCTACTAAAGGCCACCTAACCAGGTGGATGAGGCTTTTTTTAAACAACTAACAAAATCATCCAAAGCCCAAGATTTGGTGGTGATGGGGACGTCAACTATCCAGATATATGTTGGGAAAATAACACTGCGGGGCACAGACTATCCAATAAGTTCCTGGACTGCATTGCAGACAACTTTTTATTTCAGAAGGTTGAAAAAGCTACTAGGGGGGAAGCTGTTCTAGACTTGATTTTAACAAATAGGGAGGAACTCGTTGAGAATTTGAAAGTAGAAGGAAACTTGGGTGAAAGTGATCATGAAATCATAGAGTTTGCAATTCTAAGGAAGGGTAGAAGGGAGTACAGCAAAATAGAGACAGTGGATTTCAGGAAGGTGGATTTTGGTAAGCTCAGAGAGCTGATAGGTAAGGTCCCATGGGAATCAAGACTGAGGAGGGAAAAACGACTGAGGAGAGTTGGCAGTTTTTCAAAGGGACACTATTAAGGGCCCAGAAGCAAGCTATTCCAATGGGTAGGAAAGATAGAAAATGTGGCAAAAGACCAGCTTTGCTTAACCACGAGATCTTGCGTGACCTACAAAATAAAAAGGAGTCATATAAAAAATGGAAACTAGGTCAGTTTACAAAGGATGAATATAGGCAAATAACACAGGAATGCAGGGGCAAGATTAGAAAGGCAAAGGCACAAAATGAGCTCAAACTAGCTATGGGAATAAAGGGAAACAAGAAGACTTTTTATCAATACATTAGAAGCAAGAGGAAGACCAAGGACAGAGTAGGCCCACTGCTCAGTGAGGAGGGAGAAATAGTAACAGGAAACTTGGAAATGGCAGAGATGCTTAATGACTTCTTTGTTTCGGTCTTCACTGAGAAGTCTAAAGGAATGTCTAACATAGTGAATGCTTATGGGAAGAGGGTAGGTGTAGAAGATAAAATAAAAAAAGAGCAAGATAAAAATCACTTAGAAAAGTTAGATGCCTGCAAGTCACCAGGGCCTGATGAAATGCATCCTAGAATACTCAAGGAGTTAATAGAGGAGGTATCTGAGCCTCTAGCTATTATCTTTGGAAAGTCATGGGAGACGAGATAGATTCCAGAAGACTGGAAAAGGGCAAATATAGTGCCCGTCTATAAAAAGGGAAATAAAAACAACCCAGGAAACTACAGACCAGTTAGTTTAACTTCTGCGCCAGGGAAGATAATGGAGCAAATAATTAAAGAAATCTTAAACACTTGGAAGGTGGTAAGGTAATAGGGAATAGCCGGAATGGATTTCTAAAGAACAAATCGTGTCAAACCAATCTGATAGCTTTCTTTGATAGGATAACAAGTCTTGTGGATAAGGGAGAAGCGGTGGATGTGGTATACCTAGACTTTAGTAAGGCATTTGATACGGTCTCGCATGATATCCTTATCGATAAACTAGGCAAATACAATTTAGATGGGGCTACTTTAAGATGGGTGCATAACTGGCTGGATAACCGTACTCAGAGAGTAGTTATTAATGGCTCCGAATCCTGCTGGAAAGGTATAACAAGTGGGGTTCCGCAGGAGTCTGTTTTGGGACTGGCTCTGTTCAATATCTTCATCAACGACTTAGATGTCGGCATAGAAAGTACGCTTATTAAGTTTGCAGATGATACCAAACTGGGAGGGATTGCAACTGCTTTGGAGGACAGGGTCAAAATTCAAAATGATCTGGACAAATTGGAGAAATAGTCTGAGGTAAACCGGATGAAGTTCAATAAAGACAAATGCAAAGTCCTCCACTTAGGAAGGAACAATCAGTTTCACACATACAGAATGGGAAGAGACTGTCTAGGAAGGAGTATGGCAGAAAGAGATCTAGGGGTCATAGTGGACCACAAGCTAAATATGAGTCAACAGTGTGATACTGTTGCAAAAAAAGCAAACGTGATTCTGGGATGCATTAACAGGTGTTTTGTAAACAAGACACCAAAGTCATTCTTCTGTTCTACTCTGCGCTGGTTAGGCCTCAACTGGAGTATTGTGTCCAGTTCTGGGCACTGCATTTCAAGAAAGATGTGGAGAAATTGGAGAGGGTCCAGAGAAGACCAACAAGAATGATTAAAGGTCTTGAGAACATGACCTATGAAGGAAGGCTGAAAGAATTGGGTTTGTTTAGTTTGGAAAAGAGAAGACTGAGAGGGGACATGATAGCAGTTTTCAGGTATCTAAAAGAGTGTCATCAGGAGGAGGGAGAAAACTTGTTCACCTTAGCCTCTAATGACAGAGCAAGAAGCAATGGGCTTAAACTGCAGCAAGGGAGATTTAGGTTGGACATTAGGAAAAAGTTCCTAACTGTCAGGGTAGTCAAACACTGGAATAAATTGCCTAGGGAGGTTGTGGAATCTCCATCTCTAGAGATATTTAAGAGTAGGTTAGATAAATGTCTATCAGGGATTGTCTAGACAGTATTTGGTCCTGCCATGAGGGCAGGGGACTGGACTTGATGACCTCTCAAGGTCCCTTCCAGTCCTAGAGTCTATGAGTCTATTCCTGTTGAAGTCAAAGGAAGTTTTGTGGGTATACAAATGCAGATCGGACCCCTTGTTGCTTGGAGGAGTGTACAAAAGGCTATCTTTGCTGTTGACATGATAATAGGGAATATTCAGCAACAACTCCATATGATTTAAATTTAATGAGGCTTGTGGGTATAGAAATGACTCATGCAGTGAAATGTAGCAAAGTGTAAGCTTTGTGATGTTAGAGACCAAACAATTGGTGGGGCAAATCATGAAGGCCTTACATGGTTTTTACTGAGCTCTATTCAGGCAAACTCCCAGTGACTTCAATGGGTGATTGCTTTTGTAAGAACAAAGTTAAAACTGAAGGAGATAACCCACAGATCTGTGCCAGTGAACCTCCCTTTACAAGGTGAGTAGAGGAGTTTGGGAATAAAACCAGATCAGAAGACAGGTATAGAATAGGAGACAGGATTTTATCCCAGTAAGTAATTGTAATGATAGCATTGTGAACATAGTATGCAACAGAGCTGGGGGGAAACGGAAGGGAGACAATTCAGCTTGTCAAGAAATGTAGTTATTGGCAAAGACGAGATGCACATGCAATCGGAACAGGAGACGAGCAAAATATTACCCTTATTGAATTCAATAGGAGTTTTGCCATTGATTCTCAATGGGCCCAGGATTCAAGACTGTTGAGTCTTATTCCCAGCTCTGTCACACTTTGTGTCCGTGGGATATTTTGAAATCCTTGGGTGAAGTGCACGTGCGTGTGAGACAGAGTTGTGGAGAAGGCATCGCTGAAAGGTTCTGAACTCCAGAGTAGCTGACACAGAGGGAGCTGCTTTGGCAAATTTAGTGCTTTAAGAAAGTCAAATGTGGCCAGGATTAGTGCAGAAGCAGCTGTTTTAACACCACAAGGAAAGAGGGAGAGAGAATAAATTTAAGTGGCTGGCCTGTGATATGTTCTGATGATGGATCAGCAGTAGGATACAATACAGGCAGGAGGAGGAAAAGGGCTGCAAGATGGTGAAGAGAAATAGTCAAACTGAACTCAAAACAAATATTTTATCTGCAAATGGTATCTGTTTAATCTCTCTGTATCTGTCTTCATCCATGGATTGCAATAGATTGGGCCTGATGTACCCAAGAAAAAGCTAACTGCTATGAGGACCAGATCCTCAGCTGGGACTAAATGGGTGAAGTGACATTAAAATCACCGCAGTTGCACGCATTTACATCAGCTGAAGACTGGCCCATATAATTGTGCTACTAAATGTTTTTGGTTGAGTGAACCTGGATTTTTTGCATCAGAATCAATGGCAGTTCCTGGGAAACCTCCTCATTTGAAGCCAGTGAAAGGTTCATGTGAACTACCCTGGAACCAACAGTTTCAGCAGCCTTAATGTCATGGCTTAAATCAGCAATTCTGATGCAAGCCTTGAGTAGTCCAATTTTTCAATTATTATCAGAACATCTGATTGCTATTTTGAATCGTTGGATTTGAGATAGTTTATAAAATCACACAGAAACATGAAACTCAATATCTTCTGGCACCCAAGATTTATTCCTGGAAACACTCATTAACCATTTAAACCTTGCAAAGCCATTATTGTAACATACATTAAACTTCATCTTCAGCCTGAGACAGATGCAGTAATATCTGCCATGTCCTTGGTACTGATGTGTAACAGAGTATTTTGAAACCATCTTGCAGAATAAATTTAAAAAGCACAATAGATGCTAGCAGGGCTGTCCCTTCCCATATGCAAAGTACGCAGCTGCGTAGGATACCAGGAAATTTGGGGTAGCAAATTTCCTGGTGTCTTGCGCAGCTGCGTACTGCTCCAGCCCCTGCCCCGCCTCTTCCCCATGGCCCCCGCCCCTGCTCAGCCCCAGCCCCGCTCCCGTTCCACCCCTTCCCCAAAGCCTCCATCCCTGCCCCGCCTCTTCCTGTCCCTGCTCTGCCCCAACCCTGCCTCCACTTTCCTGAGGACTAAAGCAGGGCTGGGCCTGCACTCACCAGCGGCAGGAAGTGCAGCGTACCAGCCCCAGCTGCACTGCCGGTGAGTGCTGGGGGATGGTTACCCCATCCCCCAAGCCAGCCCCCCCGACGGAGGCCTGGGGCCCCAACCCAGCCCCATGCGGGGAGCTGCGTAGGGCCCCAGAATAGCTAGGGATGGCCCTGGATGCTGGCGTAGTTTTGAGGAGCGGTGCAAACATAGCTAGCCATGTGGTATAGAGTAACGCTACTGCTTTGACAAGGGACGATTTATTTTAGGCTGTCAGACATTGTGCACTTTGCTGGGAATGTCACATAGTCAAGCAATGTTCAGGCTGCAAGAAGAGGTAATTGCCAACACCTCTGGAAATGCTGGACCCCTTCTGTGTGCTGCCCAAAGGATCAGCACTGATGTCGGCTTCAAACACATTAACCATTTGCAACAAAGGAGCTGAGAAGCAACCAGTCTGAAAGCAGATGGGCAAAAGAGAGAGACAATCATTGAAAGTGGTGGAATAGGATGATTTAATTTTTTACATGCAAGTCGTGGATACTGTATGTTTTATTTCTGAGATCAGGATTGGGAGGTGTTTTTGTGTAGTCTACTTAAACTTCTTATAATTCTTTTACTGCAAGTGTTTATAGCGGGCTTATCACTGTGCTTTCTGATATTCTTGGGCTGAAGCGCAGCTGGGTCCGAATATCCCTGGGCTATTGGAAATTTGGGTTCTGGATCCAGCTTTCTGATCAAAGACTTGGGTTCAAACACCATCTGATCTTCAGAGAAGTCTGGATCTCAGCTACTTTCTCGGACTCATCTCTACTCTAAAACCTGCAGGCCAAAGAATAAGGCTGATTGCTTTACATTGAAGTATGTCCCTGCGGAAATCAATATGAGAATGAGAGTAACACAGATGTGTCTCTCTTTCTGTCATGCCATCCTTGATGATGTGAGGGACTACTCCCCAAAAGATACTGTCCATACTCATTCCACCAATGACTGGAATTGCTACAGTGTGTAAAAGTTTTTCAGTGATATAGACCCACTCACTGCAACAGGAAGTGATCTTTGGCCAAGAAACATTTCAGTTATTGATTTGTTTTAATTTAAAAAAAAACCTCTACAGCATACATGGACAGAAGGCTGTAGATACAAATCTATTTGCATTGTGAAACAACCCATGGAAAATTGTAGCCCTATAGATAGCTAAAACATGCTCGTTTCCTGGTCAACAAGGCTTCAGATCCATGATATTTTCATACAAAGAGGCCAAGTACTAGTAGCAAAGTGGAAGAGAAATGATGACTCCTTTGATTAAGAATGGGAAGAGGGATGGTTTCGTGTTGAAAGCTGGAGAGCAACAGTTAGAAGATTTTTGTTTCTCTGCTGCTGTGGGACACAGCCCTCCTTTGAAGGTCTGCACAATCCCCAAGCCCTCTGGTGCAGTAGAAGTGAAGGGGGACTTCCACTCATCCTCTCTGGGAAGCTCCAGCCTTGGTCCCAAAACAGGAAGTTGTAGGGCCAAGTTTGTGTCCCATGTTTTCTGTGCTTCCTTTGTCCAAGACCCTTTTCACACCAGGCTACATCTGGCTCCTCACCTCCCAAGCCCCTTCTGAGCCTTCTCCCTGGAATCCTTTCCAGGCTTTTTCCATCAGGGAGGCTCATCACAGGTCTTGCCTCTCTCCCAGGAACTGGGCAAGCTTTAGACAGCTTCTCTTCCCAAGAGACCTTTCTGTTAGGCCTACAGTTCTTATGCAGTGTGTGAACCACAACACCTAGGATGCCATTGATCTTGGAGAAAACCAGTTACAGGCACTTGTAGTCTACCTTTAACGGGACAGCACACCCTGAGAGCGCTCTGCTCCCAGAGACCTGGCTGAGCCCAATTCTTGTAGTGCTAAGAGCAGGATGCATACATTTTCCATTCACCTCTGAAGCACAGACCCACTTAGAAAGCTGGCCGCTCATCTGGTGGCAAGATTCAACAGCGGCACAGAGAGAACTACCCTCTTATGTCTAGAAGGGGCTCCACATGAAACCAGGCTGAGTCACTTCTCTGGGGCAGTTCAGGGATGTTTGCACTGCCAGTATCTGTGCATCATTACTTCTGTGACCAGACGGTCTCCAGGGCTGTCAGTCTGGTATGTTTCATTACATTGATTCTCAAAATAAACAAGAAAAATGTATAAACCCACAACTGAAAAATAACGTAAGCAGCTAAGATGAAAAGTAAGGTACAGTAGGACACGGCTCGCTTGGGAATTTTTAGTGTTGTGTCAATATTGCTTAAATCTAAATCACATTAAATTCCTGCTGCACAGATACATTCATTACTTCTACAGTGTTTATGCTTTATTTGCTGTCAGTTTTCCCTTCCCCCTCCTTCTATAAAAGTGTTCCTTAGGTTCATGAATCGGTGGAGTCATCGGAAGTCTCTAGATATGAATTTAAGCCAAACCCTAAGGGAGACGAGTGTGGCATTTGCACACCCTATTGACATTTAAAACAAAAGTCAAGCCCTGAAAACATCACGAAATTGTGGGTTAGATTCCCTTTTGGTGCCTGCATAAATTAGCAGTACTGTCATTCTTGTCCTTTAATGCTACTTCTGTATCTATGTGGAAATTCATATGAACGGCACTGGCCCACCAATGTCACTTGCTGTCAAAGATGAGGAATAATTTCACATGGGCTGACGCTATGTAGTAGGAGCCTTTTCAGGACTGAGCTTTAGGAGCGACTGTTGCAGATGACATTGCAGACTTTTAAAACAAAGGACAACAAACAATCTTGCCAATGTAAGTGTTTTATAGTGTAGGTGCCATTGGTTGGTTCATCTAACCTTTCCCGGTCACTTGTCAAAACTGATTCCAAAGCTCAAGAATCAGATCTATTATATACCTTATGTTAGATTTTGGGCTCAATCCTGGACTTCAAGGGCAGCAGGGCAAGATCCTCAGTACAGGATGGATCCCCAAAACTTCCTTATGTTGAGTAGAACCTGACTTTGTGAGAAGCCCATTGAAATCGGTGCAGGTGGATTGCACAGCACTATTCAGTGTCAGTATCAGAATCTGCTCCTATGTAAATAGCTATCAAAAAACCTGTTTGTGTTGACCTCTAGAGAGAGTGTGGAAACTGTTTACACATGGTTTACTTCAGGTTGACTAGCATGGGTAGTGATATTAGTTTGGGGTTTTCTTTAATGTTGCAGCCTAGATAAGGACCTCAGGATTTTAAGGGAATGTTCTGTTTTTTTTTTTTTTAAAAATGGTTCTAAGACAGTTTGGCTCCATCTACGTTAGTTGGCCAACTCGCCCAGACAGCATTCTTCAGCCATAAATCTCACGGCAGTTTTGCAAAGCACCAGTCTTCCCATTTTCCAGGTGAAGAAACTGTTGGCAGATCTACATTGGAAGCACTACAGTGGCACAGCTGTGCCAATGCAGCTGCGCCACTGGGGTGTGTCTGGTGAAGACGCTGTATGCCAATGGGAGAGCACACTCCTGTTGGCATAATTACTCCACTTCCACGAGAGGTGAAAGCACATAGCACCAGTGTGGACAGCGCTTAGTCCGCTGAAACTTGCATCGCTTGGGGCATGTCTTTTTCACACCCATGAACGACATAAGTTCGATCAACTTAAGTGGTAGTGTAGACTTGCCCTGTGTCACAAAGAGGTTCAAGTGGCTTGACCACCAGCTTCTCAGTGGCAGAGCTATTAACAGGATGCAGGCCTCCAAACACTAGGCCTGGAGGGTTATCCACTGGATGGCAATACTCTGGCGCTGTTAGAAACCAGGTGATCTGAAACAGAGTTGAACAGAACTACCTGACTTGGCATGAGCCTCATTGTGGTTGGGTCCAAAGACAGAATATGACTTTGCACGCCTGGAGCAGAAGGTCAGAAAAGGCACCTTCTTAAAAGGTGACTGACATATGTTATATTCTTTCAATTCAATTCATTAACCTGTCTGAGGGTACGTCTTCACTAACGGTCGTATCGGTGGGTAGCAATCGATTTCTCAGGGATCGATATATCACGTCTCATCTAGACGCGATATATTGATCCCCGAACGAGCTCCTGTCGACTCCGGAACTCCACCAACGCGAATGGCCATAGCGGAGTCGACGGGGAGCTGCGGACGTCGATCCTGCGCCGTGAGGACGGTAGGTAACTCGATCTAAGATACGCAACTTCAGCTATGTGAATAGCATAGCTGAAGTCGAAGTATCTTAGATCGATTTCCCCCCCTAGTGTAGACCAGCCCTAAGTGAGGATACTAATAATTCCCACCTGATTCTGTCTCTGTATTGATTTCTTACAAACCATCACAAATGTGGTTACAGGACAGAGCACAAAGAAATACATCTGCAAGGGCCTGATCCTCAGAGGTGCTGCACTCTCAGGAATTGAGGGCACTCCGTGTCTTGCCAAATCAAGCCCAAGATCACAAGAGCTGTGAAAAAGCCTGTTTAGCTGGTAAAAATGTGCTGTGGTAACAGTATTGTACACTAATATATCTGCTTCTCTGAGGTTATCAAAACACTTTGCAAAGCGGGAAAGAGGGGAAGAAGGGGTTATAATACTTATTCTCCTTTTACAGATGAGGGAAAAGGAGGCACAGGAGTTAAGTGACTTGGCCAAGGTCTTGCAGAGTCAGTTTGCTGTTCGCAGCTCTAGGCAATGCTGTGTCCCTGATCCTGGGGAGAGACAGGTCACACAGGTTACTGTAGAGCCCAGGCAGGATGTCTGCTGGGCCTTAATGGACATAAACAGAAATAGCACACGCTTGCTGCTAAGCTCGTGCCATATTATTTTGGGCTGTAATTCTATAAAGCATATCCAATTTTTTCAAATCAGCTTACAGAAGGAATAGCACCTCTGGAAACAAGATTAAGGTCACTGCTTCATCCCCAATCAACCTCACAGTCTCCTTTATTCCTTGGAGGCATGAAGGACTCTCGATAGTGCTGCCAAACCTGGCAGTCCCCAGAAAGTTGCATGGTTGTTTTTCTCACTGTCTCTAGTGCCCCCTCCTAGGCAGGGCTGTCATTTCAGAAAAGTTCTTTTGGGGAGATGTTCTCTAAACATCCCCACTTCCACCTCCCTGCTGAGGCCGCCGCTGCTCATGGTGAGGCTAGGGGATGGGCCCACTCTGAAGAGGGTAGGGAGGTGGCAGGCCGATCCTATCCCAGGGAGTGGAGGGTGGTAGGCCAGTGTGTGTGGAGCGTGTCTGACCGATGGCTAGCCTGGGGCAGGGATCAGGGTTCAGCTCACTCTGTGCTCAGCGCAGGCTGCCACTGCTGCTTCCCATTCAGATGGTGGGGGTAAGAGGAACTGATAACATGGCAATTAGGAGCCCCAGCCTGGCCTGGGCTCCTTTCACCTACAGGGTATGTCTGCACAGCAGCTGGGAATGAACCTCTCAGCTCAGGTAGACTAGCTTGGCTCACACTAGTATGCTAAAAAAAACAGTGTGGATGTAGCGGCTTGGGCTAGACACCTGAGCATGGACTCAAGGGGGAGGGTGGGTCTGAAATTGAGTGGCTAGCTCAACCTGCTGACAGTGCCACACTGTGCACACTGCTAATTTTAGTGTGCTAGCTGGAGGCAAGCTAGCACAGGTCTGTCTACGTGGGCCGGGAGGCACACTCCTAGCTTCAGTGTAGACGTACCTACAGGCAACCCCTGCAGGCCCCAGGGAGACACCACAGTGACGGCTGGCAAGGAGCGATGCAAAGTCTTGGTGGAGGAGACCAAGGGCTGCGTGGACAACCGGTCCCCCACCCCATAACGTCCCTGGTCTCAGACCCCTGCTTATTGTAAACAATAAGGCGAGTTTCCCTAACACTGAAAACAAAGTGCTTTTCTTTGCATTCCCATCGGAAGGAAAATCAACATCCAACGTAGTTTGCCTTTGGATTTTATGTACAGGTGCATGATCAGCGTGGTCCTGGTAAAGCAGGAGTGACAAACTCACTGGGACGCACAAAGGCAGCAGTTTTACAGGTCACATCTGCAGCATTACTGCCTGACGGCAGGGATGTGTAATCCTTATTGCCAGATAAATGAATTCAGTGGGAAATAATCAGGGATTTCAGATGTATATTAAATGCCATTGCAAATAAAGCATCTGTCCTGTGGTCAGTTTGCTCTAAGTCCTCTGCTTGTTTTTCCTTCCTTGAATTTAAGGGAATTCTGGTTTTCAATCAGGCAGCAAGAGGAAAATCTGTTCTTTTCTGCTCCATCAGAGACCAGTGTACAAAGCTCTTTACAGCAAAAAGAGCACTGCCATTAGGAGCCATCATGGATTTTACAAAATCCATGCTTACTTGGCAATTTTTCTATTACATTTCTCTATTTCTTCCATGCCGCTGACATACAAATTGTAATGGGCCAAATTCAGGCCCAGTGTAACACAGCCGATTTCAGTAGGGTTATGCCAGGCTTGAATTTGGCCCATTATTGTCAAAAGATGACCCAGTGGGCCACACTTTTCTAAAGCATGGGCTTCTCTTTTGCTGATGCAATTTGTACCTATTGCTGAAATGCAAGTGCAAATCAGGTAGCTAAAAGTGGCAGTACCTGGATTTGCCAATGCAAGTAATTTTGCAGGTGCGAATTTAGTGAGTGCAAATTTTGCTGGCAAGAAGGAAGAAGAAATGTCAGAAAGAGGACAAGAAAATAGGTTAGATCTTTCTATTCCCTCCTTCACCCCTCCTTTTCATTATAACACGTGTGGGTTTAAGATTAAAGCTTTCATGCTAAGGGTAGGCCAGGCCTTGTTCTGCAGTGATCTTTCTGGCTGGGTAAACGTGATATGAGAAACAAAATGGAAATCTATTCTCTGGGCTACCATAGGCATGTAGTAGAGACAACATAGTTCAGTCTTCAGCTGAGGATGGCACGAACAGTCATCCTGTTCAAAACCAGGTGGTTCTGGGGAACAAGGTGGCTATATAAAAGAACTGGGATTAGAACAATCTGGTTTTTGTCATCCAGTGACTAAAATCTTTGAAAACTCCACAGCTTTTCTCTCCTAGCTTTGCAGTGAACTAGACAACTTGTCAGTGAACTCTCTTCTGACTACTGAGTATTTTTTATAAAGACTAGTGTATTTGTGAGACAGCGGTATTAAGTGAGGGCCTGGGAGCCCTTCCTGCAGGAAAACTCATCAGAGATGGATTGTAACAGGGTTGCACTCACCTCTCATGATTGCCCCCTGGCCGAGTGCATGTGCCTGCACTCACTCTCTCTGTGGTCTGTCTTGGGTGACTCATCCCTCTAGCCGAGTCATGCACAGTCTGTCTGTGTGAAAGAAAAGCAAAACCCTTTCCAGGGTCAAGTCCAACAGGGGTCTCTCTCAGTGCCCCCTGTAATGTCTCCCACAAGTTGTCCCTGCTCTGAGATAGAGCAATGCCCCAGGGCTCCCTCTCTGGTGACAACGTCTTTGCTCATTAAGGGCCTTTCTGGCCACAACTCTCCACCTGGGCCACTGCAGTTCATTTCCCCCCTCTGGGGGTGCCTGAATGTCCAGGCCACTTCCCCCAGTGGCTAATGGGGGTTGGGGTGGACTCAGGCCCACCCACTACTCCGTGTCCCAGCCCAGGGACTCTTGTAGATAACAGCCATCTGCTGTGTTCCTTTAACTACATCACACAGCTTCTCTAATTCCTTGGCCATTTCCCTGCACTGTCTTCACCCTTATCCTTATGGAGTCCCAGCAGTCAGCCCAGAGCATCATCCGCTCTCCTCCAACTCTAGCAAGGAACTGCTCTCAGTCTGGCCCTCCAGGTCTTCTTATACTAGCCTGCTGGGCCCTGATTGGTTGCTTCCCACACAGCCATTCTAGGCAGCTTGGAGGACCTCTCAACTGCTATTTTCTGGAGCAGGGTGTGGCAGAGCTACAAGGTCTCCAGCAGGGGCCTCAGCAGGAGCGGCTCAAGGCACCAGCACAGCAACCGCATGCCTGGGGTGGCAAGCCATGGGGGGCAGCCTGCCAGTCGTTGTGAGGGTGGCCTGCAGGCAGATTTTGGCGGTGTGCCTGCAGGAGGTCTGCCTGTCCCATGGTTTGGCTGTTGTACCAATTATATTAGACCAGTAAAAACGAGCAGGATCTTATTAAAGGGGACAAGGCAAAGATGCCACATTTATTATAATAACAATTTATGACTAATAACTAATATCTTAATTCTTATACACACACATTATACCTATTACCTATACACACACACACACACACATTCACATTATAATACCTAATACCTATACACACACACATACACACATTCACACACACACACCCACATTCATCAGGTGTTCTGCAGCTGCTGCATAGTTACCAGTCCTGAAGATAGCTTAAGTTTATGGCTTGATTTTGCAGCTTGGGTTCGTAGCTTGTGGCAGCTAACTGGCCAGGAAAGCTGGGCACAAGGCTGAGCTGGATCTCTGTTGGGCAGGCACCGATGTTCTTCCATGTTGGCAGCAGAATGTTACCCAGAGTTTCTCATCTTACCCTTCTTTTTTATAGGCTTTTAGTTTTGGATTCGAAGTCTATAGGTCTTGCTGTGTCACGCTGCCTCTGGGTTTAGATTGATCACCCATCAATTGCAGGCGTGACTTTCAGCCTTGGACCTGGCTTTGATCTTCCTTCTGTTGCTCTGTTGTCCTTTTCTTTTTAGGGTGGATGCTTCTTACTTTGTTTAGGGCTGTTGTCTAGGTCTTCAGCCATTGGTATTTGAACTTTATCTCATCAGGACAGGCTGGGGCTGGAGGTTGATTCCATCATTTATACATACCTCATTCACACATCTAAACTAATAAGATTACAGCAGGGTTTGCAAAAATGAAGGTTGGAGGAAGCTTTTACAAAATGAAGTGAGTGTTTTAAAATGGGGTTTGAATTACAATATGGAACAGAAGTTACAGTATAGGCAAGTGTAGTGAATGGTGAACAGAAGTTACATTAATAAAGTGAACAATTGAAAACAATTTCATTTATCAGTTCTACATGGCGGCAATTTTGAGGCGGGGACGCCGATGGCGTGGCACCAGCAGATCTCCCACAGGCATGCCACCAAATCCACGTGACCAGCGGACCTCCCACAGGTGTGCCACTGAAAGCCGCCTGACTGCCGTGCTTGGGGCGGCAAAATACATAGACCCGCCCCTGGGCCTTGGGGCCTAGTCCACCTCATCACACAGTTGAAGAAGAGGAAATTGTGAGGAGTCTTGGGGCAGGATTTGCTAGGGATCAATGGGAGGCCTGGGTCAGTCACATGGAGGTGCTGTCTCCCTCTGCCAGCTCTGGGTTACCAGTGCTTCCCCACTTCCTGGCATCATAGGTCCAATGTAGCTGGACTGACAGGGCTTCTGGTGGCAGTCCATAGAACCTTTCTATATGTGGATATGAGTCACGGGAAAGCAGAACAGGCCCAGATTTCCTTCCTGAGCTCTGCAAGTTTGGTGGGTGGGTGGTGAGCATCTCCTCAGTACAACCACTCACTTCTCCCCTGGCCTGCCTCCTCTCTACTCTGCAGTCTCTGGAGCCTGCAGGGAATACTACCATGAAGGATGATGAGGTCCCTTTTCCTCAAAGGAGACAGAAAGCCTCATGTATGGAGATATACCTATCTCATAGAGCTGGAAGGGACCCTAAAAGGTCATCAAGTCCAGCCCCCTGCCTTCACTAGCAGGACCAAGTACTGATATCTGCCCCAGATCCCTAAGTGGCCCTCTCAACGACTGAAATCACAACTCTGGGTTTAGTAGGCCAATGCTCAAACCACTGAGCTATCCGTCCCCTCTATGCAAAGGGTCCACCTTGGGCAGTGATCTTGTGCGTCATTCGGCACTGAGTTTTTAAATATATTCAGGACTAAGCAGCAACTCAGATTTCTTGTGGGGTGCTGCAACAGAATGGAGAGGAAGTATGGACCAGTGGTTAGGGGCTGTTGTGACTACAAATTTACCTGAATTGTGAGCTCAACTGTGAAAAAGTATGTGAAAGTAAATAAACTGTCACAATAACTTATAAGTACAAATATTGATGGGAAAAGGTACGAGAGGCAGACAGAGAGATTAGTTTACTTCAGATAAAAAGGCCACATTGATATAATTCAGGGACTATGTTGAGATCATGCTTACAAAACAAGATGTGGAATCAGAAATTAATGAACCAAAATTGGTGTGTCAGATATTAGACCTAACTGGTGGACAAAATAATTAGAGCATGGCCTATTCCAGCTACCATTCCCTGGATGAGTCGTTAAAGAAAGGCATTGAGGGGGAAAAGTGAAAGTCCAGGTGGAGGCTACTGGAGAGAGCTTCACTATCATGGCTGCCACCCTCGCCACCTCCTGTGACCCCAGAAATTCAACCTAATTTTGAGATATCCTGACTAGACTGGACCAGTGAAAGGGATCCAGATGACATCACACAGAGTCAAAAACCTGGGCTGAATTCCCAGCTCCGCCACCTTGGGCAAGTCTCTCTGTGCCTCAGTTCCCCATCTATAAAATGGGAATAATAATAATCCTCCCCGGGGTGTTGTGAAGCTAAATACAACAAAAGATTGTGAGGTGCTCAGATGCTATGGTAATAGAGTCCACATCAGTTCCTTAGATAGAAAATAATCAGTTTACATCTGGACTGTATCATTTTAGTATCTTTGGCTAGATGAGACAAATTAAATGAGGGATCAGGTGGAGAAAGAATGGCAGTGCCTCAAACCTTATGATAATCTAACTCTATATGTCAGTAATTCTATTGAATCACTGAATGATGGCTCTCTAATTCCACGTAGGATAATTGGTGGGGGAAGGAAAGAGTGCTTCAGAGCAGAGTCTTCTGCTCTCCGTTCCTTCCTTCTTTCCACCACTTAACCCATTGCCTTAGGCCTTGTTTGATCTTCCAAGCTGTGGAGGGCTGAACCTGATCTGTTCACGGTTGGTGGGTTTGTGAAAGACAAACCAAGATGCTGCAGAGAGTGTTAATGGTGATTTAACAAAGGACGCGTCTGTGTCTGGATTGAGTTTATGGCACAGCATGGCATAGGGGGTACTTTGCTTCTGAAGCATGCACCCTTTGAGGTGAGATGTAAAACTATGTTCATTAAAGATATCATTGCCCTTCTTGTAAATATTGCCAACCTGAGCCCTGGTGCTTCAATAAATTTGAAATTTTCCAGCCTAACTTCTCCATGCTATATCAATTGGATACTGTATTCTTCCCCACTTTCCGCTGTATGTTATTTGCTTGTTCTTTCGGTGCACTATTAAACAGCTGCTGTGTTCTGCCCCTCTGGCCAGCTGCATTTCAGTGGGGAGGGGCCGATATTGGTATGTCTTGTTTGTGGTTGAAGTTTTCTACATAAGTGCAAGATACTGTCATAACCCATGGCCATGTCACGGCCATGATTTTTGCTACATTGTACCGCATAGCCACTTGGGATTTCAGTCACAGCAGGGATAGAATCTCCTACCACTTGAACAAAAGGACAGCCTCCATTAACTAAAACAACGAGGGGTCCTTCTGGCACCTAAGGCCACAAGGATTCCTCGTTTGTTTTTGCCGATACAGACTAACGTGGCTACCACTCAGCCTCCATTAACTGTTAACCTTAACACAAAGGTGAGCAGTTCTGATTCCCTCCAGTAGAGGGCCGTGGCATGCATACACACTAGTTTATGAAGTAAATACTGTATTATGTCACTATTTACTACTAGCACAAAGTGAAGTAGGGAGAGAAGAGAACTTGGCAGTATTTTCAGGACTCAACTACATCATCAGCTCTTGTTGTATTTTGCAGAGTTGAAATTTCTCCAGCCAGCATGGGGGCCTATTTTAATCCCTTTTATTTCTTCGCAAAAAGCCTGCAACAATAGTAACCTCTAACAGCCTGGAGCCAAGAAATGAGCATCTCAAAGCTGACCCCGAAAGCGGGCCTCCTGCAAAGCTAGAGAATTTCTACATTAAGCACTGCAAAACACTTGTGCCATTTGCAGTTTTAAATGTAGTGTTTTAACACTATATCCTAAATCCAACTTTTAAACTAGTCTTTCCTTGACACTCAGAGGGGTGGATTTGAGAGGGATACACAGTAAACATCTTGGCATGGGAGTTTGTTTTTAGAAACAGGCCTGAGCAATAATAGGAATTCCTACAGCAAAAGAAAACTGTATGTATGCACTCACACACATTCAAACTTACAGATGTGCACCTCCCCAAAGACCTCCCTGTTATACGATGGTTGTCTTTCACACACACACCCTCCCTGCCAAAGTCAGTCAGTTTCTCTCTCGCATACATTTCTCTCCATCAGAAGATCTGTCTCTGTCCAACGTGTACCCACCCACCCAGATGAAAAAAGTGTGTCCATATCCTGTGTTCAGAGAATCCCCCGTTCATGTCAACACTTTAACATTTTAAAGCGTATTTCAATTTCCCCTTAACTGCTGGCCCTCTGCCCACGGAAAGGCTGGAATTCCATTGGAGATTAACCTCTAGGGAAGATTATGTCCCTCTCTCATACTTCCTCAAGCTACCTTCCTACCTGTTTGCAAAACCACCAGATGACTATGTATCTCCCTCCCCCATCCTTACCCCTCACATCTGCCATCACAGGAAGGCAACTTTTTGCCTCAAGCTTCCAGTGTTTTGATTAATGGATTTTCGGATTTTCCACGTTGAGCTATAGTCTGTGGGTAACAAGAAGATCTTATTAAAATGAAATCAGGTAGCAAAAGGACTGTCAGATCAGTAAAACTAGAATCATATACAGTCCCTGTCCTTCTTTCCCAGCATTCCTTCTTGCCCTCTAAAAGAATGGGGAAAAAACAAAACAAGCAAACCAAAGATCAATACCAGCACTAGCAATGCAGAGACTTTTATATATAGGAAATTAATCGTTACCACTAAAGACACAGTCTCTCTTTTAATGAACAGGCTGCTGCAATATCATTGCAACAACTAGCAACCCACATGTTCTATTACAACAGGTTGAGCCAGTGTATGTTCCCCTGTGCCATAGTTAAAAAAAATAATAAATCAAATGCCTAAACCTGAGGCTCCTTCATTTCACATGCAGAGATCTACCTTAGCACAGGCTTTTTGCTTTAGCTTTCCTTGCAGAGGAGAGCTAGTGATGGCTTATTTACCTCCCTACCTGTCTTTGAACTATGTGGCTTTTATTTGAATAAATTAAATCAGCTGTTTCAAGTGATGCCTTTACCCTCGTGAGTCTGGATGTAATTCTCAAATTAATTTTTGCTTAAAACCCATATTTTAAGTTTTCAGCCAAATATCTACAGTTTGCAGGACGAATTTCTATTAAAGGACCTTGAAGAAAACAGAGCCTGTGGGTAAGCAGAAACATCATAATGTCTGGCTAGTGCTCCTATTTTATAGCTTTTATAAGTTATCGGTAATAGAATGAGAAGAAAATGATAAGTTGCTTGAATAGAGAAATTTGGTTTGGTCTGTAAATATTGGGTCAGATCCTGCACTGTATTGGTGCAGCTCCATTGATATTAATTATGTTTATTTTTTTGTCTCTCCTATGATGGCCTTAACATAGAAAATATTTATGTTGCTTTTCATAAACGTAAAGGGACAGATTCTGATTTCAGTGACACTGGCGTACGTTCCGGAGTGACTTTAATGGAGCTATGCTGGATATACACCAGCACCACGGGTTTAAGAATTTGCCCTTCACATTTATTTCAAAAGAAATCTAGTAAGTGTCAGTCACGACCGGTTTGTTCAACAAACTACAGCAAAAACTAAAAATGTTTTTTGCACAAAAGGGGCTGAGTGCTTTCCAGGCAGGTGGTCAGCAGCAACAAAACTTCAGTCTTCAGCCAGTGTAAATTGGCCTACCTCTGTTGAGGTTGATGGTGCTATGCAAAATTTTATACCTGCTGAGAATTTGGCCCCTGGCATAGAAGTTACAGAGCAGATTTTTTTTATTGTATCCTTTTGGGAACAACACTGTCAGGAGATAAAAGAGAATGTTTTGCTTTTAAAAATTATGTGAAAAATCATTGCAGTTCCTAAGAATTTATCTGGGTTAATGTCTTTCTTTTCTTCTGTAAATTCTAGAAAACTTAAAAGAAGATCTCTGTACCAACCCTTTGGAACTTAACATGTTGTAAATGTGGCATACTTTTAGATCAAGCCTATGTGCTTCTATGTATCTTAGCTTTTTTCTGCACCACCCATTCCCATAGAATCCAAGCACATATTGTTTCAGAACCTTTGCACATTGAGAAATATAAGGAGTGCTGATTGTAAGAAACATGACCAGGGTCTAGGGTTGCCAAGTATCTGGTTTTCGACCGGAACGCCCAGTCATAAAGAGACCCTGGCGGCTCCAGTAAGTGATGCTGACTGGGCCATTAAAAGTCCGGTTGGCACAGGGCTGGCAGCCCACCTCATTTGCCACAGTTGTTATTTAATAATTGGCAGAAGTACTTACGTGTTTGAATCCCATCTGTGTGCTCAGCAGTGTTCAAGACACAGAAACAGACATGATCCCTGGCTGAGGAGCCATAAGGGCCCCATTCTGTAAATGCAGTGCAACATTTGCTATTGTCAGTAGCTAACTAGGTTCCTCATGGTGGCAAGTACTATGCTCCGTAGTGTTTGCAGAGCTGGGCCCAAAATTAAGATCCAAGTGCCTCTGTTATTCTGATGTAAATCTGAGATAACTGTTAAAGTCAAGGGACTTGCCCCAGATTTTTACCCATGTAAATGAGAACAGAATTTGGGCCTAAATAGGATGGATATTATTAATTATCATCATTTATTATTTATTTTATTAGTTATTATTATTTCTGTGTAAACAAAACACCATAGACCATGACGAAACTGTCATTTATATCTTACTTTGTAATGCCTCAAATCCCATAATCTAATTGTTACACAGCCTTGCTCAGGAGAATGGCTCAAATATTAGCTTAAGGTTGTAATAACAATTAGCTCTGCAGAAGCTTAAGCTATCTGGGTAAATCACAGGGTTTGCTTACCCAAAAGGGGCACCTTTTAATTTTATGTTGGAAATTTTTGATTTGTATTGATTTCCTCTACTGGAGATATATTTTGCATATTCATATATTGTGTGCTTTTATGCTTGATTTGTATTTTAAGATGTGGACAAGGATATGTTAAATATAACGCGAGTCCACTGTGCTCCAGAAAAATGATCATTGGGAATCAAGCATTTAGGGAGGTAGCAGATAGTACCACATAACACTGAGAAGTATTTGAGGAGCTGGACCTGGTGGACTGAGCATAAGGTTGAGCAAGGGACTAAGGATCTGAGTGTCCAGTGCCTGCCAGCTGGGGTAATAGTTTACTCCTGTGCAAAGTGACCGTCAGATACTCCCATCATTGTAAGTGAATGGAGCATACTGATGTGGTACCATTTTACACTCATTTTGCACAGGTGTAAATTATTACACCAGGAGCGAGGCAACAGACAATCAGATACATGGTGTTCTAATCCTGACAGTGCCACAGATTTGCTGCGTGACCTTAGGAAAGTCATTTTGACTGAAATTTTCAAATGTAGCCACCCCGGTTAGGCACGTAGGACCTATTTCTCGTTTACACTAACACTATCTTACACTGTAACGGGGCTTTAGAGTGCCCATAAGTATAATTTAAACCCACTTAAAGGCTCCTTTATGCTGCCAGGGTGAGGTAAAAAGTAAGTGAGACTCAGGCCTGTAAATTCATATTTTAGGCTCCCAGTTTTGAAGCTGTTGCTCATAATGGCTCTGTGCCTCAGTCTATGCAGGTGTAAAATGGGGATAACTGATACTTCTCTCCCTCGTAGGGTGGTTAGCGAGATGAATTAAATAATGTTTGCACTGTGATCTGAAAATGTAAAATGGGTTATAACACCTGACTGTCTGGTAATGTGGGACTGATTCTGCCACCCTTACTCACAATGCACAGCAGCTCACTCAGTGTGAGAAGAAAGTGGTTCATCGTGCTCAGACACAACAGTGAGGAGATCAGCCTAAGCACCTGAACAGAATGGGACATGCGTGTGAGTGGCAGAGTTGGGCCCTGTATTAGTAGTAGTAATTTATAGGGCAGCGAGGGCCTTTTGGATCTGACACAATAGAATCAATTCTCTATATATATACATATATTACAGAAGAGACCCTGATCCTGCAAATGATAGTGCTGGGACAGGCTTCTCTGCCCTCTTACAATTGCAGCATCAGGGCCTAACATGCAGCATGGGCCAGTTAGAGCTAGAGCCAAAAGGAAAAGAGACCAAACAGTATCAGCAATGGGTATGGACGTTTTGTGTTCTATAAAAGGCTCTTAAAAACCTGTCTACATAGGACTAGTCCTAATATGAGAAGCCCCATGGACCTCAATGACACATCTACACTGCAAGTGAAGGTGTGATTGTAGCATGGGTAAGTATATCTGTGCTAGCTTTAATTCCGTTAGCAAGGTTAGTGTGGCAGAACAGGCTAGCAGCCAGAGTATAAACCCACTTGGGCACCTGGGTATGTACTTTGGTTACTGGTCCATGGCACCATGCCTACGCTACTATTCTTACCTGTGTGAGCTACATTAAAGCTTGCATGCATATGCCTACCCATGCTACAATTACGCCTTCACTTACCTAGTAGGACTATTCACGTGATTGAGAGTTGCAAGATCAGCTGCTCATTTTGTTTGGCATCTTTCACACCAACCGTATTCTAAAAATCTGTCATTGATTTCAGTGTGGAGATTGGGCTACATAGTCTATTGCAGGATCAGGTCACTGAAATACAAGCATTTCTCCAGGTAGTTTTGCAATTACTCTGATTTTAGTGGGTGTGTAACCTTATAATAAGTAAGTAGCCAATGTCAGATAGTAAAGTCACATTTTAGTCTGCAATGAGAATTCACAGGTTGGCTGGTCCTTTAAAGAGAGTTGGGCATAGCCCCACCTATGGCTAATAAACTGCCTGAGAGTTGATACTGTGAGGCCAGGGATCTGCTGATAGCTTGAGGATCACCTTTGTGCATAGGCCAGTGTGTTATTCCGCTGGCTTACAGAGGATCTGGCTGATCTCATTTACACTGATTTGTATCAGGAGTAAAGTCAGCTGATGTGAGATCAGGCCCTATACATCACTAAAAAGAAAACTAACAAACCTCAGTCAACCTAAATTCCTGGTTTAATGGTTTGAAGAGCAGTAGATGAAATAGTGAGTTTAAAATCCCATTTGATGTTCTGTTTACCTGTTCTCTTAATGCCTGTTTATGAATTTTGTCTGCAGTGCTAGACTCAGCCTTAAAGGGAGAGAATAAAAGACTCCACAGTGTAATGTTGCTCATTGCATTTTGAAATAGATGGCATTGGTTGCATTATTATTTGGATTGGTAAGCTATATACAAACACCTATCCCATGCAATACATGCCTTTATAAAATAAGGAACACACCTTATATTACTCAGCACAGTACAAAAGATGCAGAGATGTTACATTCAGTATAACGTTCCCTCTATATTTCCCAGTAACCTGATGCTTCCTCAACATCCGGAGTATAGTAACCATGTTTTCTTCCTTCTCTTTAGATATTACCAATTGGCAATGTTGCTCTTGCAACGCAGAGGGTTCAGTCTTCCACCCCTATTGACATAAGTGTAGCCACTGACTTCTAAAGAGTACTCATGAATATAACAATTTGTATGATCAGATTCTTCTATTTCTGACTTTCAAGAGATTTCATGAAACTTACTTATGTGGGATAACATTCAAACTAACCTTATTTTACCTAAAAGTATATTAAGGTCCTTTCAAAACTCCACTGGGTTACAATTCTAGAGGAAGAATGTGTCTGCTCATGAAATCTCAGATATTAATGCACTTTAGATCTGATTGTGCAAATGCCTAGTTAGGTGACTAATTTCAATTAGATGTTCACATGTATATGGACAGATGTGAGTAAAGGTTGGCAGGATTGGACTCTATTCTTTCTGTGATGATATCATAATGATAAAGGACCTTCTTCAATTTCAGGCAACCCTATTGACTTCCCTGTTGTCATGGTATTCTATCCCCAATCTGATCCTTAGAGTCCAAAAGTTGGGGTACTAGCATGAATTCCTCTAAGCTTAATTACCTGCTTAGATCTGATACGCTGCCACCAACCAGGAATTCCAGTGCCTGGTGCACTCTGGTCCCCCCAAAAACCTTCCCTGGGGACCCCAAGACTCACATTCCTTGAGTCTTACAACAAAGGGGAGTAAACCATTTCCCCTCCTTCTCCTTTCTTCCTCCCAGATCTTGCCCGCCCTGGGTACACTAGGAGATCACCGTGATTCAAACTCCTTGAATCACAACACAGAGAAATCAGGTTTTTCCCCCCCTTTTTTCTCTCCCCCTCCCAGGCGTTCCCTCCCTGGGCTATCCTGGAGAGAGAGACAGATTCAAGTTTCGTGAATCTAAACAAAGGGATTCCCCCGTTTCCCCCTCCCTTCTTTCTCCCTGTCTCCCACCACTTTCCCCGTAAGTACAGACTCAATTCCCTTGAGCCTCAACAAGGGGAAAAAATAAAACAGGTCTTAAAAAGCAAAACTTTTAATAAAAAGAAAGAAAAAAGTAAAAGTGGTCTCTGTAATTTAGATGGTAAAAGTTACAGGGTCTTTCAGCTTATAGACACTAGAGAGAAGCCTCCCCCCAGCAAAAATACACATTTGCAAATACAGAAAACAATCAAAAGACTGTAACCGCCTTTCCTACTTAATACTCACTATTCTGAATATATAAGAGACTGTAGCAGGGAGATTGGCAAGAAACCTGGTTGCACGTCTAGTCCCTTTCAGGACCCAGAGAGAACAAAGCAAAACCCAGAAAACACAAACAAAGGCTTCCCTCCACGAAGGTTTGAAAGTATCTTGTTTCCTGATTGGTCCTCTGGTCAGGTGTTTTTGGTTCCCTGTTTGTTAACCCTTTACAGGTAAAAGAGACATTAACCCTTAACTATCTGTTTATGACACCTGTTTGTTTCAAATTACAATGAGCAACCGTACACATTGGGAAATGTTATTCTTCCTCATTTAGACTGAGCTCACCAGCCCAGACAACGTGTATGCTGGTGTACAACTGGAATAAAACCACTGACTTTAGCAGACCTACTGCAGCATAACTGAGAGCCGAATTTAGTCTGTTATCTATACATTTCAGTGCATCATAAGTCAAGGAGGAGTATGTCTGCAAGCAGAGTTTTTAACTCCATAGGATGGTTTGAATTTCCTTCAGTACTGGTTTAAGGTTTATATACACAGGGATATGTATCTAATGTCCTTGAGTCTGTGTCAGGTCTTTTACAGCTATCTGTTTTAGGTTCTTATGGACCTTATTACTATAGCAAGTAGACCCCTCACAATCTTTTACACTAAGGAAGGGCTACTATCCCTCTTGTACAGGTAGGGAAGTGAGGCACAGGGAGACTCAGTGGGTTGGCCAAGGTCACACAGGTAATTTGTGGCAGAGCTGAGAACAGAATCTGAATCTCCAGAGTCCTAGACTAGCACCCTAAAGACTGGACCATCCAGACTCGGACCAGTGTAACTTAGGAGCAGAAGTTAGCCTGGTGTCTGTCTCCTGTGTAAAATGGAGATGATAATATCTACCTCAGATGGGGTATTCCGCAGATACATTGGTTAATATTAATACTAAGTGCATTGGAAATGTCAAGCGTTATATAAATGCTACATTTTTATGGGTAGTAGTATTTATTAATGACACACGAGGTATATATTTCAGCTTATTCTTCCTTATCAGTATTGGATTTCTCAGGAAACTAAGATAATTTATCTGGAGAAAACACAGGAAACATACATCATAGAAATACAGAGCTGGAAGGGACCTGGAGAGGCCATCTAGTGCAGCCCCCTTGGCTGAAGCAGGACCAGTGCATTTATTAGAACAGGGGTTCTCAACCTTTTTCTTTCTGAGCTCTACTCCCCCCCCAACATGCTATAGAAACTCCATGACCCAGCTATGCCACAACAACTGTTTTTCTGTATATAAAAGCCAGAGCAGGCGTTGGGGGTAACAAGCAGGGCAATTGCTTGGGGCCCTGTTCCACAGGGGGCATCGAGAAGCCAAGTTGCTCAGGCTTTGGCTTTAGCCCCAGGTGGTGGGGCTTCAGGCCCTGGGCTGCTGTCCTGCACAGCAGGGCTTTGGCTTTCTGCCCTGGGCCCTAGCAAATCAAACACCAGCCATGCTTCACGGACCCCCTGAAACCTGCTCGAGGCCCCCCAAGGGGGCCATGGACCCCTAGTTGAGAACCACTGTACTGTATTAAAAGATGCTATTTGATGGGAGGAATCAAGGCTCTGCCTATTACCTTCTCCCCGTGCAGGGTGGGGAGTAGCCACTCAGTGCCATGACTCTTCCTCCGTTCCCTGCAGGGACTGGTGATGTAGGTAGCCCTTGCAGCGGAAGTTCCTGATGCCCTTTACTCCCTTCAGTGGGCATTCAGCCAGGCTCAGGAACGAGCCCAGAGAGATTAGCAAGTGATGCAAGAAGTGTGTGTCAGTGTCAGTAATTGAATCCAGATCTTCTCAGGCCTATCTCAGTGCTTTAACCGCAAGCCCATCTTTCCTCTCTTCAGTCAGATAACAATGTGCTTGCTTTGTCACCTCAGAGGTCGTTAGTAAGTTCATGTTTGTTAAAGCACTGTGAGATGCTTGGCTGAAAGGTGTTTGTTATAGAAGTGCAAAGTATGATTCGTAATTCTCTCTCTCAGATGCTATCCTTTAAAGGAAGGAATGTCCCCAATTCAGATCCATTCTTCTGATAATACTGAGACTGTTCTGAGGAGAAATCGTTGTTTCCTTCCCATGGCATGTGAACTGAAGTATTTTATACAATTTTAATTGAGCCAGATTCTGTTTTATGCAAGCATAATTCTGGAATAACTCATTTAAAATTAGCAGAGCTAGGCATCGTTATCTAAGAACTAGGTGATATTACACTAGTGTATAAGACGCCAGACTTTGTCCTAGTGAGCTAAAATCTCCTTTGCAATGAGGGCGTGCTCTAAATGGGAGGGAAAATTGGCCTTGCATTTTATTTGACTCCAAATATTGTCTATAGGCTACATATTCCATTATAATTTAACAGTGATACCAACTCTCATGGCTTTTCTAAATAGATTCTTATACTGCATCCATTAGCATGGTTGCCAAGCGCCTTTATTAAAAAGACTCTGTATCAAACTATCTTTATTCGTGATTCTGAGCCTGAAATCATTATTAAAAATAAAAACATGTTGATGATCTATTCCGTCCATTTTGTACAGTGAGGTGAGTAAAATCAATTGGATGTCATATATTGGTACAGTAAGAGTAATTATAGTTCGGGGACTGTTTCAATGTGCTTATGGCTAGTTACCCAGGGGAGATCCTCTAAATTAGATTTGTTCAAGGCTGTTCTGTCATATCCCATGGATTCTTTAAAAAAAAAAAAAAGATATTCTAAGTTTTCAGAGTGAAAAATACATAAGTAGAGAGGAGAAATTTGATCCTCTGGGCAATTTATACTCCTTTTGACATGATCCTCATCTCCCTTATGCAAATCTTTCTGCTCTTTGAGTAAGAAATGAGTAGGGTTTCTGGAGACAAAACACCCCTGGTTCCACGTAAATTAGAATCACTCTCTCATTTTAAGTTGGCCCCATATGGTCTGTGAAACATGTTTATACAATACCCAACCACTTTATTGGTAGAGTGAGCTCCTTTCATGCAAACTGCATTGCAAAATGCTTTCTGTAGTTTAAAACAATACATTTACAGAGTTAAATTATAAATAATTCAGAGGGAAAGAGAAAATAATAGGCCCAGGCGAGGGAGAATAGAGACCTATACACTTACAGGACCTGACATCTAATTGCCTATAAATAATTATCTTGTGCATATTACCAGTAAGAGTGCATGGTCCCTGACAGAATTATAGAACTGGATATCAGCTGTAGGGCTCAGCTACTGTTTGTAAATGGTTTTAACCGTGCTCTGATTTTACTGTGCTTACCGTATATAATTTTGTTTTATTGGCACTGTACTGTAAGCATATTCTGTGATACACGAATGAAAAGGTTTGCAAGCATGTGGGCTGAATTCTGTGACCCTTACCAAGGCAAAACTCCAGCTGACTTTGGTAGGAGCTTTGCCTAGGTAAGGATTAAGGGCCTGCTCCTATCTTCAGCTCCATCTCATGTGCATTGATTTCAGAGGCCATTGGATTGGGCTTTCTGGCATGACTGCAGAAATTGACGCTTTGTAATCCAGGAAAGAGAGGCATACGGCATGGTGTTGTAGCTGAAGCTGTTGTGACAGACCTGCTATTTTGGGGCCAAATGCTGATGTCCTTGGTTAGTCCTGTCCTCGCCATGTCTTGGATCCAGTGGAGAACTGTGAATGTCAGGCCATGAGGGAAGTGCATCATTCCCCATCCTCTAGCATCTGGCAGGAAATCAGCTGATAAAATCCCAGAAATAACAACCCCCTCCCCCTTCCACTCAGTGGAACCCTCATCACAAAGCCACCAGTGGAGCAACACCTAGCAATTTGAGCAGAACTAGGGAGAGATGAGTTCAGCTAGGGAGAGATGCCAGGAGCCTTAGAATCAGGATGCAGGCACTAGAGCACAGAGCTATTTGCTTCTTCACATAGCAGTGGGGAAATCCCACTCATCCTAATGGAAGGGTTTGAGGGAGCTCTCCCTATGATCCTCCTTTTGTGGGTTTTTGTTTAAAAACCCAATCTGGACAGGAGTCAAGAGTGCAGGATTTGGCCATAAAATATCACTGTGTTCTTCATCCTAATGTAACTGGTTCTATTTGTTGGGAGTCCTCCTTGCTGGAGGATTCTCTGCAGCGTGAGGTCTTCAAACCACAATTTGAGGACTTCAATAACTTAGACATAGGTTAGGGGTTTGTTACAGGAGTGGATGGGTGAGATTCTGTGGCCTGCATTGTGCAGGAGGTCAGACTAGATGATTGTAATGGTCCCTTCTGACTTTAAAGGCTGTGAGTCAGACACTGACTGGGCTTTGAATCTTGATTACATCAGATCCAAAGACTTTGCTATCAGTTCAGGTCCTGATCTTCATTCACATAGATGGAGGGGGCTGCCCAGGCATGATGTGGGATTAGGATCTCTACCCTTCAAATACACATGCACATATTTAATGTTTTGCTGAGTGAATAGTCCCATAGGGTCCTTGGAGCCTGATCCTATGTGCCTTATTCACGTGGGTCACCCCATTAACTTTTAACAGGATGACTCACCCAAGTAGGAACTTCAGGATGAAACCTTTACTATCCAATTCTGCAAATCCTTATGTTGAATAGTCCAATTGCCTTTAATTATTCACATAAGATTACTCTCATAAGACCAAGTGTTTGCAAAATCTGTTTAGTTAGGAACATTGTTTGCTCCTGTGGTGGAAAGGGAGAAGAATGGTGTATTTCTAAAGTTGGATTGCACAGATCGCACAAGCTTTAAGGACTGAAGGAGGGGACTGTATGAATAAAACAATTCAGAATATGAAGGATATAACTTCTTCTTTAAAATATAAAGAAAAAATGGGGGCAATTTTAATATCAACAATGGGTATAGAATTTGTATGTTCTATAAAAGGTGAGGGTTTGGATAGTGTCTATGCAGTGTTACTCTACTACTGATTTAAAATACATGCATCTATGCCTTTTGATTACCCTCCTGCAAAATACATGCTTTAGCAATGGCTGTCAGCTGGTGTGGCACCTATTGGTAAGGGCATACTTAATCAGCTAAAGACACCTCTGCTGCTGAACTTCTCCAGCAAGACACCTTTGACCACAGCAGATGTTGCTATTTTTGCTTGATGAATGAGAACTTTATGATCTGTGTTTTCATTGTTTTCTGGGAGCAAATGTCAGCGTGGAAACACAACTTGACATCAGGACCATTAAGTAATAATCTGAACAGCAGCTCCAGGACTTGATCTCCTTGTCCTCTGGAGCAGAAGGTCTAATAGGCTAATGCATTAGTCTTTTTAATCACCTTCTTGTACCCCAGATGCAGCCTCTTTACAAATTCTGCAAAAAACACTGTGTTTCCATACTCTGCATCTTGCATAGAGCATTGCAGTGCTGCATGTTTACCACATTACAGAACATGTGCGTGATATGACCGTCTGTGCTGGTGAACAGAGGCATTTTTAAATGAAGAGCCTCATAAAAACATTCTGGAAATCTGCATGCAGCACACTTCTTCAAACACAGTAATTTGTTCTGATTTGAAGCAGGGGATTTTCCTAAGCAAAGTAGATTTCCCATTAAATTTACTATTGTTCAGTTTTCCAAAAGCATCATTGTCTAGTTCAGTTAACAAGGAAAGGCCAATCATGTAAAGAATGCTGATCTGTTAAATTTGAATTTATCAGCCAGAGTCTAAACATTAAATGCGCTATGGTGCACTCGGGCACACTAGTTTCTATTCATATTTTTTTAAAATTTATTCAAAAATAAAATAGCTGCAGTAAACGTTTTGATGAAATGGAAGAACTTCAAAACTCTGGGAAAGTATTACAAACCAGTAAGAGCACGAAAAGAACAAGGAAAAGCAAAAGTTGTATGCAATTGCAAGTGGAGATGTTCCATTTCCTTTCTAAAATCAAATGCAAGCTACTCATGTGACTGATTTAGTATTGAACAAAAAGGGGGAAATTGCCTCTTGGCATTTAAATGGAAATGTTTCTTGTTCAGAAATTTTGGAAGCTTGCATACCGTACGATTTTTTGAAAGGTTTATACAATTACCATTGAATTTGGATGAGGCATATTCTGATAGATACATACATTTTCCTATTAAAATTTACCCTTCTAAAGACCCAAATTACCTTTCCCTTAATCTGGGTTCCTGGTTTGCATGTATTCCAGAATCCATAACGTCAATGAAAATATAGTTCATTTTTAATACAATTTTAAAAAGCATTAATAACAGCAGCTCTTGTGCATAAAAGATCTTTGCTCCCTATAGCAGTGAGAGTCCTGCTGGTTTATGATGATACTGATTTGCGGTGTGTCCTTTTGCTTTGTTTTCTGGGTTTGGATTAACATACAGAACCGTTTTGCTCTTCCTGAGGATTGGAAATGTTAGGATGAGAACTGGATAGAAAGGAAAGCAGGATTTTTTTTTTCCCCTCAGTAATCTTTATTTTAGACTTTCTTTACATGTTGGTGAAATAAAGTCTCCTGCTGCTAACTCATGTCAGTTTCTCCTTTATTTGTGTACTGGCTTTGAAAACTTCTGGGTTTCTGCTGTCGAACCTGGAGCTTGATGCCATCGAGGATGTGAGATTCCTTCTGTAATGCATTGCGAAGGCCTTCTTCTGAAGAGAATCCAACCCAGCAATAGCCTTTGTGAAATCCTGTTTCTTTATCAAATGGCAACATGCATCTTCTTACAGTCCCAAACTGAGCAAAATAGTCTCTGAGTTCCTTGGTGGCCAGAGTCCAGTGGATCCGGGACACGAAGAGCTCGAACACTTGCCGGGAGGAGGTGCGCGTCGCCGCCATCTTGAAAGCAGACGAGCGATGCAGCAGTCTTGCCTCTACATAGTTTAAAGGTATCATGAGAAAAGCCAGTTTCAGTGTACACTGAATTGTTGCATTATGTATTGCAGTCTTAGCAATAGTCTTCAGTCAGTACAGTTTTAGGGCTTAATCCTGCAATCATTCTGCATGTGGGATTTTGATAGAATCTATCTGTTATTTTGCACCACATCTTTTGTGCAAACAATATTGAGCACTGTAAATGAGTTCAGCATGATGTGAAGATACAGGAAGATGCAGTCCCTGCCCCGAGGATCTTCTATGTAATATGCACACAGATGAAACATTTTAGACTTATGTAGCACAGTGCATGAGGCTTCCAGTCTGCGATGTTGCAGAAACCATTCACTGGTAATTACTGAAAGGTTTTGAATT
Source organism: Gopherus flavomarginatus (assembly GCF_025201925.1). Lineage (NCBI taxonomy): Eukaryota > Metazoa > Chordata > Testudines > Testudinidae > Gopherus > Gopherus flavomarginatus. The sequence goes on from NC_066617.1 coordinate 356,190,247, forward strand.
TTGAGGAGAGACTTGTCCCGGGAGAAGACAGTTGTTTCATGAATGAGAAAATGACAAGTCCAAGTGTAGGAGGCAACATGGAATGATGAAACTTTTGCAATTAAATTTCACAATTACATTTATATCCTCTTGTCGCATAGTAAACTACTATTAATATATATTAATTGTGTTAAAGTAGCATCTAGATACCCCAACCAAGATTGGAGCCCCATTGCATTAAGCCCTGTGCAAATACTTAGTATAGATAGCCCTTGCCTCAAGGCACTTGGATTCTAAATAGACAAAGGGTTGGGGGAAAGGAAGCAGTATTGTACCCACTTTACAAGCAGTGATTCAAGGCTTAGAGCGATTATAAGTAAGGCCCTTCCAAGGCCATGAAAAACACCTCAAGGACTGTGAAATCTGGTCTTCCCCTGTGAAATCTGATCTCTTATGTGCTTTTACCCTATACTATGCAAATTTTATGGGGAGACCAGCATTTCTCAGATTGGGGGGGTCCTGACCCAAAAGGATGCAGCAATGCAGAAGTAAGCGTAGTAATACCATATTATGCCATCCTTACCTCTGTGCTGCTACAGGCAGTGGCTCTGTCTTCAGAGCTGGGAACCTGGCCAGCACCCGCCGCTCTCCAACTGCCCAGCTCTGAAGGCAGAGCCGCCACCAGCATCAGCACAGAGATAAGGGTACCAGTACTGCAACCTCTCCTACAATAACCTTGCGATCCCTCCTCCCCCCCCCAATTCTTTTTCAGGTCAAGATCTCTACAGTTATAACACTGTGCAATTTCAGATTTAAATAGCTGAAATCATGACATTTATAATTTTTAAAATCCTGTGACCATGACATTGACCAAAAATTTGGTAGAGCCCTAATTTTTTATTAGAGATATCCTAATCCCCTAGAACTGGAAGGGACCTTGAAAGGTCATTGAGTCCAGCCCCCTGCCTTCATTAGCAGGACCAAGTACTGATTTTTGCCCCAGATCCCTTAGTAGCCCCCTCAAGGATTGAGCTCACAACTATGGATTTAGCAGGTTAATGCTCAAATCACTAAGCTATCCCTCCCACCCCAAATAAGGGCTAGTCTGGGTTTTGAACCCAGGACCTCTCAAACCCAAACCAAGGATCATACCAACAAGCCAGCTAATTATAAGTGACTTTCCCAAGGTCACACAGGATGTCTGTGGCATGGCCGAAAATGAAACCCAGATCTGAGGTCCCATCCAGTACCTTATTCACATAATGCTCCTTCCTCTCTTAACAGAATATTAAGTGGCAAAGTGTTCTCTTTGATTTTCTGCCACTGATGTGAAGTTCTTTAAAAAAAATCCAGATTGAGGATGTTTTTAAAAAAATGCAACACCTGCTCGTGTTATTTTTTCTCATCCTTAAGAAATAATCTTTTTTGAGTTATGCAACTAAATGTTTGCAATCCACCCCTCCCCATCACATTTGTAAAAGAGAGAAAGCGCAATGTAATTATAGATGCCCGATTTAAAAAAAATTATCGCTTGACGGTGTTTCTATTTGTGATCTCTGAGCAAATAACACAAAAGGCGAGACATGAGACCAAGTAGCAGAAACTGGGAAGAAGGAATCATGGTGTTCGTTTGTTAATTACATTGCTGGACGCTGCAAGGAGACAACCCCCGAAATATTGCCAGGGAGGAATAAACCCCAAATCGGAGTGGGAGTGGAAACAGCGACGCTGTGGCGGTGCCACTCCGAGATGGCAATTGGAAGCATCACCTGAGCGGAGCCTGCCTCCCCCGCCTTTTTCGCCTGAGTGGTGCAGACCAGCTTTGAATGCATGTGTGCTTGTCATTCCCAGGCATTGTAGGATTGGTTCCTGCCTCCCATTCATGTAACCTGTGTGTGGCTCTGTTCCTCTGTGTGTGTGTGTGTGTAAGGGAGCGAGAGAAGCAGGGGGAGGGGGCGCTTTAAATAAAAGCCTTTGGATTGCAGCTGCTTATTTTGGGCAGTGCTCCCTACCAGGGGCACTCCTGCCTGGGCAGACGCTGGACCAGCCTGGGCGGCGGTGCGTGGTGGTGCGGAGCTGCCGGAGGATGAGCTCCGGTGCCTGGCGGTAGTTGCCCCGTGTGGGATCGCGCGGAGGAGCCGTACCTAGAAGTGGCACCGCAGCCTGCAGAAATGGTAAGCTGGCGTGTTGCTGTGAAAAGTGCATGTGTCTCTCCAGCTCTCTCCCTTTTCCCTCCCCCCGCCCGCCACACACGTACTCGGGGTTTGGGGAACACCCAGAGCTCTCTGAATCTGTCGCGATCCCGCCCCCCCGCCAAAGAAAACCCTTTTCGTGCAGCAAGACACTTTAAACACCCGCCTCTCCCCGCGGTCACTTTCCGTGCATTGTGAAAAGAGCCCCTCCGGCTGGCTTCTCCCAGCCTGTGCATGGCTCGGTTTCTCTCTAGCCTTTCGCAGACACATCGAGCTGCTGCTCCAGCACCCCGTTCCGCGTGCCCTGTTTGCAGCCCTAGTTCAGTCAGACAGAGCTCATGGCTCAGCAGAGCCCAGCGTCGGAGGGAGATGCTGGGCTGGGTCCCTGCTGTGTAGCCGGGACCCGGAGCCTGTAAGACTTAGCTTGGTTCTTGGGTGTGTTTGGGAGGGTTACCTCCTTCACTCCAACGCCTCTGGGTCGGGGAGGATGTCAGGTCCTCCCAGAAAGGCTGCCAGCGACTTGTCTAGGTTGCAAGATCTATTATTTATGTTGTTTGTTTATGTATTTAGTAATCAGTAATATCAGCAAAAAGAGGGTGCCATTATATATTGCCACAACCCCCCCCCTTTTGTAACCCCTACTCCCCTCTCCCTATCAGTGTGTGTGTGTGTGTTTACATTTGGATCTGTGTTAGAGTTGTGGTTGTGTTCCACATTTTCCAAAGGGTGGATTTTCCAGTGTGGTTTTTTTTTTTTAAATCTGCCAGACTACAACTTGGGAGACAAATCCCTTTCTTGGCAATTATATTTAAATCCCTGCCCCCCTCTTCACTCTCATGCCCCTCCAACATCCCCACAAATAGCTTGGCATTTTTAAAGAGATTTGGAGTAGGAATCTGATTTTTTTTAAGGTTTCTGTTTTAAATTCTAAACAACTTGGCTATCGAAAAAATGAAATGTGATTACATAACAGAACACACTGGCTCCTTAACCACATTTCTTAGTGCTATTTATATATTTTGTTAAAAATCTATTAATGGTATAAAATTGCTATGATATTTAACTTTGAAAGTGGGAACTGTTAACATATGTGCAGTGCTTCTAAAAGAAATGTCATAAAGGTTACATGCGAAGCTATTTATTTACAGGATAATACTGGACTATCTTGGGTTGAAAACCATTATGGTGTCAATCACATAAGAAATGGTACATATTTTGAAAATAATTAAAAATATATATTTGTTACTGGCTTTTCCAGTTTATTGGCTGGATTATGAGCACATTTTAAAATATTTTATTCATACGTTCAAAATAGACCTGCTGAAATATTTGATGCCAAAACTTTCCAGTCTTTGGGTTGCAGACTCCTCGGCTTCTGTGCTTCAGGAAAGTTTTATTCATCATGGTTTAACACCTTCCTCACACCTGCCTCCCTGTCTTTTTCAAATGAGTTTTTAGCAGTCAACCTTTAAAATCTAGTTAAGGTTGTGACATAAAATGACAAAAGCGAAAGACAAGTTGAAGTTGGCTGTGTCCTTTACACACTTGTACTGTGGTCGTGCAGCTCATCGCATGTTATAGTGCTTTGGATCATGGGCTGAAGAAATTGTGGAGGACAAATTAACATGCTCCTGCTAACCCAAGTCTCATATTTTTCTGCGTATCTGGCCCCAATAAAATAGTTTGCTTTTGGAATAGCCCTTCCCCCCGGCATGGAAAGTGTTCTGTTTCCAACGTGTACACTATCTGTGCCTGCAGTACCCAGGATCTACCGTATACACCTGTAAAATACCAGTCACATGTGCCAGCAACACCCGGGCACATTGTGCCCATGTTGGACCAAGGAACGAGAAGTCGAGGGCAGGATATGAGCCACAGTAAACACAGATTCTTCTCTTTGGGTGGGGGTGGAGGGGAATTTGTGGGAGGATGGTCGTAAGTCAGTAGTTTGTATTGAATTTATTTCATTGGCCATTTCAGAGTCAGACGCCTCCCCCTTCGTGTCAGCCTGTAACACTTTATAGGCTCTGATGAAGAAACCAGAGTAGCATATATGTTTGTGTATATGATAGAGGGGAAAAAATCCCTGTGACTCATACAGTTTTGTTTGTCCTCCCCCCCGCCCCCAGAAAGCAAGGATTGAGAAGAGTGGGGCTGGGCTCACTATTGTGATGCTGCTTGTGATAAGGACTTCCTGGCTTTGGCTATTTTGTGTCAGTCACAAGTCCTTCAGTTAGATTCTTCGATCTCAGCCTCTTATGTGCTGCTGGATAAATCCTCCTAGCTCAGGCTGTTCAGGGCCATTAGGATTTCCTGCTCCCATGATCTTTAACAATGTGATTGAGAAGCAAATGTATGTGCAAAGAAATGACTGGTGTTTGCTTCCAGCAGATTTGGGGTTTGAGTGGCTAGCGGGGAGGGCATGTGTGGAGGGGGCATTTGCTGTAAGCGTTTTATCATTACCTGTGTTTTTGCTCATCTCAGGGGTTGGGTCCACTGCTTTGCCGTGGATCTTCCTGGAAAAGAGGCAGGAGGTCTGTGTAGAGCTGAGGTAAGGGGTGTTTGCAAACAACCTGTTTCCTCTATGCCCCTCAGCCTGATTCCCTCCAAAAGCCACTGCAATGGAGAGCTCCTACTACAGCACTAACATGTGCTCTGATCATGCAGGGGTTCCTGCTGAGATCTCTTTCTGTGGCTCACCCATACTTTCCGTGTGTGTGTGTGTGCTGTTGGAATGAGATAATCTTATGCGGGGAGAGGGTGTTTCTCAGATACAGTTTTTGGAGGGCTAGCAGTGGGAGGGAAGAACTGTCTTTAATAATTCATGGCAGGAGAAAAGGGGGAAGTTGTCTTCATGGATTTCTTTTTAATTTAAAGGGGGCGAGAAGCTGAGAGAGGAGGAGAAATTATTTTTCACTAATTTTACAGGGTATAGCAGAAAGGAAGGCTACTGTGAAAAGAAAAGGGTGGATGAAAGGAAAATTGCTTGTCTGTTTTTTTTTTTTTTTTGGAAGGGGTAGGGGAGAGTGGGAAGGGATGTGCCATTCTCTGACAATTTTACTAAGGTGATGGGAGAGGGCAAATGCCATCTCTCTTCTTGGTGGGTTGCAGGAGAAGGGAGCTTGGGGGAGACGAAGTTGCATTCTTTGTTTTCTGCAGTACCTCTAAATTATGGTAATTTACTAGAATAGTTAAAATGCAGTCACTTTTTATTTTTGTGTGCAGATAGCATGATAATAATTGAAATACTGATTCTCATTGTGTTTAAGGGGTGTACTTGTGATGTGAGGTTCTTTCTTTTTTTTCTCCCTGGGATGTGTTATAACTGAAATGTCATTTCTCTCCTTCTCCAGTGTGTGCAGTGCTTCAATTAAAATAGTCTGCCCATATTTTTTTAAACCTGACATTATACCATTTTTCTATCCAAGAAAACAAAACACTGACTGTGGTTCCACTTAAAAATAGCTGAGGTACTTAAACAAAACTATCCTCCTCCTTCCCAGGAAAGTCATTTCCAGTTTTGTTAGAATTTCTGCTTCAGTGGTTCATTTTCTGACAGAATCACATCCTTGCGAGGGAGCAGAACCCCACAATCTTATGTAACTTGATATTTCCAGATCAAAAGTTACAAATATTGCAGTAATAGAATGATGAGAGTGATTTGGCAAGATTAATGTTGTGTGAGATGAATGATTTCTTATTAGGATTTAAAATCAATGCTGTTTTTAACACTTACTGCAAAAATAATAGTTGAATAAACAACAAACCTGTTCCTTGTCTGTCTTTATTCTCACTACTTTGTCAGTTTATCTTTTGGCCCTGGATGCTTACACACAAATAGGGGTCTGTTTGAGTGTTTGTCTATGTGTTTTTAAATATATAATATATAAAACTGAAACAACAGAATTTGAAATTGCCTCTCCCTGGTTTGATTCAAAGAGATGAAACTCTGTAATTCAGTCAGTTAAGATTTAAAGACTGCTAGTTACCTGCTCTGTTACAAGTTCTATACGTCTAGCTTATTATAACTAAAAGCTAAAATATTCTATTTCTGCTTTGAACCGACAGATTGGCATTTCTGGGCGCTTTGACAGAATAACATGTGTCACTTGCCAGTGAATTGGGTATTCATGGATCCTTCTTGACCAATATGTTTTCAGAGGAAAAGCTTCTAAAAATAGTTTTAAAAAAGATATTTCGACTTTGATATAGATTAAAAAAAAATCAGAGTGAAATTTTTTTCTTTACCTAATCTCCCTAGTTCAAAAAGAGTGGTGGTATTGGACACTGTTATGATGTAGTTCTGTACAAGCAAAAAAAGTCGGATCTGCATTCCTCTCTGCCATTCCACTGTCACTATGCTGATAGTCAAATTATTTTCCTATAAATATTTTCCTTCTCCAGCTCTCTGGAATAATTGTTCCGAATAAAAAATTTTAAGCCAGCAGTATAGTTGAAATATGAATATTAGAGCAAGTTGCTTTGGCTGTATTGAGTGACAAATACTTCTTGCAGAAAGTTTACATTCCTTGAGAAGTTTGATCCTCATGCCCATAAAACCTTATGCCTAGCATGTAACCTTGCTGTGAATGAAGCTGCTTGTTCTGAAGGTGGATTCTTGCTTCGTCTCATACCATTAACAGAAAACTTTGGCAGAACTATTTTTTTATGATAAAATCATCTAAAAAAGAGTTCTGGTTATTGAAATGTTTGTTCCTGATGTGTGATTGCGGAGCTGAGTCGTAGGGTGAATGAATATATTGGCAATCAGCAGAAGGAAAAAAATGATTCAAGTTGACAGTTCAGATTTCTGATTCCAAGATAAGATTTGCTTTCTAGGGTTTTGACACATCCTACTTTTAAATGAGATTAGAAAAAACAGCAGGAGAAGTTGCTGATGGCCTGTTTAGGTGGACAGGCCTGCTGAGCCACACTTACCAGTTCACATTTATCCATCTATTTAAATTGAGAGAATACGATTAGATTTCATTATCACCTCAAGCTTTTGTACAGGGGTATTTTCCACAGTATAGGAAAACTGTCATAGTTCAAGATTCTTCTTCGTTGCTACAATTAAGACAGGAGTATTGGCAGCGTATGTACTGCTAGTACTGCAATATAAAACATGAACTTGGTGGCTGTTTGACTGTCCATTGATTTTAGGGTTGGGTTTATTATTGAATACTACGATGTCTTTTTTTTTTCCCAGTGAGTCAATGCTAAACAAAACAATACATACAACTCGCTCTCTCAAAAAAGCACAACTTGTGTTAAAAGGACATTATTGAACATGCAAAGACAAGCACTCGCACAATGAGAAATGCCAGAATTAATGTTGCGTGTACACCCTTAATTTGGCTCCCTTGTGCATATGCATTATGATAGTCTTTAATTACATAGTCACATATGTAACCTGTATCTTCATCTGATCTGCCTCCCCTCCCTGTGCCATCATTCCCTACCACTGCCTCCTAGTCCCTTTGCTCAGCCAGTCCCAGTCTCCCTACCCCACCCAGCTCCTCATCTGATCCAAGTCTCATGCTGTTTCCTTTCCGGTCCTTGCTCAGCCAGTCCTAGTTTCTGCTCTCTGGCTCCCAGTCTCAGTTTCTCTCTTAACTCTCCCCACCCTCAGCTCCTTGTCCCAATCTACTCCCCTTCCAGGTCTAGCTCTTCAACCCCCTGTTCCTGCATTTGACTCAGACAGCTTCCTCCAACAGAGGGGGGCATAGAGAGCACAGGCAAGAGGTCTCCCTGCACTCAGTTCCAGGACCTGGCACGAGCCTTGGCAGCCCAGAGCCACAACTGCAGGGACAATCATGCTCAGCTCTGTGCTGGAGCACACCCAACATGGAGGGGAGCTTTGAAGGTTTTAGCTGTTAAGCTCTAGCAAGTCTCTAGTGAGCAATGTGTGAACTGTGATTTTTTTCCCCCCAAAGGCTTATAATGTAACCATATTGTGTGGGGTTTTATGGGGATAGCAAAAAGCATGCCCCTGACACAAAGGCCACTCCTGGCAAATTTCAAGTTCCAACTCCAAAACTTCAGGTGCTAGAGCATTTCAAACAATGAGGCCACCAGAATATTTTAGCGTGGCCAACACAGTATAGTTTTTCCCCTAGCCTCCTTGTTGGAAACACCTGAACTGTTCTGATGGATGGTACAAACAAAAACAATTAGCCTCAGGCAGACACCCAGCATGGAAAGTTTCAGCCTGAACAGGTAGTTTGACCAAGTTATAAGCAACTGAAAATAGGGTTTTATAATGGGAAGTGTTGAGCAACCTTAATAGGCAACGTTACCAGGACCACCTATTAATAATATATATAAAATAAAATTTGATATTTTGTCATCTATCTATCGTGTGTGTGTGTGTGTGTGTGAAGAAGGGAATACAATTAATGAGAATCAGACAAAGCTGCATCAAAGGGATCCAGCATTGCAGGATTTGTAGAATGGGATTAAAAGGAAAGAAATCTCAAGAGAAGCAGCATTGACAGAGCAATCACGCAAATTGCCTGGCCTCACACCTCTGTGTTCATACACCTTCTGTCAGAAGAATCCTCATTCAGATGACAGTGCCCTACTCTAACAATAACTTTGATGATTAGAAATCACAGAGAAATGACAAAAATGTGTGCAAGTATATCATTAGTTTTTTTCTTTTAATCTTCAGCTTCCTGTTAAGGGCGGGTTACTAAATCTTGTGGTTGGGCTTGTAAATTCTCATGGCAGTTTTGCAAGCCTGACTTAGATTAAGCCTGATTCTTATGTACATGGAAGTTCTCTTTGCATGGCTCTGGCGGTGTAAAGGTGCCTTAAAATGAGCCGCAGTTATGTTTACACTTACTTTAAGGCCCCTATATGCTGCCAGAGTGGCATAGTAGGACCTTAGGGTGACTCAGAAGCAAGGCCTCAGTGTCCTCTTTGTATCTTCCCACCCCATCCAAAAAGGTGGCTATCCTTGTGAAGTACTGAGGAAAACTTGCTAACATTTTCTTCTGTCTTATGCCATTCACGGTTGAGGTCTTTTTGTCATTCCCATAATAGCTATCCATTGCTTCTCCTTAACTAGCCAGTCGGCTCACTGTGGATCACTCGTACTCAATAGGAGAATGGACTATCTTGACCGAGAGGTTGAACCTTGTGAGTAGAAGCTTGTGGAGAGGATTAGTTGGCGGGGCAATGAAAAAGCAGACTCAGTTAGGGTTTTATTCTTGCTTTTCTGCATGCTGTCTGAACAGAAACATTATCAACAAAGCAAAATTTGATGAAAGTGAAAAGAAAGTGCTCCCCTTCTCCCGCAGCCCGTGGTACAACTCAGCTTGTAACCACTGGATGAAGTGTTCTGCCATCTCAAAAGTTTTTTTTTTCTTCACCTTTCCTCTAATGAGGAGCTGGGTGTTTCCTTGGGCTTTTTGTTGCTGTTGTTATGAGTTTCCGGTATTCCCTCTGAGCGGTGCATTGTGGCTCCAGCCTTACCTCAGTACTCGACCCTGAACACCTGTGTGAGACCTGAATGGGGAGATAACTTCTGTAGTTACTGGTAATGAGCTAAAGCAGGGGTCTCAAACACGTGGCCCGCAGGCTGCATTTGCTGCAGCCCACCAAGCTCCCCGCGGCCCCTCCCCCCCAGTTATTTCCTACGGCCGACAAGCTACCCTCACCCACCAGCTGTTTGTCAGCACTTAGCGCTTTCCAGGAGGGATGGGGGAAGAACAGGGAGCCATGCACTCGGGGGGGAGGCGGAGAAGAGGCGGGGAAGGGACAGAGGTTTGGGGAAGGAGTTGGAATAGGGGCAGGGAGAGGCAGAATTGGGGTGGGGACTTTGGGGAAGGGGTTGGAATGGGGGCGGGGAAGGGGTGGGAAGAGGCGGGGCCAGGGGCAGCAGGGGTATTTGTCAGTGATGCGGCCCTCGGACCAACGTAGTAGCCCTCATGTGGCCATCGTGGTCGTTTTAGTTAGAGATCCCTGAGCTAAAGCCAGTTCACCCCATCACAATGACTATTTCCATCTCCATTTGCTTTGATTCGCTCCCTCTTGTCCCAGGATTTCTGTGTGCTGTTACAGCATTACTACTGTCAACTACCTCTTAAAGACATTCAGACGGTGGGATTTTTCCAAGGCGTATGGTTCCTCCGCTGTGTATCGCACGCTGGGTACCAGGACAGGTGTGTGACGATCACAAACTGAAATACTGAGAGAATCTCTTCTCTAAAACCAGGGGTCACGTTTTAAACACACGTGGAAAATATGTGTAAACAGGTACAGGAAGGGAATTGCTAATGCATGGAACTGTGCCGAGACAACACTGTTCCTTTGTAAACCCTGTTAATGTGATTCCACCATTCAAAGAATATTGTCATCGGTATTTATATGCTTAGAAAAACAAAGCTAAATATCATCTCTGGGTGACAAAGAAGAGGGAAGAGTGCTCTCTATGTAGGTACCTAGCCTTGACAGTTTTGGCTTGAAAATTTATAAGCAATGTGTTTTGACTGATTTTTAACATCTCCCCCACACCTTTGTATGAAGGCCTGGAAATGGGAATCGGGAGATCTGGCTTGTATCCACATCTCTGCAATACACTAGCTGCATGACCTTGGACAAGTCACTTAGGCCTATGTCTCCAAAAAGGGCCCTGAATTTTGGAAACCTCTGTTTTTTACTGAAGTGTTTTACTGTGGGTGTTTGGCACCTGTAAAGCAATAGGTCCAATGCGTCTCATGCTGAGGACCCAAAATTACTGGCCACTTATGAAAAGCATTGGGACATAAAACCCTGGAATGCAGGAGGTTCAGCTGTAGATGGATATTTGACTAAATTATTTAATGTAAAAGTGGTGCACATTTTTAAAAGCAGCTTACAGATTTGAGGTGCCTCCATTTTTGGGTCTACAAGTTGAGACACTCTATGTAGGTACCTAGCCTTGACAATTTTGGCTTGAAAATTTATAAGCAATGTGTTTTGACTGATTTTTAACATCTCCCCCACACCTTTTGAACATATCGACCCATTAAAATTAATTCTGCTAAACGTATTAATCTTGCTACTAGATTCAAGGTCAGCGGGGTTTGGAAGTTATTGATACTCTCCAAGATTTGTTTAGGATCTTATCCCCCAGTGAGTTCTGATCAGGCAGACGCTTGCCCTCACGTGGAACCGCAGTGCCCGCATTGGAGCTGAATCTGGGGGGCAGGGGTCTGTCTCCATGGGGCTCGTTCATTGTAGGACAGGAGACTTAGTGGTTTACTGGTCGTGCTGGTGATAGTATCATTTGCGTTTGGAGAGAAGAAGAAATGGCTCATCTAGGATTGGCCCCCATCTGCCTCTCTTCTCTAGTACATACTCCACATAAGCCTTTAAATGTCAGCTGTTTGCACATGTCTGCACTAGAAGCTGCCGATCACAGGCTCCAGGGAATTGCGTTATTATGCACCTGCATCATTTGTTTTTGCATGATTTTATGTCTTCTGCATAATTAATGTTTTGTTGAAAAATTTTTGCTTTTTATGTCGTCTGAGATAATCAGGCAGCGAGTGTCTAGCTGGAAGAAAGGAACAAAAAACAAATTAAGGGATATCAGAGGCTGACTTTGAGGGGAAAAGGGAGAAAGTAGCTTATCAACTTCTGTCAAGCTGGGATGCTAGCTTCTATTGAGATTGCCTGGTTTTCCATTTCCCCCCAAGAACGTTGAGCTATAAAATAATGTAACATCTATGCTCTGCATGAAACAAAAAGGCCTGGATTAATTTGTTTTTCCTGCATATTATGTACTTCCTTCCCCCAACTTCAGAAACGCATGCTGGGGATAAAAATGAATCTGCACCCTCTTCATTTAACTGATGCTCAGATTTGTTTCTCTGCCCCTCCCCTCTATGCAAACAAAAATACCTTGAGTAACCTTTGCAGAATTGGTACAGGTTACATGGTTGCTTACATCATATTCCTTGGAATATTTCACAAAGGCCCATCTTTCAGACTGTATATGGGAGTGGACAGTGTGACATTGAGGATTTTTATTTATTTATTTATTTGTGGCGGGGGAGAGGGGGGAGGCACGAGGAGTTGGTTGTAGTAATGCCATTACTCTGCAATGCAGATGGTGCAGTGGTTTGGAGTTAGGCACTTTGCCTAAATCAGGGCCAGATCAAAAGCCCATTTAATTCAAAGACTTCCATGGACTCTAATGGACTTTGAATCAGGCCCTTATCTTGTGAAAAGGAGCAGGGCTCTTTTCCTCAATTCAGCAACATCAAATCGTTAAGAAAATCTGAAGGCTGGTGTGGAAATAGATGGGATTGTGAATGCCTGATTAATGAGGGGTGCTAGAATGGACTAGTGGTAGAGTTAGGGTGACCAGGTAGCAAGTGTGAAAAATCGGGATGTGGGTGGCGTGTAATAGGCGCCTATATAAGACAACACCACAAATATCAGGACTGTCCCTATAAAATTGGGACATCTAGTCACTCTAGGAAGGGTGGGATTCTTACGTCTTCAAGTAAGCCAAAGTTCCTGTAATGAAAACATGTATAGCATGGTGTTTTGTAACTATTTTTATACCTACATCAGACTTGATGTTAGTGGCTTTGAATTATTTAACATTTTTCTTCCTCAGCTGTCCTCTCTGGTGAGTTTCCACTGCAGGCGGCAGGAGTTTTTGTTGTGTAAGAAACAATGCAGTCAGACTGCTATTGTTTACAAGATTTTTTTTTTGCTTTTGTTTTATTTCTTTAAAGCTATTTCATCTTTTTTGTTGCTGGTGAGGGGATTATGGCCCAAAGTATTAAATCACGCTGACCGATGTCAGCTGCAAATGAAAAGTATGCCAGTTAAAGACACGAATGGGTGTTTTCTGCTTAAACCACTGAACGTTCATGTCTGTCATAGGAGAAGCCAAGTATTTAGCATTCAGTCTATTCAAAAAACATTATTAGGTCCCAAAGGTAATTTAAAACCACATCTGTTAGAACCATATGTGGGGTAAGTACACTTCTTTTTTTTTTTAAGTTCCAAGTTATCCTCTTTACAGGGTTATCTTCACTGTGGGCCTCTTTTAAAGTTAAACTGACAGCCATGAAGTGCCTGGAACAAAATAACAAAATGAATTGAACTCTTATCTTTTCCCATTCGTAATTAATGTTGTAGGCTTTTAATGGATATTTGGAGGTAGACATCCAGCTCTGACAGGGAGCCTTCTGTAAATCGGAATCATGCCTCGCATCCTGTAGTCTATAACCCAATATTTGTTTTTATTTCTGCTATATTGGAAATTTCACATTGTTCTTCTTGTCATTCTTTTGGCTTGTGTGAAATTTAAAATGGCTCTTTCAGCCGGTAAGAACTCCTTATTTTGACATCACATGGAATCACAGTTGGAGTATTCTGTGAAAGCTCTTATGCACAGCTCTTAAAACAAGCTGGGACACCTTTCTTTTAAAAGCGCCCCATCATTATTACTTCACTAACATTAATGGCACAGTCTTGAGGGCCTTACTCAAGGCTCCATTGTGCTAATAGCACAAGGCCCATAGTCAAGGCCTAGGGGTCAAGAGTGTCTTCTGGAGCTCTGCATTTGCACTGGGGGAAAAATAGTTTGTGCCACTCCTTTATGGAATGCAAGATACTTTCCCCTGCTGCATGGCGGGCCAGCTGTGCAAGCTGGTGTGCGAGGTGAGTGGAACTGTGTCTCCACATGTGCTTACTGCCTTCTTTCTAGCAAATTGCTCCAAGGGGCAGTAACTTTCTAGTGACACCATGCTCAGTGGAGCCCAGGACCTGCAATTCTGGACCCATTATGCAGCCTGCAGAAGGGAGAGAGAAGCTCCTTCTTTGCCCACATCTCCACCCTCTCCAACTGCACACCAATAGAAGGGGAGGCCACGGTTTTGTCTTCAGTTTCTGCTCAGTCCTTATTAAGTCAAATTCCCAAATTGTTGGCGAATGCTGACCTTATCAGGGTGACTTCTGCACGTCAGTGTTAGGGGAAGTTCTGCAATATATGGGCCTCATTCTCAAAAAATCCCCTCTTGGGCATTGATGTCAGTGGGAGTTGTGTTTTGAGATATGACTGTCAAAATGCAGCATTGAATATTGGTGTTCTGGGTGGGAATCAACTAAATTCAACCTTTGTGCTTTGAAATTAATAGTATAACTGATAGCTGATTAACTTGGCTAACACTTGAGCTAATCACAGTACCCTCACTGCATCACTAAAGTTACCTATCTTAACCACACTACCTTAGTTAACCATGGGTACCTTAACTACCTTTTCCTGCGAACAGATCTGAATTGTGAACCCTTACTCCTGGGTGGAGTCTTGTAGAAGTCTGGGAATCGCCTCCGACTAATGGAATGCCCCATAGACATGTGGAAATCTATCTGCAGTTTTAGGCCTTTTACTATCACTCATATCTGTCTTCCATACCTACTTTAACTACATTGTTCTGAGGAGTATCTGAAAGCAAAATGATCTGAAGTAGATATAGGTGGAAGCAGGGGTGGCTTTAGACATTTCGCCACCCCAAGCATGGCGTCATGTCGCGGGGCGTGCTCTGCTGGTCGCTGATCCCGCAGCTCCAGCGGACCTCCCGCAGGCATGCCTGCGGAGGGTCCTCTGGTCCCGCAGCTTCGATGGAGCCGCGGGACCAGCAGAACCTCTGCAGGCATGCCGCCGAAGGCAGCCTGCCTGCCGCCCTCCGGGCAACCGGCAGAGCACCCCCCGCGGCATTCTGCCCCAAGCACGCACTTGGCATGCTGGGGACTGGAGCTGCCTCTGTGTGGAAGAAGTTTCATTTGGGAAACCACTATCATATGCTACTTTCCTTTTGCATTTGTACTGTACATTTTACCTCTCTCTCAAGCTCTAATATTTAGCACTAACCTATAGCTTTCTTAACTAAACAAAATTTTGGTGGTGAGGGTATGGAGCACCTGGGAATCAGTGAGTGAAATACACATATGCAGTTATAAATAGAAGATCTCCTTCCATGGAACGTATTGAGTTATAATTGTAGCTCTAATTAAAGTTTGGTTGGTGAACATGTTGTGAGCTTGAAATACCTGTCTTTGAGGAATATGTGTAAATCTCTGAAAATTAGCTTGGTTTTTGTTATTTGAGTGGTTTGGCGTAACTGCCGTTGCGTATGCATTTTGAGTAGCAATATACTAACAATGGTTTTGCATGTCAATGGAGCAGCATTTTTTCAATCCATTTCAGGTTAAACAGTGTCCAAGTTTAATGTGAGTGCATTAATTTTTCTCAGTTTAAACAGAAACTTAATTAAATCCTGGGTGATGTTCCGAGTGTGATATTGGAATGGATTTATAAGGTTGATCGTTTCCAGACAAGGAGTAGAAAAGTACCTAAGATGGAGGAATCCTTTTGTTTGAATAGTATGTGTGGTCGGTGTTGGAGGGACTGGAGAAATCTTCAAGAGAAGCTGAACGCTTTTTGTGTTTTACTTTGTTCAAGAATACCATTTAGAATGTAATTCTTAGAGTTCCGGCCTCGTGTGATCCTCTGACACTTGATGGATGAATAAAATAATTGTTGATCATCTCATGAATCGCTGCCAGTAGCACTTACCAGATACAATTAACTCTCCAATTTTGAGTTTTTAAACATAAATTTCTCACCAGATATCATAGTCAGCCACTTTCCCATTCTAGTCAACTGATAGTAGGAGGGGTATTTTGGGGTCCATTTTCTTCAGTCACTGAGTGGTGCATGTGGTATATGCATCCCCGTTTCTTGTAGCTCTGCTCACCTTTGAGGTTTTGCTGGAGTCTTTCTGGAACATCAGCAGATCTTCACAAATGATGCACTGTTAGATTTCTGAGCACGATGGAATTAGACTAGCTCCAGATAATTCTTGTCCCACTAAGTAACTTACCTGAAGGCTTCTGCAGCTGCAACAGTGAGTAAAGGAAGTTTAGTCTAGTTCATCTCCAATATCATTCTTATACCTCTGCAATTGAGTTCAGACTAATTTCTTAGAAGACTTCTAGAAAATTTGCTCTAAAGCAGATGAATCCCATACAGAGTTCTCATTGCTCTATTCATAATACATAGAGCAACATCTCTGACCCTAATCTGCTTTCACATTGGTATAATCCCATTGAAAGTAAGAGCAGTATTTGGCTGTACATCTGTTTCCTATCATAAGCAAGAAGCTATCATTTTGGCATGATGATAAGGACACCCTGACAGGGAGGGGCCCCCTCTAAACAAAGAAGACTGATGGATTGATGCTGAAAAATATATCCTGATGAGCATAGATTCTGTCTTGTACATCCTAAACTGTAGGGATCCTACCAGTCTGGGCAGGATTCCACAGGGACACATAATAAAACGCACTGTGCTCCCTATGTGGATATGAGTACATGCTCCATTAGCCTGCACTTCCTGTGCTAGACAGTTGGCGGGGGGTGGAAACCCCCAACCAGCACACAATCTCCCATTGAGGAATTTAACTGGCCTACTTTCTTAGCTCTCTTGAGTGTTATTGTGGAGAGATCTCTGCCCTTCTGCTTGTGTGTGAGGAACGGGCTCCCTACGTCCCTTTCCCCCCACTTCCTTATGTGCTAGCACTGTGGTTCTTGAACCACATATGCAGACCTGCTTCTGGCTGCTCTCTCTTAGCCCACCTCTAGTTTTAATTACACTAACAAGTCAATAGGGAGGCAGAATGACCTTAATTTGGACTAAAGGACTGGAAAGTCAGGACTTCTGTTTCTGGCTCTTAACGGCTGTGTGATCTGGGGCAAGTCACTTCCTATGTCTCAGTTTACTCCTTGGTACAGAGAATGTTAGAATTACTTTAACCAGCACAACTGCTGTTTTCCAAATCTTGTTGATATCCTGTCGTCTGTGTGTCTATCTTCGCCCCCAGGTATTTATACCATAGCAATATTTGACTGCCACTCATTCTCAGATTAAATATATTATAGAAATTCAGAACATCATTCTTTGTCTGAAATTATTGAAATAAGGAGTCATATTTGCATCTCTGATGATAAGTAAAAATCTAGTCACCTTGCCTTTGGGGGCATTTAATTTTATTATATTTCTACCTGTGATTGCATGGATCCCTTCCATGCTATTCTAGAAAAGGGTTCCAGGTCTGATTGTAAAATGTGAATTTCCTTTAAACACCAGCATGGAGTCATTTCTAAATTGTTCTTAGATTTAGTAAATTACAAACATATTGTTCTGCATTAGACAGAGTGTTACTTCCATTTTGAAAAGATTAGCTATGTAACTGTCATAGTGGCCCTGAAGATCCTAGATTGTTAGTTCGTATAATACACTGTGTTCAGTAGAGCTGTATTCCCAAGTATGAATATTTTAGCAGCATTGTATGTCACTTTTAAAAATGAATTGAATTCTCTCTTTGATCTGCCAGAACAATTGAATCTTGGGCATTCCTACAGTTTATGCATTTGTATCCTTTCTTTGGACCAGGATTTGTCAGAGATTAATAGCATGCATTTGAACCCCTGCCCAGTATATTCTGGACAGGACATTTTTTATCTAGAGGTGATCCCTCCTTCCAGGAGGAAAGAGCAATGCAGGAATGGAGCTGAATATAGACCCTTTTCCTGCTTCTACCACCTCTTCCCACCTGACTACCATATGACCAGAAGTAATGGTTTGGAACACACCTCAGACACAGCAGAGACACTCAGCAACAGTAAGAGGAGTGTGGGGTATTTAACCACCACCATTCACCTGGCCATATTTTCTGTGTATCAGGGATACAGCCAGCCTTTACACTCAGCAGACCTCACTCAGATAACCTGTCCCCGGCTTCAACGATAATTCCCTAGGACCTTCTGTACTAGAGCCTGGTGCCTGAGAAGCCTTCTCAGGGTTCCTTTCATTCACTAGAGACCCAATGGCTGAGAATGGCTGACTCCCTAGGATCTCAGGTCATGGATCAGAGCCCTTGTTCTGGAACCCCCACTATGGCCCTTAAATCAACAGACATTAAAATTGAGGGAGGTGCGCAAGCAGCCAAACCAACATGGAGAACTCTGAGCCCAAAATGGGAACAGATTCATCCCCCAGGACGTCCTTGGGTGGGTCCTTATGCTCCAGAGCAGGTCATATCGCTCACATCCAGACTTTTGTATTTTCCTTTCTGAATCTGAGCCAGGACTGAGCTGGGAGAAATATGTCCAACACACTTGTGCCTCATACCTCACCCAAAGGGGTGAAGAAAGAGCCCTATCCTTGTTGTCCTCATGAACCTTATGTTCCTTGGACGAAGTGAGGTGGAAGGCCCACAGTAAGGCAAAAGCAGGAGGAGTCAAATTCACCCTTACAGGTAGAAGATCAGGTCTCCAGAACCTGAGTTACAAGATAAAAGGATCTCAAAATAAGCTGATAAAATTCCTTAATATTTTGAGTAGGGCTGCCGATTTAATTGCAGTTAACTCACGTGATTAACTGAAAAAAATTAATCGTGATTGAAAAAATTAATCTCAATCACACTGTTAGACAATAGAATACCAATTGAAATTTATTAAATTTTTGGATTTTTTCTACATTTTCAAATATATCAATTCCCATTACAACACAGAATACAACATGTACAGTATTCCCTTTATATTATTTTATTACAAATATTTGCACTGTAAAAATGATAAAATAAATATTTTTCAATTCACCTCATACAAGTACTATAGTGTAATCTCTTTATCATGAAAGTGTAATTTACAAATGTAGTTTATTTTGTTACATAACTTCACTCAAAAACAAAACAATGTAAAACTTTAGAGCCTACAAGTCCACTCAGTCCTACTTCTTGTTTAGCCAGTCGCTAAGAGAAACAAGTTTATTTACATTTATGGGAGATAATGCTGCCCACAACTTAATTACAATGTCACCTGAAAGTGAGAGCAGGTGTTCACATGGCACTGTTGTAGCTAACGTAGCAAGATAGATGTGCTAAAGATTCATATGTCCCTTCATGTTTCGGCCATCATTCCAGACGACATGCTTCCATGATGATGACGCTCGTTAAAAAAATAATGCGTTAATTAAATTTGTAACAGAACTCCTTGGGGGAGAATTGTATTTCTCCTGTTCTGTTTTACCTGCATTCTGCCATATATTTCACTTTATAGCAGTCTTGGATGATGACCCAGCACATGTTGTTCATTTTAAGAACACTTTCACTGCAAATTTGACAAAATGCAAAGATGATAATGTGAAATTTCTAAAGATAGCTACAGCACTCATCACAAGATTTAAGAATCTGAAGTGCCTTCCAAAATCTGAGAGGGATAAGGTGTGGAGCATGCTTTCAGAAGTCTTAAAAGAGCAACACTCTGATGAGGAAACTACAGAACCCAAACCACCAAAAAAGAAAATAACCTTCTACTGGTCACATCTGACTCAGATGATGAAAATGAACATGTGTCGGTTTGCACTGCTTTGGATAGATATTGAGCAGAACCCGTCGTAAGTATGGATTCATGTCCTCTGGAATGGTGGTTGAGGGATCAAAGGACATATGAATCTTTAGTGCATCTGTCATGTAAATATCTTCTGACACCGGCTACAACAGTGCCATGCAAACACCTGTTCTCACTTTCAGGTGACATTGTAAACAAGAAGCAGGCAGCATTAGCTTCTGCAAATGTAAACAAAATTGTTTGTCTGAGCGATTGGCTGAACAAGAACTAGGGCTGATCGGACTTTTAGGTGCTCAAGTTTTACATTGTTTTGTTTTTGAATGCAGGGTTTTTTTGTACATAATTCCACATTTGTAAGTTCAACTTTCATGATAAAGAGATTGCACTCCAGAACTTGTATTAGGTGAATGGAAAAATACTATTCCTTTTGTTTTTTACAGTGCAAATATTTGTAATCAAAACTAAATAGAAAGTGAGCACTGTATACTTTGTATTCTGTGTTGTAATTGAAATCAGTATATTTGAAAATGTAGAAAACATCCAGAAATATTTAAATAAATGGTATTGTATTATTGTTTAACAGCACGATTAATCACAATTTTTTAATCGCTTTACAGCACTAATTTTGAGATCTTGCTCCAGAGGGTTATTGTGGGCTTAGATCTCCCTTCTGATGAACCTCCCCAAAAGAAAAGAAGGAGAATAGGAAACTCCTAAAAATATTTTCTGTGCAGGTCAAAATTAGACACCATGCATCCATCTCCTCACATGTACTGTACTGGGAGATCTTGTAAGGACTGAGACTGGGAAAAATCTGCATAGGCCAAATCCTTAGGCAGACAAGTTCTGAAATTTTACAGAGTTCATCCAGGTAAAGCAGACTTCATGAGCCTATAGTACCTACTGAGGGGGGTTTCTTCACCACGGACACCACAGAGCTCACCAAGGACACCCTAGGAGAAATCTAGAAACAGCCTTTGCAGCCCTAAGGGCATCATCTCCCTTTTCCCCTTCCCTTGTCTTGTTAGGGTGATTGTCCCTGTCAGAATTCATCAATCTAAAAATCCTATAGGTTATTTTCATCTCTTCATGAGGGTTTTCTTGGAAGGGGTGTTTTCACTGGGTGCATCCCTAGGAATTCTAGCTAATAAATATTTACATATGAGGGAATGTTCACGCTTCCTAGTAACCATACTAGTTTGGTTTTCTTCAGCAATTCAGATCAGTCTGTGTTCTTGATATCAATGTAGAGCAGACAGGTGGGACTGTGGCCTTGGCTACACTGGCGCTTTACAGCGCTGCAACTTTCTCGCTCAGGGGTGTAAAAAAAACACCGCCCCCCCCCCGAGCGCTGCAAGATACAGCGCTGTAAAGAGCCAGTGTAAACAGTGCCGCAGCGCTGGGAGCGCGGCTCCCATCGCTACAAGCTAATCCCCATGAGGAGGTGGAATACGTGCAGCACTGTGACCACACTCACATTTCAAAGCGCTCCCGCGGGAACGCTTTGAAGTGTGAGTGTAGCCAAGCCCTGTATGATGTAGTTGTTTCTAATGTGTGAAATAAGCTGGATTCTTAGATTATGGGCAAACACCACATCAAATTATTGAAAAGAGGCATGGGGTCAAAATTGAAATAATGATAGTTACCTCTAACTTTCCCACATTGGCTTTGTATCTTGGTGACACGAATTAAAAAAACTTTATGACTAATAAGAAGACTGATAACTGGGTTGGATGATATCAGAACAATCCGTGCTTCCTTGGCATATATTCTTCACACCCCACTTAGTTTTGGAAAAAAGTGTGATGGGATCACTAATAACTACAAGGGATATTATTTCCCCCAGGTAAACAGTGACTCAAAGATGGATGTAAAGACAGAGGTACTTCTGGATAATCATTCTGAAGAACCATTTAACGTATTTCAATTTTAACCCTCCCCCCCCCCAAAAAAAAACCCACCACAGAATTTTATGATAATGAAAGTAAGTTCCAGAAGTTCTTGCAGTATCTAACATGCGCAACAACTTATGTTAACATCATAATTGCTTTAGTAACCATACTGTAAGTAAGAAGAAAATTGGGAGGTTTAAGACATCTTTGTGAGAGGAGCAAGGGTATACTCGTTTTCAGGTTCCCTTGTCATATCTTTAGTCCTCTGCAGATGTCAGATGAATCCTAATAACCTCAGTGCATTAATTTGAAATGTATTTTCTTCTTTATAAAGGATATAGGACATAGTGGCATAATAGGTCAGAGTTAGATGTACTAATCCCCATACAAGGGGGGCATTTCTAAGGCAAGTGTTATTGCCTTAGATGGTTGTTTCCAGTGCAGTGTTTTAAATCTCGAACCCTTTTTTTTTTTTATTGCTGTGCACTGTCCCTTCTTAGATATCTATCTTTAACTTTTTCCAAGATTATGAGGGATCAGTTCTTGGCCCTGGGGCTATTTAACATTTTTTGTCAGTGACCTGCAAGGAAAATAAAATCATTATTGATAAAGTTTGCGAGTGAGATAAAGATTAGGGGAGTGGTAAATAGTGAAGAGGACAGGTCGCTGATACAGCAGTCTGGATCACTTGTTAAGCTGAATGCAAACAAACAAACAGTTTGTGTTTTTCAATACAGCCAAATGCCAGCTGTACTTACAGGGGAGTGGGGCTCTGTCCTGGAAAGCAGTAACTCTGAAAAAGATTGGGGATTCATGATGTGGATGATAAGCTGAACATGGGCTCCTTGTGGCTAATGCAATCCATGGATGTGTAAATAGGAATGCTGAGTAAGAAGAAGGAGAGGCTATATCACCTCTGTATTTGGCACTAGTGTGACTACTATGGATAAGGCCCTGAGAAAACTGATTTCACAGACTGCACAGAAATTATGAAATTAACTCAACCCTGTGATTTCCTTCCCCCCCCCCCAAAGTGGGGAGGCAGAAGCGGGCATCTGTACAAGCCAACCTTGTGGTTGGTGTGGCTCACAGCAAGTGGCTGTGTGATGTCAAAGCAGCAATTCAGGGAAGATGCAATGGCTGGTGTTTTTATGCAAGGCACAATAGCCAGCACCACTGCCACTTGGAACATGAGCAGCTGTGGCCTCAGCAGGGAGGTGGAAGTGGATTTTCATGCTTACAGGTCTTATCCAGCATGTGGCTTGTAGCACATGTTCCAAGTGACGGCAGCACTGCCTATGTTCTGTGCATGTTCTTTGACATTTGCTACTTTACCTGTGACACTACCATGAATTTTCTTTTTTTAAAAAAAAACAACAAAAAAAATCCCCCACGATTTTTTCAGGGCCCTAATTATGGAACACTGTGTCCAGTTCTAGTGTCCACAATTCAAGAAGGATGTTGATAAATTGGAAAAGGTTCAGATAAGAGACATGAGAATGATTAAAGGGTTGGAAAACATGCTTTCTAATGATACACTCAAGGAGCTCAGTCTGTTTAGCTTAACAAAGAGAAGGTTAAGGGTGACTTGATCACAGTCTATAAGTACCTACGTGGGAAATGTAAACTTGATAAGAGAATGCTCTTCAATCTAGCATACAAAGGTATAACAAGATCCACTGGTTAGAAGTGGAGGCTAGACAAATTCAGATTAGAACTAAGGTGCAGTTTTTTAGCAGTGGAACTAATTAGCTATTGGGACAATTTATCAAGGATTATGGTGGATTCTCTTTTATTGGAGATTTTTGAACCATGATTGGATGTTTTTCTAAGAGAACTGCTCTAGTTCAAACAGGAATTAATTCAGGAAAGTCCTATGGCCTATGTTATACAGGAGATCAGATTAGATGATCATAATGGTCCCTTCTGGCTTTATAATCTTTGAATCTATGACTACATAATGTATGGGCTTTGCTGCTCAGAAGAATGCATGTTACTCCTTTATAACCTCTTGTGTGGTTAGCACTTAAGGTTTTTCCCCACCCTGTCAATATGATTCTGGATCAGTGATGAGTGATGTTTCAGAGCTTGGGTTTGATTTGCAAAACCATCCGGAAGATTGTATTCTTTTCAAGAGTAGATCTGAATTACCCACATCTCCTGTATCAGGGGGGTGGGGAAAAGGCTGAAAATGTCTTGTGTTGTCATTTACATCTGTGCAAACTGAATGTAAATCTCTTGTGATTTAATAACAACTTATACCCACTCTGCCTTCATTTTGCACAGGTGTGGGTGGCAACACAGAGTAGGGCAACAGAATCAGGTCTGAAACTTCTGACACTTCTGGCCGCAGATAGAATTTTAATGTGTAAATAGATGCAAAAAATGAAATTATTTCTGAACCCTGAAAAATGGTCAGTTTGGGTCTAAAAATGGGCAACATTTTATTAGGTTATTTTTGAAGGGGGGAGGGTTGTGGTTTTTATTTTATCTGTAATTGGTTTGTTTATCCCTAATCCAGACAAATCAAGGTAGTAACCAGAGGTTGCTCATTATGGGCCCGTTTCTGTTCTCAAATGTGTGTCTGGGTCCCATGTTAATTTGCTGTCGTCTGGCCCAATGTGCAGTGCTATCTTGACTATTTTAGTACTGAGTTCTGCCTGGGTCCAAAACCTGAGCGGGCTGGTACACTCATCTCTCTCTTTGCCAAGTAAAGAGAGCGAGTAGTCAGGAGAAAGACTGTGTTCTTTCCTTTCCTTCCAATTAATTTTGTTGGAACAAAGACTGAGTAGCAGACTTCATGCCTCATGTAACTCAATTGTAACATCTCTGTAGCTCTTAGAACTTTTCTACAGTTGGAGTTGTTTCTGATGGTCTGTATGTGTAAACAAGTCCTTCGTGTTACTCTTGATAATGTCAATGGAGTTGAAACAAAGATCAGTCTGACTCAAGAGTCTCGTATCTCACATTGCCCATGAGTTGTGTGAGTCTGTCTTTGGAGCAACCTTGGAAAGAGGAAAACGTTTCTGATGATTGTGCTGTATTCAAATTCGATAAAGTCTGCAAAATTTCACACACTGCTACATAACATGTGAAATAGAATTGAGTTGATATAGTAGAATTAATGACTGGGCATGATGACAATAGAGTGTCTAGGAGCCTTCTGTGTTACCCAGGAGTTCCTCAGGGGTGGAGTGGAAGTGTGGGCGTCATGGTGTTGTCAACAGTAGACACAATGTGGACAAAAGAGGAATGGTTGAAGGTTTACTTATGAGTGTGAATGTAAGTTCTTTGAACACCTGTTTGGGCCCATGGCCTATCTACACACACATTTGCACAGGTTTAACAAGAGGTGCAATTTTAAACCAGTTCAGTTAAATTGGTGTGGCCTTGTGTTTAAACTTGACTTATATTGATGTAGTTTGAACCCTAAATTACAGTGCAGGCTAAGGCCCAGTCTACACTAGGCAGTTAGTTCAGCATAACTGTCAGAGTTGAGCAGTGTTTTTACAGTCCTTTGTACAATGGAGAATCAGGCTGTTTGTGTGTGTGTGTGTATGTGGTTTAATGGTCTTATTCAGTGTATGACAAACGAGAGAACAGTATTTATCTCTGGTTCAACTGGATGACTGCAAGGGAATTGCCCGTGTTTGAATTTGTCCCCCTGACTTTAATGCTTTAGGGTCAAACACAGGGAAGGACAGACTTTTAATAGGCTGCAGCACATAAAGAACGAGGAGAAGAGAATTCAGCCTGGCTTTTATTTGTATCCTCGTCTTAGTCCAGCTCAGTCTTCCCAATTAGGACAGTGATTATCAAAGATTTGCCTTGTCCGAGGGTTAGAGACAGAAGAGCAGTGCCCCTGGATAGATGTGAACAACTTGGCTGCTTTTGGAACTGGAGAGGCAGAAGTGAAGTGGCTATTCAGTGCTATGGAACAATGGAACCACATTATTTCTCTTCAGGAAAACTTTCAGGCCTTGGGAGCCTTAGCGGATCTTTGTTTCAAATAGTTACAGGCAATGGTGATTCATGAGTGCAAAGTTTATATGGGGTTTTGTTGTTGTTTGTCCTCAAACTGTTCCGTTTGGCAACCAGCAGTGTTCATTGTAGGCCAAACCCCTGACAATCGAGTATTGAGCCAATCATTGGCCTTGTAAAATCCCTGCTCCTAGCACAAAAAGGTGGAAACGGGCAGCTTCTCACATCCCAGTCTAACCCACTTTGTTGATATCCACGAACTTTATGGACTTTGAACTAATTTTTTTGTTAATTTTTTTCCTTCCTTTTCTTCCTCTCTCAGATCACTCCCAAAACACTTAAGGAATTGAAAGGAAACTTTTCCCCCTCGTTAATGAAGAGTAATACCTATGTTTTCTTCCTTTTCTAAGGGGTTTTATTACCAGCTGTCACCCGAAATATCTAATGAGGTTATAATGCACAATTGTTTTAATGACTGAGGGCCATTAGCAATTTAAAAAGCGGATGACTCTTCATGAAACTGTGAAGTAATTATTGTTTGTTTTCTGTGCTACTCTTCACCAGCTTTCTCATTGGCTTTGGCTTTTTCCTCTTCCCCTTGTCTCAGGTGCAGAAGCCTCTCCTCCCAAGGTAAAGGTTCCCATGCATAAAATAATGGCAAAGGCTATTTATTACCCAACATATTCTACAGAGCTGAGCTCGTTATCCCATCTAGAATCATAGAAGAGTAGGGTTGGAAGAGATCTCAGGAAGTCATCTAGTCCAATCCCCTTCTCAAAACAGGACCAACCCCAACTAAATCATCTCAGCCAGGGCTTTGTCAAGCCAGGCCTTAAAAACCTATTTTATTTAATGTCTTATCCATTTTAATCTTTTTTTAACCTATGGAATTATACTCAGTTGAGGTCTATGGGACTGTTAAATGGTGTAAGAGTGTGGAAAATCAGGCCCTATGTATCTGGGTACTTAATTTTGATGCATGCTAACATAGTATGACTCTGTCCCCCTGTAATGGCTAAACTGTTTATGGCAGACCATGAGTCTGTAACTGTCTCTGAGCTAATGGGTCTGATCCTTTTGTTCAAGATATATAGGCTTATGCTTCAGATCCACAGGACCCTTATTCAGTCCCCACAGATGATCTGATGAGGCATTCATTACCTGTCTTGATGGAATTGCTTTGGACTCTGTTATCCTTCACTAGCTCTAGTCAGTCTTTGGGGGCAGTACTCAGTTTTTGCCAACCTCGAGAAATGAAAAATCATTATTTTTACCTCCAAAAAAATGAGGTTGGCCCAAAATATCAGATTTTTTTTTGTTTTTTAAAAAGAGTATATTGTGTTTCCTGGTCTGTCTCTTGATTTTTGAACTCTCCATCTCCAGGGTGTGTGTGTGTGTGTGTGTGACAATTTGTGTTGCCAGTGTTCCCCAATGTACTAGGTAAGGTGATTTTTCGCCTGTTTTGTAGGAACTTGCACCCTAACGCCTGGCTGTTTTCTGCTCAGCAATTGGTGCTGCCCCACCCAGTTCAGCCCTCCTCAACCCCCCGCCCATCAGTTTACCCCCTCACCCCCCTCTTCCAGGCCTGGAGGACTGCAATCATAGAATCATAGACTAAGGTCAGAAGGGACCATTATGATCGTCTAGTCTGACCTCCTGCACAATGCAGGCCACAGAATCTCACCCACCCACTCCTGTATCAAACCCCAAACCTATGTCTGAGCTATTGAAGTCCTCAAATCATGGTTTAAAGACTTCAAGGTGCAGAGAATCCTCCAGCAAGTGACCCGAGCCCCACGCTGCAGAGGAAGGTGAAAAAACTCCCAGGGCCTCTGCCAATCTGCCCTGGAGGAAAATTCCTTCCCGACCCCAAATATGGCGATCAGCTAAACTCTGAGCAAGTGGGCAGGACTCACCAGCCAGATACCCGGGAAAGAATTCTCTGTAGTAACTCATATCCCACCCCATCTAACATCCTGTCACAGGCCAGTGGGCATATTTACCACTAATAGTTAAAGATCAATTAATTGCCAAATTATATCCCATTATATCATCCCCTCCATAAACTTATCAAGTTTAGTCTTGAAGCCAGGTATGTCTTTTCCCCCTACTGCTCCCCTTGGAAGGCTGTTGCAGAACTTCACCCCTCTAATGGTTAGAAACCTTCATCTAATTTCAAGTCTAAACTTCCTAGTGTCCAATTTATATCCATTTGTTCTTGTGTCCACGTTGGTACTGATCTTAAATAATTCCTCTCCCTCCCTGCTATTTATCCCTCTGATATTTTTATAGAGAGCAAACATATCTCCCCTCAGCCTTCTTATAGTTAGGCTAAACAAGCCAAGCTCTTTGAGTCTCCTTTCATAAGAGAGGTTTTCCATTCCTCGGATCATCCTAGTAGCCCTTCTCTGAACCTGTTCCAGTTTGAATTCATCCTTCTTAAACATGGGAGACCAGAACTGCACACAGGATTCCAGATGAGGTCTCACCAGTGCCTTGTGTAATGATACTAACACCTCCTTATCTCTACTGGAAATACCTCTCCTGATGCATCCCAAACCTGCATTAGCTTTTTTCATGGCCATATCACATTGGTAGCTCATAGTCATCCTGTGATCAACCAATACTCCGAGGTTCTTCTCCTCCTCTGTTACTTCCAACTGATGCATCCCCAGCTTATAACCAAAATTCTTGTTATTGATCCCTAAATGCATGTCCTTGCACTTTTCACTATTACATTTCATCCTATTACTGTTACACCAGTTTACAAGGTCATCCAGATCTTCCTGTATGATATCCCCGTCCTTCTCTGTATTGGCAATACCTCCCAGCTTTGTGTCATACGCAAACTTTATTAGCACATTTCCACTTTTTGTGCCAAGGTCAGTAATAAAAAGATTAAATAAGATTGGTCCCAAAACCGATCCCTGAACAACTCCACTAGTAACCTCCCTCCAGCCTGACAGTTCACCTTTCAGTATGGCCCGTTGTAGTCTCCCCTTTAACCAGTTTCTTATCCGTCTTTCAATTTTCATATTGATCTGCATCATTTCCAATTTAGCTAATAATTCCCCATGTGGAACCGTACCAAATGCCTTACTGAAATCAAGGTAAATTAGATCCACTGCGTTTCCTTTGTCTAAGAAATCTGTTACCTTCTCAAAGAAGGAGATCAGGTTGGTTTGGCACGATCTACCTTTTGTAAAACCAAGCAATGGGGTCCCCTTTCTACTTTCTCCTTTACAGGATGTGGGGAGAGGCTCCAGGGACTCTTTACTCTGCTCTGCCCCTTCCCAAGCTGGTTGCTTGGGGGGAGGGGAAGAGGGAGTGGAGGTACCCCGAGCTGCTGGGATCTTTAGCTCTGTCCTCCCCTTCTGTGGGGGGGAAGAGGGAGGAGGAGAGCTCTGCCTGCAGCAGGAGACAGGCAAACAGAGCAGGCTGCCTGTCTGCCAGAAAATAATAAGGCTCAGACTTGCTAGAGGGCTGGAGCTTCTTGCATCATTGCGAGACTGGCTTCAGTCCCAACCAAAATCCCATCACTTGGAAAAAAAAAATGTGCAAGAGCTGGCAACACTGATACTGAACTGTGCCAGGATGACCTCAGAGAGGAATTCTACCTCAGGTGGTGCCTCTGACTGGTGGGTGGTGGTGGAGATTGGGGCATGAGCCTACCACCTGTTAGGGTATTATATGCCTTAAGGGAGCACAGGGACTGCAATAACGAACAAGGTGGGGTGGCGTGGCTCCTTATGACGTCTACTTCCTGACCACTTGTGAAGCACATGGGTGTACACTGCAGCTCTGTACTTTCCTTTCTCCCTCACAACCTGCCGCGCGTGGTCTGGCCACTAGAAGGGGACAGAGAGCACACTGTTAGCATGGTTTAAACATGCGTGTCTTGAAACTGAGCACCCAGATATATAAGCCCTGGAGTTATCCTAGGGGGTGGGTTGGAGGGAACTTTTGACTGGGATAGGTTAGAAGAAGAAGAAGAAAGAAGAAGTGAGTCTGTGAGAGGAATGTGAATGAGGAACTGTTGACCACCTGGCATGTCAACGTCTGAGAGGCTGGGCACGTGTGTCCAAAAAGCCGCAAAGCAGCAATCATTGCACCAGTGTACTTTCTCTTACAAATCTCCACTGCCTTTCATCTGGAAGGTGCTTTAGGCCTAGTTCAACAAGTTGCTTAAGCACATGCTTACCCTGAACAAACTGAGAAATCCAAGGCTATGGCTACCCTAGAGAGCTTGAAGTGGTGTAGCTGCACCAGTGCTGTAAGTTCTCCAGTGTAGCAGCTCTGAGCCCACAGAAGAGAGCTCTCCTGTCAACTTAATCCACCCCCATCGAGCGGCAGTAGCTATGCTCCCACTGACATAGCGTTGTCCACGCTGGCACTTAGGTTGGTGTAACTCATGTCACTCAAGGGGTGGCTTATTCACACCCCTGAGTGACGCAAGTTATACTGACATAAGCGGTAGTGTAGAAATAGCCCTATTGACTTCAGTGGGTTTGGAAGTCTATGACATAACCGTTTGCTGCAGGCGAGGTAGGAATGGGATGAATGCGTAGTTGAGGAGATCAGGATAGCACTGAGTGAGTCAGTTCTGCAGGGCGTTTGGGCTAATCAGGTGGAAGGCTTTCAAGCCGGGGCTGGATTGTCAGCTGATGTAAATCTGCGTCGCTCTATAGATTTCAAAGGAGCTGTTCTGAGTTATGTCATCTGAGGATCTGGCCCAGGGATGGAAACATTGACCTAGACCTGAAAAGACGCTGTAGCAGAGACCTGTTCAAATTCTGGTAGTGTGGTCCCAGTTTAGAAAGGCCCCAAAGAATGTGCTTAATTTCAAGCATGGAAATAATCCTGTTTACTTCAATGGCACCACTCAAGTGCTGAGAGCTAAGTACCTGCTTTAGTACTGTGCCGAACTGAAGCCTTAGACAAGGTGATCTGAATTCTGCTCTGATGCCATCTTAATAATCAGAATAACTCCACTGCAGACAAAATGTTGCCCAATGTTTATAGTGGCATGAGAACAGAGTTTGGCCCAATACATATGGTATAGATAGATCACTTTACCCAGCTGCTGGAAACAAAATGGAAGCAGAGGAGGGTCAAAATGGTTGGTATCCTCACTACTCTGAGCTGACACACAGAGATAAAGATACTGCTCATTACCATGGTCGTGGTTTTTCAACCCAAATGAGTTGTGCGGGAGGGTGGGGTTGGATCAGACTTAGTCCCAGGAGTGTAGTGCAGGCTATAAGCTGGCCCCCTTGGCTTGCTGCTTCTGCAAAGCAGCTCTCATGTTCTCTCTCATTTCAGGTAAGAGTTGTAAATAATAATACAAAGAAATAAAAGTCTGATTATCTTACAAGACATTTTAAATGCTGGATATCATCACTGCATTAAAAACTCCAAACTGAATATCTAATTCCTTGGTTTTGAGGCATCCAGTGCTGGAAATGGATGGCTTGTTAGGAGGACTTGAGCGAGGAGGAATTTGTAAGTGGATTAAGGGTGTAACATACAAAGCAAGTAATTTTCAGGATGTCCCAAACTATGGTTTGGGTTTTTTTTTTTTTTTTTTTTAAATCAAGATTCCATGCTAGGGACTGAGACTCAGCTGGCGTACATCGGAATGGCTCCTTTGAAGCTGATGGAATTATGCATGTTTGCACCAATTGTAGATCTGGCACTTGGTCTTCAAAGCACCCCTTGTGATTAGCCCAAACTACTTGAGCCATTGGCCTCCTTCCAAACTGTACTCTGGCCTCACCTGCATGCTTGGCAGCAAATGATGACCTAATAGAATTCCAAACCCAGCGCCCCTCAGCAAAAGAAGAACCTCCAAAGAAGATGCTATGTTTTTTGGAAATGGAGTGGAAGTGCAGGGGAACAGTAAGAGCGGTGCAACAGAAAAGGGTAGGGGTTGGGGCAGTACTCCAGGAAGGATGCATGTGAGAGACTTATGGCCAGAGGCAAAGAAGAGATATAGGAAATGGCTGAGATGAGAAGACTTAGTGGGGAAGGACTGGTGTTGAGATGGTAGGCAAAGCATGCTGAAGAGGAAGGAGAAAAGATTAGCTCCAGGAACTGGCAAAAGAAATATAAGTGCTCAGCACTCCACGATGGGACCATGAACACATATAAGAGAAGGGAATAGCCCCTTGGAAACCCAAGAGAATGACAGTAGTGAGTGGGAGCTAACGCTAGATAGAAGGGCAGCAGATTCTACCTGGCAAGGCTAAGTCAGCTAAAAGTTCCCGTTCTTCAGTGCATAAGCATTATGGCAGTGGTTTCTGGGCTGCTACTGAAAGCCTTATATGGTGCCTAACATGGCATGAGGAAGGACAATGAAGGCCAAGTGACTGAACACTCAAAGTGCAATAATTGCATTGAAATAAGCTGCCCGGGGAATCCCATTGCCACTGTGGAATGGAATTCAGACACTTAGGGAAAAAAAACCACAAAGAACTGTTAGATCCATAGATGTATGAGGCATTGCTACTTAGGTGCATGATGATCTAGAAACTGTCCAGCAATCACAGAGCCTGCCTTGTGTCTCAGTGTTTCTTTTGTTTTTCTTGAACGAGGGGTGGCGGGGAGAGGAGAGGGTAACCAAGCTAGAGGATTCAGAGCTCTTCCTTTCTTAGCATGTTCCCTCAGCTGGTTTGGACAATCTTTCAGATGCTTTTGAATTCTTGAAACTTGGCAACTCCATTCTAATGGAGAATGGAGCAAGTTCTTGGGATAACTTGTGAAAACAGAAGGTCTTATACATTGTTTTCCCCCCACCTAGAAATTAAAGCTGAGATTTTTAAAGGGAATTGTGGGGTGTAACTGACATTGCTGCATTCAGGAGGTGACTGCAGAGTTTCGTTTTGGAAGGCGAGTCTCTGGAATGCGGGGAGCTGCAGGGTGCACTTGTTTGTTAGATAACTAGTGTTTAAATACATAATAATTTAAGTATTTAGCACCAGCTGTGCATGCATTAATGATATTAGGCCAGAAACTGGGCCTCCCAATCCCTTTGGCTGCTTTGAAATTTATTCCACTATACCTCATGCTACTTGAATCAAAGCAACTGAGACCCTGTCAATAACCTAGTCCCAGATTTGGACCTTAGCGTCCAAAATATGGGAGTTAGCATGAAAACCTCCAAGCTTAGTTACCAGCTTGGACCTGGTACTGCTGCCACCACCCAAAAAATTAGAGTGTTTTGGGGCACTCTAGTCCCCCCCAAAACCTTCCCTGGGGACCCCAAGACCCAAATCCCTTGAGTCTCACAACAAAGGGAAATAAACCTTTTCCCTTCCCCCCTCCAGGTGTTCCTGGAGAGATACACAGAAGCAACCTCCGTGAATCTAAGCAGAGGGAGTCCACCCTCTCTAATTCCAGTCCTGGAAACAAAAGCACTTCCCTCTTCACCCAGAGGGAATGCAAAGTCAGGCTAGTAAATCTAACACCCACAGATCTCCCCCTGACTTCTTCCTCCCACCAATTCCCTGGTGAGCTGCAGACCCAATTCCCTGGAGTTCCTCACTAAAGAAAAACTCCAACAGGTCTTAAAAGAAAGCTTTATATAAAAAAAGAAAGAAAAATACATACAAATGGTCTCTCTGTATTAAGGTGACAAATACGGGGTCAATTGCTTAAAAGAATATTGAATAAACAGCCTTATTCAAAAAGAATACAAGTTAAAGCACTCCAGCAACTATAGACATGTAAATACAAAGAAAACAATAGAAACTTTACTGTCTTACTATATTTGTACTCACAACTTGGAAATAGAAGATTAGAAAGCAGGAAACAGAAATCCTCCCATAGCCGAGAGAGAGAGATTCAAGACAAAGGACTCACACCCAAAACTTCCCTCCACTCAGATCTGAAAAAAGTCTGGTTTCCTGATTGGTCCTCTGGTCAGGTGTTTCAGGAACTTCTTTCCAGGTGTAAGAACATTAACCCTTAGCTATCTGTTTATGACAACCCGTCTTAAAGGTTCATCATCATTTTTGTTGATCATGTCCGCACCTGCCCACAGTGCTGTCACAGAATGTACTGGGCTCATGTAAAATGCAGAATGGATAGGATGGAGGGTGGCCCTTCTGTAGTTTGTTCCAAAGTCCTCATCAGTTAATCTACTGGAGACCTTCTCAGCTCATTACATTCTGCTTTAAAGAGTTGTTGCCAATTTATTAAAAATGAAGGGAAAAAATTTTGTTTAGAGGCAATTAACCTTTACAGAAGCAGTGTAGTCTAATGGTTAGAGCACATGTGATTGATAGTCAGGTGTGTGGGTGCTTCTCCTTTGTCTGCCCTGGACTGGTGTATGGTTTAATCCCAGGTCTTCAGTTTCATCTTCTGTAAAAAGCTTCTAACACCTGGCTCTTTCAAGTTAAATAAGTAGAAAGTATTATTTTTATCTCATTCTCTTTTTCCTTCCTCGTTGATCTTATCAAGGGAGATTTGAATTAGGATGGGTGAGTGGAAAGTAAATTCTGCTGCTATAAATTGGGAATACAGTGTATAAAATTGAGTGCAGTTATTTCAGATTAACAGCAGTGTCAGAGCAGCATTTAGCATAGCATCTTTTTTGCTTTGTGTGTCATCTTCTCTGTTGCTTTTTCCTCATTTACAGCAAAAATTTTAAAAAAGCCTCTGTGCATGCAAATAACAAACCGGAGGTATTTAGTTTTCTGTTCTTCACATGCACAGTGGGTACAGATAGGGTTGTGCATGTACATTTTCTCATGGACACATGGTAAGGATTGTGTTTAATTCACACAAGGAAAAGCACTGAGAGAGAGGAAGGCCAAATGAAAGCATCTTCATGTTGGTTCTGTCGATGTAAGCTTGTGAATATCTTGGAGGAAAGATGCTTATCTGCAAGATAGGTCAGAGTATTTCTTAGCATGGAAAAAAGGTGACACCGAGTAAAACCATCTAATCCTTCGGTGATGTGTTGGTACATCTTATATTTTTCCTAGTTGGAGCAAATTTTTTTTTAATCCATCCTACAGAATAGCAGTCGAAAGGTGTTGTTTGGGGTTTTATAAAATTCTGATAGTAATGCCTCTCCACTGAATATGAAAAGACCAAGTTCAGCAAGTCTAAATAGGAGGGACAATACACTTTTTCAATGTGATTAGCATCCTGCTGTTACTTACATGGGTCCATATTGCATGAATGGGCAAAGGTAGTCAACCTTGAAATCAGTATGCAAACTTAACCTTAATTAGAAGTTTCTAAAGTCCAGTTTTTTTTTCTGATTTTGAAATTTTAAACAAAGTCAGTGGGGAATACTACTAGTTATCATGTATTTGGATGCTTAGCGGTAGTATCCTATAAGAGCTATGTGATGTTGCAGCAGAAAACAAAAATGGGAACACAAAAGAAAAGATGGATTTATCAATTAGTTTATTCATTAACAGCTATAGTGTCTCACTTCTGTGGAACAAAGGAATTAGGATAATCCTTTTTGTGCATGTGGCCACAGAATGTTTGAAATCCTTGTTTTGTTCTTTATTAGCCCTTCTCATGGAATTCCCACGAGGAATAATGCTGAAATCCTAAAAGGTGGGGAAGAGGACTGAACAGAGAAGTGGCACTAGTTTAGTTGAAAAGAAAATATATCAGATGTTTATCCATTGTAAGGGATTTCACTGTGATTCTTGTGTGTATATGTGTTTACCATAAATCCTATTGCTTTCATTTGGGGCTCACGTTATGGTGCCAAAGGACTACTGTGCTTTATTTTAAATCCTTATCTATTTTTATGGGTATCACTATAGTTCTCCCTCTCTCTCTCACATGCCCACAAGGACCTTTCTCTCTGTCTCACAGAAAATCAGCAGGTACAGAATACTATTAACACATTCTCTGCTGCCTCTCTTTAAAAGGGGGGAAAAAAAAGTAACCCCTGACACCAAGACACAGCTCAAATCAAATCATATTTTTGCGCTTACATTCATTTATATGTAAGTGTTCTGTCTAGTATCTTCTGATCTCTTATCTATGTGAATAGGTGACGCCAGCCTATAATACCTAGGATACTTCAAAAACAATTTGTATGGTGGGGAAAAATAGTCCTGTGTTCTCTCAGTTCACTGGTATACCTTCCAGTCCATTTTTCTTCTGTGACTAATTAAATTAAAAAAAAAATCTATCCATTCAGTGGCCGGTGGTGGTTGTATAAGATTCTGTAGTTTTTAATGCTTTGTTTGTTTGTTTGTGTCACACGCACTTGTGTCTTTGTGGAAAGTTACAATGGCCTATAACTGAGAAGGGACTGTTTAGTGATTTACATTGGAACCTCAGGGTCAGGTCCTTTGTGCCTCACTTAACCCATTTGTAAAATGGGGTTAATAATGCTTATCTTTAGGGTTGCCAACTTTCTAATTGCACAAAACTGAACACCCTTGCCCCGTCCCTGCCCCAAGGCCCTGCCCCCGCTCACTCCATCTCCCTTCCATTTATTCCTTGCTCTCTCCCACCTTCACTCACTTTCATCAGGGTGGGGCAGAGGGTTAAGGTGTGGGAGGGGGAGAGGGCTCTGTCTGGGGGTGAGGGCTCCCGCGTCGGGCCAGAAATGAGGGGTTCAGGGTGTGGGAGGAAGCTCCAAGCTGTAGCTGAAGATGTAGTTGAAGATGCAGACTACTGTGGTTGTTTTGAGACTGATGAGTTATGTACTGTTGTAACAAGTGCTGTTTTTAAAAAGCTCTGCGTTTGCCCTATGTCTGCCCATGCTTAATGTAATGCCATTATAAAAGTTCCCAAGTATCTTTTTTATTTTTTTTAAATAGTCACTGAAAACTTGGCTCTGGTATTAATTTATTCCTAATCAAATGTACTTCAGGGAGAAGCTTGAGAGGGGACTGAAACATGATAGGAAAGGTGCCAATTTCATTATGGTGAGTAAGCTGCATGATGGTTTATGTGCATTTTTCGTATGTGA
Source organism: Gopherus flavomarginatus (assembly GCF_025201925.1). Lineage (NCBI taxonomy): Eukaryota > Metazoa > Chordata > Testudines > Testudinidae > Gopherus > Gopherus flavomarginatus. Next base: position 356,226,666 of record NC_066617.1, read on the forward strand.
TTCTTTCTGATCCCCTAGCCTTCCTTATGCCAGACTGGGTAGCTGGGTAAATTCCAGTTGTCCACTTCCGACTGTAATGAGATTTTTCTTTCAGACTCTTCCAAAAATTTGACCTCAATTCTTTTCTGTCCTGCTGCAACTGTCTCCAGATTTAACAAAGGCCTAGATTTTTTGAATAGCTGATGAGCAGTTGTGTACAGTCCTGCACGCAGTTATAAAACCTGGGCCACGGAGCTTTCGGGTTTCCTTGCTGCAATTCAGATAGACCCTACATATCCCAGCATACAATGCTCCCTCTTCATGCATAAAGCCAAGTTAAAGATGAAGGTGACTGTAAGGGCTGGTCCACACTAGGGGGGGGGATATCGATCTTAGATATGCAACTTCAGCTACGTGAATAACGTAGCTGAAGTCGAATATCTAAGATCGGATTACTCACCCGTCCACACCGCGCGGGATTGATGTTCGTGGCTCTCCGTGTCGATTCCGGAACTCTGTTGGGGTTGATGGAGTTCCGGAATCGATATAAGCACGCTCGGGGATCGATATATCGCGTCTAGATTAGATGCGACATATCGATCCCCAAGCAATCGATTTTAACCCGCCAATACGGCGGGTAGTCTGGACGTGGCCTCAGATGGGTACTAATGTCTGTCGGCTCCATGGATCTGATCCTCATATTGAAGGGGAGGAACTGCTGTATCCTGCTCCATTTTATTTAAATTAGGCGCTACCCTCATGCTTCTGGCAAATTGACAATGTGGCTTATCTTTGGGTGGAGTTCGGTTGCCCCAGCATAACTAAAACACATAATTGGCTGTGGCAAAGAGCACACCTGGGCCAATCCTAACCAAAATGTTATGTCCTCCCTGTTTAAGCCCGTGTGTTCCCCCTTCCACTTGAAATCATATCGAAGTGTAGCTATTACTGACAAAACTCAGTGTGTGGCTTGGCTCTCACTGCTGCTGCAAATCTGCCACAGGTTTCTGTGAACATAACAGGACTAGTGGTACTGTAGAAAAGGCAGCAGATGTGTCCTCCAAATTCTACATGGTGCAGTGATCCTGAGGAGGAAAGACACTGGAAACATCTATACCCAGCTGTGGTGAACTCCACTGAAGCTCTCCCTTCCCAAATAGTAACACCACAACTACACTGCTAGCAGTGGGTGCTGCTGTCGCAGCTGCAGTCTCTGATCCTTGTGACTGGGGCAGAGTGGCATTAAAGAGCATTTGCTTTGGTTCTCATTGGCAGTAGTTCTCAGATTTGGATGGGGAGCATACCACTGAGATTGGTTGTTCCAGACCTCTGCCTCATCTTCTGACCTGGACAGTTTTTCCTTTGTAGGATGCGTACTGTGCACAAGTCTTTTGCAGGCAGTTATGCAGTGGGGGAAGACAGTCCAGCAGACCCGTCTGCATAAACCTCGGGCAGCTGAACTTGTGGATGTTTACCCAGAGCAGCCAGTGGGGTTCCTGGAGCTTCATGCCCAGCAGTAAACACTCTTGCTAATTTATTCATTGCAGAAAATTGATGGGAAGTGAAAGATGGGCTGAGATAAAGCAGTCTGCACTGTGTGGTCTACATTATGGAGATGTGGGAACAAAGAGTGGGAAGTGTTGTCTTTTGCTCCTGATTGCGCATTTCAGCTGTAAAACAGAGTGAATAGTAGTGAAAGGCCTCACAAAACAGCCTTGTCACACAATTAAAACATGAGACCTCTGCTTCTGGTCTTGAGCACTGGGACAGCAGCTCTGGAAGATTAGGCAGCCATGTGTATACAAAAATCACTATTAAAATCAGTGTGTTTTGTCAGCAGTTATTGCACAGTGGTATCTGCAAGATATCATATTTCCTCCCTTTGTGCCAGAATCTGATGCTTTATACTGGGTGAGATCCTGGCCTCATTGAAGTCAATGGTAAAACTCCTCTTGATTTTAGTGGGGCCAGGATTTCACCCATTAAGAATCTCACTCCACAAGCAGCCCCACTGAAGTGAATGAGACTTCATGTGGAATAAAGTGCCAACATGGGTAAGGCGATGAGAATCTGGCCCTAGATTTAAAATAGGCAACAGTTGTTGTCTATCTGCAGGCAAATATTGACAGTTCAATGGCAACCACTCTAGCAATAGCAATGTGCTTTTAAGTGCTACATGAGGAGGAGCCTTTTGTCTTATGTCATATTAAATTGTAATTAACAGAATTTAATTTTAATTACCATTACAATTTAATATGCTTGCTCAGCTTGTGGCTTCTCTTGTTTCATATTTCTGTACAAGTGGCCTGTTAGCTATGATTATACAACATACCACTGATTATTGGTTTACTATGCATCCTCTTGAATTTAAAAAGGCAAAAAAGTATTATGCAACATAAGGGTAATGCTGTGAAAATCAATCTGTACCAGAGTGGATTGATTTAAATCAGTGTGATTTAAATCAGAGATTCAGATCATGATTTAAATGACCAAGTGAAAATCTTCAATTTAAATATTCAGTTTTAACCATCTTTTCCATTTTTACTTCAGTCTAAAGAAAGGTGCATTCTTATTGGTAGATCTAACGATTAAAATGTGTTGCGTTATAACTAAACAGAGCCTTTACACTAAATTTGGTGCATCTTTTTGCTACCTAGGAGGGTACACTATAATTATATATATTTAAGCAATTATATAGCTTAATATTTTCAAATTCTTATTGTACATTTTAGTATGTTAACAAATGGTGAATGACATATTGCTTAATTACTACATAATTAACTTTTTGCTCCTGGTTTGCATCAGGCTGCATTAGGATTGTAACTGGAATTTAAACAGACACAAAACACAGCATATAAAATTTATTTTTATTAAACAAAACAGCCTCAGATGTTTTGGTTACATCAAGGTCTCTCATAAAAACATGTTTCACATTTACAACTAAATAATTTATTTAACAGAAACTGTATAAAGTGAAAGAAACTGGTTATTTCAGGTCAGCTTGGAAAGTTTTTCAGATATGCCTAAGTGAAAGTGACTGGAGTCTAAATTCCTACTTGTCTAAGTCTCCTGACAATAAGACTGTCTCCTAAGTTACTTAGGCTGACCTATTCTGTCATATTTATAAAGCTTGTTTTCAAAAGTTAGATGTTTTCCCCCGGATTTATTCTTTGAGTTAAAGGCTCCTTTTCTATATAAAGTTTTTGATAGCGGCTCATGGGTTCAGCATATTTATTTTTATTTAAATGTTTTAAGAGAATAAAGTTTAGGCCTTAACATATTTTGTATTAAATTCAGATTTAATTTGAACACGTTTACCTTTTAAAAGAAAAACTTCTTATAATTTAAGTAACAAAATCAAAAATACGTTGTTTTTTCTTAGATCATTGATTTGTATCCACCCTTATCTGTACCATATGCAACCTTTTCTAACCCCTGTATTGGCCTGTGATGATTTTTTCATGTGGGGAGAAGTGGGTGAAGGAACGAGAAAGTGCTGTGGAGTGAATACTGAACATCTTGTTGCTGTTTGAGTGATCAAAGGTGGAGGGTGATGGTGGTGAAATGTGGGTATGAGATTGTTGGCTTTTCAGTTAATGATGATGTTATATTGAGTATTAAATCTGCCACCCATCCCATTTACAGCTTTCTTCCCCTTTGGTCTCCCTGCATCTCATGTCTCCTTTCATCACTCTATGGCTATGGCTACACTAGAGAGCTTACAGCAGCATAGCTGCACCAATGCAACACATCCTTTTGGGGCACTGCGTATGTTTGGAGATGCATCCCACTTCCTGCTAAGCATCATCCTTCTGTGTCTTGTTTCTAAGGCTCCTTGAAAACTCACTTCTTTTCCACCGCCTTCCTAAATCAACCTTCATTGCTTAACCCAGAGGCAAGACTTCTGGGGCATTTAAACTCAAGCTCGGCCATTAGTTCTGTTGCTGAAAGGGAAAAGTGCATCCTATGAACCCATCACCATTGCTTCCTCCAGAAACCACTCTCACCCACTGTCGCTTCTTGGAATTTCCCCATTCAAATACTGACTCAGTCTTGTATTGTTTAGCTTGTGAGATAATGTAAAGTCTATGACTGTAGACAGTTCAGGGATAGCTTCTTGTAGTAAATTGTGCCTATTCATAGGCGCTAACATACTGGATCAGACCAGTGGTCCATCTAGTCGAATAGTCTGCCTTTGACAGTGGCCATTACTAGCTGCATCAGTGGAAGGAACCCTACAGCAGGCAGTGCTAGGATCACCTTCTTCCCATCTCCAGTAGTTCTAGGTTACTTGTATACTGAAGCAAGAGAGCTCCCACCCCGTGCAACGCTCTCGTTTGTTTTTTGAGAGTTTATCCTTATAACTCCGGATGCTTTCATTACCTATATAAATATTGGATCCTTCTGCCAATCCTAGTAAGGTCTTGATCTCTCATGGCCAAGTGGAGAACACATGTTTGTTGAAGAAAACAAGAGGCTGTCCATATGAAAATAGCTAGTCCCAGTTTTCTACCAAGCAGAAGGTGCGGTGTTTATGGGTCTCAACCTGACCTGGGGCTTTGAAGTCCTTTGATTTCTCTCCCCCCAAAGAACAGCAGAGGCATGCAGGAAAGTAATTAGGCCTAGCATGCTTTCATTATATTTTCCATGTTTTTAATTTTTCTGAACTTCAGGGGCTCTGGCATCCAGCGTAATAAAAACAGTATATTCTGAGACCTTATTTCAGAGCTTCCCACATGATACGGAGATGAGGAGATAGTCATATATGTAGTGGAGCAAGTCTCATTCATCTTTATACATTGCAAAATTAAATATATAAAAATGCATTTGCTTAGTAAGTCTGGAAGATACTTGTGTTATCATTTATGCACTCTGCTTACATGCACGTTGATGCACATGTATGTTCGGTTAAAGTGACGTGCACATACAGGTTTGGCTGGTAGAATCTTGTGCTCTGCGCGTTGTCTGGGCAGGGGAGAGAGCTGTGATTCTGCCCTGTCTTTCCAAGCGGTGCATTCAACCTTCAGAAGCAAAGTACAGCAAGTATCCAGTGAGAACTTGGTGTGCAGCAAGTTGGCAGATTCATTGTTAGCTATGGCTGAATTTTATTTTAATTTTTTTAAATGATCAACATAGTCTCTTATTGACTCCCCACAAGTGAGGTGAGGTTGAAAACCCTTCCCACTGCTGTCTCCTGGCATTCCAGGAGATACTTTTACACTGGCTAGGGGTCAGCAACGTGTCCGTACACGGACACAAGTGTATGTGGTAAAAATGTTCAGATCTGTGGTAATTTTTCAAGAACGGTTGAATGACATAACCCCCCAATGTCCGTCACTAAGTGCAGTAATTCTGTCAAATGTCCGTCGCACAACATGGTGGTGCCAACCCCGACACTGGTTCTTGCCTAGGCTGACAGGAATTCAGGGTGACTCCATTGTTGTTATTTGTCTTCATCGAGTGGAGGATAGACCCTCGAGTTCTATTCTCATTCTTCCACTGTGACCCTGTGCAGCTTCGGCTTCCTCGCGTGTGAAATGGTGACAAGAGTGCTTGCCCAGCTATGCAAAGTCCTTTGAGATCTGCAAATAAAAACCACCAAAAGTATTAAATAGTGGTTTGGTTTTCCTTACCTTAATTTGTTGAGAAGAGTGTGCCCTGGTTAGATAGGCAATACAGTTAAATGCATTTTGATCATGCCTGTTCTTTAAAAGACTCCCAATCACTTGTAGTTAAAGCCTCTGCCATTTTGTTGCATCAGCTTAGCTGCCACCATTTTGGTTCACTAGAGCACTAGTGTCAGGGGTGTGAAAGAGGACATTAAAGGAGAAGGTGGCCCAAGAAAACAATGAGAGATTAAGTGAGAGTTGAGCAGAAGTACCTGAATGTTTTTGTTTTCCTCCTCCTTCTTCTCCATGATAGGACATTTGTTGAACTGCTGAAGCTGGCAGGGAGCAAATTACAAAGAATGCATCCCTTCTTCAGTATCCGTCCTCTTAGCATTCCACTTAAAGCTTGAGTGGCTGCTGTATTGAAGCACTCACCTCTGTTCCTCTCCATTTCTTTGTACCCTATTTGTCAGTTGTCAGGGAAGGAGAAAAAAAAAAGAATGAAAAGACTGAAAGCAAATGGTAATCTCGGTGAGATGAAACTTTCCCTCCTGAACTTCTGAGAGCAGATATTATACATGCAGATTTCATTCTCCTCTTCACTTGGGAGTAACAACCTGCACACATCGAGATCCATTCAGTTTCAGTGCCTATAAACCCTTCACTGAAGTTTCAGCCTTTGCTAGCCTGCAGACTGTTTCTTGTCTTTGGCTCCCTTTGTTCTGATGCATTTGGTTCTAGCAGCTGCACCTCCCGCCAACATGGTGGCATCTTGGTTTTCAAAAAAGATGCATGGTCCTACAGCATTTTATTTTGCCTTTTGGGAATTTTCTTGTTGTGCTGTTAAAAGAAGAGCAGGGAGGATGAGGGGGAGATGTGTGTGTTTTGTTTGTTGGTTTTGTTTGTTTGTTTTTAAAAAAAGCAAACCTGCCGAAGATGTGGGATGTGCATATGCTGGTAACTCAGGGATCCTCCTACCAAAGTTTGTTTTAAAAGCCTTGTAATGAACTCGGAGGCAATACATGCTTTGAGGCTTGATGTGTTTGAGATGAGGGGCCACATGTCCCTTCCTTTCTTTCCAGGACTCCCCACACACATGCAGACGTCCCCCCTCTGCAGGAAGACAAGAGATGGCTGAATTTCCACTGTCTGAGCACTGCACTTGCCTTGTGCATCTGCGTGTGGAAAGCTTTAGTTGCTTCACTCATATCCAGTTACAGAAAGTGACTTGATTATTGCTGCTGTTAATCCTGTTCAGCAGAGGCTGGTAATTTGTGTAATCTAGAAATGCAGGACCCCTCCCCCAAAAAGACAGATAATAGCGGCCCAAATTATTGCCATTACCAGGCTTCAGGGAAGGATGTGAATTTTCATTGCCAGCAAACTGTGCACTTCGCTCTTGTTTTGTTTTTCTATCATCTCCCAAGACTTTGGATCAAAAAGACTAGACAATAGCTTTGTTTTTCCCCCCCCAGAATGTCTCAGCAGGCTGTTGACACAAAGTAATAATGTGAGTGCATTGTTACTAAAAACCCCAATACACAAACCGAAAGAAAATGATGAACACGTAACTAATTACATCTTCTTTTGTTTGTTTGTTCCCCAATCTGTCATTGACCAAAGGAAGGTAATTCCCATGTCACGTCTCATCAATAAACAGATGAGTTTTGGGGAGGGTGTGGCATGTACTGTCTTAATCTCCAGCAGGGAGGAGAGAAGGTTTTTGGGGGGTGGAGCTATTTCCTCTATAAGTTGAATACTTAGTCATGTGGGAAAAAATAGTCTAGCACCGTACGGTGTAAATATCCTCCCTTTATCAGGCTCACGTTGGGATGCAGGTCCCGAGGCAGGGATGCTGTCTGCTGAAGGCCCCGACTATCTAATGACAGAGCTGTGGAAATATAGGGCCTGATTCTCCTCTTTGCATCAGTGAAGTTTCTTTGACTTTGGTTGAGCTACTCCGGATTTACGCTCGTGTAACTGAGAGGAGAATGGGGTCCGTAATCTCTCACTAGATCATCTCCACAAGGCAGAAACTCAAATGACGTGTCTCAAATAGTAAAACTCAGCATATATAGAGGTACAGTGGGGTAGAGAATTATAGGGAAATAAGCATGGTCTATATCTTTATGCCTGGTTTTCAGCTATTCAGTGTCTAATTCGATCTGTAAAATATGCAAAGAGCAACTTCTATCTGAGGCCAGTTTGGCTTAGTCAGAGTGCCTCTTGACTCCCCTGGTCGGTCCTCTTATTGCCCCGAAGCTCTTGGTTTGAGACTTGTCTGCGGTAATGTGTTTCCCCTACACATATGGGCCCCAGTCCAGCAGAGCATTTCAGCACATGTTTAACTGCACTTGAGTAGTCACACTGATGTTAATAGGATTATTCAGGTGCTTACATGCTGGATCCGGGACTTGGTAAATCCGGCCATCATATCAGGGGGAACTCTGTTAAAGCAATCTTCAAAGAGTTGTGTGGGATTTTGTATAACTAATGTAGTGTGAGGATCTGAGAAATGAGAGGTTAGAGTCATCTCCACCATTTAGCAGACCTGCTGTGCCTCTTCTCACAGCGGTCTCCCCTTAATAGAGCTCCATTGACTTCAGTTAAGTTAACTCTTGATTTACACCAGGTTGAATGAAAGCAGGATCAGTCCCATTGACTCTGGGCCCCTTACATTTCCATAACCAAGTCTTGGACCAGGAACACATAGGTAGCAGCCAGGAAATCAATGAGGAGTGCTCCCAAAGGCTGAGTCAGCTGAGGAAGTAGGTTAATCTGATCCTAGCTGATAGTTGCACGTGGCAGAGATAGTACTTGTTCTTGCATCCAAAGATAGCACAGCACTTTGCAAACATCACTCCAGGCTCAAAGCGTCTTTGTAACATTAGTATTATTTCCAATTGACAGATAGGTAAACTGAGGCATATAAAATGAGTGATATTTTTTTCTGACAGTCAGGGCAGAGACAGGAAAAGAACCCAGGTGTTCTGCCTTGTAGTTCCTTGCTCTTACTACTAGGCTACATGTTGTTGTAGATAAACTAGTCTATATAAAATTGAAAGTCCTACAGTACTCTGCAGTTATGGTCCAAAATGCTACAGTAACTCTATTGTAGGGGTTGCTTGTTCAAAAAACTATCTACACCAACTCTAAATTTAAATATTCAAAATAAATCATGAGTTTCTTTCATGTGGAAACAAAACTAATGATACAGTAAAAGACTACATTTCCATAACTTTGACTCTCATCTGCATGTTCAGTATTTGAAAGTCAATGGGAGCCGTGTAGCTAAGTGAAAATAGACAGCATGTCTTCCCCTGGGCAGCCACAACACTATCCTGGAGCAGAGGAGTCACCTGTGTGATTTGCATTTGATTTCCTCACTAACCAATAAGCAGCCTGAATCCAAACATAGGAGATGCATTAAAAAGAGCTGGATACTGTAACGATATAGAAACAAACAATATTCCCGACAAGTATGATGTGCACTATCCCACTGAAAACCACTGGCTCAGTAAGTTGGGAGGGAAAAGGATGGTCTTGTGGCTTAAACATATACCTGAGGGCTGAGATCGAGGTCTTATTGCTCACTCTGCCAATGACTTCTTCTGGAACATTGGGCAAAGTTCTTAAAGGGACAATGTTAATGTAATTTATTTTAATTGACTCATTTAAAAAGTAAATCCATTTTCCGATGGCACACACTTTACATAGCATACTCTGATTCTTCAGTAGCTTTTGAAAATTATTTGTAAAGGTTTCTCAGCTCCTTATGGTGGTTAGAAAGGTCTTTTCAGCAAGGGAGAAATAACCTAAGGCCCTAATCCTGCAGTGAGGTCAATGTGGAGTCCCATTGCTGTCCGGAGGGCTCCCTGTGGGTATGAGCGTTACTGCACAGGTCTTGTTGTTGGATTGGGGTCTAGCTGACTCTACTGAGGAAAATAGCAAAATCACATATACCAAAAGATTTGTCAAATGCGTAAAAATATATTTTTCTGCTAACTTAAACCTCACTTGCAGTTGCAGGCCCCAATCCTGCCCTAAGATGTTCCTGGGTGTGGAGTTCCCCACATGTGAATCCTGCAGTGACGGGATTGAGGACATACCAGTTGCCACCTTTTTCAGTGTGATAACAGTGGCCCAATTTTTTAATCTGTGAAATGCAAATGTTTATCTGCTTCACAAGGTGTTGAGTTGTGCTGCATTAATTTTTGTTTAAGTGCTTTGAGATCTCAGCAGCCATCCAAGTGCAAAGTCCTTTCGTTATAATTCCATGTCCATGAGTTAGAAAACAATCCCTTCCTGTCTGCATCATTAAAGCTTTGAAATCGGATGCATTTACCTAATAGACTGAATGACAATCCAAAATGTTCACTGTCAGGTCACCAGTTAGGAATTATTAGCAATGTGGATTGAGCCCAGTAAAGCTTTTTGTGGTTATTTGTGGTGTTTTTTCCCAAATGCTGCTGTTTAGGAAATTGAACCAATATAAACATATGGTATTAAGGGTCTATGTGATACACACCAAAACTAGGGAAATCCAGAGTTAAGGCTGTAAATCTACACGGTGGCTTCATCTGTTACTCATTTTGTCAAGTCTAGTCATCTGAGTACTATAATACTGCGTATAGGACAAGGCCATCTTCGTAGACCCTCACAACTCCCAACAGAGCTAAAAGAAAGTTGGGGAAGGGAACTTTACAGAATAAAACATACAGCTTCCAGTAGCTTGGACCATTACATAAGAATACACTGGTATGTATTTATTTTAAATAAAGGAGGCCAGCATAGTAGCCTAGATTTCCAACCTGGTATCTGTATTTCCTTGCTACTTTGAGCCCAAAGTATTATTATTTACTGTTTGTATTATCATAATGACTAGTAGGTCTAGCATCACTAAGTGGCTGGCCCCTTGAAGGGGAGCCTACCTGTGACAGGCTTCTTTAAGGAGAATGAACCCATCTTGGCCCACGTTTAAGTAATTAACTGCCTAGATGTCTGGTTGGTTGCTATTTGACTAACAAGGACGTGGACCTGAGAAATGGCTACCAGTGCTCATCTGAAGTGGGTACTCTTAGAGAGAGAAGGCTCCTAAGGAGAGGCACTTCCAGGGAGAGTGACTTAGGAAGGGAACTCAAGGTAGTTGCAGAGGGACCAGACTGAGTAGCTGTGTACTGCTTGGGGAAGAGCTGCAGCCAGCAGGTAGGACCTGGCTCCAGGGAAGGAACGAAGGTTGAGAGCGCCTTCTGGGTAGAGGTCCTACACATGGGAATGATAGACTCAGACAGAATCTGCCTTCCCTGCTGAGAAGCCTGGGTGAAGGTCCTTCTTGTGTTTGTGTTGCACTTTCCATTCATAAATCAGACCCTCAGAAGGGGGCAATGTTGGATACCGAGAAGACTTGTTCACCTTATTGACGGCACAGTTGGAAACCATGATATACCTGCTGTGTCACACCTGGCCACAAGGGCAAGTGGGCGCGGGAACACACCTTTTACACGTAGTTCCCTGGTGCATTAGGGAGACAGAGCAAAAAGATGGCCCATGCTCCAAAGCATGTACCATCAAAGTCTAAAGGACTGTGATTGTTACTCCAGTATGCTACTCATGTATATTTGTGACTGATGAGAACTATAGTTAATCCTTTCACATAGGATTTTCCCTGATGTGGAGGGCCTTCCACTGGAAGTCAGCGCCAGTCAGGTCCCACACTGGGGCTGTAAGAGAGCTGCATTGGGGAAGAGGTGATCTGTGCATCTCCCGTCTAAGATGGAGGAGGAGTCTCATTGCCAGTCCGACAGAGAATAGTGTTAATTGCTGCCAGGGGATCTGCTCCAGTATTGATCCAGTGGCCTTCATAGCATGCATATGGGAGCTATAGTCTCTGTCAACCCACAGTCAGTCAGGAGTATTGTTTGTGGAGGTGCTGTCCTGCATCCTGATCCTGGAGTGGCGTGGTGGATTGCCTGGCCTCAGTGAAAAGGTCTGAGAGCCCTGGCTCTCTTGTATGCAGATCTCTTCATTGCTGGATATTGCCTCACCGTTCTTTTGTATGTTAGGAGTGAAATTTTGGGTTTTTTGCCTTGTGGCAATAAGGTCATTGTTAGGATCAGATCACTTTCCTTTTCAGTGCAAACCACTGTACCAGATAATGTAGTGGGAGGAAAGTGACAGATATGAGGGTAATTAGCACTATATGTCTACCTCCTATGACTGTTACAAGTGGTGTTGGCACATTTCACCTTTCACTGAACCGGCAATGCAAAGGTGGGAAGAGGCAAATTGTGTAACCCACAGTATCTATTTTAAACTAACTTTATTGCTTAACAAAATAAAAATGTGAAGTTGAATTGAAACCTCAGACTTGAGAACAAAATAGTGATTTTTTGGAGAGCTACAGTAATGCCACAATAGCTCTGTCATCCTGCAGTCCTTATGTACATATGGCGTTCAAAGAAAGGAAGGGACATTTGGTGTGTGGAAGAATTGCAAGGTTGGACCCAACGTTTGTCCAGCTGAGAGCCTCATTTGTAATTTATCAGAAGCTCACGAATCACATGTGACTACTGTGACATTACCCAGGTACAATCTGGACTACTGAACAGCTGTATCCCCTGAATTCTGGGGTGCCTTTTACACTGAGTTGCTGTCAAAATATCCACCCCTGGTCTGCTCAGTGCCTTCAGCATGCAAAGTCACTCCCTGCTGAATACATGAGCACTCCGACAGATCGCTCATGAATTACATACAGGGCAACACCTGCAAATTCCTAGTCTTAGCCTTGTCCCCCAGAAATGTGCATCTTGTACTGCTCAGTACCCCCCTGAGGGGGAGGGATAGCTCAGTGGTTTGAGCATTGGCCTGCTGAACCCAGAGTTGTGAGCTCAATCCTTGAGGGGGCCGTTTGGGGAACTGGGGTAAAAATCTGGGGCTTGGTCCTGCTTTGAGCAGGGGGTTGGACTAGATGACCTCCTGAGGTCTCTTCCAACCCTAATATTCTATGAATACAAGCTCATAGAAAGGAAAACAATAATGCACCAGCCTTGATATCCCAAATGGTGTTTCCCTCACACTTTAAGCCAAACACACTGGTTAAGATAAAACAATAAGATAAATGTAACAACTTTAGAAAGATAGATTGTAAGTGATTACAAGTGATGATACATAAAAGTCAGGGTTGGTTATTAAAAAACCTATTGGCTAACTTAACAAACTAATAGAATCCAAAGGGAAAGTTTTCCTCACCATATGCTGCAGTAAATTTCACAGGCTAGGTCCCCTTTGAGCCTGGGACCTCTCCTCCTTAATTCAGTGTCCATTAGGTATTCAATGAAGTCATGAGCAGAGAGGTGGGAGGAGAAAAAGTGAGTTGAAGGCCACTGTCTCTCATTCTTATACCCCTCTCCCTTCTTTGAGGATTACACCCCAGCCAGGGGTGCGGGTGACAAGCAGTCTTTTTTATGGACCTGAGGTTTGAACCATCCCTTTGATGAAATGGAAATATTTTGTTTACCTCTTCTCCCTGGATAGAGAATGGCTTCTTAAACAGCTGATAGCTCTTTAACACCTGGCTGGTGTGTCTATGTCTCTGAAAAACTCATTTTGTGTGTGTTACTCAGAATTACTACATAGTTCAGTGACATTCATGTAGTAGAACTTTATAATCTCACATGCAGTGTTGCTACACGTCTTTCAACAGGATAATGATATTCAGCAGATTATGGCTTTTTCAAATGATACCTCAGATGGTGTACTTTGTACAAAATTTATCATAGTCTTGTAAAAGTGGTTAACATAACAGTGTAAACTGTCACAACTACGCTACAGTGCAACACGGAGATGACACTTTCATATTTACTACAAAGGAACAACCTGTGGAGGAGACAGGTCCCAGCTATTAAAGTTCTGTATTAGAACAAGGTGTAAAAATGCATTCTGGGGCATGTAATTGAAGGCCTCCCCTGCATAGGAAAGACTAGATTGGACTGTAAGGCCCCAATTCACAAGGGCATGATACCTCATAATTAACTTTAAACATGTGCTTGAATCCCATAGAAGTACTTAAGGCCTTGATTAACACTAACTTTAAGTGCTATTTTTTTGAAATCAGTGGGACTACTCAAATGCAAAAATACCTCCCTGATTTGGGACCTAAGTGCTTTGCTGAATCTGAGCCTAAAATTCTAAGGTCAAGTTTGGCTATTGTTACTTAAATATTAAGTCTTTAAAAATATTTATGGTCTGTCATATTTAAAGGAAAACATTTACTAAATGGACTAAATAAATATGAAATGTGTGGTAAATTGGTTCATGGATTTTTTCCATGAATTGGTTCCTTCGTTCGCTCTTCAGTTTCTATCAGAATCGAGGCACACCTTAAAAAGTTCATTGTAGGTTCACAATGGTATCAGAGCTCCCAAACATAGGCATTGTAATGATAATGACTCTTCTTTTTCTGTTATATATGTATAACACAAAGTGTTAGAAAATATAATTAACATTTGAATGTGGAAACCTTTCTATTCCATCTTTAATTCACTTAATGTATGGTGGTGATAGGGCTGATTTATTTAGATATTCAAGGAACAGAAAGGTCCTAACATATTCAGAATGCAGCATTTACCTGTAAATAAATGCCTTATGTGGATCCATTAGTTTACAGCACATGAATGGAAGGGGACAGTATTCCACCAGATATTTTTCCCCACTCCAAGAAAGAGAGAAACATTGATGCAAATAAACCGTTCTTTAAAACGGCTATTTCTTTGCCTCCTTTCTTTCCATTTTAAAAAAATGTAAGTGGTTATTAGTAATTCTAAAAAAAAATTCTAGATGACTTGTCACTGTTTATGATCTTTAGTTATTTTTTGTTTCATTCAGCTTGGCCAATGAAAAATCAATAAAAACAATTTCACTTCTGTTTATAGTCATTTTCACTCTTCAGATTCTTAGTGCTGCAGAGTTTGGATTTGCTGAACTACAAGGAACTATTTATTTAATAACCGTTTTGTTTTTTCCCAACAGTAACCTTTCTCTTGGTCTTAGATTTCATACCTTCTTTTTATGAAAAATAAATTTGGAGCCAGATTGGGTTCCAGTTTGGCAAAATACCTTAAGCACATGCTTAAGAGCATTGTTGAATAGGGATGGACTTTACCTACATGGTCAAAATCGAACAATACATTAAGTGCTTTGCTGTATCAGGGACTTAGTATAATTAAAGGAACACTTTATTTATTTATACTGCCGTGGCTTCTAGATACCTCAGTCAGAATCAATGTTCATTATACTGGTCACTAAAACACGCAGTAAGAGACAGTCCCTGCTGCTAGGGGCTTACAATCCAATATAACTTAAACTAGGATGTAGAAAAGAAACGACTATATAATAAAGATAATTTTATTATACAGATTTACTGTGGCACTGACTCCTCTCTGGTCTTATGCCTTTTCTCACACAGCAGAAGATTGGAATGAAACTCTGTTATTTACAGACGTTCTCCAATAGCAAATGTGTACATTAGGGGTTGGCAACCTTTCAGAAGTGGTGTGCCGAGTCTTCATTTATTCACTCTCATTTAAGGGTTTCACGTGGCAGTAATACATTTTAACGTGTTTAGAAGGTCTCTTTCTGGAAGTCTATAATATAACTAAACTATTGTATGTAAAGTAAATAAGGTTTTAAAAATATTTAAGAAGCTTCATTTAAAATTAAATTAAAATGCAGAGTCCTCCCCTCCGGACTTGTGGTCAGGATCTGAGCAGTGTGATTGCCACTGAAAATCAGCTCTCATTCCGCCTTCGGCACGCGTGCCATAGGTTGCCTGCCTCTGGTGTACGTGATAGAGAAAGGATAATCGGGTCATGGGTCTATGCATAATCTTCAGAGGGGCTGGGGAAGAAAGGCAGAAAACTTCCTAGCTCCTCTGTGGTTGGGGGCTGGGGGAGGGAGAGGGAGCACCACTCAAAGTTAAAGTTAAATTCATTTTTAATCTGTAAAGACGTCCTGAACAGCATTGTAAAGTACAGACGAGAG
Source organism: Gopherus flavomarginatus (assembly GCF_025201925.1). Taxonomy (NCBI): domain Eukaryota; kingdom Metazoa; phylum Chordata; order Testudines; family Testudinidae; genus Gopherus; species Gopherus flavomarginatus. The sequence continues at coordinate 356,242,292 of NC_066617.1, forward strand.
CTACACTGGGCTCGTCTTCATAAAACTCCAGCATGAGTATAATTCCTTTGGAGGCGTGGGAAACAAGGGAAAAGCCATTCAATAGCAGTGCCTGTAGTTTAAGGAGTTTTTTACAACCCTGGCTACTCTGACCTCTGCAGTTGTCTAGCTGTTACTCAGGATAGTACAGGTTTATTTTTTTCCTTTTGAACAGTTGTTCATGCAACATTCTCTCTTCCTTTATTCTGGAATTCCTTTATTCCTGTGCCCCACAGATGCCAAGGAGCTGTAAAAGAAAAAAAAAAGAACCTCACCAAAATTAGGGCTAGCCACTTTCTCAAGTATCTTGTGCATGCATGCTCGGATATATGCACAAACTCCTGCATGGGAGTGGAAGACTCAATGATTGTTGTTTATAATCGGTATTATGATGTTTCTGAGATGATTCAAGCAAGATCAGGGCTGTATTGTATAGATACACATCAAAACACTGTCTCTTCCCCAAAGAGCTTATCGTTGAAGTCAGTCAAGAAGAGTGGGAGAAGAAAGAAAGGCAGAGAGATCAGGTGACTGATCCAACATCACATAGCAGGTCAGTGGCAAAACCAGAATTAAAACTCAGGTCTCGGGTCCCAGTCCAGTGCCTTAGCTACTGGATTATACTCCCTCTTTGAGTGTGTCCAGACTACCCGCTGGCTTAGTGGATAGCGATCGATCTATCAGGGATCGATATAGCGCGTCTCATCTAGATGCGATATATCGATCCCCCAACGCGCTCCCGTCGACTCCGGAACTCCACCGGGTTGAGAGGCAGAAGCGGAGTCGACGAGGGAGTCGCGGCAGTCAATCCCACACCATGAGGACGGTAGGTAAGTCGAAATAAGATACGTTAATTTCAGCTATGCTATTCTCGGAGCTGAAGTTGCGTATCTTACATTGACATCCCCCACCCCCCCCCCCGCGCAGTGTAGACCAGGCCTTTGTACTACAGGCACTATGGTACCACCGTGCAGGAGTGGCGGGAGTTCAGGTCATAGATTTCAAGGCCAGAAGAGACCACAGTGATCTTATCAGGCGACCTTTGTAGCACAGGCCAAAGAACTTCTCCAAAATAATTCCTAGAGCAGAGCTTTTAGAAAAGAATCCCCTATGACCCTTGGTAAATTGTTCCAATGGTTAATTACTTCTCTTGAAAGCAGTGTGGGATGGACCTGGCCCCTTACTGCTGCAAACACTATCCCTGGCCTAAATCCTCACCTGCCTTTCAAGATATTAGATTACAAGATCTTTGTAGCAGGGAAGTTGTTTTTTGGCTTGTACTGTGAAGTGCCTTGCATATTTTTGGGCACTGTGGCTGAAATTTTGAAAGATGCCTAAAGGCAGTTAGGTGTCCGGATCTCACTGAAAAACAATACCTAAGTCCCTTAAATGCCATTGAAAAATCCCAGCTGGCCCAAAATAAAAAGTAATACCCCTGCCGAGCACTCTTAAGCTCTTTCTTAGCCTCTTGTAGTGAACAGAACAAAATGCCATGTACAGCAAGGCTCTTCTATGCCTGCAGAGATACACTAGAGTTATAAACCCAAAGGCTGGTGCCATCCCTACCTATTTAGCAGACTATGACCAATGTTTTGAAGCATGAGTGAGTAAAGTTAGGCGCCTGTATTCACATTGGGGCACCCAATTAGTCGCCTGTTTTCTCACAGCTCCCCTTAACTTGGATGACAACACAGAACATGGAATTTTTTTTAAAGGAGAAAATGTAAAGCCTGGCTTGGTATTTGAATATCTTTACCCCTGAAGAGACAGGGCTGAATGTAAGTGAAGAACAGAAGTGAAGCGAACCCTCCTTTCTTTGGCATACCTGCATGTGTGCTCAAGATGGAAAATTGAGCTCCCGTTTACATTACCCATTATTTTGTTCCTGAAGAAAAACAAAGGCATGAAAAGTAACCAAAACAAAAGAAGTAACGTGTTTCCCCTTTGCAGTGTTCTCTAGAATGGTGTGACGCTGCTGTTTCCACCCCACTAACTTAGAGAGAGCTGTATAAACCCCAGGTGAGCTGCCTTGAAGAGAGAGTAGCATAAATCAAATTTTTTTTTTCTTGGAGCATATGTCCCACAGCAGTGGAGCAGTGCGTCAGTGCTCCATAAACACCTTGCTTTTGTCTTGCACTGCTACTACCTCGGGTTGCATCATACTCGTGACAGCAACATTCTGCTAGAGTTGTGCTGTTCGTGTCCAAGGGAAGACGTGAGCTTTAATCACACTTATCTGACAATAATTTGTTAACCTAAGAGAGACATCAGAAGAGAGGGAGACTAAACGAGGCTGCTTCTTCCGGAACAAGGGAAATGTCTCTTCTGCTAAGCAGAAGAGAAGTCGGGGGTTGGTGTGGTTTTTTTTTTTTTTTCAACAAAAGCTTAAGTTTGTGACTCCGCTTGCTAATGCAATCTCTGTAATTAAAATTTCCATCAAGCTCATCGGCCCAAATATTTGCACATGCAGATTTGTTCAGCTGAGGCCTCTTGATCTGTCATATTCCTGCAAATCATGTTTTATGTTGGCTCACTCTTTGGGACAGATTGCCTACTTTTGGATTTGTTATTAAAAGATAATATTGACTTAGTTTCCTCTGCACTGAGCAACAGCAGCCTCATCTCCTCAGGGCTGGCTGGGGTATATTTTTTGTCGCAAGCTGTTTTGCGAGGAATTCTATCCTGCTGCTGTTAATGACAACAATAATTAATGACACTTTCCCAGAGCTGCAAAGTGTCATGCATCTCACAGCCCTGTCATGCCTGCCAGTGGCTCAGCCTGATCCTCAGCATTAAGCTGAACTCTGGGCCAGCAGCAGCCATTTGCCTCCTCTGCTTTCTTCTCCTAAGGGTCCCCCTGGAGCCAGCCTCTCTGCTGGATATCAGCACAAGGGACCCAATACTGGTCCCAGGATCCTTTGTCCCTAACTCCCCCAGTGAGCTGCACAGGCTTCCCCATCACACCTGCCCACCCTCTTTAGCCCCAACCTGCCAGCACCTACCTCCAGCAGTCCTAGGTGCTCTCGTTCCTGCTGTATCCTCATCTGCCCCAGCACCTGCCCAAATCCGGTAGCCTTAGGTCCCACAGCCCCATCTGGCACCACACTCAGCACCCCAGGACCCCGTCTGCTTAGCATCTCCAGCTACCCTGTGCCCATTACTCATCCAGCTGTGACAATACCCCAAAGCACCCCACCTAGCTAGCCCCTCTGTTTGGTGGCCTCTCACCCTCGCTGCAGATAGGGCTCTGGGTGGGTGCTGGGGTTCCTGGAGTGCATCCTTTGGGCTGCTGGGTGGGAGGACAGTGGGGGGCTCTGGGTAGCTGCTTGCATCTAGGGAGCCAGTCTGCCTGTTTTCTGCTGATTTCAGTGCTCCCCACCCTGCCTCCCTGCTGGCTGGTAGGCAGGAGAGACGAGCCTGTGGTGGGAAAGGAGGGGTGACTGCTGTGGTGTCTGTCTGTCTCACTCACTGCAGGCAGGCTGCAGGAGAGGGAAGTTGGGGTGGGCATTTCCCTGCACACCCTCCCCTCTACCAAAACTCACCCTGGGAGAAATATGGCTCAAGGAGCAGTTCAGAATTTGGCAGATCTGCTTTACTCGTCTGTAGCTTCTTCCACATGCAGGCGGCTCTGCAGACAGCAATGCTTTAAACCCTGTGAGCCTTGTTTTACAAACAGGAAAACTGAGGCTAATTGACTTTCCAGGGGCAAGCCAGAGCTGGGAACAGAACCCAAGGCTCCTGATTCCCTGAGGCACAAGATCATCCTTCCCCTTGAGATTGACCAGGTAAATGAAAGAAGCAAATGGCCCCTGGCCCTGAGTAAGGGCAGAGCCGCACTGTCCCCGGGGAGGCACCAGCAGGGAAGTGTAATCCTTGCCCCAGCTCTGTACTGCACATGCATGTTGTGCCATCCCTTTGGAGGAGCCAGTTCCACTCCATCTACCCCCTTCCCCATCTTCCACCTGTCTGGGGTCCTAGCTTTCCCTCGCCTGCTACTGGAGCCTGCTGTCCGCCTCACAGGGCGGAAACAGCTGGGGCAAGTGGCTTGGAGGAAATCTGCTAGGGTACCTGGCTATCATGGTGGAAAGAGATGGAGAGCAGAGAGCGTGAGTGCCTCCTGATTGTGAAAGGGTTGGGTCTCTCTTAACAGGAGAGGTGGTGGAGAACTAATGTTACTACCAGGTGAAAGAGGGGGAGAGGCTTGGGTGACCAGATGTCTCAATTTTATAGGGACAGTCCTGATTTTGGGGGCTCTTTCTTATATAGGCTCCTATTACCCCACATCCCCGTCCCGATTTTTTACACTTGCTGTCTGGTCACCCTAGGAGAGGCAAGGTTGTTGCATAAGGAATGGAGAGATGAATTAACTCAGCTCTTGTCTCTTAACACAGAGCCGTAAAGTTGAGTACTAAAGGTTAAAGGCTAATGATTTTCTGCTCCATTTTAAGGGCACACTCATGCAGTCACATCAGCTATAGCAGATCCCCCTCCACTCCCGCCCCCCCAATTTGCTCTGGAGAACATTGGAGAGGGGCACGGTGGTTAACCCCTTCCCTTCTCAGAAAAGGGATGGTCAACTGTGTGCTAGCTAAACGGCCACCACGCGCACACACACAACGTACGTCCCAAAGGCAAAGGGAATTAACTTTGTGGCACAAACTGCCCACAAAACCAGAAATGCTGAAACTCCTTCCTTAATTGTCTACCGTATCCTTTTGTGTCACTCTGTTGTGCGCAGCTGTTGCACAGATGGCCTATGACATCCAGCACTGAGGTACCTTAGCCCCATGGTGTGAGTGCAGGATGGAAAAGCAGAGAGTTAGAGGAACTGTAACAAGGTAACTGGCCCATTAAACAAAACTGGGCCCAGCACTCCTGTTCCAGTCCAGGTGCTCCCTCGTTTGGTGTAATGAGGAGGGTAGGTCTGCCCCTGGTAGTTATAAGTAAGAGCCCAGAGCAGCAGTGTTTCAGACCCAGAGTTTAGAAGGGGAGGCAGGTCAGAGTCCTGAGAGTAAAGAGAGCTCAGAGGAAGATCAGAGTGGCGAGAGCTCCCTGGTTGAGCAGTAGAGCCACATCAGGCCATTGGACTCAGAAGACAGAAAGGCAGTTGGGGATCACATACAGACTTCCCCAAACCAGAGAGAGCTGAAGGCTGACAGCAGCTGAGGGAGATGCCTGCTGGCTCTCTGAGCTAGAGAGCTGAAGCTGGAGGGCCAGAGAGGGCTAGGCAAGGATGGCAGGGTGAACCTACTGATGGCTCTGAGTGAGAGCTGGAACTATTTTGGGGAAGGAAACAGTGGTAAAACAGCCCAGCTAGAGGAGCAGGGTTGTGGTGTAGTGAGAGACACCAGAGCCAAACGTGAGCGCTGGGGCTTGGTAAGAAATGCTTGGGCCATACTTGGTAGTGAGATTTTCTGGTAATAACTCCATAGAAGGGATATTTATATACTCAGAAGACTGTACTGAGTTTATATGAGGAATCAAGAAGAAAACTGAGATGAGGGGTCACTTGCAGGGCTGCCCTGAGGCCACGGGGGACATTGTTACGATAATTTTGAAACCTCTTTTAAAAAATACAATCATTTCTTTCCTTGGTTAGCAGAGACTTTAGCCTATTAAAATGGAACTGGATTTTGATTATCTACTTAGAATCATAGAATATCAGGGTTGGAAGGGACCTCGAAGATCATCTCGTTCAACTCCCTGCTCAAAGCAGGACCAATCCCCAACTAAATCATCCCAGCCAGGGCTTTGTCAAGCCTGACCTTAAAAACCTCTAAGGAAGGAGATTCCACCACCTCCCTAGATAACCCATTCCAGTGCTTCACCGCCTTCCTAGTGAAAAAGTTTTTCCTAATTTCCAACCTAAACCTCCCCCACTGCAACGTGAGACCATTACTCCTTGTTCTGTCATCTGGTACCACTGAGAACAGTCTTGGTCTATCCTCTTTGGAACGCCCTTTCAGGAAGTTGAAAGCAGCTATCAAATCCCCCCTCGTTCTTTGTACTTTTGTACTTCTTACTATCTCACCTGTTTGTTTTGATTATATATATATATAGATATCTATATCTATATATCTATATCTATCTATATATATATATATCTATCCTTTCATTCAGCTCAGACAGTGCAGTTTAGCATAGTCAATTTCACTTTGCTTTGTAATTAATACCTAGTTAGTTTCAGAAATGGAATGAAATACTGCTCAGGTTGAGAGCAGTGGGGCCTGGCCCAGAAACAGGATGGTCTGGCAGTTGAAAGGTAGCCCTGAGAGTCAGGAGCTCTTTCTCCTCTTCCAGATTCTGCTACAGACTTTCTCTGTGACACTGAGCAATCACTTAGCATTGTTTGGAACAGCGTTCCCATCATTCAAATAAGTGATGTATAGTTAGCACCAGGGCCTGATCTGCTACCACCAGAATCAATAAGGAATCACCCATTGACTTCAAGGCATAAATGCTGGAACTAGAGTGGCTTGAAGTGCTTTCCATCATCTACAGGGTTTACAGTTTGGTTCAGTGGCTCCCAGCACCCCCACTATTCAAATTGTTCTAGCACCCTTGCTACAAGGAGATCGGGACTGGAATAAAGGAGTCTGAAGACAATTACACAACTTTTATCTGGAGGTTTCTCTCCCTTCCCAGCTAAAACAGACTTTCTGAAATTGCTTTGCCCTGAGAGATGGGGGCATAGAGGACATTAAACAAGACAGAACAGAGAGTCCCATAATAGCAATATAAACAATCAGTTTTCTCTGCCTAAAAACTATCTACTCATATGTACACACTCACTGAGACAATTCTTGCCCCTAGCTTTGCAGATTGCTTGGTGTTATATTTCTAGGTTTGTAGCAATGGCTCATGTTCTTCCTTTCTTCCCCTTTCCAGAACTGCAGTGGAAAACTGGGCCAGAGAAGAGGAGTCTGGCTTGCTTTGCTTCACTGAGTGCAGAAAATAAATGTTATCTTCAGCATCCATTACTTATCCTTGCTGTGTGTTTTTAACCTACCTCCTCTGAAAGAAGAAGCTAATTTATAATTTTGTTGTATATTGAGAGTGTTTGTTCACATCCGTCTGTCGGCAAGTTTTATAAATCAGTTAGCCCCAGACAGACACACTGTACAGCTTTCTGGGTTGCCAAAGATGTCACTTACTCATCAGCTAGAAAAAGCACAAGCCTTAACTGTCTGTCTTTTAATTTGGGTGCATGTGAAAAACAATTAAGTATAGTGTCTCTTGTACGTGTGTATCAACAGTGTTCTAGTTACCTGGCAACCTGTGGAAATCATGTTGGAGGGCCAAACGCCTGTATAAAATAGAATACCGTACATATTTCATACCAAGAGTTTTATGTTAAATTGTGAGGGTACTAAAGGAGTGAGGGAGTCGGTTTATATTCAGGCCAGTGTAGTTGATCAGTTGCAGTAACTGAGTTATCCCACCAGGAGCTGAATATAAGATTGGAAGTAGTAGAACTGGGGAAGTGGTGTATGAGGGCATGTCTACACTTATCATGGATCGACGCTGCGGCGGTTGATGCACCGGCGATAGATTTAGCCGATCTAGTGAAGACTTGCTAAATTGACTATAGATCGCTCTCCTGTCTATTCCAATACTCCACCGGAATGAGAAGCATAAGGTAAGTCGACGGGAGAGTGTCTCCTGTCGACCCAGTGCAGTGTAGACACCGCAGTAAGTTGACCTAAGCTACGTCATAACGTAGTTGGAGTTGTGCAACTTAGGGTAACTTACTGCTATAGTGTAGACAAGGCCTGAGACTGGGAAAGTGGTATATGAGATAGAGAGAGGCTTTGAAAGTCAGTGTGGAGATGAGAGGGGTTATTGGAAAAATATCAAGATAGCGGGGAAAGTTTACAAGCGCAATGCGTACGACAACTGCTCTTGTGTTCAGCGGGAAAACTATTGCCAAATTTCTGTACTAACTTTACTAGTTTGCTTAGGGCATCATGGTAATGTATTATTGTATTGTTACAGTCAAAGACATGGTCACCACCCTGAGTTCTCTGTTATGAACCAGGGGCTATAACAGTCCAGGTGGAGGCTCTGCCTCCATGCACTGATATGGAATAATTGAGTGTGTAAATTAATGGTTTATGGATAAAGAATAAACGCGATCCACTCTATTTAGAGTCAGGGGACTGGGTGTCAGGGTTGCCTCACTCTGTCATAACTTTTCTCTGAGACCTTGGACTAGCCAGTTAACCTTTTTGCCTCAGTTTACACCCCTTCTCCAATGGGGAAAATATTGGCATGCCGTATGTGATTGGGAAGAGCAGCATAGAGAAAGTGAAGTGGGGTGAGTGATGAAGAGGAAGTGATAATGAAGGTGAGGTATGGAATGCACATGGAGGGAGTGAATTAAAATGTAGGTAGACTGGGAGGGGAGCAGAGTAAGAAAAGGAGGAGGTGAGAAGGGAAGAAGCTGGTCTCTCACAGGTTTTAAATTAGAGCTTGGGCAGCCATTTGTTCCGCAGATGACTATATATATATTATGTTGTTATAATAATGAGATCAACCATTGGCAGGAAGTGGATTGAGCCATAGGGGTATTTGTCAGGATTACTTTGACACCAGACAATGAACTTTGGGAATTCTATCATGTATAATGGAATTAAATAGATCCAGCAGTCCTTTCTAGGTACTTTCCTCACCAGTTCTTTAAACCTTAAATTTTAATGTCCTCACCTTTGTGATACTGTTTTATTTCCATAGACCAGTAAATGGGTTAATCTTTAATACCTTGCAGTAATAAAACACTTTTAATTAGCGTCAGCTTGGAATGACAAGACTACAAGTAATTAAGTTACACTGGGATCTAGTTGGAATAAAATTGATACAAGGGGATAGCATAAACATAAATCAGCATTTAAATAAAGTGAGATCAGATTGCTGTAATTAAAAGGAAAATCCATTGGTATTAAGATGTAAAAACAACTGATGCAGATATAATAAATGCAGTAAGATAAACAGGCTAGAAGAATGCAAATCATCCCAAAAAAGGAAGGGGAAAAAACTCAGTTTGACTAGGGTTAAGAAAATACAATTACATAATGTGGGAATGAAGAAGTTAGCAGAATGAATAAATGTTATGAGCGCCAGCTTGGAATGCCATTAAGGTTAACCTGATGCATTACAAGTGAGTTCTAGTTATAAAAGTAATTACAAGAAACAGAATCTATTTAGAATCCACAAACAAATGAGAGAGAAGGATGAGTATAGAAAAAAGTAATTACCTCTTGGAAGTTATGAAAGGCACAGAAAGGTAGTAGGAAACTTCTAGCATGAGTTTAATTGGCTTATGGAAGGAGCAGCCCAGAATGCATCTATCAACACATACCATTCTTTAGATTGCTTACTGTCACTGGACTTGGCACTTTTACATGATAAAAATGTAACTGGTTCATTAGCTTTTTGGATTAAAGGAACGATTGTATCTTCAAGTGTTTGTTACAGTAATTAAGGTGTAATAGTTTCAGTGCCCCATTTTTTTTACAAGGCAATAATCTCCTTTTGCAGAAGAACTACCGATACAATGAACGTTTTGGAGGAATTGATGTAGGAGAGCAGATGAATAGAATTCTGAAGAGATTCAGAATTAGCTGTAACCTCTAGGGAATGAGAATCCTGGCCCCAGTTGTGGCTAGCTCAGTGAAGATGTCCTCTCAGTACACGTTGGTGGTCAAAATAGTTAGACTGTGTGAGGAAAGAAGAGAATACAACATAAAGTACTACCATGCCATTCTATCCATTAGTGATAGGTCCTATCTTTGAATGTGATATCATTTTGGTCACATCTGCTAAAACAGGATAAAAAAATGAACAGGTCCAGAGATCACTAGAAATTCTTTGAGAAACAGGGTGGTGTGTGATGGAGATTTTTTCTATGTGGAGAGGTTAAAAAGCCTAAGACTGTTTAATCTGGAAAGGAAAAGAGAATGCCAAGATATAATTGTGATGTTCCTCTGATGTTATCTGCACAAATTATCTGTTAGATCACTCCAATCCTCGACTCTGGGAGCCAGCCGTATCCTGCTACGCTGTGAGAACCCTCACTCCCAGGCTATTCACGCACAACCTCTGACATGTAAGCTGCTCCCAGCTATGTGAATGAGCACTTTTGGCCAGCCCCTGATTGAACTGTGCAACTGAATGCCACTAGCCTTTATCTCTGGTCCCAGACACCACCCTGGGAACCTCCTTCTTGCAGTGTCCAGTTATGGTGGAAACGTGTGTTCTGACAAGGCCTTAGTTTCATTCTGCTTCACATGGTGCTAGTCCCAGGGTTGTGAGCTCAGTCCTTGAGGGGGCTATTTAGGGATTAAAAATAACTGAGGTTTAAAAAAAAAAACTGTCTGAGAATTTGCCCTGTTTTAGGGGGGAGGGATAGCTCAGTGGTTTGAGCTTTGGCCTGCTAAACCCAGGGTTGTGAGTTCAATCCTTGAGGGGACCACTTAGGGATCTGGGGCAAAAATCAGTACTTGGTCCTGCTAGTGAAGGCAGGGGGCTGGACTCAATGAACTTTTAAGGTCCCTTCCAGTTCTAGGAGATTGGTATATCTCTAATTATTATTATTTTTTTTTAGTATGGAGACCAGGAATGTGGGATAATGATGCATCAGTTGGGCATAAAGGAGTAGTTATGTTTTATGGACACTTATGACTAAAACTTGGATTATGCAAAAGAGAGACTCTAAGGATATGTCTTCACGACTAGCCGGATCGGTGAGCAGCGATCGATCCAGCAGGGATCGATTTATCGTGTCTAGTCTAGATGCGATAAATCGATCCCTGGGTGCTCTCCTGTCGATTCCTGTACTCCAGCTTGGCGAGAGGCAATATGTGACAACACAGGCTAATCTTCCTTTTGCTTTATATCAGCATAAATCAGACAGCAGCGCTGCTGAACACAGTGAAGTGACACCAAGGTAAATGAGAGCTGAAACAGGGTCTCAGAGTAAAATCTTGGCCCCGCTGAAGTCAGTGGGAGTTTTGGCATTGGTGTCAAACAGTCTGAGATTTCACCCCGAGTCTTTAATCAGTGGAAATACCATTTGATTATGGAATAATAGGAGAGCAATTCTATACTGCAGCTCAGAGCCTTCACTTAAATACATCAAAGATGCTCCTGTGTTGATCATGTTCGTCAGCACAAGATAATTAGCTTTACTAATGGCATTGCCATTTGCAAGGAAAAAGGTTAGGGATCAGACAGGAAAATTGACAATATAACGTTCTGACATAAATGAAACCGGCATTGTTGAGGCTGACTTGACCACACAGTCAGCTCCTCAAACTGAGTGAGTGCTTATAAGACAGTGTGGCTAATTAATATTGGAGGATCAAGTCTTAATTGCTCTCTGCAGATCACTGGATTTTTCTAGACATATTTGTGTGCCTGGAGGGAATGGAGCAGAAGAATAGTTTGAGGTGAGCCCTAGCTGTTTCTTTTTTAGAGGCCTCTGGCAACTTGTTGAGCCATCAGCTGGGAAACACCAAGGTGCAGACAAGACTGAATTATTCTTGCCTGGTTATGATGGTTGTGACTTGGCATTTGCATAGTCCCTTTCATCCATCTGGAACCCAAAGTGCTTTCCAGATTTTATTGACTGTGATTGTAAAATGTGCCTAGCTCTGTAGTAGTGCAGCTACCTTTGGGCTGAAACAGCAACAAATGGACAGCTCATTACAGCATCACGCAGCAAATTTGGGGAGGGTGTGAGAAATACTATTACCAATTGACAATACAGGGGATTTATAGTAAATCAAGGTGAAATTGGGCCAGGACAATAAAGTTAACATCCCCTGTCATATGCAGAAAGAGGAATAATGAACGATCTCCTTAGAATCTCTCTCTCTCTTTCATTTCAACTGTAGCTTGTTTCACAGTATGAAATCCTTTCTGTCACAGGCTCTTTAATGACAAGAGGGTACAACTTCAGTTCTGTATGTCATCTGAAAGGTGGTGCTGCCAGCAACACAGTCTCTCCTTTCCCCTGCACCATACTATCCATCCAAATCCTCGTGTAGTCTGACCACGCTTTTCTTAGGAGATATGTTGTGAAATCACAGCTTGAAGTGATGTGGCTGCATAATGCATGGATGTGCCGTTCTCTGTGTTTCCAAGTGGGCAAAGGCAGATGAATGTGCTGTGCAAGGTTACCCATCCCTTCCCTCGCATAGGTGTGTCAGGCAATTCTTTAGTACAACATTGGTGTCTGCTTTGCAGTGCTCTTCTGTTTTTCCCTTTTGCCTTTGGAGGTAGCAGCTTAAGTTATTGCTGTCAAGATGAAAGGATTCAAGATGAAGGAAGCAGAGGACAAATTTGATATCAGAAGGCATAAAATCCCTAAAAATCTGTAGCTTTCTTTCAAACGCAGCTTTTTTAATAGTATCAAATCCTCTTTGCCAAATGTCTTACGTTGCACGTTTTTTTTTAAAAAGTATATTATGTGCCTACACTAAAAAAAAAAAGCTACCTGCCAAAAATAAAAAAAAATCAGTTACCTTGACAAAGGGTCAACAATCATAAAAGAACCTTTCATCCCCAACAACATGCTAAACAGGGAATGTCTGAATAAATAGCTAGATCCTGAAATATGCCCCGTTGGTTAGCAAGACTCTGAGGGAACTAATGATTTCCAAAATCAAGAATCATTCCCCTTATGACATAAGATCTGTTGGTAATGCCTTGATCTATAGGTACAAGGAAGAAAGCAGTCTTGGTGTTAACCAGGAGAATTGAAACCATCGGTCTAAACAAATACCTTGAATTACATCCAGAAATGAATGAGAAACCTGTGCAGTATGTGGAATGGGGTGTATCATGGCCCATGTGTGAAACACCACTAAGGAGGCCGGTCATCAGCATGCTGGATTGGCTGAAATTTCTGGATGGGCTTCAGTTGTAGATCTGAATAGAATGCATTGTATAATCTAGTTTGGAGGTGACAAACGTATATATTCCTTTTGGATGCAGACCATATCACAGTCTGCTAGCCAAACAGATGGAGAAACTACCACTTTCTAGAACTGGAAGCTGCTGGGGACCATACAGGACTCCTGTATTGCACATTTTTGCCACAAAGGGTAGGCATATCTGTGTTGGATAAAACAATGCACGCACACACATCCTATGCACATAGGCTCATTTATCTCCCTTCCACATCAGGTCACTTTCCTCGCTCCGCTGACATCACCTTTCTTATTTTGAGTTGGGCTCCTTCAGCCAGCTAGATCTCACCTTAGTCCCAATCTCAGTCAGCCCCCAAGGAAAGCCAAGTGACTGCATTCTCTGGATCAAATGAAATAGACGATACAGGAGGGTGAGTGCTGCTGTCACGCTGATTGTATGCTGCCCAAGTCATCTCACTAGCTCCCCCAACAGCGTTTCATAGACATTGAGAACAGGAAGGGTGACAGAATGGAACCCTGAGGAAAGAAACAAAGAGCCTTTCCATCACAACTCAGCCTGTCCCTGCTAGGCCACAGGCCTGTCCGAAATACCAAGATTATCAAAGGCATTTGATCGGTGTAAGGATCAGCGTGCATACCTGACAGCTGCTAGAAAAATGGGTCTCTCTCTTTAGGGTGGTGGTTATTGCTGGATTGATTGATTTAGTCTTCCAAAGAATCAGGAAAATATTTCGCACCTGCTTTCCTTCTGACGTAAGAAGAACAATAGAAGCCCCATCTTTTCCTAGTCACCTCTCAGTTCCCACCCTGGTATATACAGCACGTAGAGGAGTTTTGCTCCTGCCAGTGTTTCTTCCTCTTTTTAACATGGGGGCAGCGTATGGGACTTCCAGCTTGCAATAAGCTTTGCAATTGCAGGGAAGCTGTCCAGCCTCATGGAGCAAGCTGCTCCCTGGGTTTCAGGACACCTGGTTTCTATCCCTGGCTCAGCTGCAGGGTGTCTTTGGGCAAGTCATTTCACTTCTGCATTTCTCAGTTCCCCCTTTGTAAAGTGGGGATAAAGACACTAGCCTTCTTTGTTAAGCTCTTTGAGATCTGTGGTTGAAACGTGCTCTGTAAGAACTAGATTTAGTTTTATTATTATTATGCATATGAGGTTGTGTAGATCAAGAGGTAGCATAGTGTGCAAGAATCCTTAATTCCCACTGGCTACTAGTCCATGTTAAAGCTGTAAGCAGCTGTCCTCTACTGCATTTTGTCCAATGTAGGGACAGTGCTCTGAGCCCTATCAAGTTATTGGGGGAAAAAGGTTGGACTCCCCCACTGTTGGTTGTGTTTTTCTTTTCTTTTTTTTTTCACAGTGATGACTGCAGATTATGGACGTGTCTATGACAGTAAGGTAGCCTGCTTTCTCCTGTTGGATGCCTTGTCCAGCGCATCAGTTTACGACCAGGGCTCAGTGTTTGTTCCTGCCACAGTATATAACTGATTTGTGTGGAGTCAGTGACTCACTGGAAAACAGCTGAGCAGGCATCAACAGCCTGCACTTAGTAAAATAGGTTCAGCGGCACTGGTGTACAAAGAGCACATGCAAGAGAGAATCAATCCCTGTTGGGAAATCAAATTAAGGCTGCATTGAAATGTACAAGCTGCTCATTGAAACAAAGTCTAACTTGGGGGTGAGAGAAATGTGTGTGTGTGGAGGGTGCGAGGGGGGGTTGTGTGAGGAAGTGACATGTCAGCAAAGCCTTTTTAGTTAAACTACAAATGTCCTTTGCCAGCATAGCAAAATATAAAACCTGGCCTTGCTCTGCTCTTGTAAATCTCTGGAATACAGAGGCCATGACAGCGTAGGAAACATTCTAGGAAGCAAGCTCAGAATGGAATCAATGTCTTTGTATGGACTTTTATGTCCTAGTATGAGGAATTGAAGTGTTATTTCTGTAGAATTCAGTCTCCTGGCTGCTTCTGAGTTATTTAAAAAACCAACAACAAAAAAGCCCCGAAGTCTCCCAGTCAGGTAGTGCTGGATCTGCTCCTGACCCTTGGTTAGTAAATCTTCTCAGCCAGGCCTGCTGACTAGCTCTTGATTTCCTTTCTGCATCTGGTTGTTTGCGTGTTGATCCATGCCTTAGCATCGAAGGCAATCAAATGAAGAAAAATGAAAATGTGGCATGATGCCAGGTGGTTTTGCTGGTGTCTCACTGATTGTGAAGAATGATTGTGAATCTGGGCAAACAGACAGAAATGTATAACACCGTGTCCTTGATGCAACCCTCACTCAGAGCCCTGGCCAGGACACTGTTGTGTGTCTTCTCCTCCTGCACTCTTCTGAAAATGGTGAGGAGATGAGAGTTCCTCTGCGCATTTCTTGCTGGGTATGAAATTGAGGTGCTGAAAGATCCTATGGCCCTTTTCACAAGAAGATCCTGTGATACTTGGCACAAGAGCCAGGATGTTAGCCCTAGTGTCCTGGCCAAATTCCATTTTGGATCACTGTTTTCAGACTGCATACGTTTCTCCTGCCGTTTCAATTGCATTCATGTTTTCCTTTTGACTTTCTGACCTAATTTGTTGTGTAGTGTGTCTGTGCACTGTTAAGGAGTTGCTCTGTTTCATCAGATGCCTGCTTGTCAGTGGTGGATAAAGTCACATCTATGTATGAAGGTAGGTTTTGCATAGTCTTGGAAATGCCTTATAGAGAATCACCTGTAATTATGATTATTTGTTTGTATTACATAGGAGTAACATTTTCAATAGAGGTGAACTGACTTTCAGAAGTCACTTTGGAAAATGGGATTTAGGCTCTTCCCTCGCTTAGCTACTTATGAAAATAGTACCTGAGGGTATGGCTACACTTGAAACTTAAGTGCCAGTGTGGTCGCAGCACCAGCGCTGGGAGAGAGCTCTCCCAGTGCTGCACGTGCTCCACATCCTCTATGGGTGTAGCTTGCAGCGTTGGGAGTCACACTCCCAGGGCTGGGGCACTGTTTACACTGGCGCTTTACAGCGCTGTATCTTGCAGCGCTCAGGGGGGTGTTTTTTTTCACACCCCTGAGCGAGAAAGTTGCAGCGCTGTAAAGTGCCAGTGTAGCCAAGGCCTGAGGTTACCAAGTTGGGGATCTCGTTGTGCTAGACCATACACATACATGCAGAAACAATCCCTGCCCCAACCAGCTTACAGTCTGAAGGAGTGTCTAAGTTTACAGGTGATTTTTCAAATGGAACCTCAAAGTTACTAAGTATCCTTTAAAGTATCCATGTTTGCAGTGTCTCCTGCCTGAAGTTCTGCTTGTTACTCTCAAAAGAGGGACAGTATTGTCCAGTGTTTGAGAAATCAGCTGGGAGTTGGGGCTGCTCTCTTCCTTGCTCTGACACAGATTCTTGCATGATTTTGGCCAGTAACTCAAGATTTCCTATCTGCAAAGTGGTGCTGATGATAATAGTTCCTTAGGTCATAGGGATATAATAGTCATGTTTGTAAAACACCTTTGAGGTCACTGGATGAAGGGAACAAAGTGTTTCCTGGTAACAGCCCTGTCCAGATCTTGTAATCCTTTGCATTTCACCATATCTCATGATTAAGGCTACTTTTTAGTCATGGGTATTTTTAGTAAAAGTCATGGACAGGTCATGGGCAGTAAACAAAAATTCACTGCCCGTTACCTGTCCATGACTTTTACTATATACTCTGAATAAAACGTGGAGGCGGGCACGACTCTGGGGGTGCCAAGGGTACTGTGGGGAGTGCGGCCCAAAGGGATGTCGTAGGTACTGGAGCAGGGGAGTGCAGCCCAAGGGGACGCTGTGGGTAGTGTGTGTGGGGGGGGAGTGCGGCCCAAACGGACACTGTGGGTACTGGGGAGAGGAGTGGTGGGGCTGGACAGGTTCCCTACCTGGCTCCTGGGAAGCGACGACCTTCCTCTCCTAGCTCCGCATGCTGTCTCCACCCCAATCCCCAGTTCTGCAACTCCCATTGGCTGGGAAGCACGGCCAGTGGGAGCTGTGAGGGTGGTGTCTGTAGGCAGAGGCAGCATGTGGAGCTAGAAGCTGAGAGAGGGGAGTTCCTGTCGCCTTCTGGGGAGCCCCCCAAGTCCCCCACACCCAAACTCCTGCTGCTGGGGGGCTCCTGGATCAGCCACGTGGGCTACTGCAGAAGTCACGGAGGTCATGGAGAGTCACAGAATCCATGACTTCTGTGACAAACACGGAGCCTTACTCACGATACTCCCACTTCTGGTACCAGCTGAAAACAGGAAGCGAGAGCCATAAATAAATGGCAACTGAACATTAAAACACATCTCACTGTTTTGCAGATGACTAAAAATTTAATTTAATTTCAGGCAGTGATTCAGGGTAATTCTTACCCAGGCTCATGGTCAGACTGATTTATTCCTCCATCCTCGCATGTGTACTTGAATCCAGTCCCACTGAAGTCAGTGACAGTTTCACGCCGTGTGGCCTTGTGGCTAAAGCAATGGATGGGGACTCAGGAAAGTGAAGTTCTATTCCCAGCTCTGTCACTGGTCTGCTGAGTGATCTTGGGCAAGTCACGTCCTCTTCCTGTGCCTCAGTTTCTCCATCTATAAAATGGGGATAATGATGCCTACCTCCTTTGTAAATGCTTTGAGATCTACTGATTAAAAAGACTTAATCCATACAGCCTAGCTCTTATAATTATATTTTAGCATTGATTTTCAGCGGGAGCAGGACAGGGCAGTGGATGAGTGTCTAGAGATCATTTGGTTCATTCCAAACATATGCAGCATTTTGCAGCTGCAAATACCACAGTAAAGTTCATTTTGTTTGAACTTTTTGGAACAAACCTTTTTGTTCTTTTTAATTTTTCTAAAAATAAATTAAATACAAATAGAAGTCAGCCATAGCTGTGCTAGTAAGCTGAGGGTGGTGGGAAGGAAGCAACCCAGCAACACAAAATACAGCAGCTGCAACATAAGAAGTGTAGATGCCATGGAGGAGAAGGAGGAAGGAACGAGTGTATTTGTGCTGCTGTCAGAGGTATACCGTGGTATAGCATTATAGTGTGTAATTGTATTTTCATGCTGCCTAGGATGTCAAGTGCTTTGCAGAGACTTCTGAGTGTGTTTGCTTCACAGCCTTGATCGAGGCAGCAGTTGCTGTGTGCCATGACCAAAATCAAAGGCACAGGATTTTTTTCCCCAGGAAATCTGGAAGGTTTGGTGGAGAATAACACTAAGGTAGGGAGGGAGATAAAACCTTTGTTGCTTCTGCAGTGAATCTTCTCTTAGAGATTCGGGTTTATCCAGACGCTTCTGGGATTTAGATCATGCAGGTGACAGTGTTTTCTTTTGATTTTGCCATCAAAACATAACCCCCCCCCCACACACACCTATGGATGATCAATCTTTTTTAAAAATACAATGTAAAAGCTCCAACTTGGTTTCTAAGCCTAATGTCAGTTGTTGTCACAGCCTGTGTTTAGCATAACCCACCACCTGCCTGTCAAAATTCAATAGTACTATTGGGTGCATTTACTGCTGATGAAAGATAGTCGATTCATAGCCCTTGAGACTGAAATCCTTTGTATGCAGTACATGGACATACAATGTAAACTCCCCCGTCTGACCCATCAGTGTACTTAAACCCTGACCTGAAGAGGGACCACCAGGGAAGAGGGATTAGGAGAGGAGAAGGGCTGGGACTAAAGAAGATCGAGTTCAGTGCCTGGCTATGCCATATAGGTCTATCAGTATCGACATCGGGAACAAATATTTGATAACTGCTCTTCAGCCTAGCAGAGAAAAGGTGTGTAACACCGGTTAGTGGCTGGAAGTTGAAGCTACACCAAGTAAAGCATATATTTTTAACCATGTGAGTAATTAACCACTGAACCAACTTACCAAGGGTAGTGCTGGATTCATCATCACTGACTATTTTAAAATCAAGCTTGGATGTCTGAAAGACCTGCTCTAGGGATTATTTTGGAGAAGTTCTATGGCCTGTGTTATACAGGAGGTCAGACACATCATAGTGATCCTTGCTGGCCTTGGAATCTGTGAAAAAGAGACTCCCTGTGAACATGGGTAAGTCATTTAATCTCTCTGTGCCTCAAGTCTCCCAACTACAATAATACTCCCTTTCCCCCCACCCTGTGTCTGGCTTGCCTGTTTAGACTGTGAGCTCTTTGGGGCAGGGGCAGTCTGTTACTGTGTGCATGTGCAGCATCAAGCACAGTGCAGCCCTGATCTGGGTTGAACGTCTGCTTGCTGCCTGCAAATCATAAAAATAGTCTGCTCCCAGCCACACCATGTAATTTAAAAGTGAACATTTCTGCTCTGCATATCATGATGACATAGACTTAATCACTCTTCCTTGCTTTCCAGTTTATGCTCTTCCATCCTGATGGGTGGGAGGCACCATGATCTATATTCCGCCAACAGGTTTCAGAGTAGCAGCCGTGTAAGTCTGTATCTGCAAAAAGAACAGGAGTACTTGTGGCACCTTAGGCCTGGTCTACACTGGGAGGGAGGGGGGGTATCGACCTAAGATAAGCAACTTCAGCTACAAGAATAACATAGCTGAAGTTGACGTATCTTTGTTCGACGTATCTCGCATCCTCACAGTGTGGGGTCGATTGCTGCAGCTCCCCCGTCGACTTTGCTTTCGCCTCTCGCCGAGCTAGAGTTCAGCAGTTGACGGCAGAGCCATCGGGGATCAATTTATTGTGTCTACACTATACCCGATAAATCGCTCCCCAATAGCTGAATCGCTACCCGCCGATCCAGCGGGTGATGTAGATGGACCCTTAGAGACTAACAAATTTATTTGAGCAAATAAATGAATAAAATTTGTTAGTTTCTGATGTGCCACAAGTGCTCCTGTTCTCGTTCCACCAACAGTTGGTTTGGTACTTCTTTGGTGGTGGTTGCTATTACTGTGCCTAAGAGTTCCAGGATTTTCAGCCTGACCATAACCAGGCAAACTTTGAAGATCTCACAAGAATTCTTGTGGGATTACCAATCTACTTTTATTTAGTAGTATTTTTATTTGTTGTATATATTGCTTTCTTGACGTGTGTGTGTGTGTGTGTGTGTGTGTGTGTCAGCGCACATAATAAATACACACAGCATCTATCCAAAGTCCTAAGTGGCTGGGCGCAATTTACAAAACTGGAATTAATCAGATCACAGACACACCTATTCTGTGTAATCACTTGAAATTACTGAGAGTTAAGGGCACTTAGCCTTTTCAAAACTGTGCCCATCCTGAGCCCATGAATGGTATCAAGGACCATGTAACAACTTTAATTTGTCCTGTGTTATGTTGGAGATCAGCCTAGATGGTCTGGTGGTCCCTTCTGGTCTTAGAATCTATGAATTTATGCACCAGGCTAGTTCAGAAATATCCAACCTTGCTTCCCTCATTGTTCACACTGTTTTGTTTATTTTAAAATAATATTTTGAAGCTGATCCTTCCACACTAGGATTGAAAAGTGTTTAAGAACATTGAATTAATTAAGCTTCACAGCATTCTTGTGAGGTAGGGAAGTATTATTACTGCCATTTTAGAGGTTGGGAAACTGAGGCACGGAGCCATTCAAGCAGTTTGGTAGAGATCACATAGGAAGCTGGAGGTAGAGCTAGGAATAGAGCCTGGGACAGCCCTGTGCCTTAATCCAAAGACAGTCTTTCCTCTCCTTACAAGGCATAAGGCCCTGCTCCAGCAAAGCACATTTGTAAGTGCCTGAGTCATGATTTCAGTGAGACTACTCTCATGTTCAAAGTAGCACACATTTTTAAGTATTTTGCTGGATAAGGGCCTGACTGGAATAAAATGCCCCCTTCCTCCTCCTCGACCCTTCACCCAAAACTCCAACTGAATCAAAATATTTACTGAGATTCAAACAAAGGTTGAGTTAACTTTGCCCTTTTTCCAGATTTTTTTTTTAAAGCTTCGCTCACATCTGAACTCCTGGGTTCCAGCGTGGGCTAGGAGCAAAAATGCTGACTAGGAGTCTTAATATGGAAAGCCCATGTTCCAAAGCACAGGTGTGGTGAGGAAAAAACCAAGCAAACCTAGGCTTGGATTCGCCAATCTGCTATGCATGTCTGAGTGGGGTGAAGTGGATGGGAAATAGCCAGTAGAGAATTCTCAGTACACAGGCAAATTCTTTGCTGGCATTAATCAAACACAGCTGCCTCGTGCACCAGTTGCCCTCCCCACCCCTTAAAGTGCTAGGCATTGAGGGAGCAGGGAAGGGGCATGCTAGGGCACAGCTAGGGCACAGTAATTTTGAGCAGCCCTTCAGCAGCATTCAGCAGCATTAACTTGTGCCAGAACCAGGTGTAACAGGATTAGGGATTTGCAGTCATCAGACAGCAATCCTCCCACCTAGACTGCATGGAGTTTGGATACGGCGGCGAGCTGAGGCCGTCAATCCTGGCTGGAACAGAATGCATGTCCAGGACTGTGCAGGCTCGGGGCTTTCTAGGAATGTATCTGCGCAGTCTGTTTTCACATGAACAGAGAGAGCGCTCAGTTTCACTAACTCTGAGGGACAAAATACCAGCCTGGTTGACTCAGTAAACCGAGCTAACAGGGGTCAAAACACCAAATTCAGTTTTCCAGTGATGGGGTTGTCTATATTGGAGTAAACAAATTCTCCATTGTGTGCAGCACAAACGGCCTTTTCTTCCCTAGCGAGCTGCAAGACCTCTTTGTTCCAACTATTTTTTTCCTCTATAGAACAAACATTTATTGTCAACAGTGCAAGAGAACCCGGCTTCCCTTATGTCTGAGTTCCCATGTGTCTCTCTTACACTATCCCAGGGCATTGATAATGTACAGGCTCTTGTTCCAGACCCTTATCTGGCTTTTATTTCATTAGTGCCCTTGGAGTCTACTCCTATTCAACAACTGACTAGTGTATCTCTGTGACCTTCTGCACCAGTAGCTCACTCCATCCTTTAAGCACCAAAATAGAGTTCCCTCCTTTCATCCGCTTGGCACGTGAAGCTCCAGACGTTGCTCCTACTTCCATGGCCGTGGAGTTTATACTGACACAGTGGCCTCAGCAGTGATATTATCAAGGCCGCTAGCCTGAGTAAGCTGTGTCAGTGTAGTCCTGTATTATGACACAGGCCCGTTACTTTGCACTACACCTTGCAGAAGGCAGCTTCCTTGTAGCTGAGTAATAACTCCAGTTGTTGGTTCTGGACTTGCCTGTGACATATAAAGGCAGTTATCGCCTTGTGGTACGTATGTTGAGCCAGCTCCTCCGCTGGCATAGAAGCCGTCAGTGGAGCTAGGCTGATTTATATCATCAGAGGAACTGGCCCAGTAACTTGATTGCACGGTGGCTAGCTGCAAACGTTATCATAGTAACGCTACAATTGGAGGATTTTAGCATTTGAAGTGGGCTGTTGCAAGGCAACCGAACTATCATGGCCCAGGCCATGCATTTATCTAGGTTCATTCCAGGTGTGACTCCATTGAAAGCAGCGGAGTCCAGCCGGATCTGAATTTGGCCCATTGTGCTCATTGCTGCTGAGATGAAGGAAGACCATCTCTGTGAACTAACAGTTATAGGTAAATAAGGAAGCTGGTCTTATGGCTTAAGGTACTGACCTGAGACTGGTGGTTTGGGCTCAATTCCTGCTTCCTCCATGGGTTTCCTGTGTGACCTTGAGGTAGTCACATAGGCCTAGATTTTCAAAAGTGACTAGGGATTTGGGGCACTCTTGAGTCCAGGGTACCCATCCTGAGATGCCTTAAAAGGGGTTGTTTTTCAGAAAGTGCTGAGCATCAACATTCTAAAAATTAAGATGTTAAGACGTCCCAAAAGAGCCAAAAATTGGGATCCCCCAGAGCCACTTTGAAAACACAAGCCTGGCTCTCTCTCTGCCTCTGTTCCTCATGTGTAAAAAGTAGCTAATACTTCCTTTTCCCCATCCTTTGTCTGTCTTTATGGAGAGTGTAAGGCTTTTAATGTGTCTGTACAGCTCCTACCCCAATGGGAGTCACTACACGGAGCACAGCAAAGCATTTGTTGGATGATGTGAAGATGACTCTATTGTCATTCCAGACCACCGGAATGATCTGCAGTGAAAATCTCTTTCAGATACCCCTTCTCACCCCCAAGGACACAGGCCTTCATGTTATGCTGTGAATGGCTTTGGATAAATAAGGTCTGATCTGAAAAGCCATTTTGGCATTTGCTGTCTCCATATGTGGGTTGGAGCTGTGAATGGAGGTTTCTGTTTAAGCGAGTGGTACTCGCCATTTGATGATTAAGAGCTGGAGAGCTGTTTATCATCAAATGATGTTGTGGAGAGCTGCAAAATTATTGCAGGGCCATGTAACATTTCAATCTGCTATTCTCCTGTATTGATCAATGCCATGATGCAAAGATTACAGCTTGGTGTCAAGTTGTCACCTATGATTATTCTGTGTCTCTATGCCTCTCCATTTGGTACAATATCTCTCCTCTTTTCGCCTGGCTTCTGGGTGGGATAGGTCAGGGCCCTGGAGACTTTTTACTGTGCCACCTGGCAGTTTATTCTTGTGGTCAGTATTCTTTCTGCTCTGCCTCAAGGCGCAAACCTTGTGTGGTCTTTGAAATATTTGCATTTAGTTCTAGAGCCAGTGGCTTTGTATCTCGAGGCAATTCAGAGGATCCTGACAAATGCCACAAAGCCTCTGGCTATTGAGGAAGTTAATTGGCTTTTATCAAGTAGTTTAAGGGCCAGTGTATGAAATGAATTGAAACTCCCATAATTTGGGGAATATCATCTGACTTGTAGGCAGCTCTTGAAAAACAAAGGGGCATATTCCTGGCTGCAACCAGTTTCTGGCTCTCATCCAGGCACAGGTCAGAGCAGACAAGGGAATATGTATCAGCTGGCAGTGATCCTCATAGGACTTCTGCCAACTGGGAATGGCCAGAACATAACATTCTCCAGTCACTCCACCTCCCAACCCCTAACATGTCCCCTGAGATGGCATCTGGTAGGAAATGGGTGTAGGCACCAGCTCGACTGATTCTGTGCCTCCAGGGGACTCCCAGACTGGGTAATCTGCAGATAAGGTTTGTGGCCAACTCTGTTCCCTTTGTGCCACCTGAGCAGCACAAAGGGAGCAGAGTACACCAGAGAATCTGCCCCAAATACACCGTGAAGGGGCAAAACCCAGTTGGCATTGTTCACATGATACCGACATGAAAACGATTTTGGTTTAATAGAAGGTAATTAACAGCAGGTATTTCCCAAAACATACCTGACAGTAGTGATATGCAAGCAAGTAAACATGAGCATTTATTTTGAGCATTAAGTTGTCAGACTGAAGTTGTCAGAAACATGGAAGGGGAGAAAATGAATTGCCAGTGGTAAAGGACAATGGAAAGTAATTTGGAAAAGTTTCCAGAAATGGAGCTGTTGTAATCTTTCTTTAAGATCTTTTGGTTATATTTTAAACACAATGAAATCTTGCTCTAATGTTCAAACCTCCAAGAGGCAATCTCTTCTCTAATATGACCATTTTAAACCGTCCCCAAGGTTTCTAGTATGATTATGTTTGACCGTTAAAGATCAACGCTACGAGGCAGCTGATTTTTGCCAGTCCCCACGGGGGTTCCTTAAGACAGGTTTTACTGTCTATTGAATACGGCAGCAGTCCAGATGTTTTTGTCAGGCAAATGTTGCCTTGCTTACCACCAGGCAGCATATTTCTTGAGCTGCTATTTTGTGTGTACAAAGCAGCTGCAGCTGTGATTCAGAATTATTTTTCCCCATGTCATTTACATTTCCTATGCAATTCGTGTAACCCCAAATGGTTTAATATTTAAGAAGCACATCTCTTAAGCAGTGAC
Organism: Gopherus flavomarginatus; assembly: GCF_025201925.1. Taxonomy (NCBI): domain Eukaryota; kingdom Metazoa; phylum Chordata; order Testudines; family Testudinidae; genus Gopherus; species Gopherus flavomarginatus. The sequence goes on from NC_066617.1 coordinate 356,267,090, forward strand.
ATTTGTTTAAAAAAATACTGGAGGCTTGTTGCTGTAGACAATGGATGCACCATGTTTTTTTTAACAATTTTTAAAGGAAACCATTTCTCATTGCACAGAGCTTTCAATCTCCTTCGTATAGACGATTGAATTGGATCCAGGGTAGTCTTTCTGGAGCCAATTCAGCAGTGTCAAAACAAGAGGGAACAAGGACATGTGATGCGTCTCTGTGAGCTGCTGGCTGAATCCTTCCAATTTCCTCATTTCAAGTGTTAATTTTTGACTTGGTGAATTAAATCACAGAAATAGCTTTCAAAGCCTCTAGAATATGTTCTCTGAGCACTATGAAAGACAGCCCTTTTAAATTTTATCATCAAAACTATGAGCTCTGAAAAGGTGGGAGTAGATTTGAATAACAGACAACATGGTGGACCCACGCAGTCTGCAAGACCTGCGATTTAGTCCGTAAGATCCTCCAAACAGTGGACCACGTTAATAGATGTTTTCAGAAATCCACATGATTCTGCAGTCTTCTTTAGTTTCACCTCTTGAGTGAAACAAACAGCAGTGTTTGAATATACCAATCTGCCACTCCATGATAACAAAATTAGTTACTTGGAGGATAAAGCTAAAGAGACTGAAAATACTAATTACAGGTGTAATGGTCAGGGCATTAATGAGATGACATTTCTGGACACAGCAGGTTTTATTTCCATATTCAACAAACAAATTGATATGATACAGTTCTCAAATTCTTCAGCTTTATTTCTTTGGAAGCAACAGTGAGAAGAGTTGTTATTGAAGAGACTATAATGTTTTTTTCCCAGACGAATTATTTTGCTTTGGATTTTGATCACGTGCCCATGTATAATGGTCATTCCACCATTATTTGCAGAAAATACTTCCCAAACAACATGTGAGAACTGTCACTCATTTCAAAACGTTGTTGTATATATTCTTAGGTAAACCAAATAAATTCTGTTTTATATTAGAGTCAACTCTCCATCTGGGTTTCTGGTCTTTGCCAAGATGTGTTTCAAGCAAGGTGAGTGCTTGATCTGAGATAAGTATTGCACCTATCTTCAAAGCTAAATATTTAGAGGCTGCTTCAGCCATATAAAAATCAAACATATGCTTGATGAGGAGCCACAAACTCTGGAGAGGGATACTAAAATCTTTATCAAACTGAGCTTTGCAACCTTTAGATATTAACAAAATCTTGTTCACAGAGGAAAAACTGAAGGATTTACATTTTCTTGTTTATCTGGAAATTGGAGTTTTATCTCCTCAAAGAAAGAATTCAGAACTTTTATAAGAAGGAAGGAACTGCTGAATAAATCTGACAGAAAAGTGAGAGAGAGGCACACCACCAAGACCATCGAAGGTAAGGTCGTTATTAAATCAGAACTGAAATGGTTCCTTATTAATTAGATTATCACTGAATCCAAAGATGTGCATATGACTAATAAAAAACTAAATTATTTAAATTTGTCATTTAACAATATTGCCATTTTAATTATATAGCTGCATTGATTTAACACACACACAAAGTTTCCTTCAAGACTTTTGAGTTAAGTTTTTCTGTTCCTGAGTCCCTATTGCAATTAGTAAGTTCTATGTCCTTCATGGCAGCTTTGAACAGGAGTAGATAGCCATAAATTATCTAGTCTGATACCTACAAGTCAAGAGAGAAGACCATTTCATGCAGTGCAATACATGCACCATCTATCTGTAGGTCTAGAAGTTTTGTGATCCATTCAACAAAAAAAAACTTACTTTCTGCCCCTTCAGAGAGACCCAAGAGTCATGTTCTGAGTTGACAAGGTAGAGATGATGGCATCTATCAGTATGGAACAGATACCAATTGAGGAAGTCCAAAAGTGATAATGGCCTTTCCAACGAGCAAGCCTGCAGGGCCTGACAGGTTTAGCAGTGAGTTCTTTAGATCTTTTCAGGAGCTTCTAGTGCCTCACATACTTCAAATATTCCTACACTCCACTGAACAGGGAACATTGCCCAATTCCTATTTTCAAACAGGGTATTACCATACTCTTGACCATTATCATTAATTAATCTAGATGATAAAACACTGGCAAAAGTTTTAGCAGACCAGCTATCTGTAGACCTGTGACTACTAATTTATGGCTGACCAATCTGGCTGTAGTCCAAGGTTGAAAGATCAATCATTATATTCAGTAAACGCTAAACATCATTCATCGCACTAAGTGAATACAAGTAGCCTACTATCATTAGATGCAGAGATGGTGGGTTCTTTGGGATAATCGTTTTCTAGCATTGGGGAAATTTAAAAATTTGGACATAATTGATTACCTCCATCAAACTCTTCTACAGTTCTCCATGTGCTTTCCTTTGATCAGGAGCTGTTCAAAGACTTTCTCCTGAAGGAGTGGCACAAGGCAGATGTGGGTTTTGTCACCCCTTCCATTTGCTCATTGCTTGCAGTGCTGGAGACTCAGGGCATCATAATCCATGGCAAAGAACATACATTTGTTCTCTACGCATGTGACATCCTGCGTTCTATCAGAGAAGCATTTGTCTCCATCCAGTGCCGTAAAGTCTTAGAGTGCTGTAAGTCTCTGTCTGTGGTGGCCTTTTGGTTTCTGCTGCTGCTGTTTTGTCAGAGGCGATGTCATTAGGCATCAATAAAGAGACAGACTCTGTAATTGATTTTCCATGGTGATAGTCCCCGAAGTCTTAAAATAACTAGGGGTCCAAGTCTTGACTAATATAACTAAACTAATAATGGGACTACTTGTGGCACCTTAGAGACTAACAAATTTATTTCAGCATAAGCTTTTGTGGGCTACAGCTCACTTCTTCGGATACATAGAATGGAACACACAGACAGAAGATATTTATACATACAGAGAACATGAAAAGGTGGAAGTAGCCATACCAACTGTAAGAGTCCAATCAATTGAGATTAGCTGTCATCAGCAGGAGAAAAAAAACCTTTGAAGTGATAATTGAGATGACCAATAGAAGGTGTGAGGAGAACTAATAGTGCTAATTCTGCATCTCTTTTGTATACCAAACATAGCCTCTTTCAAAAATGAAACAACTTTCAATTGCCTGTGTTTGACCAAGTCTTCTAGGTAAAAATGGACCCCCTGCCCTAAGTGTTGTACTTCCTACGGTTCTCCAGTAGTTTGGTAGAAAAAGAGAACTTGCAGCTATTTAAAATGCCATGAAACCGAGTGTCAGCTGATTGAGCCTCCAAGGACACAGAGCCAAAAGAGGATCCTTTATTGGGAGAGATCAGTACAGCTTCCCTTAAATGGCCAGGGTGTTTATTGGAGAGAAATGTTAATTGAAGCTTCTGGCAAGCAGCAAATTGCAGTCAAACCTAGCTCAAGAAACATGTCTAGAAACTGATGTCCCTGTCAGCCATTTCCCAGTCTCTAACTTCCCCTTACTGAGAAGAGTCTTTGAGAAGGCAGTGGCAGGCCAGCTCTCAATTCCCAATAGCATTTGATATACTCAGATTCCTTGGACACCAATCAGCTATGCTTCAGTCCTAGTCATGACACTGAAATTTCATTAGTCCCAACATGTTCTGGTTCCCTGAATATGATCTATTCTTCACATCCCAACGCTTACTGAAGGGGGCAGCATTGCTGTAGTGCTGCTTTGCACATCTCACAGGCTTTACTGATAACAGAAGAACTCTTCTTCATCCAGGACTCAGACTTGCTTTTCTGTTTGTTGTATTTTGTCGTATTAAGAGTGACAGCCAAAGCTCAAAACCTTGGCTTGAGAACAGCCTCTAGTCTTTGGGATCTTTAATAAGAACTTTTGAGACCAGGTAATTTTGGCTAGAAATCAGAGCAAACTTCTTCCCTGCTACAGCGACACAAACTACCTTTTTATGAAATTGCCTGCATGCGATTCAAATCTCTCATTCTGATCACAGTTATGCAGCCCAATCATTGCTCAAGATCCAATAGCTGAAAGCTGATGTCAGCAAAGTTCAAACTGTAAATAAGCCTCAGATTTTGACAGTGATGTCAGTTCACCATAGGGGCAGATCACCAAGGGATGTGGTTAAATTCTTTGTCTCTTGGAAATCTTAAATCAAATTTGGAAGTCTTTTTAAGTGACATGCCATAGCGAAACCAAAAGTTATTGGGCATGATGTAGGGCTCACTGGTTTGTGGCCTTTATCAGCCATGATCTAATTATCCACGCCGGCTATAAAATCTATGCAGGTTTTCAACTGGTATGGTTCTGTTGATGCTAACAGTTACTCTGGATTTACACCAGTGTAGCTTGGATCAGAATGATGTCCCATCATTGTGTGTCTGTCATTCTGTATATTGCCAGTGTATATTTAAATCACAGTTAGACTCTCAACTTGCACACAACTCCAAGTAATAAACCAGTGGGGTCTGATTGCTCAGTTATGGCATCTATTGGTCAAATTTTTGGCCTTGTTTGTGAAGCATTTGCCAAAACATATTTCTCATTCTTGTAGGAATGTTGCATCACTTTGCAAACAGTTAGTTGTAGCACATTCAAACATTTATCATAAAAGGCCAGACCACAGGGGCGGATCTAGGTATTTTGCCGCTCCAAGCACGGCAGGCAGGCTGCCTTTGGCGGCTTGCCTGTGCGAGGTCCCCGGTCCTGCAGATTCAGCAGCATGCCTGTGGGAGGTCCGCCGAAGCCGTGGGACCAGTGGACCCTCCGCAGGCATGCCGCCGAAGGCAACCTGCCTGCCGCCCTCGTGGCGGCCAGCAGAGTGCCCCTAGTGGCTTGCCGCCCCAGGCACATGCTTGGCATGCTTGTGCCTGGAGCCATCCCTGCCAGACCAGGGGCCTTTGTGCTATTTTGGCTACCTCTCCCCTTGTAGGCATTTCCCAGTGTGTGTCGGAAGTCCGCAGCAAGTGGAGACCTAGCTCCTGTGCCACCCCCTTGAAGACATCAGCATGGTGGCTGCTGAGGTGGAGAAGAACCAAAATGAATGCAGCTCTGCGTATCTCCAGCATGAACAGCTTCTTGGAAGCCAATACCAGCTATCTAACCCATCTGTTTTTCTTAAGCAGTTACAGGGCCCTTACCAGAGTATGTGAGTGCCTCACAACACCCCAGTGATATAGGGAAGTATGATTATCCTGTTTTTACAAATGAGGAGCTGCGGCACAGAGAGATTAAATATCTTGTCCCCGGTCACAGGCAATCTGTGATGGAGCAGGGATTTGAACTTGGGTTTCCTGAGTCCCAAGATGGCACCATGATCAGTGGACCCCTTCCTCCCTTAGTTGTGATTAAATTGACAAGTCATGATTTATTAAGGACACCATTCCAGCCAAGGGGTTGTTGACTCTCCTGGGATATACCTAAAGGTTTGGGGGATGAAGTCAAGACTCGCCCAAACATTGTATTCAGTATGTTTCTCCCTTTTCTGTTTGTGGGTTGTTCACTGCCAGACTTTTGATTTTTATCATTTTGTTTCTTATTCCTGATTGCTTGGTTAGGGCCTGTTTCTGATTTGGAGGTGTGTGGATGGCAGGTATCTTGCACAGCTGAAGGCAGTGGTCATCTTGCCATTAACTGCAGTGAGAGCAGGACCTGACTCATAGTCTCCTGGGTCAAGGGCCAGATACTTAGTTGGCATAGCTCCATCGATTTCGGTGGAAGTGTGCTGATATACACCTGCTGAAGATCTTGCCCAAACACTGACAATTAGAGCTTGGTTACACATCAGAGAAACGCAATGAAGTTTATAAGGGATTGACTTGGGGGTAACATCTGTATTTCTTCTAGCTCTGACTAATGCTTTTCCATGGAGGGGTCGGGAAAGTAAAAGTTAGTCATCACCGTTCTCTAATAGGATGGTCTTTAACTTTATTCTCTCATCCTTTTCCGATATTCCGTTTCTCAAGCATTTGAGTCCATCACCTATCCTGACATTTCTTGTTTCATCCATAGAGGAAGATCTGAACATTTTTTGAATAATCTTGCAGCAGGCCCTCTTCCTTTCGAGCTACATGGGTAAAGCATTGTGCCTGCAACCTGCTGTATAGTCTTCATATTCTGCAGGTGATTAAAGGGTGTTAATGTGAAGTGTGTACATTTCCTCTTTCTACCTGTCACGATTTGTGAATTTATCACTATTACACGAGACTAAGGAGAGTCATCAAAGACAAACAAATTACAAGTTGTTTTCAGCACTGGACAGATTTCAAGTTTCCTAGGGCTATCACTGTTTGTTTATTTCCCAGAAAGAATTAGGTAGTTAACTCCCCAGCATTTCTTGCTGGTCTTTTACATCAGCTTCTTTGATAAATCTTTGGGGACGTCACATAATCAAGCATTGCCATAAAACCTTTATACAGATCTATAAACTAGATTACATTGTGTGGGAAATCATTAAGCTGTTCTACTTGAAGTGGGCTGTTTATATTAAAATGAAAAGCAAGGGGCTGCACAGATGTGCAGGGGGTCAGGACAGGTTCTCCAGCAGCAGCGTTCACATTTAGCTCCCAGCTCAAGAGTTAAATCCATTCCTCGGTGCCATGAGACATCAAGTTCCCCGATCCCCCTGGGGTTCCAAGTTCCCCGATCCTCCTGTTTTCTTTACCTCTAGGTTCTCTGCCGGGCTGCTACCATTAGTCCATGGCAATAACAGTCATTACCAAATGATTTTAAAATGTTGCATCATTTGTTGGCAATCATTTTATTGTAGTATTTCCATGCTGTCCTGCCCTGTGATAATCACGAGGGATATTCAGTAAATACACGTCCTGCACTGTGTGTTAAAGTGACTGCCATCTATGTGGACATCAGTTATGTGGAAAAGCCTGTGCGAACGTGGTCTTCAATGCAAATTTTGTATCAGCTGTGATGTGAGCAATTGCATCCCTCCCCCTCTTTTGGCGCAAGCAAGCAAAGAGCCGCCCATGGAGATGTCAGTCCAGCCTTGCATCACCACAATTCAGCATGTGGCTGAGTATTTCAGTAGGATCTGATTCACTACTTTTACTCCTGTTTACACCATTAATTCCAATGGAATGATATCACTTTATTGCTCTATGTAGGGGTTTTATACCGTCAGCCATCACTGTAGTATCTGGGTGCCTTCACATCAAATCAATAAAAATATCAAAGTCCCTACTGGTTTAAAACAGGCAAACCCCAACATCAAATAAATAAAATTAAAACTTGTGACACAAACAAATCAATCAACCAAAAAATCTCAAACAAACAGACCAGTACCCCAGGCAGACATTTTGCCTCCAAAAGGGTAAAGTGCCAGAGACTCCATGAAGTCCACTAAGGACTTTGCTATGGCTGTTGATTGGTGTGTGTGTGTATGAAGCTATTCAGATATCACAGTGATCGGCAGCACTGCAAAGACCCTCAGAAAGACAGAGTATTGCTGTGGTGAATCGGGCCATTAGTATTTATATTATTTGCAAATAATAATTTATTTTAAAATGTAGAGGGGAAAAGGAAGCAGAGAGGCTGTGACTTGCCCATAGTTACATGTTAGAATTCAGGAGAGTCTGCCTCCCAGTCTGGTACTCAGACCATTGGTATTTTATGTTCTTAATGGGTAATATTATATCAGCACAGTGTAGCTTCCTTTTCGGTGGCGGATCTGCATAAAGATATTGGTTCGTACAAAATGAAACATTATATTGTTTATATAATAAAATATTTCACAAGTATTGCATTTCAGTAAGCGCAGAGCTGGGCTGGAAATTTATATCCGCATGTGGCATAAAAAACTAGGATTGTACCGTCATGACGGCAAACAAGTGCCTCTTGAATTGTATTTCTGAGCAGATCGGTTGCTTATCTCACCCCAGTGTATGTTATAGTAAGGAACAAATATTTCTTAATCCTGTTGATTCTCCACCAATCCTCATGCAGAAAGCAGCATAACGAACAATCTTAAACTAAGTATTGACATTTAATACAGTATTTTCTTTAATAAGCAGAGAAGGTTTGCATTTTAAAATAAAAATGTCAGTTTCTTATTTCTTACTATTTTTATTTATTATGTTTGAAAAGGGAGCATAAAAAGTCAAGTGTCTCTCCCTTCCTTAATTCTCAGCCTCGTGTTGATATATTTGTATTTAAGCAGTCTTCTTTCTAGTTTCATGGATCCATGCTGCTTTTGCTGTCATGGGGAATGATTAATCTGAATGCTCAGTTTATTTTTACTTTACTGTACTGTTATCCTGCCTATCTTAACTATCCCAAAGTGATGGTGCTTTCACCACATCGCTTGATTTATAAAATCATTTCAAGAATTATTCTAATACTATGGAACTCTTTTAGCTTTACCATCTACTATGAAATAGATTGCATGGGTGATAACGTGTGTAGGGCCAAGTTTTGCTAACTACTGGCATTAGTTGGTGATAGCATTTAAATCCTTTTTTATCAGATTCTCACAAAACTGTTGTCTATTCTGTTCTTCTCAGGTTCTTATCCAGCCCTCATCAGTGTAGTATCTGATCATCTTCCAGTAGTGCATTAAGTGGTGTGACTAGCATCTGTCGGAAGATTTTTTTTTTTCCTTTTCTGTTCCTCTCCAGGGGTCAGGATATATTTTGAGGCAATTTTTAAATTTAAAATATATACCATGTGTTGTACATTTATATTAGCAAAGGCCAGGACAAAGAAGTGTATCTTTGTGGTGGGCCTTGGCTCCGGCCCCCTGTCACAGATGAGCTTCAGCACACACCTCTGTTGCCCGCGGTCCCGGTCCCAGACATATAGATGCAGCATCCTTTTTTACTCATAAGTCCTTGCCATTTTGTCTGTGCCTGGAAGAAATAAACAGAAAATGTCCCAGGCTTCATTCCCTCCAGCCTTCCAGCATTGTTGATATTCTCCTACACAATGATGGACCCCTGTTGTTTTGAATGATTGCTCTGGTTTTGCTGAATGGTGGACAGGCAACAGGCAGGCTGATACTCCCCTTCCATCAAAGGGCTGTGGTGGTTTTACATGCGGCTTGGGTTAGGATCTAGCCGCTGAGGTTGTAGTAAAATTTTCAACAGTGGCAGGATGAACCGGCTGCACAAATTTAAATAAAAAAAAAATCTTTGCAATTTGTGCTGGCTTGCATTTGCTTTGCGATTGTTTGCCTACTCTTAAATCCAAACAGGGAAGACCTATTATTTGATCAGATCTGACTAAACAGAGATCTCGTTATCGCTGCTTTCAGCAGCACAGCCGCATTTTCAGATTTTCAGATGCGCAACAGCTCCTCGTTATTACGAAGGTGAGGAAAGGATGTTTGTTTGTTTGTTTCCTTAATGGCTGCTGAGGGAGAGCATCCCATAGCTCTCTGCAAGATCAGTGGGAGTTCAGGGCACTTAACGGGGGCTCATTCATCTCCAAACTGAGTGCCTTAAACTCTCATCAGAATCCCCATCAGACACCCCATCAGACACCCCGCCCTTGGTGGAAATGAGGTCACTGATGCTCAGCACCTCTCTCACAAACTCATAGGCTTTCAGGTCAGAAGGGACCATCATGATCATCTAGTCCAGGGGTTCTCAAACCGGGGATTGGGACTCCTCAGGGGGTCGTGTGGTTATTACATGAGGGGTTGCACGCTGTCAGCCTCCACCACAAACCTCGCTTTGCCTTCAGCATTTATAATGGTGTTAAATATATAAAAAAGTATTTTTAATGTATAAGGTGGGGGTTGCACTCAGAGGCTTGTTGTGTGAAAGGGATCACCAGTACAAAAGTTTGAGAACCACTGGTTAGTCTGACCTCCTGCACATTGCAGGCCACAGAACCTCACCCACCCCCTCCTGTAAAAGACCCCTAACCTATGGCTGAGTTACTGAAGTTAAGACTTCAAGTTACAGAGAATTCACCATTTACACTAATTTAAACCTGCAAGTGACCCATGCCCCATGCTGCAGAGGAAGGCGAAACTCCCCCAGGGTCTCAGCCAATCTGACCTGGGGGAAAATTCCTTCCTGACCCCAAATACGTTGATGAATTAGACCTTGAGCATGTGGACAATACCCATCAGACAGATACCTGGGAAAGAATTCTCTGTAGTAACTCAAAGCTCTTTCCATTTAGTGTCTCATCTCCAACAACTGGGGATTTTTGCATAATGAGGTCCAAAATGTACCTTGGTTTAGCACTTGTCTACACTTGAAAGTTAATTTGGATTAAGGTAGAGTGTGAATTTAAAGTGCAATAGCTATTCCTGATTAACCTCATTGATCACTAAAGGCTTCCCTACCAACTATAAAACCGAAGAGCCAAAATCTCTTCCCTCCTCCTCTCCCCAATTTCTTTCCTCCTCTCTTTCCTCAATTCGTAATTCCCCTTTGCAAATAAAATCTGGATTTGGGGGATTAAAATCTCACTTGAATTTGGAAATCCCTTTTAAGGTGTAACTCAATAAATCTAACAAGACAACATTTGGTCCATCTGATCTTTAATCTATGTAATAGGTGCAGGGAGTAGGTGGCTGGGATTTAGACTTCTCCTTATTTCCACAGAGGCCTTCTGGGTATTTTACAAAGCTGTGAAAGTTCACGTTCTAGGATAAGGTAAAATGTCTTTGAGGCATTGACTAGCACACATTTAATGAAGATAGAAAGCCAATCACTTAACATCAGATGAGGAACAGCAATTTCTTTCAGTCTGGCACTTTGTGTATTGAACAAAATTGCATGAGAGCTTTGAGCGCTAGGAGAGCTGTCAAGTGACCGTTTGTCTAGGGGCTGGAGCAGTCCCCTTGGAAACAGCTTAAACCTTTTAAATGAAAGCATTACAAAATGTACATCTGTGTGTAATATATTGCTGGTAGGCTCAACTGTCAAGGGCTAAGCTACAAAATGTTTAATTTTTTGTTCCTGATATAGTAATTTTTATGCTTTCACACATGAACAGAATTCTCCATAGGACTACTAGATTACTCAAGAAACAAGAGTTGTACATAATGTTTGCCCTTAAAAACTTTTCAATTTGCTTAGCTAACTAAATAACACTTGCTTCAGTCTTTGCAGTATTCCCTAGGTGTGTCTCATATAAAGAACTCTGCAAATAGTGAAGTTAGATAGGGCAAAATCAGAGTGGTTTAGGTCACCCACTGTTTACTGATGAGAGACTTGCTGATTTTAAGGATCTGTTAATGGATTTCCCTGACAGACAATATACTGATTTGTGTCTGCTATTACCTATGTCTATGGACCAAATCCAGGGATTTTTCTTATAGTTATAGTTAGTAGATAATTAGGCCCTGATTTTCATAAGCGCTGAGCACCTCAACTCCAATGGAAGTCACTGGGAGATGAAATGCAGATGCTCTGCACCTCTGAAAATCAGATGCTTAGTGTGCATGCTTTTGGTGCACCAGAGAAATATATCCATGGCATATGAATGCAGACTCTGCTCAGATTTCTTACTGTCAGAGTAGGGCTCCTTAATTTTACATGTTTTTTAATTTTTTAAAGCTTTTAAAACAGTATTTTTGTGAGAAGTTTATGCACCATATCCTTCCATATAGTTCCTAGAAAAAGGCCAGAGAAAACAGGAGGGAAAAGAATACAAGGATAGAAGGACCAAAATACTTTTCCCTACTATTTTGGCTATGTTTATTCAGCCTCATTCTCCTCTCATGCCAGGGTGTATTGAGGGTAGCACTAGTAAAATCATTGAAGTGACACCACTGTAAAACAGCTGTAACTAAGAGGAGTGTTCGAACTATTTTTTTTTTTTTTTGTAATCCTTTCTCTCCCCATCTCTTGTTCCTTTCCCCCTCCTCCTGTTCCCTCAAAGCATGACTGCCTTTTCATACATTCTGTAATAAACATGTTCTTTAATGAAAGGAAATGCTGGACACTGAACAGTTCCCACTTCAGCTTTGATACCAGAAAGTGGATTTAAAGCAGTGGTCCCCAACCTTTTTCATCTGGCAGGTGCCAGACGAAGGACCTTGGCGGCGGTCGAGCATCCACCGAAATGCAGCATTTCAGTGGTGATGCCTCTGGATGACGTTGCTTGTCGGCGGCAAGTGGCGTCATCCAAAAGCGTCATTGCTGAAATGCTGCTGAATTTTGGCGGCATTTTAGCGGATGCTCGACCGCTGGCCAGGGTGCGGCGCCTGTGGGCACCGCATTGGGGACCCCTGATTTAAAGTGTCTGCCTGGGCCTCAAACTGCTGCTGATTGGCGGAGATGGCTCATGCCTGCTGACGGCGGGGCGGGGCAGAGTGAGGGCAGTCGGCTTCAGCAATGTTACTGAGCATGCTCAGTCCATATCAGTATGCTCAATAGAAGTCAAACAGCAAATCTGGGGGATCATGTGACCCCTCATGATCACTCCTCTCCCACACATCACCTATGTTGATTGGGCCATGTGGCACTTTTAGAGGATGTCACTCCCCCCTCCTTCTTTAACCTTTCATTTTCCCCCTATATTTTAGCCCCACATCTTCACAGACTACCATATTTGCCTTTTCCTCCCTCTGCTGCTACCCCCCCCCCCCCAAAAATGGGCTTAAGGATATTCTGGCTGTATGGAAGTGATAAGATCCTAGCTGTGTTGGTGCACCATCAAAAAGACCCAGTTGGGCAAAGACAATGTGACTTTGTGCAGTCAGTGACCCCGACAGATACTAATTACCATAGCTGTATTCAGCCGCTACCCAGAAGTCCCTGAGATATAAGTAGGTTTTCTACAGGGTTTTTTCCCTCCAGTTTTGGCCCACCAATAATAACTTTCATAGCACTGTCACAGGATGCCCCCTCAGCCACCTGGTGTGCTGTGCTGCCTGGCCTGTTTGTCTCTTATTCACCATGTACACACAGTCTATTTCTTTCCCCCACCTATACCATTAATCTTTAGATTTGAAGCAAGCATTGCAGAATATAGCACAGGCACGTGTCAAGAAACAGCTTCCACCCAGCACGCTCTCTGAGCTCTATCCTTTACTTTCTGGTCCTGCCAATTATGTATCTTCCCCTTATTGAGCTAATTACCTCATTAGCCCAACTGTTGCCCACATGTATCAACAATCCCCACCATAACAGGTTAATTGATTCCAATTAAGTCGGTAATCTTCTCAGTTACACCTTACATCAGTGGCCTGGGTGCTACAGTGAGCACTTTCACAAGCACCTTTTGTCTGAAGATCTCAAAGCAGTAAACTAGCAATAATATATTTAGTAGAAATGGAGACAACCGCCATCCCTTTGAAGTACATAGGAATTGCCAGACTGTATTGACTTGAGATCCATCTAGTTCAGTATCCTGTTTTTGACAGTGGCCAGGGCCACATGTTGCAGAGGATGTTTTTTGAACCTCACTTTAGGTAGATATGGGGATAATCTGCCCCTGCGTAAATCTCATCCTGATCTCTAATAGTTAGAGATTGGCTCAGACCCTGAAGCACAAGGTTTAATAGCCCTTCTTATATATTTTTAATACTTATAACAACTCTGGATATCCTGGATGTCTGTATAGATGTCCAATCCTTTTTTGAATTGTGCAGTTTTTGACCCTAATATCTTCCTGTGGCAATGAGTTCCCAGTCTAATGGACTGATGTATGAAAAGTATTTTCTTGGATCAGTTTTAATTTAATTGATTGTCCCCTTGTCCTTGTAAATGTATGTATGAGGAAATAGAGTCACAGAGAAGTTAAGAGACTTGTCCAAGAACACGAAGTGAGTCAGTGGCACAGCTGGAAATAGGACCCAAGTTTAATAGGTTGGTCTGCCCCTTTAGGGACCAGGGGGGCTGGAGCTAGCCAGAGCTCTTCAGTTCTCAGACCCAACTAGGAGGTGTCAGAGGATCCTTATGAATAGGGCCCTACCAAATTCACAGCCATACAAAATGCGTCATGGACTGTGAAATCTGCCTATAGTATACAGATTTCATGGAGGAGACCAGCATTTCTCAAAATTGGGGGTCCTGACACAGTAGAGAGTTGCAGGGGAGTTGTAAGGTTATTTTAGGAGTGGTCATGGTATTGCCACCCTTATTTCTGTCTTCAGAGCTGGGCAGCTGGAGAACAGCAGATGTTAGCTGAGCATCCGGCTCTGAAGTCAGCACCCAGCCAGCAGCAGTGCAGAAGTAAGGGTGGCCAGGGCCGGCTTTAGGCCGATTCAGCCGATTCCCAGGAATCAGGCCCCGCGCTGACAGCCGGAGCCCTGGCCAGAGCACAGCAAGCCACCCCGCAGCCCCGCTCTCCTGGCTGGAGCCGCGGCCGGAATGCGGCAAGCCACCCCACAGCCCCGCTCTCCCTGCTGGAGCTCCGGGCCCTTTAAATAGCCCCCATAGCCCTGGGATAGCAGGGGTCTCCGGAGGCTATTTAAAGGGCCGGGGCTCCAGCTGCCTCTGCCACCCCGTCCTTTAAATAGCCGCCGGAGCCCCGCCACCCCCTTGTATTCTCCAGGGCTCTCGCTGCTATTTAAAAGATCTGGGGCGGGGTAGAAGCAGGGGAGCCCTGGGCCCTTTAAATAACCCCCAGAGCCCTGGGATAGCGGGAGGCTTGGGGGCTATTTAAAGGGCCGGGGCTCCAGCTGCCTCTGCTGCACCCCCTGCCCTGCCCCCAGCCAGCTCTGCCCCCAGCCAGCTCTGCCCCCAGCCAGCTCTGCACTCCGTGCCCACAGCCAGCCCCTGCCAAACCCCCTGTCCTGTCTCCAGCCACCCCCTGCCACACACCCCTGTGGCCCTACCCAAAGCCAGCCAGCCCCCACACACCCCTGCCCGCACCAGCCCTGCACACCCTGCCCACACCCAGCCCCAAACCCCCTGCCCTGTCCCCAGCCAACCCCACTGCACTCCCCTGCCTGAAGCCAGCCAGTTCTGCACTCCTCTGTCTCCAGCCCTCTCAACCCCTGCTGCATCCCCCTGCGGCCCTGCCTGAAGCCAGCCCACCCCACATCCCCTGTCTCCAGCCAGCCCTGCACCCCTTTCCCTGCCTGCAGCTAGACCCTACCTCCAGTTAGCCCCTGCCCTGCCTCCAACCGGCTTCATGTCCACTGCTGCCCTGCAGTTCCCAGGGCAGTAACCCTGCACACCTGCTTCAATGAGGGGGGCAGGGAGCAGCTGGGACCAACACATGTGCACACCCGCAGGGAGTGACAGGGACCCACACATGTGAAATGGCAGTCATTGATAAGTAATCAACAGCATATATGATGCAATGTACATAATATATAATTGTATTATTTATATAGTTATGGAAAGTAAATAATACATGGAAGAAATGAAAGGCTTTTTTTACACCTTTTTTTTTTTTTGTCATCCCTGCCAGGGCCCCGCCGAAAATGTTCGAATTGGGCCCCGCATTTCCTAAAGCCGGCCCTGAGGGTGGCAATACCATACCATGTCACCCTTACTTCTGCACTGCTGCTGATGGCAGCGGTTCTGCCTTCAGAGCTGGGATCCCGGCCAGCAGCCACTGCTCTCCAGCGGCCCAGCTCTGAAGGCAGTGCCGCTGCCAGCAGTGGGGCAAAAGTAAGGGTAGCAGTTCTGCAACACCCCCTGCAATAACCTTGTGACCTCTCCCCAACTCCATTTTTGGTCATGACCCCTACAAATACACCACCATGAAATTTCAAATTTCAATAGCTGAAATAATGCAATTTACAATTTTAAAATTCCTATGACCGTGAAATTGACCAAAATGGACCATGAATTTGGTAGGGCCCTATCTATAAAGGACTGGGAGCACTCACTTGAGAGGAGCTGTAGGAGGAAGAGGGATTCCTTTAGCAGGGCCTGAAACAAGGGGATTGGAGGGAAGAATGTGTCCTTTCAACGCTGAGGGAGGCTGCAGGGAAAAAATCTGGGATCTGTAGCCCAGGGTGGGCAGAGAAAGTACTTTTGTCTGGGAGGGGGAACTGAGGCAGTGGCTAGTGGCAGTGGCTAGTCAGGAAGAGGTGGGGCATCAGCCCCCTGTTATAACCACTAAGACACAATTCATCTCTTGATAAACACAGAATTTGCAGCAGTTAAAAAATGGTAAGATTGTTTAAAAACATCCTAAAAAAATAATGCTCTAATGGACACAGTTGACTATTCTGTTTCTGTGACCCCAACCGTTGCTTTGCATGTTTGCTGTCTCTGTATTCCTCCTGTCTCCCTTTCGCCAGGCAGACATTCTGTTGTTTTTCCAGAATCCTGGGGGGAAGCAGCATTGAAACGGGGTGAAAATGTAACGAGCCTTAATCCAATAATTCAGAGAAGAACAGAGGAGCTTCTCTGCTCTTTTCCGCAAGTTTTCTTGATGATAGATGGGAATGCATTTGTTGTTTAGAAGAGATTATTCATGCCAGGGCAGAAACCCATTGGGATCAAAATAAATGTACAGTGGTAAAATAAACAAGCATAGGAGAAGTAATTATTTGAAACAAGCTGAGGAGAAACTAATGGTTATAAAATAATAGCAGGGCAGGTGTCAGGAGTTAGAAATTGGCAAAGATACCAACCCGTTGTTTATAAGAGGACCACAACATAAGGCAGGATAGTGGAGCTGCCTTGAGATTGAGTGCAGGTATAGTATTATGAATAATTCAGCAGCATTCCCCCCTTGGGAAAGTGTTGTGGGCTGAATTCTCACTGAGGCCATGGCTACACTGGAGAGTTGCAGCGCTGGTGGTGGGTTTACAGCGCTGCAACTTAGTAACTGTCCACACCTGCAAGGCACATCCAGTGCTGCAACTCCCTGGCTGCAGTGCTGGCTGTACACCTGGTCTGCTTGGGGTATAACGATTGCAGCGCTGGTGATGCAGCGCTGCTCGTCAAGTGTGGCCACCAAAAGCGCTGTAATTGGCCTCCAGGGTATTAGGAGGTATCCCAGAATGCCTGTTCACAACAAACCGGAAGAGTGGCTGAACTCCGGGCACCCCGGAGCTGCTTATCTAAAAAACAAACACAGCTCCTTTTTGCTCGAGCGAGCTAGCAGAGGCAGGCAGGGGAATTGCTTTGGAATGTTCACAATTGTTTGCTTGAGGAGAGAAGCCACACGGTGGAGGGGGAGGAGGGCGTCCGTGTTGAGCAGTTGCTTATGTGGTCTGAAGGCTATTTAGGAGTGCATAATTTGCATTTAGTGAATATGAGAGGGGTGGAGAAGGAGTCGAAACTTTTAAAATGGTTGAAGGTTGGTGCTGTGTATCTTCCAGTCCTTAGAACTTGCAAGGCAGGGAGCTGAGAACAGTGTCAGCTCCAAAAATCCACTCTGTCTGTCTCCCCCACGCTCCCTGTCACACTCCACCCCACCCCCCTCTTTTGAAAAGCACGTTGCAGCCACTTGAATGCTGGGATAGCTGCCCACAATGCACCACTCCCAACAGTGCTGCAAATGTGACCACACTGCAGCGCTGGTAGCTGTCAGTGTGGACACACTGCAGCGCTTTCCCTACACAGCTGTATGAAGACAGCTGTAACTCCCAGCGCTGTACAGCTGTAAGTGTAGCCATACCCTGAGAGTTATTTAAGGCCAAGGGGAGATGTGCTGGAGTCTGGGTGGGAAGGGCCAGAATACTTTGTCCAAACCCACAAGGCTACACATTGTACTTACTCCAGCAGCCTTTGGTCTGCCTTTTCCCTTGTGCCTGCTGTAGCACCCTGGGCAGAGAGGGGTTCTGGCCAATGGATCCAAATAGTCATGGATTTACAGCAGTGAATGGTCTCCCTGTGAGACATCCCCACGTTCTGCCCCACCCAATGAACCATCTTCACTGTGTTCAGGCCCACAGTGCTCTCAGGCTGAGTTGTCGCATTCAGGGCCGCCTTCTCTCACAGATGGGAAGGGCCATGGTTTCCCCCAGAGGCACGTTCGGGTGCAATCCCAGTGGAGGCCTCTGACAAAATGGAGAAGCCATATGGCATGCATTGTGGTTGGTGAGGGGTGAAAGCCTTCAGAAATGGTGGATTGCTGCCATAGAGAGAGAATAGGCATTCCGTCCCACAGCTGTCCACCCTGAGGCTGAGGGGAGCTAGGGAAAGAGGTGTCAGTGAGGGGAGCATTCACCCTTAGATTATAAGCTCCTTGGGACAGGCTGCCTTTGTTGTTTGTGTGTACTGCACAGCAGAGTGGGGCCTATTTTTTCTCTGGTTTTCCCAGAATCACTGAAAGGGGGTAACAGTGCAATGAGAATGGGTCCAGTAGTCTGGGGGCCCCTAGATGCCACTGCACTGAAAAGAAGAAATCATAATAAATAATAACCTTTCCTTTCCATGCTTAAAAAAAGAAGTCAAAGGAAGTAGCAAGCAGGAGCCTCCATGTTATCGTATTACATTCAAACATATCGTTACGTCGTTAGAACTTTTGTTCACTTTGATTTTTCTAGTTTCCCCTCCCTTTTTTTTTCTTTAGAACTTTTTATAGTTTAGTAATGAGTGAAGATAAGAACCCTGCTGATATCAGTCATACCTGTGAAAGAGAGGCAGTCGCAAAGAGAATAAAGTTACGAATGTAATCTAGTTCAGGTGGATGCCCAATAAATGGTATCCTATGTAATAATAGCTCTTACATAGTGCTTTTCATGGATATATATCAAAAGTGATTTACAAAGGAGCTCAGCATTTTACAGATAGGGAAACTGTCATAAACAGATTGTTAAGGGTTAATGACTCTTGTACCTGTAAAGGGTTACAAGCAGGGAACGGGACACCTGACCAGAAGACCAATCAGAAGACAAGATACTTTTAAATTTGGTCAGAGGGAAGCTTTTGTGTGTATTCTTTGTCCGTTGTGTGTTCTTCTCTCTCAGGGTCTGAGAGAGACCAGACATTGCTACAGGCTCTCTAAGTTTCTTTTCTAATAGTAAGTAAAAACAGGCAGTTTAGGTTTTTTTATTGTTTTACTCTATTTACAATTGTGGATCTGGCTGGTTAACTTTTATATGTGTAATTGCTGGGAATATTTTGATTTGTATTGGTACTGGGGGAAAAGTCTCTTTCTGGTGTCTGTAAGCTATAGGACCATGTAATATTTACATCTTGAAGTTACAGAGATAATTCTTTACTTTTTCCTTTCTTTTATTAAAAGATTTCTCTTTTTTAGAGAACCTGATTGATTTTTTTTCCCTTGTTTCCTTTGTGTTATTCCAGGGGATTGGGATAACTCACCAGGACGGGTGGGGGGGAGATGGGAGGGGGAGAGATAGAATCTCTCTTTGTTTTCCTTGAATCTGTTTTCCTCTTTGTGGAAGGGAAGGGAGATGCTTCTCTGTATGGTGATTTAAGAGGTTGGATCAGTATCTCTCAGGATAGCCCAGGGAGGGAAATTCTGGGAGGGAGAAAGGTGGGGGAATGGTTTATTTCTCCTTGTTTTAAGAACCCAAGGGATCTGGGTTCTTGGGGTCCCCAGGGAAGGCTGGGGAGGTCAGAGTGCCCCAAAACACTATATTTTTGGGTGGTGGCAGTGCTATCAGATCTAAGCTGGTAATTAAGCTTAGAGGATTCAGGTGCTAGTATCTCATTTTCTGAATTCTAAGGTTCAGATCTGAGAAGGAATGCTATGACAGAAACTGAGGCACAGGGCAGTGACTGTCACCCAGGAGGTCAGTGACCAAGTTGGGAACAGAACCCAGATCTCGGGAGACAGTTTAGTGCTCTGTCCACTGGCAAATACTGCTTCTCACATGGGTACAAATTACTTCCACTGCTATTTAGGCTTGTGTTCTGCAGAGTGAGGGTAATTAAGCCTTATTATAAAGATAAGTATTTTGTGGATCACAGAAGTTACTTGTACATTGTGTCATAGTGTGGATGGTTTTTACAGTGTAGATATGACAAAGCCCTAAAGTAAAGAAGTTTGGGAGAGGGCAAAGGAAGGTTACACAAAGTAACATAGCGAGGTGGTTTATTTTCAGCAAGGTGACATAGGTCACTGCTAGAGATGATACAGATTATTAATTATTTGCACTGCAGTAGTGCTTAAATGCCCACACTAAAATTGAGAGGTCTGTTATGTTAGACGCTGTATGGATCACAGAGAGAAACCTCTGCTCCAAATAGCTCACAGTCTACGTAGATGGGAGAGGAAACAGAGAAGAAGTGACTTGTCCAAGGACACAGAATAGGCCTGTTGTGGAGCTAGGAATGGAAACCAGGTCTCCTGACTCCCAGAGCAGTGCTTTATACACTAGACAGTGCTGCCTTGCAGATAGTAAAGTTGTATAAAAGGCCATCCAGTCCATCCTCATGCCAGTGAAGGACTGTTCCCTGTTGCACAATTATTACTGTATCATCCAGTTTACTTCTGAAAGTCTTGCATGAGGTGGATTCCATCTCTTCCCTTGGGAAGCTGTTCGCATCCTGTAAGACGTTACTGTCATGCAGTGCCGCCTGTGTTTTCTCTTTCTTAATTTCCTCCCATTACATCTTGTTCTCAATCCTTGAGCCACCCTAAATAATTCCTTCCTGAACCACTGTTCAATGATATAGTAAGACAGCAAAGCATGTCTTGACATCCTAGCCAGGATAGTAAATGTTTAATATAATGCAGACCATGCAGTGCGAAGTAAAATTAAATGAAAAGTTAAATAAAGGGTACTTAAATGTAATAAATACGTTATTTTTCAGCACCAAGCAATAGTCTGACTATTTGTTCCCTCTTATGTAGCAGTATTGGCAGCATGCATCTCCGTGGTTTTCAAATGGCAATAGACACCCATTTGTAAGTCTGCTTCACCGTGCCAAGTTTTTTAAAATATAACTTACATTATTAGCTTTATTGGCTAGCCGTTCAATTGTTTTTCATTAATAGATGTGCAAGATGTCATTGTGCGGCTGGAGATCCTCCCTTTCAGGTGGTATGTAAACTTGTTGTTCTGCTCACTTTTGGTTGTTCAAAACCTGGTGGTACTTTTTTTTTTGACAAATAGGATTTTTAACTAGAAATGACTGAGCAGTTTTCGTAAACATTTTTCCTACAAAAATTGGCTTTTCAATTAAACAGAAAACATCATGAGAATGTCTGTCTGTTTTTGCCAAATGTTTTGGGTTTTTGTAAAATAACCAAAACATTTTCAGTTTTTCGGTTTGACAAGCACACAAAAAATTCGATGAATAATGTCAGTGAAACTGAAAAACTCATTTTCATCAAAAATGTACTTGGAAAATAAAATATATATTTCAATTAGCTTTAAGTTTTAATCTTTGTCTTGCTGATTTCAGGTAATTTAATTCTGGCTATTTAAATTCCCTTTGCAGTTTCAGATGAACATAGTATTCCTCACAATAGTTTGGGGTAGTAAGTATACTGCTAGCCAGATGCTGTCTGCCATCCAGAGGAAGTTGTGTTTCAGCAACCGGTGAACTGATCCCTATGTACACCTGGGGTTTTGTAATACAAGATGCTAAAGAAGTGCAAACCAGTACTCTATCCGTTCACTGATTAAAAGCAGTGAAATGAAGATGGGGTGGGCACAATACGAGTGAAAAGGATTATCACTGTTGTAGTATGATTATTATATTATACTGATATACTTTATTGTGGTAAAGAACCTCTTTCCATGTATGTGAGAAAACATGCTATTATTAAACAAATTAAGAACGTTATGGATGGCAAAATGTTGGCTTACAAATTTGTTTAGAAGAGGTTTTCTGGGTAGCCTGGTTTCCATTTGAAAATCCAAGATAAATAGTAGTTAGATTTTGTAACTATGAGAGAAAAATATTGTCCACAGCTCAATTGCATGTCCAGCTGTCTAGCTAAAAGAGCCCAAGTACCTTAGTCTGTTTAATTATTCTAATTTTAAAAACATTGAAACATTGAAACAACCCTGCCTTCCATACTTAGTGCTCTAGCAATGAATACTACAGGCTTCTCATCTCAGCAGTTTTAATCAAAGCATGTTTTTCCACAGGAAAATAGACCGTCCCATGTTTAACTCTGATTGTATTGGATGGTAAATCACATTTAGACTATAAGCTCTTTGGGACAGAGACTTTCTTTTACACAATGGGCCTGAGATTTCTAGATACTTCTGCAATATAAACAATAATAAGAAAAGTCCTGGCCCTGCCTCAGCCTTCCCTTGTGACATGGGTCAACTCACTTCACCTCTCTCTGCTTGCTGATTATACAGTATTTGACTTCTTCTCAGGCTCAGTTCATTTACAATATTAATGGCAGAGGCAGGGCGCCACCGGGGTGAAAAGTATTACTATTATAATACTGTAATCATGTTATAGAGTTATAATACTAGTCTGTTAGAATGTTTATTTCTGCTGATTTTGGGCTTTGATCCAGCCAAACACAAAAGTTTGTGCTTAACTTTAAGCGTGCGAATAACCCCACTGATATAACCACACATTTGAAAGACTAATACACTTTCCTGGCTCAGGGCTATAAAGAGTAGAAATTTTGACATGCTAACAGAATATTTGGATTTCAGTTGCAATACTCACATGCTTCACTTTAAGTACATGTTTTACTATTTTGCTGGGTTGGAGCCAATGTGCAACAGTTCTGTCTGTTCATTCTGTCAGCCAAGCCAGTGGAAGGAGTGAATTCCCACTTACAAGAATAAGCCTTATCAGATCTTCTCAACAAATTTACCAGTCTGTGCTCTGCCTTGCTGACACATATTTACATTAAACCAAGCTCTCCATTTATTTTAATTGAAAGAAACCTGAGACAATAGAGAAAATGGAGGCTGATGTGACTCATAGAATCATAGAATATCTGGAGTGTGACTCCGCAGATGCCGTTAGCAGGGTCACTTCACCCAGTCTTCTGAGAGAGCTTCTTTTGCTCCAAAAGGAAGGCCATTAAGACTACGAATCCAACAGGCTTAGAGTTTCCTGGCTACAAATACAACGGTCAGTAAAGATTTATATCACCATCTGTGGTTTTTGAATCTTGACTCTATTGTTCAGAGGCAACTACTTGCCTGGACTCAGTCCACAGAGCTGGTTGGGAATTTTCTGACAGAACAGATTGTCAGAAAATGCTGATTCATTTTGAACTGAAATGTTGACATGAAAGGATCAGTTTCCATGAAGTTATTTTACTTGAAAAAAATTGGGAAAAATAGTTTAGAAATTGTCAAAGTTTAGTTTTAACATTTTCTGAATGAAGAAAACTGTTTTGGGGTCAAAATGACTTTTATGCCTAGAAATTTAAGCTAACTGTAGTAAAAAAAAAAAAAAATTAAAAGTCAATTGATACAAAACATTGTGATTGACCCTAACTCTATTTTTGTAGATTTTTGGTTCATGAACATTTTTGAGATTTCAACTTTTTGTCCCAGTTTGGGATGGGAAAATTTTTGGATCTCTTGAAAATTTTTGTGGGATGGAAAAGTATTTCCCATCGAGCTTTACTTAATCAGTGAAAGAGGAAACTGGATCTTAAGATCTCTCCTCTCCTCTCCTCTTGCATGAGCTGAATTTAGCAATCCCTTCACTGGAGAGTGGCCTCCTGTATAAGTTAGTTGATAGATTGCACTCCAGGTTATGGTGCTCCAGGAGGTCAACTTCAGTCAGCTCAATGCTTCTTTATTTATATCTTGTCAAGTCTTACAATTAGCTGATTTATTAGGCCCATCTGCATTCTTGACCCTTTGGATATAGACCTGTGCTAAGCTGTCATTGAGGTGGGCTGGAAAGTAACAAGTCTCATGATTCCATCTCAAAAGGGCCTGAAAGACTGTAGTTCCTAAAGGAAATGCTAATGGCTGGATGATTGATGTGTGAATTTTACTAAACCTAAGGCAAGTGCTATTTTTTGCAATAGTAGTTACAGGAGTGGGTGTGTCCTGAGAAGGAGGGCTCTAAGGTCTGGTCTACACTTGGGGGATGGGGAATCAATCTGAGTTATGCAACCTCAGCT
This sequence comes from Gopherus flavomarginatus, assembly GCF_025201925.1. Classification (NCBI taxonomy): domain Eukaryota; kingdom Metazoa; phylum Chordata; order Testudines; family Testudinidae; genus Gopherus; species Gopherus flavomarginatus. The sequence goes on from NC_066617.1 coordinate 356,290,880, forward strand.
ACGTAATAATACACTGAAGTCGACGTACTTAGATCGACTTACCGTGGTGTCTTCACCGTCAACTGTGCCTGTGCCTCTTGCGGCAGTGGAGTACAGGAGTAGACGGGAGAGTGCTCGGGGATCGATTTATCACATCTAGACTAGACGCGATAAATTGACCCCTGCTGGATCGGTTGCTGCCCGCCGACGGGTAGTGTAGATATACCCTAAGAGTCCCTTGGCAATTAAATGCAAGAACTCTGTGAAAGTGCTGTTTCCAATGGCCCAGGGGCATGATGACTCTCCCGCACCATACTGTGATGCTCATCTAAAGCAACAGAGCAAACAATGCCAGGATCAGGAAAACTTCTTATCCTTAAAACAAGGCCCTAGTCTGAAAAGAGACTGTGAAAAAGGTATTATGTTAATTTTGTCTCTGTGTTTTCTGGATCCAATGCTCTCAGTTGTTTCCTCAATGATTGTTATAGACCTGGCTGAGTCTCCCTGTGAACAAAAAACAACTAGGAGTCCTTCTGGCACCTTAGAGACTAACAAATGTATTTGGGCATAAGCTTTCTTGGCTATAACCACTTCATCACAGTCAGTGAAATGAGAGCCACTCTTTGGATTCCGCATGATTCTAAGCCAGCTGGGTCTGTAAAGCATCCCACTGTTACTAACTCGGCTTCTAAGTTATACTCTTGAGGGCCAGACTCCCTCTCTGGCAGCCTTCCTTGGGGAGTGGGACTCCACAGTCCCAATTGTCCTGGAGGCCCTGACACCAATACTCTCCTCTTCCAAACCTCCTCCCCTGGCTTACAGACATGCCAACTCACACGAATTAATAGCGAGAGATGTGATTGCTAAGTAAAATTATTAAGCCTAATTCATGATCTTGCAATAGAGCTGATTAAAAAAAAAATATGCTGACGTTTGAGAGTTCAATCCCAAGATCATTAGTCAGGTTTAATAATCTTAACTTGGAAATTGTTGTCAGCCCCAGGCTGCAGGGGCTCCCACTGTGAACCAGCCCTGGGGCTGACAGCGGAAGCTGTAGCTGCCCTGGGATGACAGTGGGAGCCCATCCTCGCGAGGTCCCCATGAAGACAGGCTCCCCACAACGCCAGCCCCAGGGTGGCCAAGCTTTCCTGCTGTCAGCCTCAGGGCAGCCAAGGCTCCCAAGTGTCAGACCTAGGCGGCCGGGGTTCCCTTGTCAGCCTAGGAAGTGGGAGAGGGGACCCCACTGCAGCTTCCACAGGCCTGGGAGGAGGGTGAAGAACCCTAAGAGGAGCAGAGGTGACGTTGGAAGGTCTGAACTATGGCCTGGGGGCTGAAGTGAGAAGGGTGGGGACTGATGTGGTGGGAGTGCTGTATTGATGGTGGATTCTGAGCAGATGAGATAAGTGCTGGCAGAGTGAACTGAGGGCATTGGGCGCCAGTGGGGTAGGGGATCTGAACTTTTGGGGTACTGATGGCGGCTGTGTCATAACATATTCCCAGATTTGGACCTTAGCATCCAAAATATGGGTGTTAGCATTGAAAACCTCCAAGCTTAGTTACCAGCTTGGACCTGGTAAAGCTGCCACCACCCAAAAAATTAGAGTGTTTTGGGGCACTCTGGTCCCCCCAAAAACCTTCCCTGGGGACCCCAAGACCCAAATTCCTTGAGTCTCACAACAAAGGGGAATAAACCATTTCCCCCCCCCCCTTCTCCCTTCCAGGTGTTCCCTCCCTGGGTTCCTGGAGAGATGCACAGAAGCAAGCTCTGTGAATCTAAACAGAGGGATTCCACCCTCCCTATTTCCAGTCCCGGAAAACAGAAGTACCAAGAGCTAATATCTCTTCCCCTCTCACCCAGAGGGAATGCAAAGTCAGGCTAGTAAATCTAACACACACAGATTTCCCCCTGACTTCTTCCTCCCACTAATTCCCTGGTGAGCACAGACTCAATTCCCTGGAGTTCCCCACTAAAGAAAAACTCCAACAGGTCTTAAAAAGAAAGCTTTATGTAAAAAGAAAGAAAAAATACATAAAAATGGTCTCTCTGTATTACGGTGACAAATACAGGGTCAATTGCTTAAAAGACATATGAATAAACAGCCTTATCCACAAAGAATACAGTTTAACACATTCCAACAACTACACACATGTAAATACAAAAAAACAAACCTATGGTCTTCCTATCTTGTACTTACAACTTGGAAACAGAAGATTAGAAAAGCAGGAGGCAGAAAAATCCTCTCATAGCCGAGAGAGACAGACACAAGACAAAGGACAAAGAACTCGCGCACAAACTTCCCTCCACCCAGATTTGAAAAAGTCTTGTTTCCTGATTGGTCCTGTGGTCAGGTGTTTCAGGTTACTCCTTTCCAGGTAAAAGAACATTAACCCTTAGCTATCTGTTTATGACAGGCTGTAAGACTGAATTGAGGGGGAGCTGAATTGGGGGGGGTTGGGTGGAGACAGAACTGATGGAGACAGGATTAATTGCTGGGCAGCAGACGGGCAGATATCAGGGTGAGAGCTCCTGTAGCAGGGGCCAAAATCACCTTATCTGATACATATGGGAGAGTGGGGAACATGCACACACCCTGGGGGTGGACAGGAGTTCAAAAATCAAGAGAGTGACCTAAAAACACAGTATCATCTTTTTTTTTTTAAAATCTCATGACTTGATTTCTGATCTCGAGAAGTTGGCAATACTGGATTTATGCATGCTCCCCCCAGAGTTCCACCTCTGGGGAGTCTCATGTTCATAGTTTAACCCTTTGGGGCCAGGTAAAGTAAGAAACTCAGGCTTTGCACAAAAGATTCTAAAACCATAGTAACTTTTGCTTTAAAAGCGTACAGGAGTTACAGATCTTTAGGCAAAACAACAAAAGCTGATTTCCTCTCTCCCCTGAGTATGCCCATCCGTTCTTGTGAGTCTATAGGTCTAGTCCATGTCAGCTGGATATGCCCCTCCAGCCTCTGACCCAGTGAGAAAGACACTCCTTCGTTGTCTAGTGATGTTTACCCCATGATAAAGGTTTACCCTTTAAATGAGGTTTTTGTCCATTCTGTCAGTGAGTAATCGAACATCTTCAGAGCTCCAGTCAGGTTGTTCACGCCCCTCCTCCCCCAAGAGTTCAAACTGGGAAAGCCAGTTTTCTGTCAACCTGGCTATTCCCTGTAGCAGAACCATTGTTAAGACAATCACCATGTGTATTAGTCGCTTTAGGGAGGTCTCGGGCTTTATAAACTGCCTTAGTCCAGTGTTTCTCAAATGCGGCCATTGTGGCTGCATGTAGCAACCAGCAGATTTTTTTTTGCGGCCACGATAGCCTCCAAAGCATGGGCAGAGATGGGGGGATGGGGCAAAGCAGCAGGGAACGGCACTCTGCACTGCGCAGCCTCCTTGGGGTTCTGGGCAGCACCTCTAGATACGTGGGACTGGTGTGCATGATGCCGGAGGCACCTGGGACTCTTCAGGCAGCCAGCGAGTTCCTGACCCACCTTCTGCAGGGCCCTAAGGCCTGGACTTTGTGACACTGGGGCTCGGGCTTTATATTTTAGGAAAAATTGTCTGATCAGCCACCAGCAAGACTTGTTGTGAGGCCACCCAAAAATTTGTTGTGAGAACCCTTGCCTTAGTCTGTCCTTGACATCTCTAGGTAGCTACAGACTACAAATATAAACCACAGTTTTCAAAATGGTGGTTACAAGGTCAAGTGAAGGTCATAATTTGATAGAGGTGTACGGACATACCAGTCAGTCACAGTGATTTCATTTTCTAACTGGCTGCAAATACAGTGTGGGCTGTGAGCATCAAGCTGGTTTCTTACGTTCTCATAGAGGTAATAGATATTTGGGATTGAAAGATATCTCGATAGGTTGTCCAGTTCAGTCCCCGCACTGAGGCAAGAGTAAGTATTATCTAGACCATACTTGACAGGTGTTTGGAGGTTTTTAAGAACAAGTTAGACAATGATGGAGATTCCGCAACCTCCCTAGGTAATTCCAGTGCTTAAGTACCCTTACGATTAGGAAGTTTTTCCTAATGTCTGACCTGTCTTGTCCTGTCCTCAGTGGTGTTTGAGAACAATTCATCGCCCTCCTCTTTATAACAACCTGTTATGCGCTTGAACACCGTTCATGTGTCCCTCCTCAGTCTTCTCTTTTCCAGACTAAACAACCCCTCCCCCCCCTTTTTTTTTTTTTTCAATCTTTCCTCTCAGGTCATGTTTTCTAGATTTTTACTCACTTTTGTTGTTCTCCTCTGGACTTTTTCAAATTTGTCCACATCTTTCCTGAATTGTGGTGCCCAGAACTGGACACAGTACTTAAGTTGAGGCCTTATCAGTGCTGAGAAGCATGGAAGAATTACTTCTCATGTCTTACTTACAACATACCTCCTAATACATCTCAAATGATGTTTGCTATTTTTGCAACAGTATCACATATTGACCCATATTTAGTTTAAGATCCACTATAACCCCCAGATCCTTTTCTGCAGTACTTCTTCCTAGGAAGTCATTTCCCATTTTATATTTGTGCAGTTGATTATTCCTTCCTCAGTGTAGTACTTTGCATTTGTCTTTCTTGAATTTCATCCTATTTCATTCAGACCGTTTCTCCAGTTTCTCAGAATATTTTGAATACTAATCCTGCCTCCAAAGCACTTTCAATTCCCACATCCCCTGCCCTTGGTATTGTCCATAAGCTTTATAAGTGCATTCTCTATGCCATTATACTGCTCATTTATGATGACATTGAACAGAGGCAGAACCAGGACACCCACAGGTCCTGGGGGACCCCACTTGATATACCCTTCCAGCTCCATTGTGAACCATTGATAACTATTCTCTGAGTATGGTTTTCTAGCCAATTGTGCACCCACCTTATATTTGTTCATCTAGGCTATATTTCTCTAGTTTGTTTGAGATGGCCTCGTAGATTCAGAGACATGCAGGTCAGAATGGACCATCATGATCATCTAGTCTGATCTCCTCCTGCACATTGCAGGGCACAGAACCTCACCCACCCGCTCCTGTAATAGACCCCTAACCTCTGGCTGAGTTACTGTCATGTGAGACCGTATCAAAAGCTTTATTAAAGTTGAGATATATAACATCTACTGCTCCCCTCCCCCCGCCTCCTCTAGGCTTGTTACCCTGTCAAGGAAGGATAGGAGGTTGGTTTGACATGATTTATTCGTGACAAATACTTGTTGACTGTTACTTATTTCTTCTAAGTCCTTACAAATTGATTGTTTATTTGCTCCATTATCTTTCTGGGTACCGAAGTTAAGCTGACAGGTCTGTAATTCCCTGGGTTATTTCTCTTTTTATAGGTAGGTACTATATTTGTCTTTTTCCAGGCATCTGGTGTCTCGCCCATCCTGCAGGAGTTCTCAAAGATAATGGCTCCAAGATCTGTTCATCCAGCGTCTTAAGTATTTCATCAGACCCTGTTGACTTGAAGACATCTGACATGACTTTCAAATTAAAAAAGAAAAGTCTAAAGGCCATATTATGCCCCCTGTACCTGTGCAACCCCATAGTCTTGAGAGTGTGTACTCAGTAATACATGTGCTAGCCCCAGCTCCATCAGTGGGTGTGCACAGGTGTAACTGATTCTGTTGAGGATGCATGAATAGGAATAGAATCCAGCTCACTTTCTTAGCTGCCTTAATTCTGCAGGGGTCACAAGAAAATCCATGTGTAAACATTGTTCCCGACAGTCCTCTGAATACATAGAGGAAGCAGATCTGCTGAGTCAAGGAGCATTTTATATAGTCATTGTTGATATCAGAACCAGACTTAGAATCCTAGAAATGTAGGGCTGGAAGGAACCTTGCGAGGTCACCCAGTAACCCTAGACCAGGTCATGAGGTTATTACATGAGGGGGTCGCGAGCTGTCAGTCTTTATCCCAAACCCGGCTTTGCCTCCAGCAGTTATAAAGGTGTTAAACATAAAAAAGTGTTTTTAATTTATAAGGGAGGGGGTCACACTCAGAGGCTTGCTATATGGAAGGGGTCACCAGTACAAAAGTTTGAGAACCACTGCCCTATTCCATCCCTTGCAGGGATTTGTCTATCCTGTTCTTAAAATCCTCCAGTGAAGGGGATTCCACAACCTGCCTTAGAAGCCTATGTCAGCACTTGAACATCTACAAAATCAGGCTATGAGGTAGCAAGAAGTATGCAGCTTATTTTGCAAACATCAACAACTGAAAGCAGTGGGCGTTACAGAGCTGCACAACAGATTACGTTTGATGTGCTCCTAACTGGGAGAGGAGGTGGGAAGAGAGTAACAGATAATAGAGAAGTCATCCTGAGAGCAAAGAGAAGTGTTTTAAAAATATATATTGTGACAGACCCAGACCAGTGGGGTACAGGAGTCTGGTAGAGGGCAAATATACTGGTCACTGGATGAGTAGTTTTCTGTTCCCTGAGTGACCAGAGCAGGGGCTGCACTAGAGTAATCAGGAACCTGCTAGAACCAATTAAGGCAGACAGGCTGATGAGATCACCTGCAGCCAATCAAGGCAGGCTAATCAGGGCACCTGGGTTTAAAAAGGAGCTCACTCCAGTCAGATGGGGTGGGTGGGAGCCAGAAGAAAGGAAGTGCGTGTGAGGAGCTGGGAGCAAGAGGTGCAAGGAGCTGAGAGTGAGAGGGTGTGCTGCTGGAGGACTAAGGAGTACAAGTGTTATCAGACACCAGGAGAAAGGTCCTGTGGTGAGAATAAAGAAGGTGTTTGGAGGAGGCCATGGGGAAGTAGCCCAGGGAGTGTAGCTGTCATGCAGCTGTTACAGGAGGCACTATAGACAGCTGCAATCCACAGGGCCCTGGGCTGGAACCCAGAGTAGAGGGCGGCCCCGGGTTCCCCCCAAACCTCCCAGCTCCTGATCAGACACAGGAGGAGTTGACCCAGACTGTGGCGAAGATCACTGAGGTGAGCAAATCTGCCAATAAGTGCAGGACCCACCAAGGTAGAGGAGGAACTATGTCACAATATATATATTTCTACTGTATATCCGAGGGATTAGGAGCAATCATATCTCTGATCTTTATGGAAGGTTCCATGTTGTTAAACAAACAGTAAAACTGATAGTTATCTCTGTAACGAACCATAAAGAGACTTCTCTCAATGAAATAAACTTAATGTACAGTGTCATACGGTAGGCAAGTACCTGCGAATGTGGCAGGTTTAATAAAGGTTTAGAGACTGACATATTGGTTTGCAGCAGACTAGTTAGTTAATCTGAATTTCACCTTCAACCTCCTAAATAGGGGGTAGATTTATGAAGTTGAAAATTCCAGGAACTGCTGACTGTTGCAGTTACAATCGTGCTAATCTGCCTGACCTGCTCTTAATGCTATAATTGTAACAGTAGGAGACTGTCGAATTAAAGAACTGTTACTCATCGTCTTTAGAATGGAAGGTGCACTTCTATTTGTAAACTTGTTAAGGCAGTAAACGTGAGGGGTTGGATTTTTTTGTATCGCTGCCATTTTTCTCATTACTTCTATTCACTGGAGTCGTCTAGTTTTTCTGAATAACTCTAAGTATTTACAATGCCAGCGAGATACAATTTGATAATGAAGAGCATGGTGGTGAAATACTTTGGATTAAGTTACAAAGAATTTAAAACAACAGTGGACATATGCCTCAAGCCATGAAGTGGAGGAAAAAATAAATTCCTTGGCCCTGTTATTGAGGAGCTGGATACAAGATACGGTATTCATGGCGTAGTTTAGCTGCCTAGACAGCTGTTGAATGACAAACACAGTTAAAATGGATTGTCAAGGACATTCCTACATTACATGCAGGAAAAACTTTATGATGTGTAAAGCAGAGAATGTAACCTAAAGGAGCCATTCTGGGTTTTCTTCTGAGCAATAGGAAGGAATTGAGAATGTGAAAGTAATAAGGAGGCTTCAAACTAGTGAGCAAAAACTATTTGAATTCCAAATGAATATGTTCATAAAATGCAACAGGACATGGTTATTGGATTTCAGGAAAGAAATTCTGTCAGAATTCAGAAACCTACTGACTATGGTGCAGTGAAAGGCAATATTTAAAGTTCAAATTTCCTTGGATGTGAGCTTGTTATACAGACAGAACTCCAGCCAAGGGGCTGTAACCGAATGATTAAAAAGCAATGTATGCTATTGCAGGGAAGCATCCATTGTAGTGCTAAGGGTATCTGCTTTAGGCAAAGCACCATTTAGTATTTTCATTTATGATCTTAAAGAGCATGTTAATTACATTTGGCGATAATATTAAGAGCAAGATTCTGCCCTTGGCAAACTCAGGCTACTGGGTGGGGGGGATGCAGTTGAATCATCTAAATATTCTTTTGGTAGATGGTAGGGTGCACATAATGGGGTGATACCACTGCTCTGCCACCTTTTGAAAGGGTACAACCTGCTTTGTATCCAGGGACTAATATGTGGGGAAGAGGGAGGTCCTTGGACTTGCCCCCTCCTCACCTCCTTTGGAGCAGCTGGCACCTATTTGCTGATCCTGAGAACAAAGAGAAGGTGCTAGCCATGAGCTGGGACTACAGTCCTCACCGGGATTCAGGCTAGCCCAAACAGAAGATGCAAGGGGATTGAATTCCTTGTGCTATTTGCCACCCCCACCTGCAAAGGGGCCAGCCGACATCCGCCTCAAAATGAGAAGAGATGGCTAACCTCTAGGAAGGATATTAAAACAATACAAAGGGAATGGAAGATGTCAGAAGTGTGAGCTACAAATAACAAAAGATTTGACTGGGAAAAAATGCAGGCTAATGTATGTGGGCGGATGAGGGGGACTATAATCTGAAATACAGATATTCAATGAAACAAAACTACCTGGAAAGCAGAAACATCAAGAGACATTGCAGGTTTCAGCGGACAGCAAACAATATATAAGACAAAAAGGGGCAATGTTATCTGGGGTGACATATGCAGAGGCATCATTTCTTTGTCCATAGGGAGATCTTATTTCTCTCTAGATGACACTGATGAAATTGCACCTAGAATACTGTTGATACACGTTGACAAATTATTGAGAATTCTGAGAACAGCAGCAAAAATCATTAAGGAGCTAGAAGATTTGACTTGGAGGAAAAAGAAAATAGTGTGCTAGAAATGGAAGGGTGGAAAGGAAAGGCACTGTTTGTTATCCCAAGCTGACAAAGACAGGAGTGAAAGGATTGTGTTAAGCATAGGGAATTGGGCTGTATATCAAGAAATATTTGCCAAATGGTGAGACATTTTAGTTGGCCTTCCGAGAAGCAGTGGAAGCTGCTTGAGTTACTATTTCTCATCTGCAAATTTGTACCTGTTTGTTACAGGTAACACTCGCCTACAACTGAAAGAGATTCGATGAATAAAAACTTCTTTGTCTTCAGTTTGTTCATTTAATGCATTTGACAGCACGTAGTGTCTAGTAGGTTTGCTGGCTTTTTGCTGTTTGGACTACCTGTCTTGTGGCCTAGCATGAAGTCGTACTATGCTGGGAGGAAACAAGCATGTGTAACCCATGCTTACTCATTCTGGCTCTCTGTCCCTGGAAAACATAGAGGTTTAAGAATTAGCTATTGGCTCTTCACTACCAGAGCGTAGTCTTTTTGGATATGGCTACGCTGCAAAGAAAAATGCATGGCGCTGACTCTCAGAGTCCAGGTCGATTGACTTGAGCTTGGGGTGTGGGGCTAAAAATAGTGATGTAGCTATTCCTGCTTGGGCTCTGAAACCTAGGGAGGGGAGAGGGTCTTGCAGCCAAAGCCCCACAAATCTGAGTCAGTTGACTTGTGCTACGTGTATGTTTGTTTTTTTGCAATGTAGACATACCCTTAGGCAGCTGAGGCTCATGTTTTTAGATCCAGAGGTCCTGCGTTCACTACCCAAGTACTGCAAAAGGGTTTGTTTACAGCTTCCAGACGGGTGGAGTCCCCCTGTCCCCTCAGCAGAAAATACAGCGTAGCCACCTCACTGGTGATGTGTTGTAAGGATGAATTAGTTAATGTCTGTACAGCACTTTGGACATCTAAAGCACCCACTAAGCCCTTACTTAACATATCACCAGCAACAGCAAAGTTGAAACTGAAGAGGTAGCAGTCAGGTGTGTGCACAGAAAGGAAAGGGCTTGTTTGGTAGCTGCGCTAAGCCACAAGATTTCTAGTAATCGACAGGGGAGCAGAGAGGCTGTTACATTTTTTAAGTGTGTGTGTGTGTGTGTCATATATATTTTCCATTCACACTATTTAAAGAACCTTTTGTCAGAGAATCTATCTATTAAATGATTCTGTCAATTAAAATTTTCTGATTCACAGAGTCCCTTTTAACCCTGGACTGACTAGGGCAATTCCCGAGAGACTCTAGCTGCAGAACAATGTGCACTCACAAGGGGGTGTATTAATAGGTCTTTTCTAGCCCTAATTTCTATGATTCTGTAATGAGATTTATCCGCTGTTTTACGGTGGGGAGGGGTCTCTTCACAGCTTGAGTAGATGGGCCAATAATGTGGGAATCTCATTTCCTCTGCTATTTTAGCTATGAAAAATTAATGACAATTAACTTAAACTCAGTTGACAGGAAATGGAACCTTAACGCTGCTAAAACCTTAAACTATGGAAGATGCACTTGCTTTTTTTATCTAGTAATCTGTTAATTTGCTTTAATATTTATGAGTAGTGATGGCAATTTGGTTTTTTTTCCTTCTCTTCCCTCTTCCTGTTATTAACCTGATCCGTTTTTTTAAAAGAATAAATAACTCTCTTTTTCCCATTTCCAAAGCTTGACTTCAAAAGTTAAATTTGAAATAGTCACCACACAAACGTACACTCCAGTAAATTAAACAAACTGGGACACATTAGACTTTACATTAAGGCCCTTTTATACCTCTCTGCCAGTGTAAAGGAGCCTTCAAGTGGAAGTGAATTACATCACCGTACATCAGAATGGTTTTAGGTGATTTGTCCACATTACTGAGAAACCTTGAAGTTAAAAGAGTCTCTTGCGCCCGTTGTTTTAAATTTTGAATTAACCATCGTTTTGCTTATTCAGGTGAAGAAAGTGGGAATCTGAGATAGATTGTGCACAATTAGTGAGCATTGACACAGTTAGTCTGGCTTGGATACGTTTAGTGGACCCCTTTTCATTAGTTACATGGGTCCGATACCATTGACTTTAGCGGCATTACACCAGAGAAACTAAGAACACAGTTTGTTTCAGTAAATCTGAGCCTGATTCTCCACTGTCCTCCACCTAATGTAGTCATTTATACCAGGGCAAAACTAGTGTAAAACGTTGCCATTCTCTTCTGGTATAATTGTACATTCTCTTTCCTTTCCCTGTCCATAGTATAAATGACTGCACAAGAAACAGTGCAACAAAGAATTAGACTCTCTAATGTATTCTCTTAGAAATCACTGTATTCCATAACATGGCTAATTTCTATAGGATCTTTCTTCTGATGATCCCATATATTAAGTCACTTAGCATCATGATATTTCCACCTGTTTTACAGCTAAATAAAATAGTGCCTGGATATTGCCACCTAAATACAAAGGTGATGGGCTCTCTAGAAACAGTTTAGGCCCAGATCCTGCAAACACTTATACCTGTGCTTTAAGCATTTCGGTACTCCCTCTGGAATCAGTAGGACTGCTGCAATTTAAGCATGTGCTCACAAGATCTGCATTTTAGGTTACATTCACTCCGCCCACCACTGGCGCAGCATGTAGGTAGGGTATGTATAGCTACAAACTGCAGTGAAAAGCAAGCTGCTGGAGTCTTTCTCCACTGCCTCTCATATGCTGGAGCCTTTCCCTGCTTCCTGGGCCTTTCTCTGAGGTGAGAAAAGACTCCAGCATCGGGGAGGCAACGGGACACTATACTGCTAAAAATAGCAGTGTAGTCAGGGGGAAGGACTGCTTGAGCAAGTAGAGAGCTATGCATGGTACATACCCACAGGGTTCAGGTGTGTCTTTACTCACCTAAGCAGTGCTGTTTATACTCATGCTGGGGGGTGGAGGAGGGCATGCATTGTATGTGTTCTACATGCTACCATCAGGCGTGTGCAGTGTAGACATGCCAGGCATAGAGAAGTTAAGTAACTTACCTGAAATCTCTGCATGAGACCTGGGACTGCAACCCAGGACTCCTGACTTCCAGTCCTCTGCTCGAGCCACTAGATCATGCATTTGCATTTTATATTTAGTACAGATTGCATTCTATGTATTTATTACAGTGTGTGTTCTCTTGTAATGTAAAGTCCACTATCCAAAATTTCTTTTTACCTGTGACAAGTCGGGGCTAAATGTTCGGTTTTAAATGCAGCTATTGTAATTGAACAACTGCCATGTGGCTCTGTCTTGTTTAAGACTTAGGGCAAGGTTGAGGTTTCTGTGTTGTTGTTGTTGTTGTTTTTGTGCTATATTAAGCTTAAGGAGATTTTGTTTTGCTGTTGGCCTGTTCCCTAGATGACTGTTTTGAAGTAGGGGAGAGGAAGGGAAATCTGAAAAGGAAGCAATAATTCATAGGCAAAATGACAACTATAAAACTACAATGAAGTGCTGCAGTGTTAGAAAGATTTGCCCAGCAGACACAGTAGGAGCATTTTATCCCTGGTAGACATCCACTGACTTCAGCAGAGCACTCCCAGGCATGATTTTGGCCCAGCATGCGTTGTTGACCTAACTCCAACGTACTATATCAGAGCAGTGGTCGGTTAAGCTTTAGTAAAGTTGACCCTAACACTAACAATTAAGTGAATCAGGTCATACTAGTTTATTTATCGAGTGCTGGTGCTTTTAATATGCAGCCTGACCAATTTCATTGCCCACGGCAAGAGGCAGTGGTTTTCAGATATTAAACTTCCATGTGGGTTATTTGTTCCATGGGCCGATCTTTCAGTGCCACTTGAAGAAGGGGTGAAAATCAGAGAGCCGAGAACAACAGTTGCTTATCAGAGACCCGTGACCTTAAAAAAAAAAAAAAAATCGTCAGTCCCTGTGAGGCCGTTCATTCTCAGGAAAGAAAGTACTTAAGAGCGTAATTCTTCCACAGTACCAAGTAACAACCTTTTAATAAGCATCATTAAGCCTTTAGATTGCAATAAGAAGCCATCTACCCTTTTATCCCATATTAGATTGCCCAAATTCTTCTCTGCCCTCTTTTCTGTGGTTAGATGAAAGCCCTGTGTATTCATATTGATCTTTAAAAGCACTTTCTCTCCCCTTGTACCAGTTCACTGAATCACTTCTAATTGCAGTTTATCTGATCTCTCTTACTTTGGCTCCAGCCCATTCAAGACTTTCAAAACTGTCGTTTCATGCAGGTCTTGGAACCAAATGATCATGTTTCTTACATCATTCCAGCAGATAACATTAGGATCTTTGTTTGGATAGAATTCAGAAGAAAAATAACATGCTATGCTTTGTCTCCCCCACGCACCTCTCTTCCATAAAGGTTATTTAGAGCTAGATGCAGCAGAATCCAGAATAACTTTTGTGTATGTGTGTTTTTCCCCCCTCCTCCCCGTTTTAGTTGGTATTAGGTTTTCCGAATGTTAGACATTATGGAAGTGTAGCGATTTTGAAATATAAGTCTTGACGCAAGCTAAGCCCCTCAAGGCTGTTGAAATAAATGGTTCTCAGAGTTATTCTTTTTCACTGGGAAAGACAAAAGTTGCTCTTTGACAGGGTAATGAAATGGTATAGGCAACAAAGCTATCAGTCTTGGGGTTATCAGGTATGTGAATGTAAACAGGCCTTAGCTTCAGTGGCGCTGTATCCCTCTGGCGGTGTCTGTAGCTTTTCTTTCTGGTTTGCAATTTGGGTTTGCACAGACTTACCAGCTTGAGAATCAATGTAGCTATTTCAAGTCATATTTTCCACACTTCCTTTTCCCTATACAGTCCAGCATGTAACACCTGCATTCCTGTTGGTTCTAAGAATAGGTGATGGGAGCCAGGCCCACTGGTGTAGGTACTTTAGAAACAGGCACTTCACATTTGAGTGGCTTACTAATGAATTGAAGTGAGGAAGCATGCATGTGTGAACATGGGCTAAGCAGGTTTGATGCTAGGAACAGGCCTTATTGGGCAACCGCAGATCCTGAAAGCACTGTGTGAGCTGCAGAACAGAAAATCACGCAACACGTTTGCTTTTCCTAAATGCTCTGAAACAACTAAATTTTCTTATGAGGGATTTATTACCAAAATTTGGACACGGTGGTTTCCCATCTAGAGAACATGCAGCTCTCCATGCAGCTTCACTTTATAGTGACATTCTCAGGATCCTCTGTCCATTATCGTGTGTGTGTGTGTGTGTGTGTGTGTGTGTGTGTGTGTGTGTGTGATAGAAACGTCATTTTTGACTGTTTTCTTCCTCCTTCCCACAAGATTTAATTGACCAACTTGCTGTTTCGTCATATGCAGCTTAATCTTATGCAAGAATGTGAAATGGCACATGATTTTCAACCTGGAGAGATAATTGACCCCTCTGTGATTTCAACCAAATGGGATGAAGAATTTCTTTGTTTGGGGGGAGGGTGGTGTTGCGGGAGGGAAGAGGAACAAAATTTCTTTTTCAAGTGATTGCTCAGATCAATTCCAATTAGGTGTGTGCGTGCTGCGTACACGATTGTCGGAAAGTTTTTCCCCTAGCAGCACCCATTGGGTCGGCTGTGGATCCCCCTGGAGTGGTGCCTCCATAGTGCTCTATATATGACCCTGCCGACCCGGTGCCTCCTCAGTTCTTTCTTACTGCCAGTGACAGTCTTTGGAACTGTGACGTCTAGCTCAGCAAGCTCTCCACGTTTCCCTAGCTCTGTTTACTTAGTGTTTGTTTTCCATAATTAGTTTAGTTATTTATTAATTAATATAGTGTTAATAGTTCACTGTCGGGAGTGGGGGGTTCCCCTTCAACCCTGCTGTGCTCTCCCTGGGGACTCAGGGCACGTGTAAGTCCCAGGGGTTCAAACTCTGCAAGTCCTGCAACAAGCCTATGCCAATGGGCGACCCCCATGAAGCTTGCTTGAAGTGTCTGGGGGAAACACATCAGGTGGATAAGTGCAGGATTTGCGAAGGGTTTCATCTGAGAACGAAGAAGGAGCGGGACTTTAGACGGACGCAGCTCCTCATGGAGGTGGCACTAAGACCACAGCCATCATCAGCGTGGCAGAACCTGGCAGCGAGTGCATCGGTGCATAGTGCCCCGGCAGCTGCAGAGAAAGCACCGCGGAAGGACTCTGGATGAGATCCGTGGCCCCCCCACTCTCCAGAGACTACTTGGTACCAGTCCCATTTCCCAGGTCAGAAGTGACATGGGAAACAAAGGAGGAGTGGTTCATCGACTTTGGGACCCAACCCCTCAGAACTGGCCAGTAGGTCCCAGGGAGGAACTTCAGAGCCAACACTGTTGACTTCAGGCCCGCAAGGGGTGGAGGGGGCATTGAGTCCAGTGCAGTTGGCCTCAGCATGTCAGGTGGTGGAGGAGGTACGACTCTGCCTTCCACCCCAGACACATTTGAGGCTGCGAGAGACCTCATAGACATGACAGCACCCAGCCCTTTGCGCCAAGCCCCCGATGCCACACTGTGCAGCACCGTCCCATGGAAAGCCTGCAATGCTCCTCCCCTCGATGCCGTCAGGGACAAGACACCGCTTGGAGTCCTAGCGCCACACGGAGTCTTCGCGCCAGTCACACTTGAGGCATGATTAGACTCGCGGCATCAGTCACCCTTGCGGACCTGCTCCAGGTCCCGCCAGCACTCCCATTTGCAGCGTCAATCGCCATCTCGTAGCTGGTCCTGGCGCAGTCTGTCACAGCACCATTCCGGGTCATTGCGCAGACCCCACTCGTGGTACCGCTCCAAGTTGTGATATCGTTCCAGGTCGCAGCACCGCTCTCCAGCCTCGTGGCACCATTCCCCGGCTCAGCAGCGCTCTGCACTGCCTCGGCCCTTGCAGTCTAGGTCCACATCTTCAGGCTTAGAGAGGGGGTCTAAAGTCTCAGAGCGAGCCCGATGCAAGCCAGCATGGGGCGTGGCACCATGGCCTGCACAGTGGCAGGGGCCAGCGCGGGCCATTTTGGACCCCTTGGGCGTACCACTTGCAGCCCTGCTCTGTGATGGTGGCTGCAGTGAATGAGGAGAGGCAGGGGCAGCAAGCTCCAGCGCCTAAGTCCAAGGACACCAAGCACCTGGATTTATTCGGACACAAAGTATGCTCCAAAGGGGGCTTGCAACTCAGGACTGCCATCCAGGGCAATCCTGAGTAGATACAACTTCAACTTCTGGAACTGGATGCCGAAGCTTAAGGAATTCATACCAGCAGAATCCAAAGAGGAGTTTGGGGCTATTGTCGAGGATTGCAAGGCAGTGGCACGGACCTCTTTTACAGGCCTAACGGGACACTGTGGACTCAGTGGCGCGCATCTTGTCCTCAGGAATTGCCATGAGGCATAGCTCATGGTTGGAGGCCTCGGGGCTCCCGCCTGAGGTTCAGCAAACTATGCAGGACTGCCTTACGACGAGGTGGGGCTGTTTGCTGAACAGACAGACTCCAGGCTGCATAGCCTGAAGAATTCCAGGGCTACAATGAAATCCTTGGGTATGCACACCCCGGCAACCCAAAGAAAGCCCTTTGAGCCCCAATTGCAGGAATATCAGTCCTATCCACCGTGGCTGAGGCAGGATCCCTACAACACAGGGGCAGAAATGGCAGGTGCAAGCCCTCCTGTCCTCCGTTTGGGCAGGGCCAGGGCCTGACTAAACCGTCGTCGGCTCAAAGCTATCATTTTGAAGGTGCACCCGAGGATGGAACACCTGTCTCAGCACCGGATCCTTCCCCATGTTTTCTGAGTTGTCTATCCCTCTTGTACTGTGTTTGGTCCCAAATAACATCGGACCGCTGGGCCCTTCACGTGGCAGAAGTAGGATATTCTCTCCAATTCTGCTCCTCCCCTCCCTCCTTCCCATCCCCCTTCCCCATCCCTTGTCAGGGACCCTTCTCATGAGCAACTCCTTATCCAGGAGGTGCAGTCACTTCTTGCCATAGGGACAGTAGAAGAGGTTCCTCAGGAGATAAGAGGAAAGGGATTCTACTCCCCCTGTTTCCTAATCCTCACAGCAAAGGGGAGTCTCAGACGCATTCTAGATCTGCAAGGACTCAACGAATTCATGGTGAAGTTGAAGTTCCATATGGTCTCCCTGAGCATGATTATCCCTTCCCTGGATATGGGAGACTGGTACATCACCCTCGACATGAAAGACACATACTTTCACATAGCTATTCTCCCCACACATGGGTGATTTCTAAGGTTTGTGGTCAGCCACAAACACTATCGGTTCACGGTCCTCCCCTTTGGTCTGTGGACAGCTCCCCCAAGTTTTCACCAAGTGGACGTCAGTTGTAGCAGCCTTCCTTCACAAGAGACAGGTGCAAGTATATCCCTACTTCGATGACTGGTGGCTCAGGGGGCACACCAGGGAGCAGGTGGAATCTAAGGTCCAATTAGTCAGATCCACTTTCAAGAGACTGGGCCTCCTCCTCAATGTGAACAAGTCACCGACCCAGAGAATAGAGTTCATTGCAACAGTGCTGGACTCGGTGCAGGCAAGAGCGTTTCTGCCAGAGACACGATTCCAAGCCATGTCAAACATCTTTCACAGCCTCAGGTGATTCCTGACCACTACTGCAAGGGGTTGCCTACGTCTCCTTGGCCACATGGCAGCCTGCACTTATGTGGTCCGGCATGCCAGGCTGAGGCTCAGACCCCTGCAAATGTGGCTTGCATTGACCTATTGCACAGGATGCGACAACCTGGACTTAGTAGGAATGGTATTCAGAGCACATACTTGAGTCCCTCCAGTGGTGGCTCAACTCTCTGATGGTGCGCAAAGAAGTCCCCTTCAACAGTCCCCAGCCCTGTGTCCCTGGTAATGGACGCGTTGGCTCTGGGATGGGGCGCGCATTTGGGAGATCTGCAAACACAGGGCCTATGATCTCAGGATGAGCTCCCCCTACATATCAACATCAAGGAGCTCAGGGCGGTATGTCTAGAGTGCCAAACTTTTGGACCTGGCTGCAAAGCCAGTGTGTGGCAGTGAGGAGGAAAAGCACAGCTTTGGCACTCTAACTTCTCAGTAAGGGGATGGTGCTGGGGTTTCTATAAGGGTGCTGTCTCCGGCTTGGTTGCTTCATCATTTGTGTTAGTAGTGGGTAAATGATACATTTAGAGAACCACTCCCCAGGCTTCTCGAAGGGAGAAGGTATTTTCTGTGTATTTTCTTTCTTCTAGCTTAAGTGAGAAGGTAGAGGGCAAAAGAAGTCTGTGCACCTCGCTCACAATCTCTGGGAGGGTTTGGGTCCTCCTTCCCTAAGGATAGCTCCAGGGCCTGCTTCTGGCCACAGCTTCCCCAAAGAGCAGCTGCAAGATATTGACATGATTCTTGACAGACAGGAGTTCTGAATAGCAGCAGGGAAACTGACAGAAACATTATGAACTTCACTCTGTACAAAAATATGAGCAGTAGCAGAGACCTCTGGGCTGGCTGGCTGTAGACTCTGGAAGAGGGCACAGCATCCGTGTATATTAGAAAAGTTACCTTTGCAAGCATAAAGGCTAGAAATATGTTTTTCCTACGATGGCAGACAAAAATTACGAGTAGGTGCACAGTACAAATTTTACAGCTCAGTTGTCATTTGCCAACCTTGTACACTACATCACCAATATAAGGTCACATAAAAGAAACTGCCCAGCAGATGGAATACTAGCTACGGACCCTGTGATCCTTCCTCACTGACGCCATTAAAATACTGCATGCTAAAGCCCCAACAGGGTTTGGTGGGGGAGGTGCCCAGAATGAGAAGGGAATCACCGGCAGCATTATCCTCTCTAAATCTAAACCTTGGCTGGGAGAGATTTGTGCAGCTCCAGTCAGGCAATTAATAGCAGCAAAGTTCCTCAGTGAGTAGGGGGTTAGGAGTGGCAAGGCATGTGCCAATGCCCCCATCGTCTTGGAACAACTCCATGGTGAAAGCCTAGCATAAACTGGAGGAGATGCACAGGAAAGTGCATGGAGCAAACCTGAAATTTTAGAACTCGTGTTCCTTACGGGTTCCAAGCACAGAAGTTCCATGGCGTTTAACCATGAAGCTTCCAAGCCACGAGATGGAGACACTTGAGGTCTGGGTGGAGCAGGTGACTGAGGTCCTGAGTGATCAGGTCGGGGTGGAGTTGCAATGCAATCGGGGCGTCCACTGACAGCTCCAGGAGTGTGGCATACCAGTGTTGTTGAGGCCATGCCGAGGCCACCAGGATTACCTCTGCTCTGTCCCTGAGGACCTTGAGAAGGGAGTGGGTGGTGGTCTGCCAGTGTTCTGGTGCCCGTTGGGGGTTTGTTTTGGTTTGTTTCTTTGACTAACAGGTTTTAGGTGGGAAGGCTATGACTGATACAGAGGCAGCAGTGAAAGACACAATGAGGATGACTGGATGTGGAAGCTGGGGGATGTACATAATCCTGGAGACGGTATCTGAAAAAAGTTTCTTCTGCATGAAGTGCCGCCTGATAGAGCTGATGGAAGAAAAGATCTGAGGACTGGAGGTGCAGGTGGAAACTCTGGTTGAGTTTAGAAGGGGGTTCGAGCAGATGATGGAGCAAAGACATGAGGAGGCTGAAGGGGTAATCTCAGACTTGCAGATGGAAGCAGTACCAAAGAATTCAGAGGGGAGACTGCTGGGTGAGGAAAGTGGACGGTGGAAGCATGTGACTAAGAGAACCAGGCAGAGGAAAAGACTGGCTAGTGAAGGAGAAATAGAGCTCAGGAACAGGTTTGCAGAGTTGGAAAATGAAGAAGGGGCACAATAGGTGGTCACTGAAGGTGAGAGGGTAAGGAAGAAGAGAAGAGCAGCTAGGCCTACAGGAAGAGGGGAAGAGTCAATGGAGACAACACCAAATATGAGCCCCAGGAGGATATGGGATGGGTTACGGAGGATTGCAAGGGTGAATAGGAATCGAGAGGACTTGCAGCCAGTGGGAGCAGGGGATAGACCGGAGAATCACACTGTCACCAGGAAAAGGCAGGTCTACGTGATTGGGGACTCCTTACTGAGAAGAATAGACAGGCCTGTAACTAGAGCTGATCTGGAGAACAGAAGGGTGTGCTGTCTGCCTGGTGCTAAGATACGGGATGTGGACCTGAGGCTGAAAGGGAGCGGGAAAGAATCTGTTGATTGTCCTTCATGTGGGAACGAATGATACAGCTAGATTCTCGCTGGAACGTATCAAGGGAGACTGTGCCAGGCTGGGGAAGACGCTTATGGAAATCAAGGCTCAGGTGATCTTCAGTGGGATTCTGCCTGTTCCTAGAGAAGGGCAACAAAGGTGTAACAAGATTATGGTGATCAACAGATGGCTCAGGCAGTGGTGCTATAAGGAGGGCTTTGGGATGTATGGCCACTGGGAAGCATTCATGGCCAGAGGACTCTCGGGATGGACTTCACCTGAGTAGGGAGGGAAATACACTTCTACGATGGAGACTCGCCCAACTGATTAAGAGAGCTTTAAACTAGAAATTTGGGGGAGACAGTTGGGAGATGTTCGGGAGATTTCCACATCGGAATTTTAACACTGAGAGGGAAGAAAACAAAGTAAGAGAGGATACAGCCATGGGCAGAAGAATGGACATGAGGAGGAAGAGTTGTGTAGATACCAGTCTAATAGGTGATACTGGTGGTAGAATGTCTGGGCCTAACCGGATAAAGAAGTGAGTGAAGCCAAACAGCAAGAATTAAGATGTTTGTACACCAATGCGAGGAGCCCAGGTAACAAAATGGAGGAACTAGAGCTACTGGTGCAGGAAGTGAAACCGGATATTATAGGGATAACAGAAACATGGTGGAATAGTAGTCATGACTGGAGTACAGGCATTGAAGGGTATGTGCTGTTTAGGAAAGACAGAAATAAAGGCAAAGGTGGTGGAGTAGCGTTGTACATCAGTGATGAGGTAGACTGTAAAGAAATAAGAAGTGATGGAATGGATAAAATAGAGTCTGTCTGGGCAAAAATCACATTGGGGAAGAAAGCTACTAGAGCCTCCCCTGAGATAGTACTTGGGGTGTGCTATAGACTGCTGGGATCTGATTTGGTTATGGATAGAGACCTCTTTAATGTTTTTAATGAAGTAAACACTAATGGGAATTGTGTGATCATGGGAGACTTTAACTTCCCAGATATAGACTGGAGGACAAGTGCAAGTAATAATAATAGGGCTGAGATTTTTCTGGATGTGATAGCTGATGGATTTCTTCACCAAGTAGTTGAAGGACCAACAAGAGGGGATGACATTTTAGATTTGGTTTTAGTGAGTAGTGAGGACCTCATAGAAGAAACGGTTGTAGGGGACAACCTTGGTTTGAGTGATCATGAGCTAATTCAGTTCAAACTAGATGGAAAGATAAACAAAAATAGATCTGGGACTAGAGTTTTTTATTTCAAAAGGGCTAGCTTTAAAGAATTAAGGAAATTAATTAGGGAAGTGGATTGGACTGAAGAACTTGTGGATCTAAGTGCAGAGGAGGCCTGGAATTACTTCAAGTCAACATTGCAGGAACTATCAGAAGCCTGCATCCCAAGAAAGGGGAAAAAAATCATAGGCAGGAGTTGTAGACCAAGCTGAATGAGCAAGCATCTCAGAGAGGTGATTAAGAAAAAGCAGAAAGCCTACAAGGAGTGGAAGATGGGTGGGATTAGCAAAGAAAGCTACCTTATTGAGGTCAGAACATGTAGGGCTGAAGTGAGAAAGGCTAAAAGCCGTGTAGAGTTGGACCTTGCAAAGGGAATTAAAACCAGTAGTAAAAGGTTGTACAGTCATATAAATAAGAAGAAAACAAAGAAAGAAGAAGTGGGGCCACTAAACACTGAGGATGGAATGGAGGTTAAAGATTATCTAGGCATGGCCCAATATCTAAATAAATACTTTGCCTCTGTCTTTAATAAGGCTAACAAGGAGCTTAGGAATAATTGTAGGATGACAAATGGGAATAAGGATATGGAGGTAGATATTACCACATCCGAGGTAGAAGCCAATCTCGAACAGCTTAATGGGACAAAATCGGAGGGCCCAGATAATCTTCATCCAAGAATATTTAAGAAACTGGCACATGAAATTGCAAACCCATTAGCAAGAATTTTTAATGAATTGGTAAACTCAGGGATTGTACTGTACGACTGGAGAATTGCTAACATAGCTCCTATTTTTAAGAAATGGGAAAAAAGGTGATCCGAGTAACTATAGGCTGTTGGTTTGACATCTGTAGTATGTAAGGTCGTGGAAAAATTTTTGAAGGAGAAAGTAGTTAAGGACATTGAGGTCAATGGTAATTGGGACAAAATACAACATGGTTTCACAAAAGATAGATCGTGCCACACCAACCTGATCTCCTTCTTTGAGAAGTTCACAGATTTTTTAGACAAAGGAAATGCAGTGGATCTAATTTACCTCGATTTCAGTAAGGCATTTGACATGGTTCCACATGGACAATTATTAGTTAAATTGGAAAGGATGGGGATCAATATGAAAATTAAAAGGTGGATAAGGAACTGGTTAAAGGGGAGACTACAACAGGTCGTACTGAAAGGTGAACTGTCAGGCTGGAAGGAGGTTACTAGTGGAGTTCCTCAGGGATCAGTTTTGGGATCAATCGTATTTAATCTTTTTATTACTGACCTTGGCACAAAAAGCGGAAAGGTGCTAATAAAGTTTGCGGATGACACAAAGCTGGGAGGTATTGCTAACACAGAGAAGGACCGGGATATCATACAGGAAGATCTGGATGACCTTGTAAACTAGATTAGTAGTAATAGAATGAAATTTAATAGTGAAAAGTGCAAGGACATGCATTTAGGGATTAATAACAAGAATTTTAGTTATAAATTGGGGACGCATCAGTTGGAAGTAATGGAGGAGGAGAAGGACCTCGGAGTATTGGTTGATCACAGGATGACTATGAGCCGCCAATGTGATATGGCCGTTAAAAAAGCTATTGTGGTTTTAGGATGCATCAAGCGAGGTATTTCCAGCAAAGATAAGGAGGTGTTTGTACCATTATATAAGGCACTGATGACACCTCATCTGGAATCCAGTGTGCAGTTCTGGTCTCCCATGTTTAAGAAGGATGAATTCAGACTGGAACAGGTTCAGAGACAGACTACTAAGATGATCCGAGGAATGGAAAACCTGTCTTATGAAAGGAGACTCAAAGAGCTTGGCTTGTTTAGCCTAACCAAAAGAAGGTTGAGGGGGGATATGCTTGCTCTTTATAAATATATCAGAGGGATTAATATTAGGGAGGGAGAGGAATTATTTAAGCTTAGTACCAATGTGGACACAAGAACAAATGGATATAAACTGGACACTAGGAAGTTTAGACTTGAAATTAGACGAAGGTTTCTAAGCATTAGAGGAGTGAAGTTCTGGAACAGCCTTCCAAGGGGAGTAGTGGGGGCAAAAG
The DNA here is from genome assembly GCF_025201925.1 of Gopherus flavomarginatus. NCBI lineage: Eukaryota > Metazoa > Chordata > Testudines > Testudinidae > Gopherus > Gopherus flavomarginatus. The sequence goes on from NC_066617.1 coordinate 356,314,358, forward strand.
ACATATCTGGCTTCAAGACTAAGCTTGGTAAGTTTATGGAGGGAATGGTATGATGGGATAGTCTAATTTTGGCAATTAATTTTGCAATTGATCTTTGATTATCAGCAGGTAAGTATGCCCAGTGTTCTGTGATGGGATGGTATCTGAGTTACTACAGAGAATTCTTTCCTGGGTGCTGGCCGGTGAGTCTTGCTGACATGCTCAGGGTTTAGCTGATCGCCATATTTGGAGTTGGGAACGAATTTTCCTCCAGGGCAGATTGGCAGAGGCCCTGGAGGTTTTTCGCCTTCCTCTGCAGCATGGGGCAAGGGTCACTTGCTGGAGGATTCTCTGCAGCTTGAGGTCTTCAAACCTCAATTTGGGGAATTCAGTTACTCAGACATAGGTTAGGGGTTTGTTATAGAAGTGAATGGGTGAGATTCTGTGGCCTGCTTTGTGCAGGAGGTCAGACTAGATGGTCATAATTGTCCCTTCTGACCTTAAAGTCTATGAGGAGAACCTTTTGCACCAGAGGGAATGGGGGAAAGACATACTACAAGCAGCCACTCCAGGGTAGCAGAAATGTCTGTGACCAAGCCTGGGCTGTGATTCTGGAAGGAGCAGAACATCGGGCACTTCCTGTTGCTGCGAGTGCCAAACAGGTGAACCTGGGGAAACACCCACCTTTGGAAGATGGAGTGTACGATGTCTGGATTGCAGAACGATCTGCTGAGGTGGTCTGCCAGGTCGGTCTGAGAGATAGGATGCTTCCAGGTGAATGGAGTGGGCTATGCAGAACTCCCATACCTGGAGGGCTTCTCAACACAGTGGGGAAGAACAGGCTCCACTCTGCTCATTGATGTAAAACATAGTATATCTGCCATGGGAGGGGTAGCTCAGTGGTTTGAGCATTGGCCTGCTGAACCCAGGGTTGTGAGTTCAATCCTTGAGGGGGCCATTTAGGGAACTGGGGTAAAAATCTTTCTGGGGACTGGTCCTGCTTTGAGCAGGGGGTTAGACTAGAGGACTTTCTGAAGTCCTTTCCAACCCTGAACTTCTATGTCAGTGGTGTTGTCCCCAGAGTGTTGCTACTGGATTTCTGGAACCCACTGTCCTCATCTGTCAAAATTACTTTGGTTTCTCGATTTAGCTCTCTGGCTCTTAGGTGCCTAGTGAGTGTTTCAAGTCTTGGTTCTAACCAAATGGTACTGAGCTTATTAGCAATACATTTCTGCTACTGTGCTGGCTGTTTCAGGCTTTCAAATCCCAGGCTTGTTTAGATGACAGTCCTAGGTTCGGTGGGGTTTTCTTTTAGCCACTCTTCCTTACGAAGCAGGAAGAAAGCGTGCTTGCCAATATGACGTGGTGTGCCCAATAATCAGTCAGCTGTAAATTTACAAGCAAAATGCATCCTCTGGTGGGAAAATATTTTATAACATTTCTTTGAAAAAGTATTTCCCCACCCTCACAAAAAACTCAGCAGGGTGAGCTGCTTTCTTGCTGATATTAAAAAATCAGGGTGCTGGGAGTCATGTCATAATTTGGAGTGTCACTTTTTCCACTTAGAATGAAATCATGAGCCCAATGCATATATCATAAAGAGCCCAACGCACGCAGTCCTTTCTTTCAGACCATGGGGAGCATCAGTTTCACTCAGCACAATGGACCTGCACTAATTCTCCTGTGTTTGGGCCTTCCGCATCCATGATATATTAGGAGCCGTGGTTGCAGAATATTCTCCTACAATAATTGTCATGGCATTTTTATAGTTGTCTGGAGGAATGACGGATAGAAAAACTCAATTGGAAGGAATGGCGTGTTTTCACTACTTGCAGTGCAAGGTAAATTCCACAGCAAACGTATTAGAAGTTTGCCTCTTTTCCTATCCAATGTAGAGCCATCAAATCCAGTCACTGCAGAGTGAGTTGGACTCTGTTCCATGGGATGAGGGATATGGGTGAGGCACAGGGCCACTAATGTAATCTGGTTGATATAACACTTTGTGTTTATTTAAGTGCCTTTCAAAGTGTGATACGTGCATTCATTAACCTTTACAACACCCCTGTGATGTATTTCTCATTTTGTAGATAAGGTAACTTGAGTGCAGAGAGGCTTAAGGATGTTGTTATTATTTATTTGTATTATTGTAGCACTTAGGAGCTCCGACCTTGTTGGTCTGGTTCTGTACAAACAGAACAAAAAGTCCCTGCCACGAAGCTTACAGTCTAAGGACAACGTGTGCAAAAGTGGACACCAGTATAATGTGATACCATTTTTCTGTGCCCGGTTAAAATCCTGATGCTCAGAAAATGAGAGCCCAGGTGTTTCCAACTGAGCCTGCAAAAACTGCAGCAATCAGCATCAGCGGTCAATCTTGAACATTTAAGTGTCTTGCCAGATAGAGTGAATAAGTGGCAGATCATGGAACAGAACCCAGGAGTCCTGATTGCAACCTCTTGCTCTGGTAGGCCACGCTCTGAAAGCTTTGCTGGGCTTAAACTTTTTCACTTCTCTGCTGTTGGTTCCCCGATGATACAAAAGATGCATGTATCTGGGATAAAACATTTTATTCTGCAGACTAAAAAATCTTTTTACCAAACTTACTAACATGTAGACATCTTAATGAGTGAGGTGTCCATAAATAATTGAGCTTTCTCAGCTGAAGCAGGACGACCCTTGGCCGTACTATCATTCATCTCACTCAGTAAAGGACGTTCTGGTGGTACATTCAGAATCAACAAGAGTTTTGTCAGGATGGCACTGATAGTGTAGCTGATTAATGTGCCTGTTCCTACTAATGATAGATGGGGCTGTTGTCAGTTCATCTGGCACAGTGCCTGCAACATTACGTAATGGTCTGTGAATATACCCTAGGGTTTCAGTATCTAACATCTCAGCTATTATGGATCATCGTAATTCTTCGAGGAAGATGGATTTGATAAATATTTGCCAAAAGATGGTTTAGGTTAAAAAATAGCAAAGGTCAATTATACAGTTGTGACTGGCTTAGTGATGAGCACCAGCCAATGGGAGCTGCGGAGCCGGCACTTGGGGTGGGGGCAGTGCGCAGAGCATCTCTGGAGCCTGAGCCTAGGAGCTGGATATGCTGTCCACTTCTGGGAGTGGCATGGAGCCAGGGCAGGCAGGCAGCCTGTCTTAGCACCACTGTACCACTGACTGGGAGCCACCTGAGGTAAGCGTTGCCTGGCCAGAGCCTGCACCCTGAGCCCTCTCCCACATGCCAACCGTCTGCCCCAGATTGGAACCCCCTCCTGCACCCTAAACCCCTCATCGCCAGCCCCATCCCAGAGACTGTACCCCCAGCCAGCGCCCTCATCCCTCCTGCATCCCAACCTCCTGCCCCAGTCTGGAGCCCTCAACCCCTCCTGCACTCATAACCTCTCATTTCTGGCCCTACCCCAGAGCCCACAACCCCAGCTGGAGCCCTCATCACCTCCTGCACCCCAACTCCTTGTCTCAACCTGGTGAAAGTGAGTGACTGTGGGGGAGAGCAAGGGAAGGGGAATGGAGTGAGTGGGGGTGGGCCAGGGCAGGGCAGGGCCTTAGAGAAGGGATGGGGCAGGGGCAGAGCCTTGGGGCAGGAAGCGGAGTAATGGTCTTTTGTTTTGTGCGATTAGAAAGTTGGGAACCCTAGCTGGGTGCTCTGATGGGCAGACTGGAAGATGTTTGGTGATACCTTCATTTACATGATTTATAACCAAAAAATAAAGATTTTCAACAAATTAAGTATGAAAACATGGTAGAAGTGGGCCTTGAATAGTTTTAACTGTTAGTATCCTGGCCTTGAGAAGGCAGGCTATTGGAGAGGGGTTGGGCGGCATGCAGGGATAAGAGAGAGTTGATTGTGACTGGAGGGTGAGGCTGTGTGATTACTCCTGCACAGAATCCCTTCTGGCTGGTCCCTCTCCATTTGGGTGACAGCCACCTTTCTCTACATGAGATAATCCCTCTGCTGGGGAGGCAGTGGAGGCTATGGGTGGGCCTTTCTCGGTGGAAGAAGCAAATGAAATGAGCCAGGGGCTTGGGAATGGGAGGCGGAAAGGGAGAGCAGCATGTGAGATAAGGGAAGGAGAGGAAGACGAGAAGGAAAAAGAGGGTAGAGATGGGGAGCCTGGCATACTCAGCTGTTATCGCTCGCGTCAGAATTCTGAGTACTGTACACTCACCTATGGGCTCTGGGTCGAATTGTTAGCGGGTGTAAAATGATGCCATTGAAGTCAGTAGAGCCAGCAGATGTACACCAGCAATGGATCTGTCCTAGGGTTAATAAAACTACCACATTATCCTGTCAATTTTACAGAATTACCATCTGTCTCATTTTGTGGGGATTGGAGGTGGGGTAGGTGGGAGAGATGATAATCATTTTGCTTGTACAAATTAAACTATCCAAAGGCCTGCAGCTGTCAGCTAGTGATCTTCCTGTGGCTTTCTAGTCTCAACCGTCCTAGGGTCTATTCAGAGCTGCTCTATTGTTCTGAGTCTTTTAAACACCTCAGCTAAAGACCGTGGTTTTTTAATATCGTATTGGCTCCTTTTCTTTGGATTTATATAGAAGAACGGTTGTAAATGGGCTAAGCTTGTTAGATTGTATAATTTTGAGTATATAGTATTGCCAACCCCAAACATTTAAAAATTGAGGCATGCCCAAAAAATTGGGCGTTGGGTACTGGCTTCAAATACTGAATTCATGGTTTATTTTAATTTGCCTTCTAGTTGTTGGCTCTTTAGGGCTCACATGTTCTAGGTTTCTTCTGCAACCACAAGGGCTAGTAACTTATCTTTAATTTTTAATGAAACCTGAGGATCTTACCTTATCACCTGACTCCAGTAGCTGGGTCTTTACAGAAAACACCAGCAATTGGGTGACTCTTGATATCTTAAGACTTGTGGTCCAAGCCTTACAGTTTTATATTTTGAGCCATCCAGGTGGAAGTTATTAAGAACATGAGAAAGACCATACTGGGTCGGACTAAAGGTCCATCTAGCCCAATATCTTGTCTTCTGAAAGTGGCCAGTGCTAGGTTCCCCAGAGGGAATGAACTGAACGGGTAATTATCAAGTGATCCATCCCTTGTTGCCCATTCCAAGCTTCTTGCAAACAGAGGCTAGGGACACCATCCCTGCCCCTTCTGTTTAATAGCTATTGATGGACCTGTCCTCCATGAATTTATCTAGTTCTTTTCTGAACCCTGTTATAGTCTTGGCCTTCACAGCATCCTCTGGCAAGGAGTTCCACAAGTTGACTGTGTGTTATGTGAAGAAATACTTCCTTTTGTTTGTTTTAAACCTGCTGCCTGTTAATTTATTTTGGTGGCCCCTAGTTCTTGTGTTACGAGAAGAAGTAAATAGCAATCCCTTATTTACTTTCTCTATATCAGTCATGATTTTATAGACCTCTATCATATCCATCCTTAGTCGTCTCTTTTCCAAGCTGAAAAGTCCCAGTCTTAGTCATCTCTCCTCATACGTCTGATCATTTTTGTTGCCCTTTTCTGAACCTTTTCCAAGTCCAATATATCTGTTTTGAGATGCAGTATTCAAGATGACAGGTTTCAGAGCAGCAGTTGTGTTAGTCTCTATCAGCAAAAAGAACAGGCCATCTTGATTATCACTTCAAAAGTTTTTCTCCCCTGCTGATAATAGCTTCTCTTAATTAGCTTCTTCCAGTTGGTATGGGTACTTCCACCTTTTCATGTTCTCTGTATGTATAAATATCTCCTGTCTGTGTGTTCCATTCTATGCATCCGATGAAGTGGGGTGTAGCCCACGAAAGCTTATGCTGAAATACATTTATTAGTCTCTAAGGTGCCACAAGTACTCTTGTTCTTAGTATTCAAGATGTGGGTATATAGCATGGATTTATATAGAGGCAATATAATGTTTTCTGTCTTATTATCTATCACTTTCTTAATGATTCCCAACATTCTGTTCGCTTTTTTGACTGCCGCTGCACATTCAGTGGATGTGTTCAGAGCACTATCCACAGTGACTCCAAAATTTCTTTCTTGAATGGTAACAGCTAATTTAGACCCCATCATTTTATATGTATAGTTGAGATTGTTTTCCAATGTGCATTACTTTGCATTTATCAACACTGAATTTCATCTGCCATTTTGTTGCCCAGTCACCCAGTTTTGAGAGAGCTTTTTGTAGCTCTTCGCAGTCTGCCTGGGACTTAACTATCTTGAGTAGTTTTGTATCATCTGCAAATGTTGCCACCTCACTGTTTACCCCTTTTTCCAGATGTTGAATAGGACTGGTCCCAATACAGACCCCAGGGGGACACCACTGTTTATCTCTCTCCATTCTGAAAACTAACCATTTATTTCTACCCTTTGTTTCCTACCTTTAGAGGACCTTCCCTCTTATCTCATGATTTCTTATTTTGCTTCAGAGCCTTTGGTGAGGGACCTTATCAAAGGCTTTCTGAAAATCTAAATACACTGTATCTACTGGATCCCCCTTGTCCACATGCTTGTTGACCCCCTGAGAGAATTCTAGTAGATTGGTGAGGCATGATTTCCCTTTACAAAAACCATGCTGACTATTCCCCAACAAATTGTGTTCATCTATGTGCCTGACAATTTTGTTCTTTATGATAGTTTCAACCAGTTAGCCTGGTACCGAAGTCAGGTTTACCGGCCTGTAATTGCCAGGGTCACCTCTGGAGCCCTTTTTAAAAATTGGCGTCACATTAGCTATCCTCCAGTCATTTGGTACAGAAGCCAGTCATTTGGTAAGGGCCGGATCAGATGATAAACAGTCACATAAAAAAGAATCTGGCACATCAGAAAAGGGCAGACAAATAAACAAGGACAAGTTTTTAAAGTGCTTGTACTCAAATGCTAGAAGTCTAAATAATAAGATGGGTGAACTAGAGTGCCTTGTGATAAAGGAGGATATAATAGGCATCACAGAACCTGGTGGACTGCGAGCAATCAATGGGACACAATCATTCCGGGATACAGAATATATCAGAAGGACAGAACAGGTCGTGCAGGGGGAGGAGTGGCACTATATGTGAAAGAAAATGTAAATTCAAATGAAGTAAAAATCTTAAGCGAATCCACATGTTCCATAGAATCGCTATGGATAGAAATTTCATGCTCTATTAAAAATATAACATTAGGGATCTATTATCGACCCCCTGACCAGGACAGTAATAGTGATGATGAAATGCTAAGGGAAATTAGAGAGGCTATCAAAATTAAGAACCCAATAATAGTGAGGGATTTCAATTATCCCCATATTGACTGGGAACATTTCACTTCAGGACGAAATGCAGAGATGAAATTTCTCGATACTTTAAATGACTGCTTCATGGAGCAGCTGGTACGGGAACCCACAAGGGGAGAGGCAACTCTAGATTTAATCCTGAGTGGAGCTCAGGAGCTGGTCCAAGAGGTAACTATAGCAGAATCACTTGGAAATAGTGACCATAATACAATAGCATTCAACATCCCTGTGGTGAGAAGAACACCTCAACAGCCCAACACTGTGGCATTTAATTTCAAAAGGGGGAACTATACAAAAATGAGGGGGTTAGTTAAATAAAAATTAAAAGGTACAGTGACTAAAGTGAAATCCCTGCAAGTTGCATGGGCCCTTTTTAAAGACACCATAATAGAGGCCCAACTTCAATGTATACCCCAAATTAAGAAACACAGTAAAAGAACTAAAAAAGCCACCGTGGCTTAACAACCATGTAAAAGAAGCAGTGAGAGATAAAAAGACTTCCTTTAAAAAGTGGAAGTCAAATCCTAGTGAGGCAAATAGAAAGGAGCACAAACACTGCCAGCTTAAGTGCAAGAGTGTAATAAGAAAAGCCAAAGAGGAGTTTGAAGAACGGCTAGCCATAAACTCCAAAGGTAATAACAAAATGTTTTTTAAGTACATCAGAAGCAGGAAGCCTGCTAAACAACCAGTGGGGCCCCTTGATGATTGAAATACAAAAGGTGCGCTTAAGGCCAATAAAGACATTGCGGAGAAACTAAATGGATTCTTTGCTTCAATCTTCACGGCTGAGGATGTTAGGGAGATTCCCAAACCTGAACTGGCTTTTGTAGGTGACAAATCTGAGGAAGTGTCACAGATTGAAGTGTCACTAGAGAAGGTTTTGGAATTAATTGATAAACTCAACATTAACAAGTCACCGGGACCAGATGGCATTCGCCCAGGAGTTCTGAAAGAACTCAAATGTGAAGTTGCGGAACTATTAACTAAGGTTTGTAACCTGTCCTTTAAATCGGCTTCGGTACCCAATGACTGGAAGTTAGCTAATGTAACGCCAATATTTAAAAAGGGCTCTAGAGGTGATCCCGGCAATTACAGACCGGTAAGTCTAACATCGGTACTGGGCAAATTAGTCGAAACAATAGTTAAGAATAAAATTGTCAGACACATAGAAAAACATAAACTGTTGAGCAATAGTCAACATGGTTTCTGTAAAGGAAATTGTGTCTTACTAATCTATTAGAGTTCTTTGAAGGGGTCAACAAACATGTGGACAAGGGGGGATCCAGTGTACATAGTGTACTTAGATTTCCAGAAAGCCTTTGACAAGGTCCCTCACCAAAGGCTCTTACGTAAATTAAGCTCTCATGGGATAAAAGGCAAGGTCCTTTCATGAATTGAGAACTGGCTAAAAGACAGGGAACAAAGGGTAGGAATTAATGGTAAATTCTCAGAATGGAGAGGGGTAACTAGTGGTGTTCCCCAAGGGTCAGTCCTAGGACCAATCCTATTCAATTTATTCATAAATGATCTGGAGAAAGGGGTAAACAGTGAGGTGGCAAAGTTTGCAGATGATACTAAACTACTCAAGATAGTTAAGACCAGAGCAGATTGTGAAGAACTTCAAAAAGATGTCACAAAACTAAGTGATTGGGCAACAAAATGGCAAATGAAATTTAATGTGGATAAATGTAAAGTGATGCACATTGGAAAAAATAACCTCAACTATACATCCAATATGATGGGGGCTAATTTAGCTACAATGAGTCAGGAAAAAGATCTTGGCGTCATCGTAGATAGTTCTCTGAAGATGTCCGTGCAGTGTGCAGAGGCGGTCAAAAAAGCAAACAAGATGTTAGGAATCATTAAAAAGGGAATCGAGAATAAGACTGAGAATATTTTATTGCCCTTATATAAATCCATGGTATGCCCACATCTCGAATACTGTGTACAGATGTGGTCTCCTCACCTCAAAAAAGATATTCTAGCAGTAGAAAAGGTTCAGAAAAGGGCAACTAAAATGATTAGGGGTTTGGAGAGGGTCCCATATGAGGAAAGATTAAAGAGGCTAGGCCTCTTCAGCTTGGAAAAGAGGAGACTAAGGGGGGATATGATAGCGGTATATAAAATCATGAGTGATGTAGAGAAAGTGGATAAGGAAAAGTTATTTACTTATTCCCATAATACAAGAACTAGGGGTCACCAAATGAAATTAATAGGTAGCAGGTTTAAAACAAATAAAAGGAAGTTCTTCTTCACGCAGTGCACAGTCAACTTGTGGAACTCCTTACCTGAGGAGGTTGTGAAGGCTGGGACTATAACAGTGTTTAAAAGGGAACTGGATAAATTCATGGTGGCTAAGTCCATAAATGGCTATTAGCCAGGAAGGGTAAAGAATGGTGTCTCTAGCCTCTGTTCATCAGAGGATGGAGATGGATGGCAGGAGAGAGATCACTTGATCATTGCCTGTTAGGTTCACTCCCTCTGGGGCACCTGGCATTGGCCACTGTCGGTAGACAGATACTGGGCTAGATGGACCTTTGGTCTGACCCAGTACGGCCGTTCTTATGTTCTTATGTAAGCTGATTTAAATGATAGTTTAGAGACGACAGTTGGTAGTCCTGCAATTTCACGTTTGAGTTCCTTCAGCACTCTTGGGTGAATACCATCTAAGTGAATAAAATGAATAAATTCTAAGACTTAATACTGTTTAGTTTATCAGTTGGTTCCAAAACCTCCTCTAATGACACCTCAATCTGGAACAATTCCTCAGATTTGTCACCTAAAAAGAATGGCTCAAGTTTGGGAATCTCCCTCACATACTCAACTGTGAAGATCAATGCAAAGAATTAATTTAGTTTCTCTGTAATGGCCTTATCATCCTTGAGTGCCCCTTTAGCATCTCGATTGTCCACTGGCACCACAGGTTGTTTAGGACGCTCCCTGCTTTTCATGTACTTTAAAAAAAAATTGCTATTACTTTTTGAGTCTTTGGCTAGCTGTTCTTCAGATTCTTTTTTGGCCTTCCCAATTATATTTTTACACTTCATTTGCCAGAGTTTAAGCTCCTTTCTATTTTCCTCACTAGGATTGAACTTCCACTTTTTAAAGGACGCCTTTTTGCCTCTCACTGCTTCTTTTACTTTGTTATTTAGCCACAGTGACTCTTTTGGTTCTCTTACTATGTTTTTTTAATTTGGGGTATACATTTAAGTTGAACCTCTATTATGGTGTCTTTAAGAAGTTTCCATGCAGCTTGCAGGGATTTTACTTTTGGTGCTGTACCTTTTTAATTTCTGTTTCACTAACCTCCTCATTTTTGTGTAGTTCCCCTTTCTGAAATTAAGTGCTATAGTGTTGGGCCTCTGTGGTGTTTTCCCTGCCACAGGAATGTTACATTTAATTATATTATGGTCCCTATTACCAAGCAGTCCAGCTATATTCATCTCTTGGACCTGATCCTGTGCTCCCCTTAGGACTAAATCAAGAATTGCCTTTTTGTAGATTTTTGTATTATGGTTAGAATATATGTGTTCACTGGTGAACAGATGACTCCTTATTAACATATACGTGTGGTATTCAAAGCAGTCTATTGCGTATAAACACATCTTCCATAACTCCATTAATGTAAATGAAAGATGTGTCTGTATTCACTAGGCTGCTTTGAAGAATCTCCATCTGTGTATTATTTCCATATATTTCCTTCCTTGTTTAACGTCTGTTATAAACAAAACAAGGCAGTTGCTGGGAGGGTGGGAAAGGGAGGTTTAGATGTATCAGGCTAGATCGGGGTGGCCAACCTGAGCCTGAGACGGAGCCAGAATTTACCAATGTACATTGCCAAAGAGCCACAGTAATAAGTCAGCTGCTGCCCATCAGTTTCCACCCCGCTACCAGTGCCTCCCACCCCTTGCAGCCCTGCCGATCAGTGCCTCCCTCTCTCTCTCCCCTACGTCCGGATCAGCTTCTTTTGTGGCATGCAGGAGGCTCGGGGAGGGAGGAGGAAGGAGCGAGGGCACAGCAAACTTAGGGAAGGGAGTGGGATGGGATGGATTGGGGGCAGGGCCCATGGCAGAGCCAGGGTTGAGCAGTGAGCAGCCCCCGGCACACTGGGAAATTGGCGCCTGTAGCTCCAGCCCAGAGTTGGTGTCTATACAAGGAGACACATATTAGCTTCTGAAGAGCCACATGTGGCTCTGGAGCCACAGGTTGGCCTCCCCTGGGCTAGCTCCTTAGCTGCTGAAATCAGCATTGTTCCATTTAAGTCACTGAAGCTACACTGATTTCTCCCAGCTGAGGACCTCACCCTTAAATTCTAACAGTAACTAGTTAAAAACTGGTTCTTTATATTTCAGTTGTCTCTTCCTGAAGAGATTATAGGTGATCAGCATTTACTGTTTTCTCTACTGGACTCCATTCGCGTCAGCTCTCACCAATCAAAACAGAACCATTTTTAGAAGTGTTGTTACTTTAATTTTCATGCAAAATGAGGACATTATTTTTCTGATTTGAAAAGGAGCATAGGCCCAGATCCTACAAACAGTTGTGCGTATGTCTAACTTTACACCTGCTAGTAATGCCATTACACAGGTCAGTAGTCCTACGGAACTGAGTGTTGGGATGGGGCCATGGGCCAGACTTACCCCGGGTGTAAGTACATGAATACAATTGGCGTTACACCAGCATAAAACTCTAGGAACCCAGTGATTGAATCAGCCTGTTTTCAAACCATGCCAATCCAGCCTTTATAGACTGTGGTGCTACATGAAATCCTAAAGCCTGTATTTCCCACATAACACATGAAACCTAATGAGAGGGGGAGAAAAATCAAACATTTCTATTATAAGATTTCTTTTTAAAGATGAAAATGGAAGAGGAAATTGGTGCTTATGAAAGTGTGGGAGTCGGAGGCAGGAATGTGCTGGCACCCTTTACATGGCTAGAGAGTCTTCCAGAATTCTGACTCACAACACTTGAATCCCTCTCTGCCGAGGATTGCCAGGCCAGCCGTACTGTGCCTTGATTTTTGTGGATGGTGAACTCAAACGAGGGTTGAGAACAGACTGCCAGACTCAGTTTCATGTGTGATTTAAACAGGATGTGAGCTCTACATACATTCTGTTGCTGAAAAATTAGGATCTAAAATTTGTGAAGACGTTAATTGTTCTTAAGGGTGTTTTGCCTACAACAAGGTAAGGACAAGTATAAAATCCTCAATCTATTACCAGCATGAAATGTATAGATTCATCATTTGCTGTGGTGTTATTCAAAGTACTTCTGCACCTAAGTGATCGTGATAAAATCAAGGTATACTTTGAATTCTTGTAAGATTATGAAGTTTCATAATTTGTTTCCTAATTCCATCCTTTCTTCTGTTTGTAGAAATGAATAGCACAGGAAACCTTTATGAAGATATATAATTAATTGTTTCAGGAGTAAAAAGTATATTTTTTCTGTTTTGTTGGCAAGACATGCAGCTAACTGATCTGCTTGACTGAAGAGGGAGAAAATTGCACACTGGGATATGTAGTTTTAATGGGCCACTCCTCCATGTTAATGTTTGAAATTCTGCAAAATCAGAGTATAAGCTTCACAAACAAATCTTGGTCTGCTTCCCATACTTATAAACAACCTATATCTATATCCCAGAAACCCTCACACCACACATGCTCATACATGTACAATATGACCGCATTACAGGAGCTGATATTCTGTCTCATATGTGCTTTGTGTACTCAACTACATTGCCAACTACACTGACAGCTCCTCCCATTGATAATTTTTCACCTTTAACTCACCAAATAGTGATCAAAGACCTGTCCTTTTGCCCTGCACATTCACACCCTAATCAACAGACAACACATAAAGTTATGTTTTTCCAGTTTATAATATTGATGTAAAAAGGGAACTGTCCCAGGTTCTAGGTGCTCTTGACAGTTCTTTTAAAAACACACATCATAACAGAGACAAATAGTTCTTGCTATGTCTTTATAAACATAACTGCACCTTAAAGATTTTTATGATCTGGCAACATGGAATTTATTTTTTTAGCCTTTGCTGTAGTTGCTGCCATAACTGCATGGTGCCAGGCACGTCTATTTTTATTTTGGGAATCCCTGGAGATATTTCACTAACGAGTTTACAGCAAAGTGGGTGTGGGCCTATCCAGTGTGTTAGAGGGGAAAATACTTTCAGGACCAGTGAAAACTGTTGTAAGGTAGTAGTGGAATGCCCTCATTTCCTGTCAGGAAAGAAATGGAATGCCTGTGGTGTGGACCTGCCAAATTATAAAATGGAGCAGTTAGCCAGCCTCTTAGACATTAAAATACACAATGGAGGTGGTTGATACCATGAGGCTTGCAGCACCCCTGTTTTTCAAAGCCTCTGCATCATAATTCATTTAGCAGCTCTTAAAATGTCTCATTTCTGGGAAGAATAAGTCCCCTTAAGTATCAATATCAACAATAAAAGAAGTAAAACTGGATTACCACAAAATGCAGTTTTCTCTGTTAAGAAATGTATCACGCTAATTCAGACTTTTTGACAGCTATGGAAATAAACCAAGGTCATATTAAAAATGGGCATTGTGCTGTAGTAGCCATTCGCTGCCAGATGTATTACACACATACCCTGCTGTATGCGTATATATTTATATGTACAGGTATGTATATAATAGGTAGGATTCGCAAGCAAAGGACAAGAGATGTCTCTGGAAAGTGCACAGACAAGGAGCTGGGTGCATGGGGGGCTAAAACACAGTGAAGTGCATTGTATAAGCAAAGCAAAGGGAAAAGTGTAAACTAATCCAGTCTTTCAAGAAGATGATCATAGATATTATATGGGTACCCACTAGGAAAGAGTGAAAGGGGGAATTCATTCTTTTTAGTTCTCAGTGATTACACTGTCAGCTAGCAAGAGTCTATCCTTTTGAGAAATAAAGATACCTTGAGGAACTGATCAAAATATTGATCATATTGTATTGGGTCTGCCCACACAATCCTAGTGGATCATGGGCAGAATCACACACTTCCTCCTTCTCAGCACTGAGTTTTGTATTTTCAGGGAAGAAAATAACCCTGTGGAAATGTAGGGAAGTTATAAATGGGTTGGTTCAGAAAGAGGCTGGCCAATTTTGAGCTCCAGCAGAAATGTTACCACATATGGATCTCATCTGAGATGCTCAGATATTGTTGTGATGAGTGTGGAACAAACATCTACATGGACCTCTGCATTGCAGAACCCAACTCTGGAATAATAGAAGGCATAAATGTCAATGATAACAAAATACTCCTGGCGGCATTCTGCACCAAAAAAATTTAAACTTTTATGCACAATATTTTAAAATTCTGCAAAATTATGCAAATTTTATTTGTCAAAATAACACTACATAATCACAGCAGTTTGAATGATTTTGGTAATTTATTTCAAAATACCTGTCAGCAAGTATGTCTGTAACAATACAGACACTCACAAAAATTCCCCTAGAAGCAGAGAGTTAAAGAAACCCCTAGGACAACCCAGTTCCTGTTTCTCAGCCTCCTTCTTTCCCCCCAGAGCCCTGCTGGGGTGCCAGACTCCCACCCTCCCCCCCTTCCAGAGCCCAGGCATGACCATCCCCAGCTCAGACACTAACATCAGCTGCAGGGCCCCCACAGCCCAGACACTCTCACTCACTACCCCCCAGAACCCAGTCACTGACCCCTCCAGCCCAGATACTCGCACCCCCTGATGTTGGGTCCTGGGATTGCATGGATTTTCCTGTGCACTGCTGCCTCCTTCCTTCAGGTTGTGCTGGGAAATGCAGCTGCTAGGAAACCTCCGACTCCCTCCCCCTCCCCATGTCTTCTATTTGTGAGCTGGGCTCAGCCAGGTCCAACAATGCCTAGTGGCAGCCAACATCTCTGCAGCCCATTTCTGTGGGGAGGAAAGGGAAATTCTACATGCACAACATTAATTTCTGCAAAATTCTGCATTGCACAGTGGCGCAGAATTCCCGCAAGAGTAACAGAAATATCTTAATTATTGTTTTACAAATGGTATGTGCAAAGCACTTTGAAATCCTCAGATGAAAGATGCAGTATAGTTGTAAAGTAGTATCTTGCATGTATCTAATGCCTTTAAATCTGAAGAATCCCAGGCAAGGCTGGAAGTTTGCGGGGATAGGGAAAATCCTCTTTATTTGTATATTGAGCAAATTCAAACTGGAAACATTGAGATTCCATAATAAACATACACAGGAAACCCCACACAATGCCACTGTAGAACAAGCCTATTGTTTTGCTAGTACAGTGTTCTCAGAAATCTGGAGTGTGAAAGGTACTCTCTAACTCTCTAAAAGCAAATTCTTTTCCAGTTACTACAAGTAACAAGTTGAACCATCAGTAATCAAGGTGGCTCACATGTATAATACCTGGGCTCCACAAATCAGCAGGGCTCTGGACACCATCAGATTTCAGTTCAGGAGACTGAGCACATTTAGGTAGGAATATTGTCGAAGATTCTTACAAATGAGAAATGTGAGCTTTGTCCATAGGAAATATCTTAGCTTCCTCATTCTAGGTCAGTGGTTCTCAGCCTATGGTCCACAGATGTCTAAGGGGTCTGCAAAAAGTTGTCAGTACCATAGAACAGTGGTTTTCGACCTGTGGATCCCTGGGAGTCCACAAACTATGACTAAGCTTTCTAAAGGGGTCCACGCCTCCATTTGAAATTTGTTACAGGTCCACGAACTAGAACTGTTCTAAGCAATTAGCAGATATGTACTGTCTCCCTGCAACTGTATGGCCATTCCTGCTGCTTAATTAAGGGAGGTAGCATGGCCTAGAGGATGGAGCAGCCTACTGGCATTTAGGAGACTTGGGTTCTATTCCTGCTGATGGTTCACTGCGTGACCTTGAATAAATTCTTCCTCCTCTGTGCCTCATTTTCCCCATCTGTAAAATGGAGATACTGATACTGACCTCCTTTGTAATGTGCTTGGAGATAAAAAGTGCTTAAGAGAGAGATTATTATTTACTATTACTTTATGTTATGTTGTTTCCAGAAAACGTGCTTGGTCTGAGGGTGTGTGAACCACGCAGGCCTTTGCCACCACTGCTATATAAATTGACTTCCACCACCCTGTCCATTGGCTGAAAATATTTAAGTGCAGTACCTGTTTCATTAGACATTTATCATTTCTATGGCACACAGTGGACATTGCTGAGTGATAGCTGCTCAGAAGAATTTGGGGAAGATGCGGAGCTGGCAAATAAAACTGATGCAGTTTTTAAGTGTGGGAAAAGAAAAAAAACGTATTTGTTGAGATGGACAGTAATTCTTTTCCTTGGATATAAACCTGTCAGAGCTGCTAAATTCCCCATTCTGAGCTGCAGAGTTCTCCTGAAAAATGAAATATCTTTAGAAATATAATTGATTTGAAAGGGATCCAATGACATCAGATTGGGGACAGCTTCATGCTTCATCCCCCTGCCCTCAGCAAACTATTCACAACAATTTTGGGGTATACGTTCTATCATAATATTTATCAGTTATGTAGGGCCTCATAGGTTGTCCAGCTTCAGTAGCCATTTTTTACCAGTGTTGTGTGGGTAGAAAGTGCTGCCAGTCAAATTCTTAGAAATAGAAAGAAGATGCAGAAGACAGAGAAAATGATGACTGAGTAGAGGAGGGAGAGGGGCAAAGAAGAGAGTGGGAGATGGACACTCAGCCATCCACAGACAGCCCTAGAGTAAAGGCCTCAGGCCTCCTTGTGGAAACAGCACAGCTGTCGTGTCTGCTGCTTACCTAACTTAATTTCAGAGGGAAACAGAAGTTCCCAGCCCTTTATCAACCCTGGAGGTGACATCAGGGACGGGCAGCCAAGTCTCTGCCATCCACACTGAAGCTGAAGCTAATCACCTGAGGCTTTTTATTCTCTCAGTCATCTCCAGCTCTGTGGTCAGGAGTTACAGTTGCAGGCTCTGGAGTAGAGCCACTCCCCATACAAAGACCCAGGCCTGGTACTGGGTTGGGATCTCATCAAATGCCTCTGGCCAGGAGGCCTTTCCGCACTCATCTGCTAAGCAGACTCTTCCTCGTGCACTCCTCCCACCATATTTCACTCTGGGTTGGCTTGCTTTTTTTCAGCAGTAGTGACTGAAATGGCTCCAGCCACCTCTGAATATCCCAGCTACAGTACACCTCCGTCTCTTGGCCCCTGAAAATTTAAGGGTCAGCTATCTCAGTGCTGTAGGCAGTGGCTTCTAGCTCACCAGTAGTGGCAACACCAAGAGCTTCATGGGACTAATTTGGCACCTCCTCCCAGCTTCTCATCTTAACTCTCTGTATCCTTCTTTCACTCCCACTTCCCTCTCCTGCCTTCAACAGGGATGAGGGGAACAGATGGTTCTAGCTTCCTCTCTGCTTCTCTATCAGGTAGGGAGCCAGGGTTTGACTCACTTGGCATGTAGCCCTTTAGGAGACAACTCTCTGAAGTTTGGTTGCAGCTCTCCTTAATGGTGGTTTATGGGTCCATGTTCCCTTTCCAGCCTTCACAGGTAGCTCTACACCATGGATCTCAAACTCAAATCACCATGAGGGCCACATGAGGACTAGTACTTTGGACTGAGGGCCGCATTACTGAAACCTTTTCATATGGTGATACAAAAGTATAGTCAAAAATGAACAAAATGAAGAGTAATGTGGTATGCTATTAAGTCAATGTATTAACTTTTTAAAAACTGTAATGCAAAGAGGTGTTTTAATAAAATATAAACACCTGTAACTATTCCTTATGCGGTCAGTAACACTAACAGTCTATCAACATAGCTACACTAACAGTCTATCAACATAGCTGTAATGGCAGGAACCTTTTTAAAGTTAACTATTCATACAAAATATGTTGCCACTTTTAACAAACATTCTTCCCAGCTACTCACAGCAAAAAATGCTACATAGTGATCTTCATACCTCAGACTGTTCGTCTAGTCCATGAGGCCCCTCCCCTGCCCCGCTTCTTCCTAACCCCTTCCCCAAATCCCTGCCTCAGCCTCGCCTCTTCTCCACCTCCTTCTCTGAGCACGCCGTGTCCCCACTCCTAAGTGCCACCAAACAGCTGTTTGGTGGCGGGAAGCACTGGGAGGTAGGTGGAGGAGCAGGAACATGGCACGCTGGTGTAGGGGGAGGAGGAAGGGCTGGGAGTGCAGGGAGCTTGGTTGCCGGTGGAGTCGGTGCCTATGGCGGGCTGCAGGAAATAACTCCATGGCCGCATGCTGCCAGTGATCCACATGTTTGAGATCTCTGCTCTACACCATCCCCTGTTTCAGAAGTCCTGGGATCATGCTGTTCAAAGCAGAGGGTCTTCTAAATTCTCCACTCTCCTAACTTCAGTGAGATGCTAGAGGCTCTTGTGAGCCAGATGGGTGGAATGAGCCTATGCATAAAGAGGATTTCACCCCACAAAATCCTCCTCACATCTGGACCAGGGCAGTTTCTGGTGGCCACAGCAGCTCTGACTGTTTGTGATCCTGCTTGGATGGATTCTTTTTCACCCACCAAACCCTTGCTGGCTGCTCTGAATTCCATGGTTACCCAGAGTAGTTTGGGTATAAAATTGAGATAATAATTATTCTATAGGCTTGGTGTTCTGGGTGTTTGTATGAGGGATGTGTTTGAGCCACCATCTTTGCTGTGTCAGTGATGATTGAAATTTGGTGACGCCAGCTGCAAAGCCTTTATTTGAAGTCCCATGTCGTTAGAAATAATTAAGGAAGATCCATCTGTGAGAGCATCCGTTGCAGAACTTGCACAAAAGAGGGATGTGGCATCTCTTTCTTGATAGTTTTTCTCCTGCATAGCCTAGATAGTGAGATTCATATTGTATCAGCAGATAAAGCAATTATGTATTTTAAGATGAATTTCAAAATTAATACATTGGCCTTGTACAAACTCCTTTACTGCATACATGTAATAAAAGGCAAGCAGAAGGCTCACGACTCCTTATCTTCCCATTGCAGATAGGGTCAGAGAAAGAGGCTGCCTGCCATGAAAAGATGAACTCTGCATTTCATTTGTGATCTACAGGACAGAAATGGTTACATTTCTTTGGATGGATTATCTTTAGTGAAGATGGCTTTATAAACTGAAATTTAATGAAATACCAGTGGCCTTTTCTTAAAATACGCAACAAAGAACTCTTGTTTGATAGAATTTGTCAATCAGTGCTGGGCTATTGTTCCTTTTTTACTTTTTTCTTTCCATTGGCATCTGACTGGGACGACACAAACAAGCCTGGTATTTTAACTATGGCATTGTGAAGTGGTTCTCCTTCAACATTTGAACTTCTCAGTTGGAATTTTTTTTTTGGCCGTGCCTATAATCATGAGCATTGTGAGGAGCAAAGGCGAGGAAAAGGGGCAGAAAGATGATTTCTTTGTTTTACCTGGATGCTTCCAGGAGCCTTTCTCATTTTAAAAAAACGTGCTTTTGAGATACACCGCTACCTTGATAGAATGCCACACAAATTTGGATATAACGCGGTAAAGCAGTGCTCCGTGGGGGCAGGGCTGCGCACTCCGGTGGATCAAAGCAAGTTCAATATAACATGGTTTCACCTATAATGCAGTAAAGTGTTTTGGCTCCCAAGGACAGTGTTATATCGAGGTAGAGGTGTATATACAAGATTCTGCAAAATCCTAGAACCATTAAACCAGAGGTGGCTAACCTGTGGCTCCACATGTGGCTCTTCAGAAGTTAATATGCGGGTCTGGGGCTGGAACTACAGGCATCAACTTTCCAGTGTGCTGGGGGATGCTCACTGCTCAACCCCTGACTCTGCCACAGGCCCTGCCCCCACTCCACCCCCTCCTGCCCCTGAGCCTGCTGTGCCCTCGCTCTCCCTCCCACCCCGAGCCTCCTGCATGCCGCAAAACAGCTGATCGTGAGGGAGAGGGAGGTGCTAATCTGCAGGGCTGCCGGTGGGTCGGAGGCAGGGCGGGGAGCTATTGGGGGGCTGCTGATGTATTACTGTGGCTCTTTGGCAATGTACAGTGATAAATTCTGGTTCCTTTTCAGGCTCAGTTTGGCCACTCCTACATTAAACCATGCACATGCGCTAACAGACAGTACAATGAGCCCAGGTCTCTTCAGTGATCAGTCATTTAACCTCTCTGCACCTCGTGTTCTGCCTGTGTGTGACAGATTATAATAATATCCACCATTTTTCACTTTGTGGAAAGCTGTTATACAGATGCAGAATACGCTTATCAGTATTTCATTTCTTATTTAAAGGCTATAGCATAGATATCTCAGGTCAACTTCACACCAACTTAGTCATTCATTTTCATGTTGATTGTATTCTGGAGCATAAAAGCAATACCATTTTATTTTAGTTGTGTAGGTGGTTCCCATAAACAGCAAAACTGTTTACTGTTTAGTCATCAGCTCTTTCTTATTCTACATCAGAGCCAACAAAACCCTACATCCTTCCTTACTTGCCTGGAGCTGGTGCCTAAACTCTGTGATATGCAATTTGAGCAGGAGCTCATAAAGGTTTTGTTAAAGTAAATCAAATAGTCTGAGGCACCAGTAGGTGAGAGTGTGAACATGTCCATCAGCAATCAACACAGTCCCAAAGGACCGCCAAATACTGCCTTTGGCATAATAATTTTTTACATGCCTGTGCTAGGGAACTTTTTATTGTGGCATTTTTGTCAGTATTGTTGTGAGTTAGAAAGATTGGCATTATATTCACTCCTTACAGCCTGCTAGATTAATAAACTACATTTGTAACATCATAACACGCCTCTGAATACATTTTTACCCCCACAAGATTGAACCTTGCACTGAAACAGAAGTCTATCTCTGGGGTAGGGGTGATGTTCTGATATGTGCTGCAGTATCAGAATAGATGAGTTTACGTGGAATTTCATGAGGTTTTAGCTTCAAAATAGCAAGATTTCAGTGCAGAATCATAAATAGTCTCCAATCTGCGCGGACAGCTCAGGAAGCTCAGAGAACCCCCCGTGACAAACTTGGTATAAGTCAGACTTTTTAACAAAACTTGAAACCTTGTGAGTTTAGCATGGATATGGGCTTTCGTGTGAACATTTGCACCTTTTGCCATGACTCAGTTACTTGGATGTTGTCATTTTGCTTGCCAATAGGAGAGTGGGGGATGGAATTGAGGCAGTACACCAGAACTTTCTTGGGAGCCTTGCCAGTTTTTCTGTTGAGTTGAAGATTTCTTTTAAATGAAACAATTTTAGCTCCTTATGGTTGAGAAGGAAACTTTCCAAATGTGACTCAGTGCAGTGCTGTCTGATTGAAGGCTTGGCTGCATATCAGCGTTATACTGCTGAAGTTAGACCAGTATAGTTAAAATGGTACAACCCTTCCCTAATGTGGGTGTAGTTATGTTGAAGGGGAATAAGCTCTACCAGTGTAATAGCATCCACACGAGGGGTTGTACAGGTATAACTATTTGGGTAAAAGTCACTCACACACC
Source organism: Gopherus flavomarginatus (assembly GCF_025201925.1). NCBI lineage: Eukaryota > Metazoa > Chordata > Testudines > Testudinidae > Gopherus > Gopherus flavomarginatus. The sequence goes on from NC_066617.1 coordinate 356,336,076, forward strand.
CCTAACTGACATAGTCGTTCTGGTACAAAAGCTGTATAGACTAGGTCTGAGTCTACGCATGACCTGAAATTATGGCTCAGTGTGGTGTGTCATAGCAAGAAGAGCGAACTTCATCATCTTAGTAGGAGTTTGTTCAGTTTGGCTTAATAACGCCAATTTTCATGACAGTGTTAACTATGTTAGCGGAAACATTCCAGCTCCTCTGGGATTGTGGGTGGATATGTCGATTGTAGGCGGAGCTTAAGAACAGCACCGTCCCCTCTGGCTGCTTTCCAGCATGGTGAGAATGGGGCTCAGAAAGAGTAGCTATCAGAATACACTAGCTGTGGTGCATGGAAACCATCAGTAGCCATAGTACCAAAAAGATTTTTGTTTTTAAATACAAAACACCCCATAAGTATGTCTAAAGGACAATGTTGCCTTGGGATTTGATTGGTCATGAAAGCATCACAAATCTGAATTAGTACTTAATTTATCAAGCAGCGGCCTGGTATGGCATAACAGCAGGGCTATTGGGTTGTATGTTTTTATTTCATCAGGCTGCATAAGTTAATACCACTGACAGGTGGGGGAGCAAAGTGATAAATACCAGAATTCCTATCTTTCCAGCACTGCCAGCCACATGAGAAATAGAGAAAACTGAGAAAACATGAGGGCAAGGGGGGGAATGGGAAGATAAAAACACAGAACTGGAGAAGAGGCAAAGGGCAGAGATCAGGAGAGAAAGCACAGAACAGAAGGGTATTGATGGTAAAAGTTGGGAAACTGAGTCACAAATCCACCCAAATTTAGGCTTACTCAGTTTTCACCTTTATACACTTTCAGGCAGAATTATTGTCACTTATAGTGTCTGAACATACAAATAATAACAGACAACACAGAATTGGCACATGGGCCCAAGTTCTGACATTCTGGGCAGTAAGAAGTTTTTTCACCTTCCGTGATAGTTGTCATTTTCACTGATCCCTAGCTCTGGTCCTTCAGTACCATTCTCCTAATGACATCCCAACAAAGGTAAGAGAGGGGAAAAGTCTGAACAGCCAGATGAGAGGGAGGGAAACAGAATGTGGAGGGAGAAAGGAGAGAAACAACAGGATGGAATGATGGCAGAAGGAGAACATGCAGAGGCTTCTAGTTACTGCAGTGATAATCTATATTAAACAAGCCTCAGACAATCTGATGGGTATGGGGAGGGGGAAGAAAGATGGTGGTTAACTTACTCCTCACATGCTGCAGCCATTTTAAAATTCATCGATCCATAGATTCAAGCCAGAAGGCGGCATTAGATTATCTAATTTGACCTGCTGAATAGCATTGGCTGTAGAATTTCATTCAGTTGCTCCTGTATTGAGACCAGTAACTTACGTTATCAACCCCGTTTCTCACAGCAATTCACCAACCACCATTACTCTTAACTCCTACTCCTTTTGGCCAGCATCATGCTGGCTTTGCTGTCTACTGCACCTCCTTTAGGAACTTGCCTAACCAATACAATAACAGAATTGGGTGTGACCAATGGGGAATTACTAATGTGGGGGAGGTAATTAAAATGTAATGGTCCATTTGTCAGGCCTCCCAGATGCTCAGTCCCTGCATGAGGGCACAATTTCCGACTACCAATTTTCCCCTTCCTATTTTAGGTGTGTAATGACCACTGTTGAGATATGCAAGATGCCAGCATTAGCCCTGTGAGAGTATTAACAAGTCTTGGCCAGTGAGCAGAACCAAGCAGGCTGTTTACTTGGCCTCGTTATTAAGATCATGCCTTCATTTTGTGCTGACAAATCAATTAGCACACAGTTAAGCAGACAGGTTTTTAAAAATATACTCTCGGTCCTTGCTAAGTGTGGTCAATTACTCACCTATTCTTTCACTTCCCTTTTTTGGTTTTCCAAATCTTTTTCCTCTGCCCAAGTCATCTTTTCAGGAGAGAAAGAGAACAAGGATGGAGGTCCCTGAAGCGGGTGATCTTTAGAACTTTGCCAAATTGAAGTTTCACTTCTTAGGGATTCTTCAATTTCAGTTCACTTGGGGGTCAAATCCCTTGATTTGCATGGATTTTCAGGTTCAGCACAAGTGTCATCTGTTTTTACATTGAAACCATATGAGGCTGCATTTTTTGCACGACTTCAGTCCAAGGTGGGCTGCCCTGGAAAATCCTGAAACTTGAGGAAGTTTGAATCAGTGTCCGGTCTTGACTTCATAGATGGTTGATAGGATGAATTAAAACTCTGGATCCAAACACCCATAAATTCTGGGAGAGTTCAGCTTTTGAACTTTATGGATTTGAGTCTATCACTAATTTCAATGAAAAACCATATGTAGGATCAGGTTTGCTTGAAAGTTTTAAGAAGTTTTCACTGAACACAATCTTATGGCAAGTCTGTAGAAATACCTGTAGAGTTTCATGGGGGTTTCTTGAGTTTTGTTACAAACCTTTTATTGTGAAATCTTATCTCCTAGAATTCTATACCTCTAAATTATCCTTGTTGGTCTACATGACATATCTCTGCAATGCCATTCTTCTCTTCCTATGCGTGACAAAACTGGCAACAAGAGCTTTGCTGGGTGGATTGCAGCCACAGAGGATGAATTTAGCCTTAAAAATGCATAGTGGAATTAGACTCTCAACTCTGGGAAGAGTGCCAATCTTTAGTATTAATAATAATTCATTTGTTTTAAAATTCATTTATAATTGCATAAATGTTACTTTGTTCTTTATTAAAGTTAATTAACACCATTTAATTTATTTAATATAATACTGTAATGCTGCTGATTACAAAAAAAAAAAAACAAAAAAAACAAGAGATGCATTGTAGAAATGGCAATAAGGGAAACATGGAAATAATGCAGATTTCCAAGGTTTTTACCACACTGAGGGCAGAAAGTAACTGTATGCCAAACCGTGCTACCCCTTCCCCACCTTCCCCCATTGGTAGTTATCATTTTAAATGGAGCAATCCATGAAAAAAAATTGCACACCACTCGGAAGAGCTCACTGTCTTTGCCCAGTACTTGCAATCTAGGCTGCATCGTTCTATTGAAAGGGACCCTATTAAATTTAAAATATTTCTGCCTGAAACCTTTACCTCCTGTTATCACAAGTTAAATCTAGAGTTACTATCATGGAAAGGTAGTTTTCTGTTTCTTGAATGTTTCTTGTGTATTTTAACAGCACTGTGGTCCTGATCGCAGTCAGTTGGACTTTTTCTATTTTCTGTAATGAGCTTTGGAACAGTTTGGTTCCCTACCCCGCCCCCCCAATGTAATCACCTATTTAGTCAATCACCCATATGGAGAGTGTCAGGGGTGTGTGTTATGTGTATGCTATTTTAGGTATGAAGTATGTGGCATATAAAGTATGTGGGTGGAAGTGAGAATATTTTGAAATCTAAGGATTCTGTAAGGGCCTATTGGATGGCTAGGAGTCACACCTGAATGTTTGAATGTTAACAATGGGAGAAGGACCATTGGAGAAGGACATGTGGAGATTGGCCAGCTGGAGGTGATTTGGCCCAGGCTTGCTGAAGTTGCTAAAGAAGGTCTCTAGAGCAGTATTTCCCAAACTTGGGACGCTGCTTGTGTAGGGAAAGCCCCTGGCGGCCCAGGCTGGGTTGTTTACCTGCCACGTCCGCAGGTCCAGCCGGTCGTGGCTCCCACTGGCTGTGGTTCACTGCTCCAGGCCAATGGGAGCTGCTAGAAGTGGTGGCCAGTACATCCCTCGGCCTGTGCTGGTCACTGCTTCCAGCAGCTCCCATTGACCTGGAGCAGCGAACCGCGGCCAGTGGGAGCTGCGATTGGCTGGATCTGTGGACGTGGCAGGTAAACAGCCCGGCCCGGCCCGGCTAGCCAGGGGCTTTCCCTACACAAGCGATGTCCCAAGTTTGGGAAACACTGCTCTAGAGACTGGTCCATCAGGAATCATAAATCCAGGCTGTCAAGCGAGTGGCAGTGAAGCCAGATTGGGGGAACATCAAACTCTGTGGTTTATGAAAAACAAAGCATGGACTAGGGGTATGAAATAAGACTTTCTGGGCCTTAAGAAGAACAGTGGGCACTGCCCAGTGATCAGTACTGCAGTTCATTCATCAGTTTTAATGTAAATAATAAAATGCAAGCTCATTAATTCAGCCTGGAGTGGAGTTGTGGTGAATGGGTATGTCTGCAGGAACCTTTGAAGAACACCTACCCTGCCTATCACCGGACCTCTCCCTATAAGAGGTTTCTTGTAGTAGAGAACCAGGGTGCCCTTAAGTAAAATTTCCAAGTGAGAATCTTGGTGATGTCTCCAGGACTGGGTCCTAGAAACCCAGGGTCATGACACCCATGTTCCCCGAGTCTTACACGCAGGTCTGGTCAGAGAAAAGAATTTTTAAAAAAGTACTGTACAGAGACAGATATTCATGTGTGAAACTATTTTGAACTTCTTAATTTATTAGATTTCAAGTTGACAGTGACCATTTAAAGTGTGTGTGTATAATTAAACAGCCTACGTTATTAATAATCACAAACAGGTTAAAACTGGAACAGTGTTAGCATTCTCACTTAATAGTTTCATAAATTTTAAGGCCATAAAATTTCATCCAGTTACTCCTGTACTGAGCCCAATAACTTTTGGTTAACTTATTTCTTGTTTCTTATATGTAATTTGAATTTTTCTAGCTTTAACTTCCAGTCATTGGTTATTATGCCTTCTTCCACTAGGTAAAAGAGCCCTTTAGGATCCAGTATTTTCTCCCTGTAAAGCTGCTTTACACACCCAAGTCAAGTCACATCTTGATCTTCTTTTTGAATGTTGTTAGTTTGCGTTCTTGCATTTTGCTCATCTGGGATGGTGAAAGTACCCCACTCTGTTATACTTTAATGTACAGTCTGGTTTTCACGTGCTAGTACAGCAATGTCCAGACTCTGGGGATGTGGGGCTTTTGTTTTTTTTTAATTTAAACTTCACAAATCCATTTCTGTCCCTCCTCATTCCTCTCTTTTTTTAATTAGTCTATATTCCAGTTAAAACTATGCCTTCAGCAAGACATGGCCACAAACAAAAGCCTGTAATTTTTCTCATTAGTTCCAATAGTTTGTTGATAACAAGCAGTCGTCAAGAAGTTCGAATTAACCGGGTTTACGTTCTTGCCAACTGTTTTTGTATTATTGTCTAGCTACTGATCCTGTATTAAAATAATTATTTGCTTGTATGTCAGTGCTAGAACTACAAGAGCCAGAATTTCATGTAGGTGCTTATTATATGTTACATGTTACAGATTTCTTTTCAAAGGTTTCAAAATCGCACCGTAAGGGTCTTATTTTTGAAGATACATTCTTAATAATGGTCCCTTGGTGAACTTAAGAAATGAGGGAGGAAAACATAGCTTCAAAGTGTTGGAAAAATAAAATAAATTATCATATATACACAGTAAGCTGTTTTCACTTCCAGTAATAGTAATTCAGTAGTGAAATCTGGTATTTTCCTCACAACATGTTCAAAGACAGCTGCAAACATTTCTAATTTAAATCAGTATGTTTTAGAGATGTACCACAATGTGTCACCATATAAGAGCAACATGTCCATTATTGAGCCATAATTCCAGATCAGCTATAACAATTGCATTGCATCTGATTCTTCTCTGTTACGCTGATGTGAATGATTATTTACACCAATGGAATTAAACAGGGTTACGTTAGTATGAATCAGAGGAGAAGCAGGACCAATGTGTTCTTCCAGGTTTAATGCATACGGTAGTTCTTTTATGATCCATGTGACCTGGAAACATAAGAAAAAGTAATAATATATTAAAATTTAATTAGTAAATAATACATTATTAATAACATAAATGGCATTAATAAGGACCTTCCAATACATCCCCTAACCCTCTCTGTGTGTGGCTCACATGGTCCATGTGAATCATATGATAACCTTAATTATCAAAGACTTTTGACCACATCACTTGCATTCTGCAGACTAATCCCCTTCCTCTAGGGCTGAGTTTAATGTTGTCCTGATCCTTCAAAGACGTAAGCAGATGCTTAATTTTATGCACTGAGTCAATGGATCTATCACAGTGCATAAAGTTAAGAACCTGAGTGATTATTTGCAGAATTGGGGCCTAAAAGTGTAAGATTTGTATAGATAGAAAAAATATTTTACGTAGTCTATCTGGACATGTTTCAGAGTTTTAGTTTACTTTTCCCTCTCAGCCATGTGCAGCTGAAAGTACAATATACATTTTCTGGACTTCCAGGTGAAGGAATACAAAAAATATTCCATTAGTAAAAAGTTGTAAATGTCCTTAAATACTTTTTTTTTTCTTGCGATCACTGTGAACTATATCTCATGCAGAGCAGATGATGAGGTGTTGTATAAAAGTCTCACTGGCACTTATTTGGGAAGATGCTTTTTGGCTGGTAAACCCTTTTGTGTTAGAGCCAATTTCCAGCCTTCTCCAGTAGCAACACCTGATCTTGTGCTTAGTTGTCCAATGACATGGACATGTCTATAGGCTTTCTGATGCCCTGACGGGGAATAACAGCAGATTCTTTCCAGGTGCTTTATCGTGAAGTGATATTTACCTCTCCTACCTGTCTGCCTTCCCACCCCGTCCCTCACAAGGAAGTTCAGTGGAGTGACTTTGACTTAAGCAGAGCAGAAACCTGCAAAGGATCTCTCAGGGGTCACATGACAGAAGCAGGTATTGCATTGTACAGAGGGAGCGTGGCCCTCGGTGGTATTATCCTAGGAATTATCTCAGAGTGATTGACCTACAAATAATAATCAAGCCCTCAGGGTTATTCTAACAGTAATTATCTGCGACGTTTTCACTAGCTTTATCCTGTCACGTCAAAAGGCAAACAGGAGGACTGACATTAGTGCTTTATGGCAAATTATCCTTCAGTTGCAGTGACTTTAGAACCTCGGTGAATACAAATTGAGTCATCCTTCCCATACTATTTTTTGTTTTTTTTTTTAATAATCACACAATTAAAAATGCAAAATATAAATAATTTGGTTGGCAATGTTCTGCAGCATCCAGGTCTGCAAGGAAGTGCATGGTGGAATTCCCATTTGGGCAGTTTAGACCAGCTAGGCTTTTGCTGTAGAGTTAACTCAAGTTATCTACCCTCGGGTTAACATCTAGCTTGAGTGAGAACAGCTGTGCTGTGAAATAACACTGGAGCAGCACAGAGTGATTGTATTAGTAGCTGATGAGTTGTGTGTGCTCACTCAAGCTGTAGCCTGTACCCCTCCAAAGACAGACAGCTCAGGCGGAAAGCACTAGCAGAGTTGAGTCAGTGTTTCTTCTGTGTGGACAGAACAACACCAGGTTTATAATTCAAGTGAACGCTGCAGTGAAGACAAAGCCCCTGGTCTGAATGCAAGGAGCAATGTGGTATCTGCCTTTCATGCCTGTCTCTGAGACGGAATATATTATTTTACTATTAAATACTAGCAACTCTAAGAGCCTGTCAATATCTAGTTACATCTGATTTATAGCTATAGGGGTCAGATAAGTCTCTCTTTCCCCTTCTGAAAACATATTAAAATGCTGGCTTTAAAGGGACATACCCACTTAAAATCATAGGTTGTAAACAAGTTTATTAACCTGGGTTACTCTCATAGCACCTGAGAACAAAGGAAAGGAAATCATTTAAAAAAAGCACTTTACTTGTCAGTAGGTATTGATGCTCGTGGCTTGCTTTTTGCATGTGCCTCAGCTTGGATGTGAAAAATCAATCAAGCCAGTTTCCCTTTTGTTTATAATCATTTGACTCCTGAATTCTCCAGGCTGTGATGGTTGGGTTTCAGACACTGAAGGGAGAATGTTTGTTTAAGCACAGGTGTTTTCCATTGGAATTACTTTGATTTTGATTTGAGATTTTAGAAAAGCCTGTGTGTATTTTGTTTGTTTCTTTTAAACAAAACCTAAGTTTTACCCCAAAGTGAAGGAACAGGCTATTGGAAGGAATAGTCTGTGTTTAGTAAGCTCAAGTTTGCAGCTGGTTGAACTTTTCTTCTTAGACTAAAACTGTATTAAATTGTTAGTCAATTAGCACAGGGGACACATTAGCAAACACGGTGTGGTTGTTAGGACACTAGCTTGGGGCTTCGGAGGTGGGAGTTCAGGTTTTACTTTGCCAATTGCCTGCTCTGTGGTCTTGGGCAAGTCTCAGCCTCTCTGCGCCCTGGTATCTCCCCTGTACAATGGGAATAAAACACTGTCCTACCACACAGGGCTGGTGGTAGGAAAAATACATTAAAGATTCTGAGGTACAGATACTGTGGTAACGGGTTATATAAGTATCTTAGATGATTATAAAGTACAATACAAAGGTAAATTCACATGATAGCATTAGAGTTACATGAGTAAGGAAGCGACAAAGAGTCCTGTGGCACCTTATAGACTAACAGACGTATTGGAGCATTAGCTCATACTCCAATACGTCTGTTAGTCTATAAGGTGCCACAGGACTCTTTGTCGCTTTTACAGATCCAGACTAACACAGCTACCCCTCTGACACATGAGTAAGGAAGGTATTTGAATTTGTTTTTAAGACCCCTGTTCAGCAAAGCACCTAAGTACATGCTTAATTTTAGGCATGTGCTTAAATCCATCCCTATGCAGCAAAGCACATGCTCAAGACGTATTGAGGTGTATTGGAATTTTGCTGGAAAACCTAACGCAAGTGCAAAGAGAGAATGCAGACAAAGAGAAAAGAAAGGACAGAGTGATGCAGAGATCGAACGATGCAAGATTCAGATGTGAAGCAGATTTAGATATTGCCATTTATTTTAACACTGAGCTCTTTGGGCTGGGGACTGTATTTTAATATGTGTGTGCAGGAAATGTCTAGTGCTTAATAATCGAAATAGGAGTGTTAAGAATAATCCCAACTGGGGCCTCAGGGTACTACCAGAATGTAAATAAATAAACCCACCTGATGCACATCGTGGTCAGGGAGATGACGTCATCATTGTCTGATTGGACTGATCATTGATAGAACTTGTGAGTCAGCACTTATCATTATGATCTAAAATACTTTCCTTCTCATGGGGAAGGAAGGGGAGAATAGGTTAGTCCCCAATTAACCTGACTATTTCCCTTAGTGTCAGTATCTTCATTAGTAAGTGAAATCAATCCTAAGTATTCTGAGAAAGAGAAAAGTAAGCGAAAGGTTAAATTGTACAAAGCAAGACAAGAAAACTAAGAAAGAAAAGATGCAGTAGGTCCGAGGTTAAGGAAAAGGCCTTTTGTAAGCTTCACTGGTTGAAAAAAAAATGAATTTTTATAATTTCCTGGCTATGTTATCAGACAAGGTTTATGGTAGTCTTCCAGGAAGGTAGGGGATCTATAGGTATTTAATGTCTTCATGAAGGCTAAAGATTCAGCTGTGCAGGGGTGGGGCAGAATTCAGAGTCTGGAGTAGGGATACCCCACCTGAATATCCCTGAGCCCGGGTCACTGTTGACTCAGAAATTCAGTTTGCGAGAATCTGTGCAAGCCAAGGCCATGTCTTCACTAAGCAACTGAGCTGCGTTTATCAACAGGTGTCAGAAATGGGTCTCTCAACAGTAACTACCTTAGACTTTGTTCAACATGGCCGACTTTCTCACGTGGGTAAGAGTAAACAGCTCTGATGTCCAGCATTACAGAGCACACCAGACCCCTCATTCTACCAGATGTCTGGTAGTCATATAAAGGGAATTAGACTCCACCACAGCAGAGACAGCCCTTTTCAACAGCCTGTAGAAGGGGAGATGATTTTGACAGTCATTGTCAAAACCCGCTCATTTGCCTAGTGTACACAGGGATTAAGGTGTGTCTAGAATATGGGTGTAATGTCCATTCCTTCGTCACCATTTGCAGATCTGTTGCCTAGTGGACTGTATTGTTCATCACAGTGCTGGGACTTTCCTGTATGTAGTTCCTTCCCCTCAAATTCACTCCATTACACCTGCCCCTCTTACCCTTGTCTCCCCTGCCCTGTCGGCGCTCTTCCCCTCCCTTTTCTCTCCACTTGGCTTCCCCCCTAACTGAAACCCACCCAAAAAATCAGCAAAACAAAACACAAAAATATCACACTAACACACTTTCTGCCATCTCTCTGCTTGTATGTGATGTCCCTTCTCCAACCCTCTCTCTCTTGTCTATTGAGATTTCAAGCAGGAACTGTCTGCTCCTACCTGTACAGTGCCTTGCCCAGTGGGGCCCCACTCTTGGTTGGCCCTTAGGCGCTGCCATAATAAATGTGTTCAATAACGAGAATACTAAATAGCATACTCCAGTGGACAGGGTACTGGCCTGGGAGTCAGAAGACTTAGGAATTGCTGAGTGGATCAGACCCGAGGTCCGTTCGGTCCAGTGTCCTTTCTGACAGTGGCCAGGACCAGATGCTTCACTCAGATGAAAGTTTAAAAACCCCATAGTAGGCGGATATAGAATAATCTGCCCCCCCACACACAATAGGTTATCGTGATCTCGAATAGCTAGAAATTGGCTAGCATCTGAAGCACCCTCATTACCAGGGCCGGATCCAGCTTTTTTGCCACCCCAAGCAGTGAAGTGGGGGGGGGGAGAGGGGAAGGAGATAAAGCCGCAATCGACGGCACTTTGGCGGCAGCTCCACCATGCTGCTTCATTCTTTGGCTGCAATTTGGCAGCAGGACCTTCTCTCTGAGAGGCACTGAGGGACCCACCACCAAATTGCTGCCAAAGACCCAGACGTACCGCCCCTTTCCACTGGCCACCCCAAGCACCTGCTTCCTTACTCGTGCCTGGAGCTGGCCCTGCTAATTACAATCAGAAACTGTGGGATGCATTGGCCAGAAAAAGTTCATCTAAATAGTTGTCTGTTGAGGACCAGATCCTCAGCTGGGGTAAACGGGTGTGGCTCCACAGACCTCACTGAAACAGTGCTGATATAAACCAGCTGAAGACCTGGCCTCAGAGTTTATTTAACTGTAAACTATCAAGTTGAAAATATTGATTGGTGCTGTCTGGGCTTCTGCGATCTGTCTTTGGCCTGTGGCTTCCTCTTGTGTAAACACGCACTCTTAGGTTAGTGAGAGACATAATGGTGATCTGAAATCAGGTTTATTTAAAAAGCCTCGCTGAGGCCATTTCACCCGCTGCACGTCAATGATGATGATTCTTCACAACCAGAATAACGTTGTGGCACAACCAGCCACGTGGCAGAACTGACCCAAAAGTAGTAAAACCACCAACCACCAAAACCATTAAGTTAAAGGCCTTGCATTTAGTCTGCAAATAGATTTCAAAGTGGTGCTTGGAATGAATTGTAAATCCCTTCATGTACCTTATACCTACACTGCCAGGAGAGTGCTTAGAGGAGTGAGGGTGTTCGGTTGTTAAGATTCAGGACTGGAAGTCAGGTGAGATGGACCTCACCTGGCCCTGGTGATCTTGGGCAGTTCACTTTTCCTCACTGTGTTATTCCTCATCTGTAAAATGAGGATGACCGGGGCTTGAAAAACCCACTGACTTCCTCAGCCAGGAGCTTTGGCTGGCTACAGCCTGGGGAGCTACTAACTCCGCCTCTCCAATGGGGGTGAGGAAGGAAGCAGATAGCTCCAGGCCCTGCTAACTGTTTTTTAAGGCTGGAGGGGAGCCGAGTGTCTGGAGCTGCTACATTTTGCACAAGCCTCAGGGATGGGGTCTGGGCAGGGGAGCAGAGCAGCCATTGTGCTATCAGTGTTGTTCTTCACAGGCTGGGGAAGGTGCAGGAGCAAGTAAGGAGTAGAGCAGCCACTGAGGTGCTGCTCTTTTAGCCCACGTCCAGACTAACCCGCGGCATCGGCGGGTTAAAATCGATTGCTCGGGGATCGATATATCGCGTCTAGTCTGGACGCGATGTATCGATCCCCGAGCGCGCTTACATCGATTCCGGAACTCCATCAACCCGAACGGAGTTCCGGAATCGACACGGAGAGCCGCGGACATCGATGCCGCGCCGTCTGGACGGGTGAGTACCTCGATTTTAGAAATTCGACTTCAGCTACGTTATTCATGTAGCTGAAGTTGCGTATCTAAAATCGATTTTAATACCCTAGTCTGGACGTGGCCTTACAGGTAGGGAAGGAAGAGAGAGGAGCAGAGGGGATTCTGGTGGAAGTTAGGGGCCTTAGGTGCTTTTAAATATCCCAGTAGGCACGTAAGTGCCTTTGAAAATCTGGCCCAAAGTGCCTCAGTGGAGGAGGAAAGTCTGGGCCTTCAGTGCCCCAGTGAGTGGTACAGCAACTCTGCAAAGAGGTAGTGTGCAGCATTCATGGGTTTATCGGCTGGGGGAAGCAACGGGTGACTGATCAGGGAACAGTGCTAATTCATATCCTGGAAGGGGGGGGTGCAGCATTCATTGATTTGGGGGCTACGGAACTGATTATTCTTTTGGGCAGAGCAGATTGATGGCAGAATTGAGGTCCCCTTTTCCCCAGCTGGCGGTGGACAAGGAAGAGAGTGAGACATTTTCCTTCATCAGAAGCGGAATCTCAGCCGACCTGGCACCCGGGATTTCATCTGTGCTGAGCTTGGCCTTTTGCAAATAATTCCTGCAAAACACCGAGCACGTTGGATTGCAGGTGACTTCAGTGGAAGTACCAGGTGCTCAGCTGTGCTCTGGATCAGGCCCTGGTTGATGTAATCAAAGCAATGACCCCAGGCCCTGCTTCCAAAATAAGGCAAGGGGTGTGTACGTGTCTAAGCATTACAGCCATGCAACCACGTGATGTGATTATTGTACTGTGGGTAAGTCTCGTGGCGCAATCCCACAGTGTACCTACATTAGGGCTTTGACCTCTGCTGGGTGTACGATGAGTAGTACCATTTATTTCAATAGCACTAAGCACATTAGTGTTTATTGAATTGGGCCGGAAGGTTGTACGTTCTCTGGGGCCTTATTCTCCTGTCCCGTGCACCTTGTATAGTTGTTTATGCCTGTACAAAAGGAGTGTTAAAATGTGCCGTGCTGGCTTGGTAGCATTTGACCCTCGTTTTTCATAGGTGCAAGTGGCTGCAGATGGAGTGAAGAATCAGGCCTCATGTCTTTTTATTAACAAAGTGTCTAGCACACATTATCTCATAGCAAAACATGTAATATTTGTGGAGGTGTTTTAAAGATACCCTTGCTGGGGTTTCACTCTAGAACTCCTACCCATTTCTCAAATTTACACCTTGGCTACAAAATTATGTGTGAGTGACACTAGAAGCCCCTGAAAATAGGAGGCATTTAATGGAAATGGTAACTGAGTTGAATTCTGGTATGTTCAGGGTGCAGCCAGATAAACACTGAAATTCTGTGACTTTACATGGAAGTGCAGGTGGTTGTAGGGTGACCAGATGTCTTGATTTTATAGGGACAGTCCCGATTTTGGGGTCTTTTTCTTATATAGGCTTCTATTACCCCCACCCTCTGTCCTGATTTTTCACACTTGCTGTCTGGTCACCCTAGGTAGTTCTGAGAAGTGAATTAGAACGAGAAGAGTGAAAAGCAGAGTTAACATCCTCGGCGTGTGCTACAAAGATACTGATATCCTTGTCACTTATTAAAGTTTTATTTTGTTCCCCTACGAACAAGGCAATTAATTATTTAGAATACCAATCAATCAGGGATTAGATGTACTAATCAAACACATTCCAACTGCTAAGTATTGCTCAGTTAAGACATTGATCAGCTGTGGGATGCTCTGTAGACCGTTGAGATGAGTATTTTACAGACAGTGTGCTTTAAACCCCCCTGAGGTCAGATCCTTGACACCATCTGCTGGCCCTTGTAGAAGGTTGAATGCCAGCCCGTCTGCCAGACTGTAATTATTTTCCATTCTGATGCCCTTTACGCAGTCATTAGGGGATCAAATTTCTGAGTGAGTCAGGAAAGTTCCTTGAACAGCAAGCAGCTAATGGGTTGAAAATGAGCCTCTTTTTGTTATGTTGATTATTTTTCTACTTGATGTTGTTGGAACCCCAGAATCAATTATTTAGGTCTGGCTTCAAGATCTGATCACTGGTAATGTCTCTTTTGGTTCTTTTTGGACAATCCGTACTTGGTGCTATGATGGGTAGAGTTAAAGCATGAAATAACTGGAGACCTTCCCTGTTGGTTTTTAACTTTAAGAGGCACTATATTTATATTCCTTGCAGTTCTATACAGGTCCTTTCTGAGGAATAGTGAGAACAACTTAAGAATAGATTCCTGGTAAATAATTGAATAGGAAGGCACATTGTTTGCAGTCGCAATATGATTGCAGTTTTAGGCTACTGCAAAGCAAGTTGCTGTATGATTTCCCCCTATGTTGACCCCTGTGATAATTGGAATTTCAATTATTCATTTTCAATTACAAGCTGGCATGATGATCACAAATGTCATTAAGTATTAAATTATATCTAATGATGGATGGATACTTTTTTTGGATCATTTCTTTATTTAATGCTATGCTTTTAGAGCAGAGCTTTTAAAATATTAAGAATTTGGTAACATGCAATTTATGTCCAGTAGCTGAGATCTCCTGTCATGGACACCACCCAAGAGCAGCCTAAGTTTTCATCTTTGGTGGTATTAATAAAAATAGTGCCAAACATGCATGTCAGATTCAGATACTTTCAAGTGTAAACAGTGTAGAGATTTATGACCCAATCTTCGAGTAGCTTCACTGCTGTGGAAATTGGTGGGAGTTGAAGGCACTAGGGAACTTGCCATATCGGGCTCTCATTGACTACGTCAAATCTACCGTGCTCGCTACATTTGACTTTTTACTCTTTGCATTCTGTGTATCCTAGGCACCCCTCATCAGAGTGTCTAAGCACTGTTATAAGTAAATCTACTCCCTCTCAGCCTCTTTCCCCCAGTAATGAATATCTGAATAACCAAGCTTTGTGTCTAAGCCAGGTTTGGCTAGTCTGTTGAGCATGAGTGTGGGAGATGAGAATTCTTGTGTCTAATCCCAGCAGCCACTGATTCACTATAGGCAAATCATTACTGCGTCTCCGTGCCTCAGTTTCCCCACCAGCAACATGAGAATAATGAGATTTACCAGCTTCACAGTGGTATGTGAGGATTAATTAGTCAGTGCCTATAAAACAGTTTCAAGCTGATATTAATACATAAAGTCTCAAACCATCACTGTGAAGCAGGTTCTATTTTCCCTGTTCTGTACAATAGAGAACTGGAGCGCAGAGAAATGAAGTGACTTGCCTAAGGTCACACAGACAGTCAGTGGCAAAGCTGGGAATAGAACCTGGATATTACACCTCTCAGGCAGGTCAATCCTTTCCCTCTTTCCCTTAATTTCGTGTTTGATGGGAAAGAAGGGTTCGCTTTCCACTACTCTGTTAAATCAGGAGCTCCAGAATTTGGGGATGATTGTTTTATTATACAGGATTTTTATCCCCTTTGTTTTGATTCTCTTAGCAGCAAGCATTTCTTTCACATACACCATCCATTCCAAGCCCTGGTCTTTGATTTCTGCCTTCTCTTCTTTTTCTTTCATTCCCCTCTCTACCAGCATCTCCCCCCCACCCACCTCATCCCCTGCTCCTCCCACTTTATCTCAGGATCTCTCCATGTCGCAGCTTGAGTTCCTCACCACTCTTGTTGCTATCCCTTTGATATCTCTACCTCCTCCCTCCCCCAGTTGGTTTGTTTATTAATTGGCTCCTTTCCTGGACCTTGATTCCTCTCTTTCTTAAACCTGTTTCTCAGTGCCTGTAGCAGCAGTGGGGAATCATCCATCACTCTGATCGCACCTTTGCTCCTGCATGGCACTGCTTTTCACAGCATTGCCAGCAGCATGATGAAACTGATTAGAATTGTACAGTCCTAGTTAGTTTCGTGTTGCTGCCAGCACTTCCAGGAAATTGCTACTGTGCAGATTGCACGGATACAATCTCACCTTAGCTGATGTATGATTCTGCAGGATTTTTTTTCTCATTCAGGTGAGTGGCAAAAACACAGGGTGAAAAGGGGATTCCCTTAATGCCCAGGCAGGGCCAGATTTAGGAAGTGCGGGCCCAATTTGAACAGTTTTGATGGGACCGAGCAAGGATGACTTTAAAAAAAAAACACGTAAAAAAACACGTGGGGCTTATACTCACCGGGCGGTGTTCTGAGTCTTCGGTGCCACTTCGGTGGTGGGTCCTTCACTCACTCCGGGTGTTCAGCGGCACTGAAGGACCCGCCACTGAAGTGCCGCCGAAGACCGGAGCAAGTGAAGGACCCGCCGCTGAAGTGCCACAGAAGACGGAAGCACCACTGGGTGAGTAAAAATTAAAAAGGCGCCTCTAGCCAGGGAAGGGATTCTCACTTGGTGCAGGGCCCTCTTAGGCGTGGGGCCCGATTCGGGGGAATTGGTGGAATAGACCTAAAGCCGGCCCTGTGCCCAGGATCTTAAATAACCCTCTCCCCACCTCATCCCACTCTGGTGTGCGTCTCAGAGATGCAGCTTCTCCCCAACCTGCTGCCCCAGGGACCTGTGCTTTTAGCTGTCGCACAGTTAAACCTCAGAAATCTTAGAGATAGGGTAACAAAAACAAGTGAGAGAAAGCTGGTCATACTCTGTCCTTGGTGTGAGGCTCAAACTTTTGTAGGATCTGCAGGTGGGCCTGAATTATTAACTAAATCTGATTGCTGGTTCTAAATGACCTGCAATCAGTTATAAAAAGACTTGGATGTAATTGCAGATAGCTCAGTGAAAACTTTTACCCAGAATTCAGTGGTGGCAGTCAGAAAAACAATCCAATTATTAGAATGTATAACTGACGGGGCTGGGGGGGAATAATACAGAAAATGTGTTAGTGCCCCTATAGAAATGATTGGTACTGCATTCAGGTCCTGCCTCAACAGACGTGGCAGAAATAGAAGAGATCCAGAGAGAGATGATGGAAATGGCTGGACTTGAGGAAAAGAGATGGGCACTGTTTTGATTTAGAGAAAATTGAATAAGAGGGGAATTTGCTAGAGATGTACAAAATAGTGAATGGTATAGAGAAGTTAAAGCTGGCTATCCCTTGTAAATTTGCTCTTAACACAAAAACAAGAAAGTATTCAATGAAACTGAATGGGAACACATTTAAGACTGAGAAACTGACTGACTTTCTCACATAGTGTGTAATTTAACCCATGGAACTCATTGCCACAAGATATTGATCCATTACACAGTAGAATTAGAGCCCAGCTGTAGAGACTGTCTTTAGATCTGAATGTATTGCTGGTTTGGGATACAAAACAGGTTCAGGTCTTTTCATCCAGGTATTACTCTAGTCTCCTTCACCCTGGCATCTGAGCAGCTCCCAAACATTAATGAAAATTCCTGTGAGATAGCAGAATATTATTATCCCCATTTTACAGGTGAGGAGCGGAGACATAGAAGATGAAATTCATCCCCGTGTAGTGGGATGGTACAAGACTTATGTACGACTTAAATCCTCAAAACAGAATTTAGGTGGGACTTGACTGATGCATATACTTTGTGCAGGCTTTTTCTCCAGGAGTGAATTTCACTCAGAGAGATTAGCCTGGAGTCTCGCAGGAAGCCTGTGGCAGAACTGTGTACTGAATACAGATTTAATGAATGTTATCTCAACACCTTAACTGTGAAGCTCCCCTCCCACGGTGTTCTCCTTTTGGAATAATGAGAAGTGAAAAGGCACAGTAGGTTGGAGAGAGCAAGAGTGTGTTGGTTTTAATGTAAGTGCAGTGCATTCAACCCTCTATCTGTCTGTTTTATGTGGTTGTGATCCCTGTAGTGTCTGAGTGCCTCTGGAAATTCAGGCTGCATCTAGAAATTCGGCCTCTAATGTGAGTTTGTTTGACTTTTTTTACATAGTAAATATAGGGTAATAATCTGCTGTGAAATATGTTAATTACTCTCCTCCTGCCACGCTGTGTGTCTACAATTCCTGCTAGAAACAAGTGGTGCTTGGTGCTTAGATGCTTGAGGTTCTTTGGAAGATCTCCAGTTTGGCCTTTGAGAAGTCTTTTTGAAGTTTGGCTGTGCCAAAACCAGGCCTTGGGTTTTGCCTTCTCAATATTTTGTGGTGTCCTATGGCACATTCAGTTATTTCCAGGGCTTTAAAGGGTATCTGTCATTGATTTTTGCCAATGAAATGTCTTTACAATATAACCTGGAAACTGTGCTCCTGACAACTCGGTGTTGTTAATAACATGCACTACAGGTAGGGCGTACCGGTGGTTCAGGAGTCAGTGTGCAGCATGGCAGTTCAGTCTGGTGCTTTGATGAGATTTGTCTGCAAAACTGTACAGAATATAAAAGACTCTGCTGGTATGACACTGATTGCAGCTTGTTAAGGGGTTCCTGGAGTGCTTTAACTACCGTATATACTCTTTCATAAGCCGAATATTTTTGGTAAAAAAGTGATGCATCAAAGAGCGGAGGTCAGCTTATAAATGGGTCTACACCAAAATTTGATGATTTTAAACACTGTGGACTCTCATTGAATTGAATATCTAATGCATTGTTGTTCTGTTTACCTGGAGCGTCTGCAGGCATGGAGCCCCTCAGCTCCTTGTGGCTGTGGTTCGCCGTTCCCAGCCAATAGGAGCTGCGAGGCTCCGTGCCTGTGAATGCTCTAGGTAAACAAAACGTCCCAACCCGCCAGTGGCTTACCCTGACAGGCCAGGAGCCAAAATTTTCCAACCCCTGAAATAAAGGGTCGGCGTATGAAAGGGTCATACAGGTTTTGCTATTTTTACCTATCCATTTTGGGGGGTTGGCTTATAAACGAACGGGCTAATGAACAAGTATATATGGTATTTGAAAACACACATTTTGTAGATTATAAGGCCATTGTGATCATCTTAATAACAACCGTATACTTAGTTCTTACATAGCACTTTAAATCTTTACAGTACTTTGCAAACTTTAACTAATTAGTTACAGCAGCTCCAGTGAGATTGGTAAGTATCATTATTATTGTGGTTGACCATTATACATACACACAGTATTGATGGAGCTCATCTTACAGATGCATAGACCTTAAGGCCAGAAAGGGACCTATATGATCGTGTAGTCTGACCTCTTGTATAATACAGGCTATAGATTTTCACCCGGTAATCCCTGCATTGAACCAGTATCTTGTGGTTCAGCTAGAACATCTCAGTTACTGTAGTGTAAATCCAGAGTAATTCCACTGCATTCAATGCATCTGAATCAGAATCTGCTCTGTATTCACTGCAGTGCTGTTGTTGAGTTATTTTTATTATTTGTATTGAGGTGGCACCAAGGGTCCCACTCCCATTGTGTTAAATGCTGTACAAACATATGGCAAAAGGAAAATCCCCACCCCAAAGATTTTACCTGGCAACATCCTAGTGACCATACAAAACATGGCCACCTGTGACTGGCATTTGGATGGATAGCAGGGTGCCATTTCCAGCATGTTATTGGAAAGCTGACAATGAGTCTGATTGGATCATTTGTATGAACCTGGTAAACTTGCACCTTTCCTGTTGGTTACCTTTATATACTTCAGAATCTAAGATGTCATTTAAACAAAAAGCTCTAGCCTTTTTAATTACAAAGATAACATCCAAAATGTGAATTGGGTCTGTGCTGTGACATAGGTCTCTGCCTGAGTCTGCAGACAGCCTAAAACAATAGCTCTGAATTATTTCTATTTCTTCTCAGTGGATGCTAATTCTGACATTCAATTTAGCTGAGATTTCCAAGAAGCTGAAGTGAGTAAGGTGCCCAACTCCCATAGACTTTGAATGGGAGTTGTGTACCTAGCACCCTTTGGACATCTCAGCCTTAAATGTCAGCATTCTTAACTATTTCACTGCTGGTCACAGCATACTAGAAAGAAGGAAGATCATGCTATGAAGATCTGTACAATCTTCTGCAAATAGCACCTTGAAATGTGTTGTATAATGTCACAAGATGCCTGAGACTGCTAGGTGCTACCACAAAACAGTCCTGCGGGCAGTGTTGGATTCTGCGAGCAGAGCTTGGAAGAGCAACAACGCTATTCTGTCGACCCAGGGCTGAAAAGTTGTAGAGAAAGGAAATGTCCTTGAAATACATTGAGTTGTACAATTTAATTGGAGACATTCCAGAGAAGTGAAGAGCAATTTGGACACCCTTATCTGAAGGAATTTTAGGCTAGACGGGAGCATTTTCATGCCTTGCATTAGATATGGTGTTTTTGATAGTTTGCAGTGTGTCAAAATAAAGGCACAAGAGAGCAAACGAATAAGCGAGTGGACGAGCTCTCCTTTATCGTCTGTTTTCTGAATGAAGGCAGCTACTGTACTTATATTCCAGCTGGGAAGCGAAATTAAATTGTTTCGGTACTTGATGGCCAACTGTTTTTAGAAAGCTATTAAGATGCACTGCTGTCTAGTAGCCGACAGCCTCCTTGACCCTCTTTAGCTGGCTCATCTCGTGGTCCCCTGCTTGCTTCATCCGTGTGCACAAGGCAGCACACCAGAGGTGACCATATTTAGCATTGTCTTCCACTAAGTGACTATTTAGTGAGCAGCTGAGAGGAAACATGTTAGGCCAATTCCTCCATTCTCTCCCTGCCACCCCCTCCCCTCCCCCAGGAATATTTTGATGGTTGCCTTGTCTCTCAGGAGTGCAGTGGTATAAGATGAAGTCCTACACAAGCAAGATCGCCACTCTCTTGACATCCTCAAAGTGTGGGGAAAAAAGCAGTAGCTGCAGTTTTAACATAAAACCAGGTCAAACTTCCTGAGCCAGATTGAGCCAAGGGTAAATTACACCTCTCTGCACCTGCCGTTCCCACTGATTCACCCCAGCAGAGGGGTGGGAGTGTTGGAAGTGCTGCTCTTCTTCAGGGTAATCCCTCAGCAGGGAAGGGGAGATTTATGCAATGGGTGTTCCCCCAAAAGAGCCCTGCTGGTGGAGGCTGCTGATTCAGATCATGCTGCCTTCTTGGCCATGTCCCCTTCCCAGCTAGTACCTATGGCTTTTTGCACCCTGCTAGATCTGGGCTGCTCTTGGGAGAAGGAGATTCTGTGGCCATTTTTGCACAGCTGCAACCTGCCCTGGATCTCTGGGTTGACCTTCCTGCACCGGGCTCTGTAGGAGGCAGACAGAGCACTTGGACAGACCCTCGCCCTCTGTGTTCTCGTCTGTAATTCAGGCATTTTTCCTAATAGGAATCAATTTTAACAGTGACAGACAGTTCACCATTATTTGTTGAACATATCACCCCCTTCCTTCACCATCATGTTATCAATCCTAATTGAGATATTGGTGATGCAGCACAGAAGTGCATTAGCGTCCAGGCTGTAGCACAAACCAACAGAAGCACCAAATTATAAGTACAGAAATGGAACCCTGAGAGTGCCACTGTGGGCTTCCATGCGCATCCCCTCAGCTACTCCAGATCAAACATACAAGTGAGACAAAAATGTCGGCACTAATAATTCCAACTGGGATCTAAAAATCAAGCTGCTTGCCCTGACCTCATCATCACCTATAGAGGATCTGCAATGGAAACTTAATTTAAAATATTGTTGATGGTGCATGAGACATATAGTACCCGGATCATTCTTCTTAGCTGTATTGGCTTTGGAGTGCTGACAGCAGTCGAAATTTGTTTTTGCTACTGATGTTAGTGGATCAGGCACATAGGGCCAAATCCTGAGCGCCTTCCTCATTTCCTGCTTAGGGAAAATTTGCTATTGAAGTCAGTGCTTTTGCCTGAGGAAGGACTTCAGGTTGCGAGCTGAGGAGCAAATACGTTGAGTAAGAACATGCCATTTTTAGTTATTGTCAAAGAAGTCACAGCACTTCAGGCTGACATCACCTCCTCCTACCTGCACTCAAATTTCAGAGAATGCTCTGAATCCATGTGAGCCATTATAATCCACGTGCATTGTTCTGCGGAACTGTAAATGGGCAAACAGATGTCATATCACTTTGAGGGGTCAGTAACTAGAGTTCTCAAGTGGACTGAAATACATTTGCTTGCTCGGCAGGCTGAAGTGTGGAGACATCTCAGAACATGAATGAATCCCTACACCAATGCTACGATTGGCATGGCATTTCATTTAGTGTGCTGGACTAGAATAGGTTAAATGTAACGCATCAGGAATATTTTAGTGCACAGTCTTGTGATCCCCAGATGACTGATTGCTGAATCAGACTCAGGCATTGTTGTCTTGAAGAGCCCAATACTTCCTGCCAGGGGTGGTTTCCTCTTGTTTCTTTATTTTTGTCTTCAGTCAATGCCACTGAAAGGGCATAAAGTTTCACCTTAAGGGGAATAGGGACAGATACCAGTCAGCCATTAAAAAGCATCCTTTCTGGAGGAGGAGGAGAAAAGAAAAGGCAAATGGCAACAAGTCCCTCTAGGCAAATTGCTGCTTAAATATTTTCAGGGGGCCAAGTTCAGACACTTGTGCTTGGAGCAAGCAGCCCTTTTCAAACTTCATTTTTTCAATGTAGTTGTTTGCACTGAATCCACACAACAGCCCAGATCTTGTGATCTCCTGAACAGCTGAATGAATGGCTTCTTCATCTGGCTCTGAACCTTGTGAACAGAATTTCTGAACCATTATTTGGAAAGAGCAAAGCTGCCCCTTAGCACAATGGCATCTAATGAACCAAAAGGAAAATGGGCTTCACTCTGGAGTGAGCCCATTGTTGTGGCATATTGGAATGCTGCAACATGTGCTTAAGTTGCTCCTTTATTTTATTCTCCCACAGATTGTTCTTTTAAAGAAACTAACCTTGATTCAAATCTCTTTAAAAATTAGTCTCATGATTCAGGAAGAGGCTATGGAAGTTGCTTGTCTATTGTGTTTGTATAAATTCTCTTATCTTGCCTAGTTAGTCATCCATGCAAATACATAGGCGTTTCATATCATCCTCTGAGCCAGATCCTCAGTTTCAGTAGAGCTACACTGATTTACACCTGCTGAGAATCAGGCCGTTGGGCGTGGTAGCATATTACTAATATACCAACTTGTAGGAAATAAAACCATATAGATAATGATAGGGTTTTACTCCAAGTTAATATATATGTTGTATATTTTATTAGTGTTTCAGCTGTATTGATGCACAGCACAATCTCACCTTTTTTCCCCTCTTTTCTAAAAGGTAATAGGGATTCAATTTCACAGAGGTAATAAAAACAAAATAGAGAAGAAAATGGTCCCCCCCCTATAATTTTATACAAATGCTGCTTTTAGAGTAGAAGTTTTTCTCTGAAAACCCACATCACCAGCTTGCACTGACATAAGTTGCTTGAGTTATTGAAATGTTTTCTAAAGCTGTATATAAAATAAAATAAATGCCAGCTTGTTGGAATAGTGTATCCTCGTTGTGGCACATATGACAAAAATCTAACTATTTCCTTTTAATTAAACAGAAATAAATGGAAGTTATTGTAATATCCCAGTTCTGGACATCATGTCCTTTTGGCTCCAATGGGACTTCTGTGCAAGGAACGGCTGTATAAGTCAGGCTTCGAAATCTTTACTACTTGAATAGCTTTTCACCTTAAAAGCTCTTCAAATGTTTTGCAGGCTGTGGGCCCAATTTTGAAAATAGGCACTTTTAATCAGGTGCCCAAATCCTGCGTTTGGCTGCTCCAATGAACACTGACTCACTCCAGCAACTTTTCATTAATAATAAAATTTTAATCATCATGTTGCACTTACCATACCTGGCGCACCTTTCATATATGGATCTCAGAGCTTCGCAGAAATAAGGAAGTAGTATTAGCTCCAGCTTCAGAGAGACGAGTCTGATTGCTATCCCCAAGAATTATTATTCCCTATTAAATAGGGAAAATTTGGCTACAGAAGTTTAAGTGAAGTGCCCAGAGTCACACACAGTTGTCATCTCCACGATAGAGAACATAATCTATGGATGAATTCCTGGTTCCACTGAAGCCAATGAGCGATTTGCCATTGATTTCAATTAAACTAGGATTTCACCCTAGGTCTTCAGACTCAGTCCTCTGCTTGAACCACTAGACCAGGGGTTCTCAATCTTTTTCTTTCTGAGGCCCCTCCAAACATGCTGTAAAAACTCCACGGCCCACCTCTGCCACAATAACTGGTTTTCTGCATATAAAAGCCAGGGCCGGTGTTAAGAGGTAGTAAGCAGGGCAGTTGTCCAGGGCCCCATGCCACAAGGGGCCCACTGAAGGTAAGTGGCTCAGGCTTCTGCGTCAGCCCCAGGTGGTAGGCTCAGCGCCCCAGGCTTCAGCAGTGGGACTTTGGCTTTCTGCCCTGGGCCCCAGCAAGTCTAACACTGGTCCTGCTTGGTGGACTCCCTGAAACCTGCTTGTGGTCCCTCAGGGAGCTCCAGACCCCTGGTTGAGAACCTCTGCTCTAGACCATACTGGCTGCCATATTCGGGCCCTGATCCAAGATCCACTGGCACCAGAGTGATTGTCTGAGTTTCCCAGAAGGCACCATCCTCCTCCCTCCGCACACATCCCTCCTGTTTCATCAGTTCACTTCTTGAGATGATGTTACTGGGAAGGCCTAGCTGCCTGTAAAGACCCAGCCTGTCTCCTTTTTGTTTTGTTTTTTTTTTAAAAGGTGATGGATGACAAGTCTGTTCCCAATCTCTCTGACTGCATTCAGTTCCCCCCTCCACTTTCTGTCTTTTTCCTATTTGTGCCAAGTCCTTGTGCCAGAATTCTTTCTCTTTTCCCTACTTTGAGACACCTAGCAATTTGCTTAGGGGAATTATTTTCTGCGTGACTAACACTTCCTGCTTGTAGCTGGCACTAGAGGTGCAAATTTTCCTCAAAACAACTATTCCTGTGGTCTGTTGAGCCAGGATTGAGGCAGAAAGTAACAGGAGCTTCATGGGAAGAGTGGCTTCTTTCAACAGGAGTCCTGCCTAATGATGTGGACTCAAAAGGCTTGGCTGATTGGGATAAGCTTCTGAACGTACTGGCTCTTAAACAACCCAACACTTAGGAGATTTGCCCAGCACAAGGTGACCAGGATGGGGGAAGATGTTGTTTGTAGCTTGCTTTATTTTGCTCCTCACCTCACATTTATCCCAGTGAAGCTCTATTGACTTCAGTAGAGTCAATCTCCAACTTTATACTGGTATGAGAGGAGAAGCAGGCTGTTATTTGTAACAGTCCCATTAAGGATCCTCTGTTCTTTGGCTGTCAGTCCCAAGAGCAGAGAATCAAGGTCATCCTTGGGTTTGTGTTTCTAATAGGAGTCCTTTTGCTGCACAGTGGAAGTCAGGAAGAAGGAATGCAGGAAGGGAGTATAGTCCAGTGTGTAGGTGTGACGGTTGACAGGGTACCCAGGATTGCCCCTAGCAAGAGGTAGCCTTGCCTTCAGTGACTGGAAATTAGCTCCTTAACACCATCAGCCTGTTAGCCACTCAAGCACTCTCCTCTGGGCTCTGCTGGCTCTGTCTTCACCTTGCAGGTTAACATTAGCACCCCCGAGTCCCTGAGTCCCTTTGAAGCATTCCCCTGTGATATCCAGCCCCTGACACTGGCAGCTCAGAGAAATCCCAGATCCTCTGCCCCCAAAGTTAAATGTACCCCAGTGTACCAGTTTCACCTTAAAGCACCACTCCTGTAATCCACACAGTGCTTGTAAGTACTTATACTGAAACAAAGGTAGCTTATTTAAGAATGAACAGAGATTCAACTGAAAACAAGAGAGAATGGTGGAGGGAAATGGTTTCAATACAAAACACAATGATAGAATGTGAAGTAGGGCCTACACTCATTAATAGTTACATTTCCTGTGTAATAAAGTAGATTCTCCCCTATCCCCTGCAAAGTTCAGTCTGGTGCAGAGCTGGCTGGCTTCCCAAGAACGAGGATCCGAAGAAACTTCCATAAAAATACCCCATCTGCCCAAGATGTCTCCTCAGTGAATGGATCCAGAGTGCCTCTCCCTGCTCTGTATTATGCTGAAACAGTCTTTTGTCTTTATTCATAGACAGCGCGATCCTGTCTGGTGCAATGTTCCTTTTTTTTAATTGTCAAGTGGTTTTGATGGTTTGCAGTTGTTTGTGATTGTTTTTCATTGATAGTCTTGGGATGGAGTAAGGCTAGACAATTGAGTCTTCCATTACATCACCAACTAACCGGGTAGAATGGGCCATCTCTGAGGAATATTATCCTCTGGTGACCAACTTTTACTTCAAGACCATTAAGAATACTTTCAGTATAGTTACATTGTTAGGTAATAAAGCAAGTCCTCACTCACCTCTCCAGCACCCGAGTTCGTGCGGAGTTGGTATGGGGCACACAATTCTGTCAGAGACCAGACACCAATGCGTTGATCAACGGGCTCACACTATCCTTAGCTCTCAAAGCTTTAGATTAAGTGTGGCCCCTTTATTAGGGGTGAGCATCAATATTTATACACAGAAGTAAACAAAGTGATTAACAAAAGATAATGGTCATGCATAATCAATCAATATTTTACAGGAAAAGCAAGTTTAACAAGTAAATGCATAGAGATAAAGGCTAATGGCTACTTAATAAAGGGGGTGTCATGAGTAGTTTGCAGGTCAGTGCTTTGTTCGATAAAGGGTTCAGAAAGGATTATGCAGAGACGGCCAGTCTGGGTGTGTTTTGGCTCCCCAAAGTTCACCAAAAGTTTAGACCCAACATTCCTCCATTTGTAGCTTTGAGATAACTATTAATCAAAAAGCTACACCCTATTTCAAGATCTCAAGGGCCGCTTGGCAATTTCAGCCTGGGCCAATTCGAAGAGAGTAAGGCTTTTAGCTGAAGTGGGAAAAGAATAAACTGACTTACATGAGTTTATGAGGGAGGGGACACACTGAATACAGCAACACAGTATTATAAGGACTACTATGGCCCCAACAACACCCACCAAGAGGTTTTTAACCCACCCAAGTCCGGGCAGCCAATTCCATAAGGCTCCCCACCAATCATAAGGTGGCTGGCCAGAGGAGTAGTTTTTAGCCATTTCCCTTAGGTGTTTGGTACATTGAAAAGTGTCAGAGTAGGTGTCATTTACAAAAACACAGCATTCTTCATTTATGAGGGCGCAAGTTCCTCCCTGGGCTGCTAACATCATATCTAAAGCCATTCTGTTTTGCAAAGCTAACTGGCGCAGCTGGGACATTTCCCCGGCCTGATTTTCAAATAGGGTTGCAGTTTCATTTGTCAAAGATTCTAATAGTCCCTGTAGGCGGATGATAGCACCCTTCAAGCTAGTGTGACCAGCCCACCGCTGCCAGGACAAACCATCACGGAGATTAATATCTCTGTCAGTTTCACGGATGTTACGAACGTGGGGAAAATGAGGGGGAGTGAGGGAGATGCGAGAAGGCGGTGCTAGCCATGCCAAATAACATGACCCTGCCCAATCAGGGGAGAGAAAATAATAAGCCTTGGGCCCGCACACCCAGTATGTTCCATATAATGCGTTTTGGGTATTCCATTTCTCAAAGTAGGAGGTAACCCACCACCCGTTGTACCACTGTTCCCCTGGTAACGCAGAGGGGTCGTTGTGTGAACTGCAGAGGCACAATTTGGTAGTGTTGTCCTCAAAGGGCAGTGTAGTACTGCTTGAGCAGTTGTAGAAGGCAATTGTGTATCCTTTAACAATTAGTTGGACACCCTCGAGATCTGAGCAGGGCTTTTTAAAAACTGACTCTGAAAACCTGCCCCTCCATGAAAAAGTTGAAAAGGTTGGATCGGGGTGAGGGATCCACATATGGGATAAGTGGGATGCGCAAGGCTTGAAGCCAAGATTTTTACTAAAGGCGGTGCCATTAAAATATATGTTGCATTTACTTGTTCCCACAAAAGTTGACCCTTTTTCTTTAACAAAACACAGTGATCCTGTTTGATTGGTTACCCTGAGATATTTGTTAATTGGCACTCCTGTTTTGTCCCATGTAAGATTGGGTTGGACTGGATCTTTTATTCTAGTCGGTGGCATCCAAGTCATATTAGCAGTGGTTAGGGGAATGGGTGTGAAGGGGAGTCCCTGTGCTGCATTTACTGGAAATTGAGTACATACCCAGCAATCACTTCTATTTCCTAAAATACGAGTTTTAACCTCGTGGGAATATCTAATAAAAGCATTATCTTCATAAGCAGAAAATAAACTAAAAAAGCATAAAAAAAACCATACAGTTGTCAGAATAAAGGGTCCTCTCATTTTTTTCGAGTCAATTTAAGTCTAATGTCTGAGAGAGGTAAGCTGGTCCACTGGTCGAAGGCAGTGTCCTCAGTGGTGACAAGAGCTGCTGGTCCGTCACTGTGGTCCACTACGGCTGGCTTGACGTGGGAGTGGTGGATCCAAGATTTGCGTCCTTCCAGGAACACTGCAGTCTGGGTTGTCAAAAGAACCTGGTGGGGTCCAGTAAACCTTGGCTGGAGGGTGTCGTCACGAACGAACTTTTTGGCCCAGACGAAGTCCCCTGGTTGGAACGGGTGGATTTGTTCCTCCAGCGGCACGGTCTGGGAAAACTGCGAGGCTTTCCAAAGGGTACGAAGGCGAGCCTGTAGGGAGAGAAACTGACACGCGGTCATATGATCCCCTCCCAATAGTGAAACATCAGCACGTGGTAGCGCCCCGCCTTTGAAAGGGGGGTGTCCATAGAGCAGTTCAAAGGGGGATAATCCCAATGCGCGGGTTGGGCGAGTACGAAGGTGAAACAGGACCAAGGGAAGTACCTGAGGCCACTTTAATCCTGTTTCCTGACAGTATTTAGCCAATGTAAACTTAAGTTCCCTATTCATACGCTCAACTTTCCCGCTAGACTGGGGGTGGTAGGGTGTATGAAAGGAGTGTGAAATGCCCAGTCCTTGTTCTAAACGGCCAAGGACATGACCAGTAAAGTGAGGTCCGCGATCTGAGTCGAGCACAAGAGGGATGCCAAAACGGGGTACAATATCTCTAAGGAGAATCTTCGCCACTGTGGCAGCAGTACAATTAGCAGTAGGAAAAGCTTCGACCCAGGAAGTCAGAGGGCAAACCAAAACAAGGAGGTGCTTTTTCCCAAAAGCCTTTGGCATATCTGCAAAGTCAATTTGAAGATGTTGAAATGGAGCAGCAGGCGGAGGTCTTCCACCCTTAATTTTGTTAAGAGGCGGAGCAGGTCCATTACGCTGACATGTGCTGCATGCTTTCACTATTGATAGGCAATAGGGTTGAATGCCTGGAGCATACCAAAAGCGAGCGATAGTGTCCACGAGGGCGTACGTGCCGTAGTGACCCCCTTTATCATGGTGCCAGCGAACTGCCACGGGGTATGTGGAGCGAGGGAGGCAGGCTCGGCCATCTGGCATAAGCCAGGTCCCTTTGACCAGAGTGGCCCCGAGGCTTTCCCACGATTGTAGTTCAGCAGCGGGTACTGGTACGGGGTGCGGTGGAGTAAAGGAGGAGGTTGCAATAGCCAATGTGGGCATGGCTAAAGGTAAGGTGGCAGCCTTCTTGGCGGAGGCGTCAGCCAGGGCATTCCCACGGGTAACGGGGCTACTATCTTTAGTATGGGCCCGGCAGTGAACTACAGCCAGGACAGAGGGTTTTTGGAGGGCGTCCAAAAGCTTGTGGATGAGGGGGAGGTGCTGAATGGGTTTACCGGCAGCTGTCTGGAAACCTCGAAACTTCCAGAGGTGGATATGACAATGCACAACTCCAAAAGCATATTTGCTATCAGTAAAAATGGTAACGGTCTTACCAGCGGCCAACTGGCAAGCTCGGGCCAGGGCATAGAGTTCAGCGGCTTGGGCTCCCCAGTTGCCTGGCAGTGAGGCGGCCTCTTGAATGTCCCATTCAGAGGTGACAGCATAACCAGTGAAACGCTTGCCATCAACATAGAAGGAGCTTCCGTCCGAGAAGAGGATGCAATCGGGGTTGTCCAGTGGCACGTCAAACAGGTTGTCTCTTATCTGTAAGATGCTGTAAACTACTTCCACACAGTCGTGCTGATCCTGGAGGACTGGCAGGTCAGGAAGCAAGGTAGCTGGATTAAGGGGTCCACACCTTTCAAAAATTAGGTTAGTGTCTTCTAAGAGTTCGGCCTCTAGCTGTTGCTGACGATGGGCCGAAAAGACTTGGGTTGTGCCCCTACGCAGAAGGGCTGACAAGGCATGAGAGGTCCAAACCGTGGTAAAATGACCCAGGGTTAGGCTCTTTGCCTTTGTGATCAGCAGGGCAGCTGCTGCCAGAGTCCGGGTGCAGGATGGGGTTCCCTGAGCGACAGGGTCGATTTGCTGAGAGTAAAAAGCAAGCGGGAAATGGTGGGGCCCGCTCAGCTGGGTAAGGACACCACTAGCAATTCCGCCCCTCTCGTGGACAAAAAGGTGAAAGGGTTTGCTGTAATTGGGGGGGCGGAGAGACATGGAGGAGGCCACACTGTCCTTCAGTAACTGAAAGGCTTGAATAGTGTCTGGGGACCACTGCAAAGGGTCAGGAGCAAGGTTAGCAGTGAGTCGGTGGAGCGGTTTGCTTAACTCCCCGCAGGACGGCAACCAGGGGCGACAGAAGCCAATTAATCCTAAGAAACCTCGAAGTTGTTTCTTGGTGTTCGGTAGAGGGCAGTTTTGAATAGTCTTTATGCGGGCTGGGTCCATCTGTCTTCCCTCTGGGGTTAACATGAAGCCCAGATATCAGACCTTCTGTGAGACCCACTGAATCTTTTTAGGGTCTACCTTGTGGCCTCTGGTGTGTAGGTATAATAAAAGTGCCTTACCATCGATGCGGAGGGCAGCTTCTTCGCGATTACCTAATAGGATGTCATCTACGTATAGGACCAGTGTGGATCCCTGCGGACTGGTGAAACCTTCCAAGTCGTGGCGGAGGCACTGGCTGAAAATCGTGGGGCTGTCTCTGTAGCCTTGAGGAAGTCGTTGCCAGACATAACTTTGTCCCTCCCAGGTGAAACCAAAGAGATACTGAGAGTCTGGGTGCACAGGAATGCTGAAAAAAGCTGATTTTAAGTCAATAACAGTGAACCACTCAGCATCCCAGGGGATTTGGCTGATGATAGTAGCTGGGTCAGGAACTACTGCATGAAGAGGGACCACATACTGATTAACAACTCGTAGATCCTGTACAAAGCGCCAACGAACAGGGTCTCCGTCCTTTTTAGGAGGCTTTTTGACAGGCAGTATAGGGGTGTTACAGGGAGTGCGCTGAGGGCGGACTAGCTTTTGTGCAATGAATCCCTCGATAATGGGGCGGATGCCCTCCCGGGCTTCCAGCGACAGGGGGTATTGAGGGACTGACGGGGGGGTTAAGGAAGGCTTCACCTGAATCCTTACGGGCTCTGCCGAAAGGAGCAGGCCAACATCAGTGTCAGAAATTCCCCAGAGGGTTGAAGGCAAGTCAGTGAGGTCAGGGGAGAGAGAGGGGGGTGTTTCCCAATTACCCTGAGTAGGGGCCGAATCTCCTAACACTGTCATCAATAATCCTACCCCTTCAGGAGTGCAGGTTAAAGTAGCCTCAAGCTTACAGAGTAAATCCCGGCCCATCAAAGGGATCGGACAAGCTGGGGAAAAAAGAAAACGGTGAGGAAAACATTTATCAGCATAAACAACATTCAAAGGCAAAGTGAGTTCCAGAGACTGTGGGTTGCCCTCCACCCCAGTCGCAGTTTTAACCTCAGAGGATAGCCAGGGAGAGGGGGCATGATTTAAAAGAGAGAAAGTAGCCCCAGTATCAATGAGGAAAGAGACAGGCAGTCCCTGGACTGAAAGGGTTAAACGAGGCTCTTTGCTGGGAGGGGAGAAAGTGAGAAAGGAGCCGGCTAAAGACATTAAGGAAATAAGACCATCACATTGTTTGCCTTCGCCCCCGGGGTACCGTCATTGAGGAGGCTGAGTTTGCTGCGGCTGCTGCTGTTTCCCGTAGTTGATCCAGGCCTGGGGAATGGGCTGAGCTGGTGGTGCAGGGGTGTATTCCTCACTTGTGTAAGCATCTGCGGATGCAACCAGACCCTCTGGGCGTCCCCAGGGGCATTCACGTTTAAAGTGACCGGGCTGTCCGCACTGAAAACAATTTCCTGATGGCTGGGGTCGCCAGGACCCTCTTCCCCGAGCACCCTGGAATCCCCTGCCACGGCCACGGCCTTTGCCTCGAACACCGCCGTGAAAAGCTAAAGCCATCAGCTTATATTCTTCCTTTTTCTCTTTCTTTTTACTACTTTCCCTTTCTTTCTCCCAGGCAAAATCAGCTACGTCCAACACTGAAGTGACTGACTCACCTCCCCAACCAGGGCGAAACTTTAAGAAGTAATCCCTTACAGGGGGCACCGACTGATTCACAAAAAATGAAATAAGAGTAGGGTGGTCTGCTTCTCTCTCAGGATCCATCTGAGTGAACATTCGGGCCCCCTCCAATAGCCTCGACCAGAACTTTCTGGGCGGCTCATCAGATTCCTGCCGAATCTGCATGAACTTAGCCTGATTAGGCGAGCGGCGAGCCATTTCCTTGAGTCTCTCTAACAATCGCTCTCAATCTGTTCGCAGCTGAGTCAGCCTTGGCTGAGTCCAGTCTAGGGGATTCCAGCCAGCGGCCAGATCCCGCCTATCCATCCAAGTATGATTAGCTGCATTGCTATCTCCCCATGTCCTTTCTGCCATCCACAATCTACTACGTTCCTCTCCGGTCAAAACTCTACTTAACAACTGATCCACATCCGTATAAGTAGGATTATAACTTAAAAACAATCTTTCTAGAAGTTCTATGATCTTTCGGGGATTTTCCCCAAAAGACCCTGACAACTGTCCCCACTCTTTCAAGTCCCATTCTAGCCATCCTTTATATTCCACAATATTAGCATGTTGTAACCGTCCATCATTGCCCATATAAGGTTGATCGTGCACCTGTAAAGGCATCTCTCTAACTATACTTTTATTACTCACAAGAGATTTGACGGGGACATCCTCTGGGCTATCCTCGGGGGGGGGCATGCACCCTGCCGTACCTGCTTGGACATTAGCCTAGTAACCACTCCTCCCGAGGTTTGCCCCTCCATTTCCTCCTCATCCTTCTGCAGAAATTCCAATCTGGTATCCTGCAGATTCCCCTCTGCTACAAGGAGAGAGTTCCCCTGCGGAGGAATAGGGGCAGGTGCAGAGGGGACCAGCTGACGAGTCAAAACACGCCGTGGTCTACACCCTTCATCGAAATAACCTGGAGGGGGTTCACTCTCGGGAGAGTACCTGACTGCCATAATTTTTAAAGATTTCCACAGCTCTGCTGCTGTGTCCCAACAAAACCAGTAACATAACTGTCCCGGATGGTCTTTTTCGATCTGGCTCTTTACTCCTCTTAAGGCAGCCTGTTCGAAAGAGCCATACGAAGGCCACCTCATCTCCGGGTCGGCCAATACCGCGGTATACCCAGTCCAATTCCTTACACATAGTGTGTACAACTTCTTCCTAGACATTCCTGTCTGAACTGGGAGTTTCCCTTCGTTCCATAACTTATTTACAATCCCCAACGGACTCTCAAGAGGCACGCTAGTCCCTTGACCCATGGTGTCTGACAGGAGCCCTCCAACTGGCGTTTACCCTGCTGTCCAGTACACGACCCCTCAATATTGAATTGGCTGGGAGAAATCTCCTGTGGCGCCTTGCCAATTCATATATGAGTGGTCTGACCACTGGACAGAGGTACCGCACCAGAAGGAATCCCGGACGAGCCCCCAAATTGTTAGGTAATAAAGCAAGTCCTCACTCACCTCTCCAGCACCCGAGTTCGTGCGGAGTTGGTATGGGGCACACAATTCTGTCAGAGACCAGACACCAATGCGTTGATCAACGGGCTCACACTATCCTTAGCTCTCAAAGCTTTAGATTAAGTGTGGCCCCTTTATTAGGGGTGAGCATCAATATTTATACACAGAAGTAAACAAAGTGATTAACAAAAGATAATGGTCATGCATAATCAATCAATATTTTACAGGAAAAGCAAGTTTAACAAGTAAATGCATAGAGATAAAGGCTAATGGCTACTTAATAAAGGGGGTGTCATGAGTAGTTTGCAGGTCAGTGCTTTGTTCGATAAAGGGTTCAGAAAGGATTATGCAGAGACGGCCAGTCTGGGTGTGTTTTGGCTCCCCAAAGTTCACCAAAAGTTTAGACCCAACAACATTATTCCTTAAATAGTACCTGTGTGTTTATCTCACAATGACTGAGTCTTGATAAGTTACAAGCTTTCTGTAGATTCCAGCCCTTATGGATAAATACTGTGTGAGACATGTTTGGTGTAATGAGTTTGTCAGGCCTGAGATGAGAGTTGTTTGCAAAAAACCCTTTGCAGAGGCCTCTGTCACACAGGGCACTTGCCTGGGATGTGGAGAATCTGGATTTGCTTCCTTGCTCTGCCATATGCTTCCTTTGCGACATTGGACAAGTCACTTTATCATTCAGTGCCTCAGTTTCCTATGTGCAGGATGGCAGTAATAACACTTTCCTACCTCACAGGGGTGGTGTTATATTATGAAGCATGCAGATAATATAATGGGGCCATACAAAAAGCTAAGATCAATAGAAACAAATCACAATTTCCTGACAATATTTCATGAGACACTTTGATTTTTGTTTTTTGCCCAGTAATTGAATCCAGTTTGGTTTAGCATTTTTCTCCCCTCCTGCATAGCAAAGAACAGCGAATCCTTGAAATAAGAACACCACCCTTTTTTTAAATGCCTTGGTGAGAGGGACAATGGAAACAAATGCTAGATTTCTAGTCATTGGCTTTGTATTTCAGATTCCTCAAACCTTTTTTGAAAGCTTCTGTGCTGTGTCTTTCAGCAGATATTTCTGCTGCGCGGTTCTAAATAACTTTACAAGCTGTTTCTGCTTACACACACTCCATTCTACCAAGCGAGCGGTAACACTGAAATCAAGAGCCAGGCTTCTCAACCTCAGAACAATGGGACTACTACTTCTCTGCAGTACCACAATTTGACCTGGGAGTCCTCTGGAGCAGAGGCTACAAAAGATTAACATTTCAGTCTGCTTAGCCCACCAATGTGCTCTTGCCTTATCTTATAAGCTCTGCCGGAGGAATGAATTACCCTTGTTCATTAAGACTGGTTTTGAACTGTGGTGAGAGATCACCCCCATAAGTCACCTCCAGTCTATTTTGCGAAGAGTGGATATTGCAATAAAAGCCTGCTGGGAGGTTGAAGCTCTAGGATTTTGTTTTCTTTATTCTTCAAGGTGGGCAGAATAGAGGGTGGGGAAACCCTGATCAGGACATTTCCTAACACTGAATAGTAGACTATGGAAAATTCCTTTTTGTTCTTTTTTTAACCCATGAATGAGTGACCTCTTGATCTTCCTGACCCCTTTATTTTTGCCATGAAAGAAGTAAAACTAGCTGTGCCCATGCAAAATCTTCTTTCTTTTCAGTTTTCTCATGATTCAATTCCCCGCTGTGGTTTTTGTTGAAGTGCTCTGAATCTGCCTCTTGGAATTGGGCAGATGTTTGACTCTTTGAAGCAGCATTTTCTTTATCATTATTATTATTTAGCACTGGGGCTGCAATCAAGGGATGTTCATCCACATCAAGAATAGAAATGTAAAAGTGTTTGTATAGCACCATTCATGTCTAACCACCTAAAAGTGCTTTGCAAGGGGTACATTTGGATACAGTAATTAAGAATTTACATCAAAACATCGTCCGATGCACATAATGCTGCGCATAATAAAACAAAGGCTGTATCAGTGTTGAGTAGATTATGGAAATGTGCTAATTACAGCTTTAAACCTCTCTATACATCACCAAGTCAAAATAAGGCAATGGAGGATGAGGCTGAAGGCAGATGGCGTATGGTGATCTGTTTTAGTGGCTTATTTAAAAGTGAGTGGAAACCAGGCACAGAGAGGAACACATGGAAATAAAGTTGAAGAAAATAGATGTACTTTAAAGATTAAAGGTCAGATGCTCAGCTGGTGTAAATTGTTCCATTCACTTCATGGGAGCTATTTGAGTTTACACCAGCTGAAGACCTGGTCTTTAAAGAAAGGAACAAAAACTTGGATGATGCTTAGTACATGTTCTGGAGCTATATGGCTTATATGAATGAGCCAAATCCTTACTCAGAATTTACACACACGGCTATTAGAATTATTTATACTGCAGTAGCGTCATTCAGGATCAAGGAAGCATTTAGATATGTGCCATGCAAATATTGAGAGGTTTGTTCTGGGGGAATAGACAGACTTCAGAATTTCACCACGTCAGTAATATAAGCACAAATGTAGTATAGTTTGTACGCACTGTTGTTTCCGCATGTTTTCAGTGACAGGGTTGACTGAGTGATCTACACTCCTGGTTTGAAATACTGTAGCTAGTTTCTCTCTAACCATATGTTCAAATCCCATCAAAGTTAAGATAGCATTTCCATATTTCTCAGATATGTAAACTGAGTCCCATATGGAATCTCCTGTGTACTCCACCCCAGATATGGGTGCATTTCAGTGGAGCTATATATAAACAGGAGTGGAGATAAGGCATTATGTTTGCTGTGTAGTTGTAGCCATGCTGGTCCCAGGATATCTGAGAGACAAGGTGGGTGAGGTAATATCTTGTATTGGCTACCCAGAGGTTGGTCCATTAAAAGATATTACCTCACTCACCTTGTCTCTCTAATAAGTTGTTACCTAATTTACTTTTTATTACATAAACACAAATGTATGCTAAATGAATTAGGAAGAAATAATATACAGCGTATTGTATACATATATATGCATTGACATATTAATCTTGCACTAAAGACCACCACCACCTTCAGTGCGAGACCTTCTGTTTTAATCAACCACTTGAAAATGTCTCCAAGGTTTCCAGCACAATTTTGTTTGACCTTTAGTTAAAAACCAATTTCCACCAAGTCACATTTTTTTTCTGATCCTTAAGGAAGGGTGCTTACAGCAGCTTTCATACAGTGTGTGTAGTCCAAATATTTTAAACAGGAGAAAGAGGTATATCTAATGTTTATATACTCTAGCCTCAGTCCTCCAATGACTTGGGCTTAACTTTACATACTGTGGGATCTTGCTGGAGAACAGAAGGTCAACTCCTTCTCACCTTAGACATGCAAATATTGCCATTAAACCCAGTAAGACTATTGGTATGGGTGAGTGGAGCAGGATTTGCCCTGCAGCCTTGCTCCTCTCTGTGCTTTTCAATAAGGATGCTCTCATTTTCCTTTATCAGACTCTGATCTGAAGGGAGAGGGAGATGGTTAGAATGCACCAGCCTTTTCTGGCAGTGACTGCATTGAAGTAAATTATTGCCCTAACAGTGAATTATCATTTTTGCGAGATCTTAAAAACCAACAGCTGTGAAATTGACTTCTAACCAATTCTAATTGAGATGAGCCAAAACTTAAAATATCAGAAATAAAAATGTTGGATACCCATTTCTCCAGTTGATATATGATATATATGAACTTCTTGTGGCATTTACTGTATGTCTGTTTCTTTCAGACAGAGCATGCATTTTGTTATGAAGTCTTGCTTCATACAGAATCCCTGGATTTATGCTGAAGTTTAGAAACCAATTGACCAACTTTGAAAGAAATAATGTCAACGTGTCTTTTGCAGCTCCCCTATAATTCTGTATATTTATCAGTTACCTGGAAGAAAACATAAAACCGTCACCAGTAAAGTTTACATATGACATCAAAATTGGGGAGTGGTAAATAATGAAGATGACAGGTTGCTGATTCAGAGCAATCGAGATCACTTGGTAAACTGTGCAAACAAACAAGATAGGTATTACTAAGTCTAAATGTAAATGTATATTGTTAGGAACAAGGAATGTAGGCCATATTTATTGGATGGGGGATTCTATCCTGGGAAGCAATGACTCTGAAAAAGTTTTGGGGGTTGTGGTGAATAATCAGCTGATTATGAGCTCCCAATGTAGTGTTGTGGCCAAAAGAGTGAATTCCATCCTGGGATGCGTAAACAGGGAAATCTCAAGATGGAGTAGAGAGGTTATTTTACTTCTGTGTTTGGCACTGGTGCTACTGCTGCTGGAATATGGTGTCCTGTTCTGATGCCCACAATTCAAGCAGGATGCTGGTAAATTGGAGAGGGTTGAGCGAAATGCCACGAGAATAATTAAAGGATTAGTAAACAGACTCAGAGAGCTCAATGTATTTAGCTTAATGAACAGAAGGTTAAGGGGTGATTACAGGCGATAAGTATCTATGTGAGAAACAAATATTTAATAATGGGCTCTCCAATCTAGCAGAGAAAGGTAAAACATGATTCAGTGGCTGGACATTGAAGCCAGACAAATTCAGACTGGGAATAGGTGTAAATTTTTAACAGTGAGTATAATAACCATTGGAACAATTTACCAAGAGTTGTGGTGGATTCTCCATCACTGACAATTTTTAAATTAAGATCGGATTTTTTTTCTACAAGATCTGCTTTAGGAATTGTTTTGGGACAGCTCTATGACCTGTTATACAGGAGGTCAGACTAGATAATCAGTGGTCCCTTCTAGCTTTGGTATCGATGAATATGTTTATTTGGATTTGACATAAGCATAAAAAACCTCTCAAGCGGTAGGAACCTTTTCTATAAGATAAGATCAGCATCTTCTTCTGATCCCCAAATGGGAAAGTAACCAACCAGAAGCAAAATTAGCCCCTGCAAAATATCCCACCTCCAGTCCTGATCGTACCCCTTCCTTCTGAACAGAATGTTTAATACTTGGGACTTGCAGATTTAGGACCCTGAAAATCTACAAATTTGGAATATATCAGACTCAGACGGCAAGTAAATTCTAAAGCCGAGGGCCCCTCACAGAGGGTCACCCTGCTGGCAGCTTTCACTAAATCCTGCAGCTTTGGGGAGAAACCAAGACCTTAAACACCACTAGAAAACCAACAGGCAACAATGCAGATCATAGGGCATTAGAGTCACATGCTTCCAGAAGAATACCTTGCTGAATAAATGATTTTCCCCATTCTGAAACAGCTTTCATTTTCAGGTTATTTTAAGATCTAGCCTCTTATTGCCTCAGGTCTTTCCAGTCATACATTCTATCTCTGACAAAAAAACAGTACCACATTCTTCATAGGAACATGTAGAACATCTACCACGGACAGTTATGGAGTTACCTATATGTAGGTGAAGTTCTTTTCGACCTCGGGCAATTAGTGGCTGGCTTATGTACAAGGTGTTTGAGAGCGAATATCTCATAAATGTTTATTCTGGTTAACAATTCTCAATACAAATGTCTAATCCTCTTTTGAATCCTGCTAATCTTGTTACATTGTAAGTTTATTTTGGGGGGGGAGGGATAGGTACCACATCTTAGCATAGGTGCTGGAACAGGGATTCCGGGGTGCTCCTGCACCCCCTGGCTTGAAGTAGTAATAACAGCCCAAATACATGGTTTCTGCCTTCAGCATCCCCACTATGAAAACTGTTCCATCACCATTGCATCTTAGTACAGTGCCTTTCCCAATTTGGGCCTTCGGGTGCTACCATATTATAAATATTAAATAGTGATTATGATTAAGTTTTTGGCCCCAATATATCTTGTGGCAATGAGTTCTTCTCGATAATTATATGTAGTGTAATTTTTTAAAATGGATTTTATTATATTCATAGACTCATAGACTCTAGGACTGGAAGGGACCTCGAGAGGTCATCGAGTCCAGTCCCCTGCCATCATGGCAGGACCAAATACTGTCTAGACCATCCCTGATAGACATTTATCTAACCTACTCTTAAATATCTCCAGAGATGGAGATTCCACAACTTCCCTAGGCAATCTATTCCAGTGTTTAACTACCCTGACAGTTAGGAACTTTTTCCTAATGTCCAACCTAAATCTCCCTTGCTGCAGTTTAAGCCCATTGGTTCTTGTTCTATCATTGGAGGCTAAGGTGAACAAGTTTTCTCCCTCCTCCTGATGACACCCTTTTAGATACCTGAAAACTGCTATCATGTCCCCTCTCAGTCTTCTCTTTTCCAAACTAAACAAACCCAATTCCTTCAGCCTTCCTTCATAGGTCATGTTCTCAAGACCTTTAATCATTCTTGTTGCTCTTCTCTGGACCCTCTCCAATTTCTCCACATCTTTCTTGAAATGCGGTGCCCAGAACTGGACACAATACTCCAGTTGAGGCCTAACCAGCGCAGAGTAAAGCGGAAGAATGACTTCTTGTGTCTTGTTTACAACACACCTGTTAATGCATCCCAGAATCACGTTTGCTTTTTTTGCAACAGTATCACACTGTTGACTCATATTAAGCTTGTGGTCCACTACGACCCCTAGATCTCTTTCTGCCATACTCCTTCCTAGACAGTCTCTTCCCATTCTGTATGTGTGAAACTGATTGTTCCTTCCTAAGTGGAGCACTTTGCATTTATCTTTATTGAACTTCATCCTGTTTACCTCAGACCATTTCTCCAACTTATCCAGATCATTTTGAATTTTGACCCTGTCCTCCAAAGCAGTTGCAATCCCTCCCAGTTTGGTATCGTCCGCAAACTTAATAAGCGTACTTTCTATGCCAACATCTAAATCGTTGATGAAGATATTGAACAGAACCGGTCCCAAAACAGAACCCTGCGGAACCCCACTTATTATACCTTTCCAGCAGGATTGGGAGCCATTAACAACTACTCTCTGAGTACGGTTATCCAGCCAGTTATGCACCCACCTTATAGTAGCCCCATCTAAATTGTACTTTCCTAGCTTATCTATAAGAATATCATGCGAGACTGTATAAATGCCTTACTGAAGTCTAGATATATCACATCCACCGCTTCTCCCTTATCCACAAGGCTCGTTATCCTATCAAAGAATGTTATCAGATTAGTTTGACACGATTTGTTCTTTACAAATCCATGCTGGCTATTCCCTATCACCTTACCACCTTCCAAGTGTTTGCAGATGATTTCTTTGATTACCTGCTCCATTATCTTCCCTGGCACAGAAGTTAAACTAACTGGTCTGTAGTTTCCTGGGTTGTTTTTATTTCCCTTTTTATAGATGGGCACTATATTTGCCCCCTTCCAGTCTTCTGGAATCTCCCCCGTCTCCCATGATTTCCCAAAGATAATAGCTAGAGGCTCAGATACCTCTTCTATTAACTCCTTGAGTATTCTAGGATGCATTTCATCAGGCCCTGGTGACTTGCAGGCATCTAACTTTTCTAAGTGATATTAGTTTTAAATTTGTTGTCTATGCAAATTAGGCTGGAAAGTCCTTGAGGAGGCTTTCCTTAAAAGTTTCACTTTCCTTTTTTTTTTTTTTTTTTGAGAATACAAAAATACCTTTTATCATGGCATTTCAGCACTTCCACCAGAAATTGCAGAGAGATGGCTTTGGATTATGGAGTGGCGCATATGCTTATAAAATCTGCAGATGACACTAAACTGGGAGGGGTTGCAAGCACTTTGGAGGATTAGAATTAAAAATGACCTTGACAAATTGGAGAAATGATCTGAAATCAACAAGAGGAAATTCAATAAAGATCAGTGCAAAGTACTTCATTTAGGAAGCAAATAATCAAATGCATAGTACAAAATGAAGAGTAACTGGCTAGGTGGTAGTACTGTTGAAAAGGCTCTGAGTGTTTGAGTGGATCACAAACTGAATATGAGTCAATAATGTGATGCAACTGTGAAAAGACTAATATCCTTCTGGGTGTATTAACAGGAGTGTTGTATGTAAAACACGGGAGTTAAGTATCACTCTCCTCAGCACTGCTGAGGCCTCAAGCGGAGTACTGCGTCCAAGTATGGGTGCTACATTGGAGGAAAGCTGTGGACAAACTGGAGAGAGTCGAGCAGAGAGCAACAAAAAAGGATAAAAAGCTTAGAAAACCTAACCTATGAGGAAAGGTTAAGAAATCTACACATGTTTAGTCTTGAGAAAAGAAGACTAAGCGGAGGGGGGACCTGATAAGTCTTCACATCTGTTAAGGGCTGTTAGAAAGAGGATGGGATCAATTGTTCTCCAAGTCCGCTGAAGGTAGGGCAAGAAGTAATTTGCTTAATCTGCTGCAAGGGAGATTTAGGTTAGATATTAAGAAAAAAACATTCTAACTGTAAGGGTAGTTAAGCTCTGGAATAGGCTTCCAAGGGAGGTTGTGGAATCCCTATCATTGGAGGTTTTTAAGAAAAAGTTTGACAAGCACCTGTCAGGGTTGGTCTAGGCTTACTTGGTTCTGCCTCAGTGCAGGGGGCTGGACTTGATGACCTCTCAAGGTCCCCTCCAGCCCTACATTTCTATGACTCTATGCCTAGATTAAATGGGTCAAGAAATAAACAAACTGAACTGAACTTTTGGGGAATGTTCTACAGAGATGTCAGTTTTGGGATAGGTGTCAGGGTCTGTCCTTCTCTTATCTAAATCCATTAGCTCATCTTTGGGATTAAAGCAACCCCCACAGGGCATCCAGATAGCTGCAGCTACTATCTATGAGACATTCTCTGTTTTGGTTTCATTACCAGGAGAATGAGTGGACTATAATAGGACACAGATGGCAATTCACAAATTACTGGCAATGTATTAATCTGTGGGGGCTAATATCATAACATAATTACTACAACTCTTTTCCTGGCTTAATTGAAAACTCTCTGTATAAAAGACAATTAATGTTTTGGTAATCTAAAGAGACAAAATTGTGGAACCTCTTAGGGATAGTAGAGAGGTAGGTGTTGGATTTGACTGTCTTATGAAATGTGGAAAATTACCTCGATCTAGACTTTCACTCAAAGGGCCCGTTTCTATATAGCATAGTGTTCTTGGGTTTTTTTCCTGTTCCCATTGAAGTCCCTGACAAAGTTCCCGTGCTCCTCAAGCCAATATAACTTGTTGCTTGAGGAAAGTTATGTGCATATGTTAATCTTTACGAGATCAGGGCCTAAGTGGTAGTTTTATTTTAATTGATGATATTAGACTAAATTCTGCCCCTCTCACATCCATGTAATATTGCTGATACCATTGCATGAATGTGTGAGCTGAATGTGCTCCAGAGGGCCAAATTCAACCCTGGTCTAAAATCATTGAAGGAGTGTATTGTTATTAAATATTTCAGTGTCTGGGAAGAAGTAAATCTCTTACATTACCACCCTCTGTGCAGTTAAGGAGGATAGAGGCTTGAGGAAGGAGAACATGGAGCTGGAACTGAGGTCCCTTAGTTGGGACTCTCCTTCCAAGTGATGTCATGGTATCCTCTCACATTGAGGGTGCCCCTCCTGGGAAGGGAATACCAGTTACTAGGAAGAGCCAGCTAATAGTGATGGGGGATTTGAGTATTAGAAATGTAGATAGTTGGGTCTGTGATGACTGGGGGAATTGTATGGTAAATTGCCTGCCAGGTGCGAAGGTATTGGATCTCGCAAGACATCTAGACAGACGTATGTGCCGGGCGGGGAGGAGCTGATGGTTGTGGTACATGTAGCTACCAATTCTTGGGGTTTTGCCAAGACATAATATAGATAGATAGATAGATAATTTATATTATTAATATTTATGGTTGTATCTTTTAAAGTTATTTTTTTACTGATTTTTTTTTATTTTTTTGGTTTTTTGTAGGGTTTTAGTTTTTATTTTTATTAATTTATATTTAAGGTTTAATTTAGAAAAAATGCCAAACTTTGTAAGAGCATTGAGACACCTGAGGGGTTAACTAACAAAGTGAAGACGACCAGGGAACACTGGCTGATGACCAAGGAGTGTCTGTGCTAGCTTTGCAACTTTGGATGAAAAATGAGGATGGAATTTTAGTGGAATTTTTAAAAAGCTAATTTGACACATGCATACATTTTACATTTTTTTTAAAATAGATGTTTTTATACATTTTGAGGGTTTTTTGTTATGTTGTAAACAGTTTATTATTATAAGTTCATGGAGGATAAATGGCTGTTAGCCAAGGTGGCCAGGAATGCAAGCCTAAAGCTTTTACTACTAGAAGCTGGAACTGGATGATGGGATGAATCACTTGAAATTTTCCCATTCTGGTCATTCCTGCTGAATCATCTGGTACTGGCCATTGTCAGAGACAGGATACTGAGTGAGTGATCTGAGCTAGAATGGCAATTCTTATTTCTAAAAAACAAATTCTGTTGTGGACGGCAGTTTAGTCAAGTGATTGG
Organism: Gopherus flavomarginatus; assembly: GCF_025201925.1. Classification (NCBI taxonomy): domain Eukaryota; kingdom Metazoa; phylum Chordata; order Testudines; family Testudinidae; genus Gopherus; species Gopherus flavomarginatus. Next base: position 356,380,148 of record NC_066617.1, read on the forward strand.
AATTCTTGAGGAATTCTTGAGTTATTTCCTAGCTCCGTCACTGACTTGCTGGGCACCAACCTTTGTCTCTCAACCTATCAGTCTCATAAGATGGAGATAGTAAGACCTCCCTACCTCAGCAGGGGGAACGTTGTGAGGATTCTTTACTTAGTCTGGGGATTTCAAAAGAGTGAAAGGGATTTAGGAACTCAGATCCCATTGAAATACAAGGAGAGTTGGGACTCTAACTCCCATATTGGTTTGTGTGGTCCCTTGGTTTGATGATGTCATTTTCATGCTCTCTCTTCTTGTGGGTTCTAGAATGACTCAGTCTAAAGTGTGACACACATGCTTGTGAGCAGATCAGGCAAACAAAGTCATTATTGAGTATCTTGGCAGCTATACCAGGGGCATGATGCTTTTCCCTGAAGCTAACAGTCGATTATTTCTGTCCTCTTCAAAGGCTTGGCAAGCTCTGAGTGTTTTGTGAGTCATCATGCAGACCTATTTAACGCAGACTTCTCAAGATCATCTGGTTTTATTACACCGAAGTGTGTGCTGTTCTTGATGCTGTCCTTGTAGTGCTTTCTGGAGCGGCTTTGATTCCAACGTCCTTGTGTCAATTCTCCATAGAAAATCTTTCTGAGGAGTCAATGTTCAGGCATCGTAATGATGTGTCGAGCCCAGCATAGTTGGGTTTTTATCAGCATGGCCTCGATGCTCGTGGCACTTGACTTTTGGAGAACCTCAAGGTTGGTAATTTTGTCTTGCCAGCGGATCCCCGCAATGGTGTGCAGAGACCACATATGGAAGGCCTCTACCTGTTTGATATGCTATTTGTATCCCATATATGCCTTTGAAAATGCCAGACTTGGTGTTTATAAAGCACAACCGACATGTTGGGATCATCATGTGATTTCAGATGGCTGTTGTTGGTCCTGTTTGTTGTTGTTCTCACTGTCCCATATGTATAATCTCTGGTTTTGAACCCTTGTAATTACTGATGAAAGGCCACTGGCCTTGAGATTTTACACAAGTAAAGAATTTCACTGGGCACAGTACTTGATAGCTAACAATATTAAAGGACAGCACATGCTTTTATGAAGGCAAAAAAAAAATTCCATTCATTTCCCTTTGCTATACTGTTTTAGTGTAGATCATGCTGTCAGTTATGGACATCACATCCTTTTACCTGAGTCTTTGTCTGATTCGAGGTGGGGAAAGATCAAAAGCTAGGAGTGGGTTTGTTTGGTTGTTTGGTGGTGGTGTTTTGTTTCTTTGTTTTTAATGGAGCTTTCTCTGGAAAAAACAGCACAGAAAATAGCCTTTGATATAGAAAAGGGGGCATTTAGTGTGAATTTTATTGATTGTTCTGGGTATTTGATGCAGATTTCTGAGAGGCACTTGTATTTCCATACTCTGCTCCTTTAATTTCATTGGGCTTGGTTACTGATTAATGTCTATCTATCTTATCTGTTTTAATGCATAACTTACATATGCATATAAAATAATAAGTGGGAAGAATTTCATCAACATATGATAAGTTGGAAGGTGAGCATGAAGGAGAAAAGGCTTCTTAGGTGGATAGAGGATATAGAAGTGGGGAAATCATTTGGGTATTTCAATATAGAAAAATTACCTGTATTTTGATTGTAGTGCATCAGGCCAATAGATGTTTTTGAACTTACTTGTAGTATCATTCTTGGCATCTGCATACCACTATGAATGGTGAATTAGATATAAATATATTCTATTAATGTACTATGGCGTGTGCGCGCGCACACACACACACACACACACACACACACACACACACACACACACACCACCACCACCACCACCACCACCACCACCAACAACAACAACAACAACAACAACAACAATTGAGGGATTAGCAGACCAGAGAAGACAAATGAACATCTCACCTACTTTCCTGTCTCTGATAGTGACCAAGCCTAGATGCTTCAGAGGAAAATATTGTGTGCATACTATGTACCATGGCGCAGAATTTCATCCTGACCACAATGACCTTATGATCCATGACCCTTATCTTTCGTAGAATTACTTGGTTTAGCTACAAGTGCTGTTCATAAATGTCTGCCCCTTTAATTTTTCAAGTCTAAGCTGCTTTCCACAATATCTCCCCTGGCATTTATTATTAAATGCAGAATAGAAGGTTTTACTCTACAAATAACTGCATTCCCAGTGGGTTTTATTTCCTGCCTATCTTCCTTTAAGGCTATGCACTTTTGCATGTTCTGCAATAACTACCATGGACAGCTGCTTGTTGTAGGTGCCAATATTTGAATGTTTTTTTGAAGGGACAGTTTATCAATCCAGCCAGGGAGAATTGGGGGCTGCTAGGTTCTTCTCTCCCTAACTTATCTGAAAACTGCCCTTCCTTTCTTAACCCCTGCTCTCTCATCTTAACAAGCTGCAAAATGACCTCTTACTTTGTGCTCCAGTTTAGAACACCTGAGATGCAGCTGGCGGGGAAAGGTGTTTGAGTGACAGGTTGGAGGTTGCCAGTAGGGTGCAGGAGGAGTAGCTGATCATGGCTTCCCAAGCACCCCAATATTGTTATTCTGCATGGCACTTTCCCTACAGCCCTGCCCAGTTTGTTGATTTCACTGGGTTCTTGGGTGTTTTTTTTTTTTTTTGTTTTTTTTTTTTTTTTTTGCTCTGTGGTTTTTAACATGATCACAATAACAGGGAAAAAAAGATTCTAAACCACACTTAACAGTTATGTCTTGCATCAGCTGTTTTCTTTGTCTGCTTTTATGCACCACCAGCAGCCAGCACCTTGCTGTCTATAGTTCCCAGAATCATAGATATTTAGGACTGGAAGGGACCTCAATAGGTCATCTAGTCCAGTCCCCTCTGCTTAGACAGGACTAAGTGTTCTCTAGACCAGTGGTTCTCAACCTTTTTGAGCTCAGGACCCATTTCTAAATGTTTATGGCCTGCCGTAACACAGTAAATACTCTGGCGATGGAGGCCCTGGGGTGGTTCCCGTTGGATCCTGCACCCTGAGGGGGTAGGGGAGGTTGATTTCTGCCCAGCACTCACCCCACAGAGGCGGCTCCTGCAGCTCAAGTGCTGTGGGGCTGGCTCTTCGCTCTGGGCTTCGCAACCTGTGCCCCAGAGTTTGAAAACCACCACCTCCTGCCAGGAGCTGGTGGATTAGAAGCTGGTGGTAACCGTCCGGCCCTCTCAGGCCCCTGGGTCTCTGTACTGTAGGAGCCTGGGCACTGGTTGGCTGCCCGGCAGTCCTCCCTGCCCTGCTCCCCAAGGTGAACCATCTCTGCACAGCTGGGCGCTCCCCAGGCAGGGCTGGTGGCACAGCTCTGAGTTTGTGTCACTGACGTGCTCTTGCCTCTCCCCCGAAGGAGCCCTGCACCATCTGGCAATGCCCCATGCCAGTGCCCCGGCTCCCACAGTATGGAGAGCCAGGGGCCTCAGCGGGCTGGGCAGCTTTGCACCCTGGGCAGCTGCCTCACTCACCCTGCCATGCATCATGATGGCAGCGGGACCAAACTCAAATGGCATGGAGGCCCCAGATGCACTGTCAGGAGCAGGACGGCGAGCCCAGCCAGCCCCAGGGAGAGGAGCTGCCACACAACCTTTTCACGCTTTCTGGCAACCCAATTTTGGATCGTGACCCGTGGTTGAGAAACCCTGATCTAGACCATCCTTGACAGGTGTTTGTCTAACTTCTTTTAACATGCATCTGTGCACCACACCATTAGCCCTAGATTTGCACAGAGATACAATTAACCTTTTGTTCATGATAGGATAAAGTTATTAAATACTTTTAAACCAGTGTGAAGTTGTTATACGTACAACTTGGATGACAGCAGCAATCGGTAATGTGCTAAAATGAGGGCCGCTAACACAGTTTGGTGTTGCCAAAGTTCTTATGTTTTGCGTACCCAAAAAATTGAATATGTACCGAAAAGTGATGATAATCCCACCACATCTCTCTAAACATGGTGGATTATTTCCAGTAAAATGGTTATTAGCATTTTATTATTTATTTGGCATATGCAATCTGGTCAAGCCAAGCCACCGTGTTCTCATCAGTAATGTTCAAAGCACGAAGACCTACAGGAATTTGAGTTATTTTGCTGTCCTCAACAATGTGTGTCATGGTTTGTGGACGCCCACATCAACATCTCTCTCTAAAGCACCATTGAAATTCTGCAGCAGCACAAATTCCATGTCTGGTGTGAAACTGGTTGAGAAGTAAGATGGTGCCAGTGATATACTGGATATTACAAAAAGTATGTTGGAGTTTAGAGGGACAATGACCCACTCCCAGAACTACTTCTCCAGATGTAGTAACTGATAGCCTCTTTTGGACTACAGCACATTTTGGATAACTGTTGTGTGTGTGATGCTGCTATTCTCTTGAGGTGAAAATTGGCCTTTTACTTCCCTAGCGCCTTTGGAGTTTGCAGATCCTTGGCTTAACAATGGCATATTTTGTAGACTTATCTTGAGGCATAAATCTGTTGTATCACAGCATTGCGACACATAAGGTTACAGACTGGCTAAAAACATATGCATTGACAGGTGATCAATATAGCAAGTCCAAGAACAGTAAAACCCTTCACAGGAGCCTCTCTTGACTCTAACCCCATCATGTCATAACATGATGACACCACAACACATCATCTCGAGGCAACGACTTTGTGTCACCTGAAAACTATCATTAGGTTAGTTCAGTATCCCTGTGAACTTGCTGCAGCACTTCTTGCTAGTGAAATGGGAATGATCCAGCAACGTTAATGATTTTTGCCAGCCCTACCATGGCTATACTAGCTCAGGTGAACCTCTTGTGAATTAAGGATAACAGACTTAAGAAAATGTGAAAATTTTTGTTGACTCGCATGAGTCAATAGTGTAACACTGTTGCAAAAAAAGCGAACATCATTCTGGGATGTATTATCAGGAATGTTGTAAGCAAGACACTAGAAATAATTCTTCCACTCTACTCCGCTCTGATTAGGCCTCAAGTGGAGTATTGTGTTCAGTTCTGGGACCACATTTCAGGAAAGATGTGGACAAATTGGAGAGAGTCCAGAGAAGAGCAAAAGAAATGATGAAAGATCTAGAAAACATGACCTTTGAGGGAAGATTGAAAAAATTGGGTTTGTTTAGTCTGGAAAAGAGAAGAGTGAGATGGGATATGATAACAGTTTTCAAGTACATAAAAGGTTGTTGGAACGAGGAGGGAGAAAAATTGTTGTTCTTAACCTCTGAGGATAGGACAAGAAACAATGGGCTTAAATTGCAGCAAGGGAGGTTTAAGTTGGACAATAGGAAAAACTTCCTAACTGTCAGGGTGGTTAAGCACTGGAATAAATTGCCTAGGGAGGTTGTAAAATCTCCATCATTGGAGATTTTTAAGAGCAGGTTGGACAAACACCTGTCAGGGATGATCTAGATAATACTTAGTCCTGCCATAAGTGCAGGGGACTGGACTCAATGAACTCTCAAGGTCCTTTCCAGTCCTATGATTCTAAGAAGTGAATGAAAGGTGCTGCAGTGTGTCTATTCTCACTAATTTATGCCCTCACTGCCCTAAGAAAAAAATTGTTAGCTCATCTCATCTCCGTTTTGGGGAGTGTGTTTTATTTTGTTTTTATTTTTGTTTTAAATGTAAGATTTTAAACCCACTGAGAAGAAATAAACAGGACTGGTGCAAAAATAGGATGATGGCAAACACAAAACTTGTTGTCATAATATCTATTGATTTTCACCTAGCTGAGCATGAAGGGGGCTGTAGGGAAAGTGTGAGATCAAGTTTGGGAAGCTGCTAGGAGATATGTATTTTAAATAGTAGTCTCATGGTAGGAAGAGATTTGAAGATCTTTTGTACTGTATATTGGGGTCTCTCCAAGCAGGCATGTATTTATGGGCATATTCCCTGCACTTCACTGTATGCTCCAGTAAACAATATGCAGTAGCAGGGGTCATCAGTATATTTATCTTGTTCACTTTAGAAAGCCAAGGAAATGCACATAATAAGAGCGAGGTGATGTGGATTGTAGTCCGTTGTGTCAGGTGCCATCAGGGTGTTGTGCAGTTTGCATCAGAATCTGGGTTATTTGCATGCACTGCTTAATATGGTGGGGCCTGTTAGCACCAAATGAGCTCTCATTACCTCAAATGGATTCTTAGTCATCAAGAACCTTCCCCTTTTAAGGAACCATAACATATAGAAGTTAACCAAATGCTCACAGCTGATGCACTCTTGGCTGTGAATACTGGTGTATAAAGCTTTTAGCTGTAATCTGATTCGAGTCTGCTCTGAGCACTTACAGTGATGAAAAGTGACAGAGTTGAGTACTGTCACTGACCCAGATTCTGTTTCTGTTGGGGTTTTTTTTTTTGTTAAGTAAATGACACTGAATCATCCTAATTATTGATAACAACCTATAATTTTCAGACTCTTTACATCATTACCCAGGCCATTTTCTCTGTGTCTTTACATGAAATATTGGTTAGCAAGGCTGTGCACCAGTGAGTCTGCCTAGTATTTAGCAGCACTAGGAGTTATTAGGAGTGTGTGAAGCAGCTGAGATAAAATCACACTTGTTCCTCCACCGACCCCCTACAAAAGGAAACCTTTGCTCCAAACTTGAATTGAACTAGTATAGAAACTGTTTTTTGTGCGTGAGATTGGAATAGTTCAGCTAACTTTAAAATACGTATATTGAAAATCTGGTCCACAATGTGGTCCTGTGAGAAGAAAATACTTTCTCTGCGTGTATCTCTCTCATTGACTTCATCTGGATGTTAATACTGAAAAACAGGTCCTATGCCTTTTAGGCTCTTTCCTGCGTGTGGGGACTGAGCACTGCTGCGCCATCCTAGAGGGAATACAGGATGATGCTGTGTGCCATGCAGGACAGTGCCTCCTGTGGCTCTGTGAGGGGGTTTGCAAACCCCACACTTGGGCCATGTCTACACTAGCACTTACATTGGCAAAACTTTTGTTGCTCCTGGGTGTGAAAAAGTACCCCCCTGAGCAACGTAAGTTTTGCTGGTAGAAGAGTTCATGTGCTCAGCACTGTGTTGGCGGGAGGCGATCTCCCACTGACATAGCTAACACTGCTTGTTGAGCTGGTTTTATTGTGTCGACGGGATAGCTCGGCATAATGTAACTTCACGAGCGCTCTTACCATGGCACAGCTGTATTGGTACAAGTGTGCCGCTGTAAGCTTGTAAATGTAGACATGGCTGAATGCTAAGGCAAGAGGAGGGCTGGAGCAGTACTGGGTCTGGAAGGCACCACCCCTCAAGCACTGCCCACCATGCTCCGGGGCAGAAGACCAGCAGCTACAGGCAAGGTGGAGAAGAGAGTCTTTGTTTCTTGAAGAAGCACTATTCTGCAGGAAAAGAAGTCGACTGAGGGGACGTGGTTGTGAGCCTTCCCCTCTGTCCCCAGACATTCTTCAGGAGGGAGGGAGAGCCATGGGCCAGGCTTGCAAGAGAGCTGCAGGCATCAGCCCTACCCATGGTGGTTTTGAAGTAAAATCTACGTCAACTATGACCACGCACCAAGCTTATATGCAGGATGTGGCAGGAAGTTGCCCAAGGGAAGGTGAGCAAGGGGCTGTGTGACAGGTTGCTCTACTAACTGCTGGACGGCACTGCCTCCTGGCAGTTCTGAGGATTAGCTCGGCCAGGCTGACACCCCGTCCACCAGTTCCACCCTGTCAGTTTCTCCTCTGCGTGTCCTCTCTCATTCTCAGTAGCCAGAGCTGTCCCCTTCATGACAGCACTACGGCCAGGTCGCTTTTGTGGTTTCCCCTTCCGGGAGCGGGGTGGGGAAAGAGGGAAGAGTATCAAGGTTCCTGCTCTGCAGCAGTCTCAGGTAGTCTTTCACTTCACTGCCTCAGGGTGCCACTCCTGCAGTGGCTGGCAGGAGAAACCGGGACCACCCCCTTCTGAGGGTTCTGGCTCAGGAACCCTCTACACAGCAGCCCAGGTCCATGCCCTGCACCTCTCTGCCTTTCCCTGAGCTGCTTCCATACCTCCCAGCCCTCTCCACTTCTCTGGGTTTGCCAGTTTCTTCACTTCTTCCTCCCAGGGGGCTACTTTAGTCAACTCATCTCTGCAGCCCTCCCCCAGAAGTGATGGCAGATTTTCCCAGCAGCCTCGTCTGCTGCCAAATTCACACCTTTTGTTGAAGCCCCACCTGTTCCTCACAGGTGAGCTTCCTAATTCCCTGCCTCCAGCCTAAAGCGCCTCTGTTTGCAGCCTAATTAGCTGAGTGGACCCAGCTGGACTAATTTCGCTCCTGCAGAAGAGCACACAGCAAAGATGCCCGTCTAGCTGGAATCTCATCCAGAGAGTTGGGATGCCCTGAAATGATGGAAATACAAGAGTCAGAAGTCCAGACCACTAGGTCCACTGACCAAGCAAACCATCCTGCTGCAGGATCCCTTGTGCGTAGAAGGGATGTGTCCATGTTGCCACCCCTTCGGAGGGTGAAGGACGTCTTTCGTGCCATCGCCCCGCCTCCTTCCCTCCCTCTTTGGAATGGCTGGTGTTCCAGGAGGCGCTAGCAGAGAGGAGACCCTGTATTCAGAACAACAGAGGACTTCATTTGTGGCTAGCAGTATCGGAGTGGGGAGTATAACAGTTCTACCTTACCCCAATACTGCAGCAAAGACAATCACTGTGGTCTTCAAGAGCATATGCTGTGGATCAGAGCAGAGTCTAAAGAGAGACAATGAAACTTTGTCAAATGTAACGTTATATTCTTTGGAAAAGTGGCATGCTTATCACAGAAAATCTTTGGAGTATTTCTGTTTTACTCATTTGGATGTCAAGGATGAATGAGTCCCAGCTATAGCTTGAACCAATTACCCACTGATCCAGAAGATAAAGTTGTGTAATCAGTAAACCATAATACACTTACCCTGTAAAATGGTTACACTTTAATCTTACACTGGGACTATTTCTGGTGTAATCCCAACATGATGATAATTGTTATAAAAATGTGACCTTGATCCTAATATTAGACCTTTGCAAATAATCCAAGTTTTGTATTTTATTTTTTTTTAAATGGCTTTAGTTAGAATCTGTGGGCAAGGGTTTCCTTCCTGATCTGCACAGCACACTCCTTATCTGTACAGCGAGAATCTCAGATCACTATAGCACACTCTGCACTTATCCCCTCCTCACATGGCCATCAATGGAAAATCCACGTGTGGAGCAAGAACATTTGCAATAGAAAAACACAGTGCAGATGAGAGGAGAATCTGAGGAGGAAGGATTTGAGTGCAAGCTTTGGTTATAATGAAAATATATTTGTATTAAATTATATTACATCAAAACTCTATATCCCTTGTTACATCAAAACTCTCTATCCCTGTGCATTTAATTATTAGTGTGGCTCAACTGTAATACAGTCAAACCTCAAAAATACGAACACCAGAGTTACAGACTTGCCGGTCAACCAGACACCCTGTGGAACTGGAAGTCCTTAGTCAGGCAGCAGCAAAAAAGGAAATACTGTACAGCCTTGGGGCTCAGGGCTTCAGCCACAGGGGGTTGGAGCTGCAGCTGCAGGGCATGGAGGGGGATCAGGGCTCCGAGCAGGGTGTGTGTCTCAGGGTTTCTGACCCTCGGGAGCACCAGGGCTTAGGGCTGTAGACGAGGGAGGAGTGCTGGGGCTCAAGACTTCAGCCCCATGGCTCTGTTCCTGGCTTCAGCCCTGCAGCAGGGGGGAGGTGGGGGCACTGGGCTTGGGGCTTTAGCTGTGAGGGGAGAGCCCTGGTTGCCCCCTCTAAATCCAGGAGCAGAGCCTAGGAAGCCCCAAGCCCTGGCGCCCCCTACAAGGCTGAAACAGGGAGTAGAGCCAAAGCCCCAAGCCCCAGCATTCCCCCCCAGATATAAAGCACTGAGCCCCAGTGCTCCCATGGGGCAGAAGCCCAGAGCCCTGGCACCCCGAGGGTCAGATGCCCCGACTCCCCCCCTCCTGCAGCCCTGACCCGTCCCTCACCCAGCGGCTGCAGCCCTGACCCCACCCTGCGGCTGAAGTCCATAACCTTTTCTTCAGAGCTGCGAAATATTTCAGTTATGGACAACCTCCATTCCCGAGACGTCCATAACTCTGAGGATCTACAGTACATATTTTGCATTGACAGCACCTTTTGAATAGGGTGTAAAAAAATGTGCTTTGGATGTGAATAGGTAATATCCTGATTTTACTGGTGGGGAGACTGAGGAACAAAGTGAATTGCATAGTAAGTCAGTGGTAGAGATAACACAGCAGAGCTGGAAAAAGAAACACGACCTCTTGTCTCCCAATATAGGGAAAACCGTTTGAAATCATACATTATCTATGGGCCAGAAGACAAAAGAAAATTTTACAACTCTGCACTGCACAGAGGAAATCTGTATTATCTCAGATACCACTGTGCAGTAACTGTTGGCGAAGGACAGACTGTGACAGTGGCGCATACTGCATCATGGCTATGTTAGGTTTCAGATTGTCTTCTTTTCTTTTAGAGACACTACCAAGAAGGGATGAAAAAGCTTCCTTTAACCCCTAAAGGCAGTACAGAATCTTTCAGTCTAGGTGACCAGATAGCAAGTATAAAAAATTGGGATGGGGGTGGAGGATAATAGGTGCCTATCTAAGAAAAAGCCCCCAAAATCGTGACTATCCCTATAAAATCAGTACACCTGGTCACCCTATTTCAGACTTATTTTTTATTTATTTATTTATTTATTTCAACCTGTTTTGTTAAAAGAAAAAAGCCACAAAAATCTGAATTTCATTTTGGTTTATCCATAAGACCTTAAAGTGATTGATAGGAGATACAGAAATATTACCAACTGTGTAAGTAAGGCGGGGGAAAGAAAATATTTTTGTTTGTGACTGCATTGGCTTTGGATCAAATATACTGGAGCATTATCCATTTCTCTGATTGCACATCACTGTTGAATGCTTCCAAGCCCTGCAGGATTTCAGCATGTCTCTTAATTGCTTCCCTCTGTTGCATGCCATTGTCTAAAATTGTGACACCCACTGGTTGATTTAGGTCCGTGATCATTGGGAGAATGTGGGACTAAATTCCATTTCTCTGTAAATGAAAAGTAACTTCAGAGTGACTCGATATCAGTGGAGTTTCAGATTTACACAATTATAACAGTTGGATTTGATTCTTGGGCACCAAACTGACCTCATCTCCAATGTCATTTATTGGGGAGGTTAGAGGCAGTTTTTTGGTCTTTGTAGGATGCTCTCCATCCCCCAGTCAAGTCAGTGGGAGATGTTCTTGACTGCAGGTGGAGTTACATCAGGTCATATGTTCATATGCCCTGGCAATTTAAATGAGTTTGTTTTTGTGTTTTAGTTTGGTTTTTGCTTCTGGAGATGAGATAACCCCTGAGTAAATCTCGAACTTTGATTCTGATTCAACATGATACTAAAAGCAAATTGGAGCACACAAAGAAGTGTGCAGGATATCCTAGGTGAGTATAATATTCTGGGCCTTGTCAGTGGAATTATGGAATGTTTTGATGGAAAAGTAAAATGGATGGCTTCTCACACTGCACTCTTCTCACAGACATTCACAATCTAGGACACCAACCAAAAATCAATAGATCAGAATTAAGGCACCATGAAACAATGCACATGGGGGAAGGGGGAGATAGTAGCGTGTGTGTGTGTTAGTCGTACCTAGTCGTACCAGCAGTCTGTGTGGAAGTCATATGTGTTGAGGAGGGATTTCAGTGTTGCGAACTCATGAGGTATCACAAGTCTCAGGATATTTGGTGTTTCTCTTAAGGCCTCAGTTCTTCTAGAGCGACTGACAACTTTCAGTGGAAGCCAGGGGGTGGGGGGCAGGAGTTAGTTTCAGCCTTTCTGGTTGAGGAGAAAAGTTTGAAAATGTGTATGAAAACAGGGGACGCAAAATGTGTCATTTAAAAAAATAAATAAGCCAATATCATGATTTTTGGGGGAAGGGGGTATGATCCATAATGCTTGAATGCTGGAGGTTGGCAATGTTGACATGTGAAAGAGGAGACCGAAAGTGTTCGTTTTGTTATTCCTCAGTAACTGCAAACTCTGTTTGACCATTTCCATTAGAAATCCACATCCATGTGACTACAAGAAGAAAAGTGGTCTCCGCAGCTCCTCATCCTCCTGTCTTTCCACATCTCTGCTCGCAACTACCTCTAGTCCTGCTGCTTGGTTAAATAAGATTACACAGAATCCATAAGTAATTAGTGAAACTGAAAGGCAGTGTTGCCTAGTGGCTAGAAAACTGGCCTGGGATTCAGGGGACCTGGCTTCTAGTCTTGACTCTGTGGCTGGCTGACCTAGGGCAAGTCATTTTACTTCTCCATGCCTCAGTTTCCCCATATGTGAAATGATGATCCTAACCTCCTTTGTAAAGTGCTTTGACATCTGCTAATGAAAAGTGTTATATTGGGGAAGGTTCAACCTGACCTTTGTAAAGGGAAATCATGCCTAACTAATCTGTTATCATCCAAGTATTTTTAGTGGGACCAATGCTATTCAACATATTCATAAATGATCTGGAAGAAGGGGTGAACAGTGAGGTGGTAAAGATTGCAGATGATACAAAATTACTTAGTAGAGACCAGAGCTGATTGCCAAGAGTTACAAAGGGATCTCACAAAACTGGATGACTGGGCAAGAAAAATGGCAGGTGAAATTCAATGTTGATAAATGCAAAGTAATGCACATTGGAAAACATAATCCCAACTGTACATCCAAAATGATGTGGTCTAAATTAGCTGTTGTCACTCAAAAAAGGGTTCTTGGAGAGTTCTCTGAAAAGATGTGCCTAATGTGCTGATGTAGTAGAAAAAGCTAAGAATGTTAGGAACCATTACAAAAGTGATAGTAATAAAGAAAATACCCTAATGCCACTATATAAATCCATGGTACTCCCACACTTTGAGTAGTGCATGCAGTTCTAGTTGCCCTGTCTGTAAAAAGGTTTATTAGTATTGGCAAAAGTACAGAGAAGAACAACAAAAACGGTTAGGGGTATGGAACAGCTTCTATATTAGGAGATTAAAAAGACTCATCTTAGAAAAGAGATGACTAAGGGGAGATATGATAGAGCTCTATAAAATCAGGAACGGTGTGTAGAAAGTGAGTAAGGAAGTGTTATTTACCCCTTCGCAAATCAAAAGAACCAGGGGTCCCCCAATGAAAATAATAGGCAGCACGTTTAAAACAAACATAAGGAAATACTTTTTCACGCAATGGGCAGTCAGCGGTTGGGACTAATTGCCAGGGAATGTTGTGAAGGGCAAAATTATAACTGCATTCAAAAAAGAACTAGATACGTTCATGGAGGATAGGTCCATCAATGGCTATTAGCCAAGATGGTCAGGAATGCAGCCCCATGCTCTGGGTGTCCCAAAGCTTCTGACTGCCAGGCAGTGGACTGGATGACACAGGATGTTACTCAATAAATTGCCCTGGCACTGTTGGAAGACATGATACAGGTCGAGATGGACTATTGGTCTGACCCAGTAGGCCCATTCTTATGTTCTGATGTAAGAGAGAGGTTTTAATATTTATTTTAAAATCTAGTTTCCCAGATTTTCAATGAGAGTAGCACTGTTGTGGCAGAGAAGGGTGGGAAATCAGTTCCAACTGCACCACGTACCTTCTGAGGACCTTTGGCTAAGGAGGATACTAATTTGTGGAGAAGAAAGATGAGGGAGGCTGGGATCTCTTAAAATAAATAGAGCATTCAAAAAAATTAATTACCTGAGAGAGTAGGGAGTGAAGGGGAATATGGATGTCTGATCCTTCCTAATCTGCAGTGTAGGCTGAGAGATGTATGGCTGACTGAGAGGGAGGGAAGTAGATAAAAAGAAGAGAATAACTTAAGCTATGTCTACACTACCACACCTACACTACACAACTCCAGCTTTGTGAATAATGTAGCTGGAGTCGATGCACCTTAGGTCGAGTTACTGTAGGGTCTACATCACAGGGGGTTGATGGGATAAAATCTCCCCTCAATTTACCTTACTCTTTTCATCGGGGGGTACAGTACAGGGGTCGACTGGAGAGCGATCTGCAGTTGATTTGGTGGGTCTTTACTAGACCCGCTAAATTGAAAGCCAGTGGATCGATCTCAGAATGTTGATCCCCTCTGTAATGTAGACCTGCCCTTAGTAAAATACCACTTTGAGGGTGATAATGCTGTAAAAATTATATTCTGTGCTGATCAACTCAGAGGCCACAGTGTATATCAGCCCAGAATATGGATTTTGGGAACTACCCTTCATTTCTGACCTAATTAATGCCCTGCAAGGGGAGAAGAGAGGGAAGCAGCCCTGCCTCTTCCCATCGTTAGCGAAGTACATGCTGGGGTGACTGAACAGCAGCACAGTAAATATGCATGTCCAGAGGAGATCACTTCATCCACCATGGCACCTCTCTTTCAGCCACCAGATCATGATATTTTCAATGTGTTAAACAAAGAACAAGCCCCATTTGCAGAAGCCTTTTACTGCAAAGCAATCTCACCTGCAATCACTGCGGCACTAAAGTACTGCGTACTTCATGCTAGTGGGCTCTGACCACAGAGGACCAGTAAAAAAGCTCTTTCTGTCCGACATGAATTAGGACGCTCAGTTAAAAATTCATAGGAAGATTACATAAAACCATATGCTGCCTTTATTTTTCCCCTTTTGCATTAAAAATGTACAGCTGCTCTGCATTAGACATTCCATTAGCCCGTGAGTCTCACAATCTAGAGTTTATAGTTAACGACAGGGAGAAAAAAAAAGTAAAGTGTTTTAAGCACAATATTTGGTGCTTCCTTAAAAAGACAGTGTCATTTGGTGGATGGAGAATTTTACTATGGAAGGAGGAGGTCTGCTGATGAGAAGCTGTATGTATCAGAGGAGACCTGGGTTCGGCATTATCAGTTTGGCCTCTGTACCCCCAAGCAGCAGCAGCAATAATGAAAATGATATAACCTGTTTCCTGTGGTCATTTGGGAAGAAAATAAAAAATCTATATTCCAAATGGACTCAGGAAATGTTTAGACTCCTCTAACAGCGTTAAGTTGCACACAGTTTTATGGCCAGTCCATTTCTTCTGCAGAAGACCCTTTAGTTGAGTTGGAACACTTGAAGAGTCCAGCTTTAGTATTAGATAATTGACTGTGTTGGGCAGGTAATTGCCTTGGATTGAATATATGGGCACTTAATGTACTGACAAAGTGAATTATTTCACCATAATCTTGCTATACATGGTAATGAGAAGCCTTCCAAAGGGTCCTCTTGATGCTGGTGTGTCAATAAGTTGCTTAAAGAGTTCTAGACATACTCTCTGTTGCATATAGGTGCTGTAGGCTGTGATGATGTGGAAAATGAACCAAACACAGCTATGAGGTAAGCAGATGCAGTAGCAACAAAGTCAACTGAGTTGAATCATTTTTTAACAAAGTTGAATTTGATTCTATATTTGTCCCCAAGGTAAAAGCAGATACTCAGGGACATAGTGTGTGACCACTTTCTAGTGGACCAACCAAGGGGATACAGGTCTTCTCACCATTCTCTGCAGTATATTCTCCATTTGTGCCAGGTGATACATAGAACAAGGAGTAGAGAATTCACCCCACTGATCAGAGATCTCAAGTGGCAAATGGGAAGGAGCAATTTGCCCATTTTTTATTAAAAGGAAAAGGATGGTTTTGATTCAGTGCTTGGTGTATTTGAAAATTTAAAAAAAATCACATTAAGTACACAAACAAGACATTGCTCTAAATCTTCCTTTCTAGTCCATACGCAGGTTCTCAAGGTAGATATTCTGCTTTGTTATGGATTCAGTGCCTGTAGGAGTAGTAGAGTAGCCTTGAATGAATCATCTGTGTAGACAGAGAGGAGAGTCTGCTGTTCAAAAATGCAGATGATGCATCCTGACAGATTGACTATAATTCTGTACAATCATGAGAGATGAGGAGAAAGAATAGAAATGTCCTTAAAGTCACATAAATAAAAGTTCAACATGAGACATCTCAGAATGTGTGGTGATAGTCACCATTGTTTGGCTATGTATTTAATTAACTGCTGTCTTCAGTACATTTCTAATCAAATGTAAATTGCTATCTAAAACAATGAAGCTGGAAGTACTAGGCAGCAGGAACATAGGAGCATATTAAAATGTCTTATTTAAATTAGAGGCAGTATGGCCCCATTCCATTGTGTACGGGAGATACTCTCTTAGCTCTGTATGTCCCTGGCTCTGATACTTTCTTCCAGCTAATGATGATCTAAAGGTGTTTTTGATACATGATTTATTCACTAGAAAACACATTGCATTACGCATCATGTGTTGGCCTAGTAAAATACAACACAATGTCAATGTTGTCCACGTGAGCTGTGTGATAAGCAGACCAGAGGAAAGAAATTCACAGCTAATCATGCAACTGCATCCTCACTTCACAGATCCTAAGGCCAGAGGGGCCCACTGTGATAATCTACTTTGACCTCAGACATAACACAGCTATCCTCTTTTGAAATATGTGGCACTTCATGCACCAAATTGACATCTCTGCGCTGTGACCCAAATCCAACAAAAGACTTAAGCACATATGTAACTTTAAGCATGTCAGTATGCCAGTGACTTTAATGGGACTTCTCAGATGCTTAACGTTGTGCATGTATGTAAGTGCTTTCCTGAGCATGGTTTATATTTGTATTTTAGTGGATGCATAGTAAAGCCTGCTATACATTGGCCACAGTTAAACAATTTTCTTGTAGCCTGCTGACAAAAAGTAAGATGTTAGCAAGTGTTTGGGCAAATATCATGTGGCAGCTTAAAACTGATTGTGGATAAAATTGACATTAATAAAACTGATTTTTAAAAAATAAATTGGCAGCGTGGCTGATGTCTGTGTTGCAGCCCGGAGCAAGTGTTATAGCCAAGCTGTAAGCCCTTGTTTCCTAGGGAATACAGGTGGAGTGCTGGAAATACTTAAACGACAGAGACAAGCTGTAAGTAATGGCCCTGTTGTATAGATTGTAAACAAGTGTCTTGAACTTCCTGTCTCAAGAATACATTTCATTGTGATTGTGGGTTGGTCTTTATAGAGTACTCCCATTGATATCAGTAGGAGTGTTACAATTATGTTTATTCTAAGAATCTTGACAGTGGCTAAAGGAGATGTACCTGCTTACATCAGGTATGAACTTTGTACAGGATACCGTTTTCACCATAGCCCTCTGCCTGTAGCTGCACTTTAGTAGGGAATTGGCCTGTGAGGATGATGTGGGGGGAGGGGGGAAACAAACATAGGTACTGCCATCCTTCACCAGGGAAAGGCAGCTTTCAGCTCTGCTAAGGGTTTCATAGGAGCCCCTGCTAGCAGAATGTGTCTGGAGGAAATGCTGAATCACCACATACTCTGGGTACCTTGGCCTTGGTTTCTCTCCCAGCAGCCTCCGCCATTCTGTCCAGCCCATATCTCCTCCTGGCAGAACGGAGGTTGCCAGTTGCATGCACCGCTGAACTGCTGCTCCAGGCAGACATTTTAGGCTCTGGGCAGTAAATTTGGCCTATTATTTCTGACAAGCTTAAGGATGCAAATTGCTAAGTGTTATAATGGGGACTGCCCTGAGGAAGACAGTAGCTTCATCCACTGAATGGAGGTGCCAAAACGGACACAGCATTTATAAAAACTCAATTGAAAATTCCTTCCTTACTTAATAAATCTTACAGAAAAGCTAATGTTGTGCCAAAATTTAAAAATGGTAAATGAGATTATACAAGTAATTATAGACCTGTCAGTCTGCCATTGATTCTGGGCAAAATAATGGAATGCCTGATATAGGATTTGATTAATCAAGAATTAAAGAAAGCTAATATAGTTAATGCTAGTCAACATGGGTTTATAGGAAATAGATCTTGTCAAAGTAACATAATATCTTTTACTGATGAAGTTGCAAGTTTGGTTGATAAAGTCATGAATGTTTATTTAATGTACTTAGACTTCTATAAGGCATTTGGCTTGGTGCTACATGACATTTTGGTTATGAAACTAGTTCAATACAAAATCAGCATGGCAAACCTTAAGTGGATTAAAAACTGGCTAACTGATAGATCTCAGAATGTCATGGTAAAAGGAATCCTTACTTAGAAAGGTGTGTTTCCAATGTGGTCCTGTGAGGATTAGGTCTTGGCCCTGTGATATTTGCTGTTTTTATCAATGACCTGGAAGAAAACAGGAATAATCACCAATAAAGTTTGCAGGTAACACAAAGATTGAGGGAGTGGTAAACAATGAAGAGGGCAGGTTGTTGATGCAGAATGATCTGGATATCTTGGTATGCAGGGCGCAAGCAAGCAATATGTGTTTAATACAGCCAAAAGTAAAGTCATGCATCTAGGAATAAAGTATGTAGGCCATACTCAGGGCTTCCAATTTTCAGTTTTAATTTATAAAACATCCTTGATGTGATGAATAAATACAAATAAAATAATGAATTTGGTGTTATCCAGAAAAATACCATAAATGGTTACTTTTATCTAAGAACTTGTCTACATGGAGCAGCAACGCTGACTATGACGGTGTAATCTCTAAAGCACGCTAATGTGTTGAACATTAATTGGTCCTTGTGAACCCTGCTCGTGTGGCCTAAAGGTTCTCTAGTGTGCTTTAACATAGTGCTGTTTGAAACAGTATTATATCGAAGTGCACTAGGGAATATTACGAAGAGATTGCTCATTATAGTATATACTATTTTAATGTGTATAATATATACATGACATTATTTATTCCAGTATATACAAAGAGCCCCAAACGCCTTGATTTTATGTCAGCTGTGTAAAACTAAAAAATTGCTAAAAATACCCCCGCAAATGAAATTAATAATCCCCAAAAACGCAGAAACCCCAGCCATACTTACAGGTTGGGAGGCTATCCTGGGAAGCAGTGACTCTGAAACAGAAACTCGGAAAAAGATTTGGGAGTCATGGTGGTTAATCAGCTGAATGTGAGCTCCCAATGCAACACTGTGACCAAAATGGCTAATATAACCCTTGGTATATAAGTGAGAGTATTGAGTGGGAGTAGGGAAGTTATATAAACTTAGTATTTGGCACTGCTGTGACTGCTACTGGAATAATTTGTGCAGTTGTACAGAGGAGGGTGGCTTGTTCAAGTGGATGGAGCCTGGAAATAATGTCTTTGTCAGGAAGGTTGGGAGAGGTAAAGCATGTTGCAGAGATGGTGTTAGGCTGCAGATGTGAGCTGCTGCTTCCTGCTCTGGTGCAGGAATATTCCCTTTGATAGCTGGAGTTGGAGCTCCTGGCTAGTCTTTAGTTCGCTGCGTTGGATGCAAGGTTCCTCCCTACTTTATGGCCTTGTGGCATTCCATATGGAGTGAATTCCTGGTCCTCCAATATATGCTCTAGAGAAGCTAGAGAATAAGAAATACACGATCTGACCAGAATGCCCTATTACAGTTCTCTGTCGTCTGTGTTTCCTCTCAGCTCTGTGTTGAAAGCATCACTCTGGAGAGTGGACAGACCCTCGTTTTCCCAAAATGGTTTTGGCATCGAATTCATTAGTTAATTATGTATGTGTTTCAGTTGATTAGGGAAGGTGTGTTGGGGAAGATTGCTGCCTTTCCCATAACTCTAAAACTATACACATTTCTGTGCTTTGCCAGAAGGGGTTGCAGCCCTGCCCATAGAGCAAAAAGGTCAGAGGACATTGAGGAGAGATCTTCAGAGCCTAAGGGCACTGTTCATTCTTTGGAGTCCGTTCCCATGGAGTCAGATTGGATACCTTTCTAGAAAATCACCATCATTCATTTCGCATCCTGGTTGCATGGAAATCACTTTGCTTCTCTAACCGGGAATCTGTGCACTCAGGGTGTGAATCCATGTTCAGTAATAACAATTAGCACTTACTCTACTGAGTGTAGCACTTTCCATCTCCAAAGCACTTTTTGAGTGTTTATGAATTAATCCTCAGCTCATCACGGAGTGGCAGGTATTTTCAATATTATTTTCCTCACTTCACAAAAGCAGAGAGGTCATGGTTTGCAAGGCTGCAGCAGGAGTCAGTGTCAGAGCTAGGATTAAAATGCAGTAATTTCTTGCTCCCTGTCCTGCACTCAGCCCAATATGTCCCTTGGGAGACAGGCTTTTGAACAGAGGCGGCTCCAGGCACCAGCACGCCAAGTGTGTGCCCAGGGCGGCAAGCCACGGGGGGCACTCTGCCAGTCGCTGCGAGGGCAGCAGGCAGGTTGCCTCTTTGGCGGCTTGCCTGCGGAGGGTCCGCTGGTCCCATGGCTTCTGCGGACCTCCTGCAGGCTGCCACCGAATTCGCGGGACCAGGGACCTCCCGCAGGCAAGCCGCCAAAGGCAGCCTGCCTGCCGTGCTTGGGGCGGCAAAATACCTAGAGCCACTTTTGAAGAGAGAGTAAAGGAACTAAGTAGTCATTCCTCAGTTAAATAATGTAGAGGCAGGAAAGGGGAACACAATAAGTCTCTGCAAATATTAGAAAGGCTTCATCTGATGCGCACAGAAGTCAATGGAAGGACTCTCACTGACTTCCATAGGTGTTGAGAGGAGCATGATTTTTGTGCTCCTTACGTCTGCTTCCTCTTTGGAGCTAATGATGTGCGTGTCTGACCACTTGAACTTCTGCTGAGACCACCAGTTCATTTCACATAGGGTACCAAACAGCCAGCAGCTAGTAATGGCTTTTGGTAAGCACTGCCCTGACCTGGATTTGAACTGGTGACCTCTGTCTCCCATTCTGACTCCTAAGCCACCCAGAATCTCCATCCTGTGAGTACTCCACGGCGCTGAAAGTGTGTGTTTTGTATATAATTATTTGAAGGGTAAATATACTGTAAGTGAGCACTGTATAACATCTTCTTGCTTGAGAATAAAGCAGTAAGTGGGTGACCTCAAAGTGAAAAGTTCTGCATTCCGTATGCCAATGTCTTGCGCTTACAAAATTTAAGAAGGAACAGGATTTCAGTGCAATGGTAGGATTCCTGGGTGAGTTCTACAACTGGATTCTTCAGTCTTTGAATTCTAGCAGTCAGTCACCTTCAGCTCAGCTCAGCTTTTCTAGCATAATGCAGTGCTTCTTACTTTATTTTAATTTTTTTGTCCGAGCCTTCTTGTAGTGCAGTGGCAGATGGGCACCCTTCCTTGTGTCTCCTCCTGCTGCAGTCTGTCTGTCTTTCTTGGTGGGTGGGTGCTCCGTGGTTTTGTGGTGTCACAGCACGTGTGTTCTCATGGCTGAGCAGAGCAGCATGGGAACACCTAGCATGGGTCCGTGACATCTTTGCTTGAACCTGTACATATAAGCTACTTCCCTGGACATCAGTATTAAGGGCCTTCTACAAAAGCCCACTGAAATCAATGGAAGGACTCCCAATGATTTGGGCTGGCACTATGAGACAGCTAACACATGAGCAGGGATAGAAAGAAGCAGTTTTCAAGCAGCCATCCATCTTAAGCAATGACTGCTTTCCTTGGCTAGCATTTAAATCCATATGCATTGCAGGGCATTACAGCCATAGTGAGTGACACATGGCTGCTGTCTATACTGTCACCCAGTGTTTCAGCTTGACCTATGGTGACCTGCTGTATTACAGCATCAAAAGCAAAAGGCCGAATGACAGAATGAAGAACAACAATCACCCCAGACACAGACACAGCTCAACTGCCCTGAACTGGCTTACCAAAGTGGTCAACTCTGTTTCCACACCACAGTTGGATAGTATCCTTTAGTAACTAATGCAGTATGGCCCATGTACCATGGTGCATCAGCGAACAATATATAAGTGAAAATGAGGGGCTCCAGATGTTGAAACCTGGGTTTTATATGATCTAGAAACTGTTGTCATAAATACCATTACTTCTGTTGTTGTTGTTGTTATTTTGTTTGTTAGTAAATCACTCTAATGTAATCACTATTTACCTGTCCTTTGTCCTTCCAGCAGCATCTCTATGTAGACATATATGTGCAGGGCCGGCTCCAGGCACCAGCACAGCAAGCAGGTGCTTGGGGCGGCCAACAGTGAGGGGCGGCATATTGGGCTCTTCGGCAGCAATTCGGCGATGGGTCCCTCACTCCCTCTCGGAGCAAAGGACCTGCCGCCGAATTGCCGCCAAAAACTGAAGCGGCAGCAGCAGTAGAGCTGATCGTGATTGCAGCTTTTTTTCTTTTTTTTTTTTTTTCCCCCCTGCTTGGGGTGGCAAAAATCCTGGAAGCCAGCCCTGTATATGTGCAGTTAGAATTAACACAAAACCACTTAAAATCTGAATGCCTAGTTTATTTCCAAATGGGAAAGTCAGCATCATTATCCTTGGTGGATTCAGTTACCAAATCCTGCATAATCATGGCGCTTGCTTCCTGTCTGTTAATCATGTCTAGCTGTGCATATATTATGTGCAAATATAAGCAAAACAAGAGATGGAATTTCCATATGTGGCATGCCTGACATAAGTTCTTACAGGTTGAAATTTGACTTTCCTAATATGATATAGATTTTTATTGTTTATTTTTTTTAATAAAAGGAAAACCCTGTGGCAAAGAAAAGTGGGCAGGCATCTGTTTGCAGTTAATCCTTCAGCTTCATTTAGACCCCACAGGATCTGTGAATGTAAGTCATAACAGTAGAACAAAGTTTTTTAAACCCCAACAATGGAAAAGCCTCTCAGAAAGAACAGCAATTATCATTAGTGGCCCCTCAAACATGTTCTTGTTTTTTGTTTCGTTTGTAGGGAGAGAGCTCTATTAAAGTGATGTCAAACGTTCTTATTTCCTTATTTATTGTAGTGCTATTTGCAACCATAACCCTAAAATGGAGAAGAGTCAATAAAGGCTAAGTCTCCCATTTAAATGTAGACAGACACTGTCAAGAAAAGGCCAAATAAATTTGTTAGCCTCTAAGGTGCCACATGGACTCCTAGCTGTTTTTACTGTGCAGAAAGAAACCATATTTCTGGTAGTTAGGGCCTGATCCAAATCTGTTGGAAACAACAGGTGTCTTTCTATTGACTTCAGCTCATGTCTTTAAATGTTTTCCTTACCTGTGTTACTGCTCTAGATTATTACAAGTAATGGCAATAATGCCTATTTCTGACCTAGTTTTTCATTAGTAGATTTCAAAGTGCTTCATAATGTTTATTTATTATCATAACTCCCCTGTGAAGGAGGGAAGTACTACTATCCCCATGTTACTGATGGGAATTGAAGCATGGAGAGGCTAAGTGACTGGGCCAAGGTCACATGGGAAGTCTGGGTCAGACCAAAGGTCCAGGTAGCCCAGTACCCTGTCGTCCAACAGTGGCCAATGCCAGGTGCCACAGACAGAATGAACAGAACAGGTGATCATAAAGTGATCCATCCCCTGTCACCCATTCCCAGCTTCTGGCAAACAGAGGCTAGGGACACCATCTCTGCTCATCTTTGCTAATTGCCATTGATAGACATATCCTCCATGAATTTATCTAGTTCTTTTTTGAACCCTTTTATAGTCTTGGCCTTCAGAACATTCACTGGCAAGGAGTTCCACAGGTTGACTGTGCATCATGTGAAAAAATGCTTCCTTTTGCTTGTTTAAACCTGCTGCCTATTAATTCCATTTCCTGGCCCCAGTTCTTGTGTTGTGAGAAGGAATAAATAACACTTTCTTATTTAGTTTCTCCACACCAGTCATGATTTTGTAGACTTCTTTCATATCCTGCCTTAGTTGTCTCTTTTCCAAGCTGAAAAGTCCCAGTCTTATTAATCTCTCCTCATACGGCAGCCGTTCCATACCACTAATCTTTTTTGTTTTCCTTTTCTGAACCTTTTCCAATCCCAATATATCTTTTTTCAGATGGGGCAACCACATCTGCATGCGGTATTCAAGATGTGGGTGTAGCATGGATTTATATAGAGTCTGAGTGCTTTTCTGGCTGCATTTGTTCCGGATGGAGATCACAGTTGTATGCAGATCTGCATGCAACGTTACCAGTTTTTGCTTAATGATTTTTCACACAGATCAGAACTTCACAGTTGGGTTGTAGCAAAATGTCATTATTTCCATCAATGAACATAGTCTTTGGAGAGGAAAAGAGTGGAAAAAATAGAAGTAGCATTACAGTAACCCTAAAGGCGCCAACAGACATTGGGTTCTCGTTGTGTCAGATCCTGTCCAGACACATACTAAGAGACAGTTTACAACTGAAACAAAGATAAAGGGTAGCAGAAACAAGTATTGTCTCCATTTTATAGACGGGAGGAACTTAGGCACAGAGAAATGAGAGCAAGATTTTAAACAATGGGTGACAAACATTAGGCCACTGAGCTCATATCTGGTCACTATATAATTGACTCCCGTGGGAGCTCCTGGGTGATCAGCCCTGTCAAAAATTAAGCCATAAGTAATCATCCCAAGGTCACACATGGAGTCTGTGGCAGAGGAGGGAATTAAACCGAGGTCTCTGGAGTCCCCAGCTACAGCCTTAACCATAACCCATCTAGTCTGGTTTTCACCAGGGCTGAAACTGAGTTTTGCATAAATTATCTCCCATGGAAGTGTTGCCATTTTCATAAACAAAGATGGACATTTTTTGCAGCAATAACAGCATTTCATGTCTTCCAACCCGAGCTAACTTTCTGGAAAAGAAGCAAAGATTTGAGTCTGAGCAACAACTTGTTCTGCTTTTGGTTAGTACGGTCTAGTGTTTGAAGCACTGTACTAGATAGGAGTCATCAGGACCCCTCGGTTCTCTGCCAAAGTCTGATGCTGATTTGTGCATGGCTATAAGTCCCTTAAAATCTGTGCTGTGGAATGGGTATAAAACCTACCCCCTGCGGGGTGATATGAGATGTCCCTGATCAGGGCTGCCCAGAGGGGGGACAAGTGGGACAATTTTCCCCGGGCCCCATAGGGGCCCCCACGAGAATATAGTATTCTATAGTATTGCAACTTTTTTTTATAGAAGATGCCCCCAAAATTGCTTTACCCCAAGTCCCCTCAATCCTCTGGCAGCCCTGTCCCTGATGAATGAATGCAGATTTGAGATCCTCTGATGAATAGTGCTGTAGAGAAATGTAATGTATGGTTACTATATAAACCAGCGACACCATGGCCTTTTGCCAAATGCCAGCTATCATTTCTTCTAAGAAATTCCTAGTCAGTCTCTGTCAAGGCTGAAGGTAGTCAGCCCTTCTTGGGAGTCTTTGTCCTAAGCCATCCCCTGCTTTGTCAGAGCTGCGTTGCTTTGTTGAGGAACAATTTTCATGCCCCAGGCCTCCCGCCACCTTGCAGTGGCAGCTGCTGCTCAAGAGCTTGACTCCTGCCTGGTTCCGTCTCTTTGTCATGACGGGTGAGCTGCTATATTAATATCAGTGACAAACAGATGTCAGTGCAGCAGCCTGAGATCCAAAAAGCCCTGGAGTTACTTTGTGGGACAGTCAACGCTGCTGTCTTTTCTGTGGTGTCCTCCTTTTTTTATTTTTTTTTGTGGTCCCGCTGTCCTCTTCCTTCCTCCTTCAGGGTCTCAGAGCTTTATGTGTCTATTGTGCTACCTAAGCATCCAGCCGGATTCTGATCTCACACTAGTGTAATCCCAAGGGAACTTCTTTTTTACGGGGGTGTAAAAGAAGTCAGGATCAGCCTGTTATCTCTTCTCATGTTATCTGAGCCTGTTACACTCCATTGCCAGTAAACAAAAATATAGAAAGAAAGGGGGCATTGCGGTAATGCAGGTCACACAAGGTCTGTTGCTGGCAAGAATCCAGCTACTCGCTGAGCAGCAAACATTCGGACTTCAGTAAACCTGTGGATTTTAATTACCTTTGCATTTAGTACTTTATCCTGCATAATGCCCTGATCAATGTGTGTTGCACCCTCTACTGTGCTTTTATACACAGTGTATGTGATTCTGCTGCAGCGGGCAGCTGGAGGACTCATTCCTGTGGCGCAAGCTGGCCAGGCTAATACTTTCAGCTTTGGAGATTTTCTCCCTGTTCTATCCCTATTTGTGGTCAAGATGATGACAGTCACAGCTGTGCTGCTAGAATCAATGGAACATCTTTAATTGGGACTTTAGAGGAGAATCTTGCCTCTGTGTAGCACCTTTCACAAAGAAGGATCTCAATGGGTTACAAACAAAGAGCCTGATTCTGAGAAGTTAGGAGTATCTGCAACTTGCATGGTAATTGGCATTTGGCCGGATCTGGACTGAAGCTCCTGGGGGAAAAGATTTATGTCCTAATCCTGCACTCGCTTGTGCCAGTTTTCCACCTGTGTGACTCCACAGGCTTCAGTGGACGTGGACTTAACGTCAGATTTATGTTGGTGTAAGAGGAGAATTAGGCCTCCCTGTCATGTAGAGGATTGAGCCTTCAAACACTTCCTGCCTTGTATAGTGCTTGCTATTGTGAGTAGTTCCATTGTCTTCATGTTTTTGCAGGCAAGGGCCTATATTTGTAAAGCATCGTGTGCATTTCCGGTGCTATTTAAATGATCATCCTTAGAAAACTGTGCATGGTACAGAGGAGTCACTCCATGCACTACTGAAATGCATCTACTTTTGAGGACCGAAAAGCCGCACAGCGACACTCTCCCGCAGTTAAGGACAGAAAGTGAAGGCAAAGTACCATCTTCATCTGAAACTGCAGGGATCATTTTTAGGTATACGGAGTAAGAAGACCCAAAGTGGAATTTTAGCCATGACAGAGATCAACATTCTCTACTTACACAAGAAGTAAGACAGGATCATTAAGGACAGGGTTGTCTCTTTCATCACACACTTGCACAGGGAGCGAGGTGGCATCAGGACTACCCTTGTGGCTGCAGGGGCTTCCACTAGTCCAGCAGTTCGCAAACTGTGGGTCAGGGCCCCAAAGTGGGTCATGACCCCATTTTACTGGGGTTGCCAGGGCTGGCTTAGACTTGCTGGGGCTTGGGACCGAAGCCAAAGCCCGAGGGATTCAGCCCTGCGCGGCAGGGCTCAGGTTACAGGCCCCCTGGCTGGGGCTGAAGCCCTTAGGCTTCAGTTTTGCCCCCTTCCTCACCTGAGGTGATGGGACTTAGGCTTTGGCTTTGCCCCCCCACCTTGCCACCCAGGGTGGAGGGACTCAGGCGGGCTCAGGCTTCAGTCCCCCCTCCTGGGGTCATGTAGTAATTTTCTTTGTCAGAAGGGGGTCGCAGTGCAATGAAGTTTGAGAACCCCTGCACTAGTTTAAGCATGATGGGGGAGCAGTCGGGGAGGGTAAGGTACCTGCAGATGGGCAGGGGAGTGGGCAGAGCCTTGTCGCTGACTTCCCCAAACCTGTGCATTAGCCAGCATGGAAGTGACGTGATCTGTTAGTGGTAAAAGTCAGACGAATAATTCTTCCTGGAGCAAGGCGGTAACTAGGGAAGGAATGGGAGTTGTGACTTTCCTTCCCTGTGCCTAGCATGGTGAAACCACACTGGTACCTCTTACTTCTGGGGTTGGGCAAAGTCACAGTCTTGCTCTACATGATCACATGGGTCCAGGAGTAAATGGGGCTGCGGCCCCCTGGTCTCACTCCTGGACAACTTTTGGAGTGTTTTCTGTTTCCTTGCCATGATGAGAGAGCATGGAGTGAAAGTTCACTCTCTGTGCTTTTCTAGGACCACAGGGCAGGGCCGGCTCCAGGCCCCAGTGCGCCAAGCGCGTGCTTGGAGCGGCATGCCACGGGGTGCGCTCTGCTGGTTGCCGGGAGGTGGAAGACAGCTCCGGTGGACCTCCGGCAGGCATGCCTGCGGAGGATCTGCTGGTCCTGCTGCTCCGGTGGAGCATCCACAGGCATGCCTGCCGGAGGTCCACCGGAGCCGCGGGACCAGCAGACCCTCCGCAGGGACGCTTGTGGGAGGTCCACCGGAGCCACTGGACTGGCGAGCGGCAGAGCGCCCCCCTGCGGCGTGCTGCCGTGCTTGGCGCGGCAAAATGGCTAGAGCCAGCCCTGCCGCAGGGGACCCAGAAGGGGGCATGGTTTAGCTTTGCATTGTAATGTCTTTGGTTGGTATAAAATGATCAGAACGTTTCCCCTGTTTTTACTGCTCTCACAACTCTTCAGTGAAGCTTTTACATTCCCTTAATGTTAGTTTGCTCATGCAAAAAAGATTTCCTGTGCCTCATGCAAACTGTTTTGCCTTTCTGGGGTGCACCAGTTGAAGGCATTTCCAAAAGGCTCCTGTCTCCGTCTCTGAAAAGTGCCTCCCGATACATTTCCCTGATTAAGAAATTCAGACCACCAAATTACAGTTTGCTCAGCTGGAGTTAGCTGTTTGGTTGGGATTAATAAACTGTGTTCCTTTTCCTCATACATCTTCCTGTTTAGCATAAAAGAAAACAAATTACTTTCGGGTTTTCCTGTTCATTTGTTCTTACACAAAGTGTATTCTGGGTACTCGTACAGTACATCTGACTCCTAGAAATAGAACACTGACAACATGACTAAGGCTTTCGGCCTGTCTCAGCCAGCCATCATCACTTAACAAGAGCTGAGCCTGGGCAATGTGAAATATGCCTCGTTAAGCACTGAATGCTGAGTGAGACAGAAATAACTGACTGATCTGGGTTACACACACTCGTGTTGGGATTTATTGGTAGATTTTTGGTTTTAAAAAAGAAAAGGGGGGGGGCGTGGATTTAGTGCTTGGATTGATAGCCCTGGAAGCTGATAAACCTTTATGCACAGGACAGGTTCTTTACAGGCTATAACAGAGCAAATGTTTTCCCTGCTGCTCCTTCAGTGTGCCTCGTTCTTTCTGGGGGTGGGAATATTTCTGGGAGTTGGTAATTCAGGCTCCAGGGAGGGTGGCAAGTGTAATAGTAGTTCTTGTGCTGTAGATACACGTCCATCTGAAGTGGAGAGACCACCAACTTCTCAGGCCTCTGAACGGGCATCCAGTGGCAATGGCTTTTTGCCACTAATAACTTGGACTGGGGTTTTCAAAGGGACGTAAGGATGTTAGGAGCCCAAAACTCATTGACACTCGATATGATTTGGGTGCCTAACTCCCTTAGGCTCCTTTGACAATCCCAGCATCAGGTTGGATTTGAACCCATGAAACATGCTGCATTCTGTAATTGCTGAGCTACCCAGTCCCATTGACTGTGATGCCTTGAAGGGCCCTCCCACTTTGTTTCCTTAGTGCTGGGTGGTGATTGTAGGTGTGCCCCTGAGCAGAAGAGTTCGACCACCCTAGAAAGCTTGGGAAGGCACTGAGCTTCAAAAATACAGTTTAGAGGCACAATTTCTAGCTGCTTTCCCCACTGGTTTATACCATCAGCAAATTACTAATCCCCTCTGCACTGGCACAGATACCCTAGCTAGTGAGCAAGAGGCATGGACCCAAAGCTTCTCCCATTCTCCACCCACCTGCTCTAGCAAGGGAGTCAGCAGGTGAGGAACCCTGGCTAATCCCCTCCAGATGTCTAAGTAGCTCATGTGTGGATGAAAAAGAGTTCTCTGGTACCTAGTCCAAGTCACAATCTTGGGGTTTTTTAAAATGATTACATGACAACTTGACAATAAAATCTCTTTTCTTTCTGATTTTGTCAGTAATTTATTTTAGATTTATTCCTGTGGCCAGCCTCATGCACTGATCATTTGAGTACAGGTGACGTGTTTTTCAATAGCATTGACACATTATATGTATTTTGCATTGGTCTGAAAGAGCCCAGTTACAATTAGATGTACAAATCAATTTTCATTGTAGTTCCCAGTTTTCTCCTGCTGAAAACTTTCCGAAAAACCCATCACGTGGGCTGAAATAGTTATGGAAGAGCAAGGAAAGGAATGAAGTGTTCCCACTATCTAAATTATTTAGCTCTGCTTTGTTTAAACAAACTACAGGAATGTAGTTAAATGCTTGGCTCAGGTGGGGCTGCGGATGAGTACTGAGAACGCACAGTAGAAAGTTTAGGTAAATTGTAAGTAGAGGTGGACCTGAATGAAAATGCCATATCAAAATATCTCTGAACTTTGGAAGGAGTTCAGATTGGGATCCATAGTTTTCATAAGGGTCCCAACACTAGTTGCAAGGTCCACACTTAGAGTGAGATTCTTCCTTGTGCAAAGGGTCACTGGACCTCAGCAGAGGGATGAATTTCATGCCGGTGAATGTGTCTTGGGATGTGCACAGCTTTCAAAACCAATTTAAGAGGCATCAGTTAGGGGAAAAGTTTGTCAGACGAATGATTTAAGAATGTGCCAATTAACAGCAGTGTTGGGAAGTATTTATTGCACTCTCTGAACCTGTATCTGACAGATAGATGTACAAGAGAATGCCAGTATAGAGAAGTCTCTGTGCCACATTATACGCTAACTAGAAGAAACGGGAAGGATCCCTGTTATTGAAAGTTAGAGGAGAGTTCCTAGACATCTCAATTTCCAATTCCCATTGTAAATTCCCGAGTTTAACCAGCTATTTTGGTGCATTCATATTCTTTACTGAACAGCCTTCCAGAGATGCCACATTTCATTCTTTTTGACCTGACAATCGCTTGTTTTATTGTGCCTTGTTTTTGAAGGTGGTGTTACATGGGTGTTTTCTCATATCAGCTGTGTTCAGGAATCTGTGTTGTACAAACCAAAGGATAATTTTCCCTTAAGAATTATACTGCTGTTTTGAAAGGCTATAATAATTCCTATTTCATCTGTCTGTAGCCTGTAGCATTCTAGGGGAAACAAAAAACAAATGGCTAGGTAAACTCTGATTTATAAGCAGTTTTGCTGACAGTGTGAGATAGGAAGTTTCACGCCACAATCCGTATGCAGAGCTGGATGGCACAGCCCTATAAATGCAGTAGTGAATGTGCAGTAACTTTCTCTTTAAGAAT
This sequence comes from Gopherus flavomarginatus, assembly GCF_025201925.1. Taxonomy (NCBI): domain Eukaryota; kingdom Metazoa; phylum Chordata; order Testudines; family Testudinidae; genus Gopherus; species Gopherus flavomarginatus. Next base: position 356,411,002 of record NC_066617.1, read on the forward strand.
ATTTCAAAGTGGGTCAGAAATGAATAATATGAACTTTTCAAATAAATACCATGATGGGCCCTAAACTTATCCGTTGTTTTTGATAAGTATGTGCACTTAAGCTTAGCGTTTAGTGTTCGAGATATTTCCTATAACAAGATTAAAGAACTATAAGGGAATAGGGCAGATACCGAAGTAACCTTTTCTATTTATCTTAGGTCAACTTGGCATGGATTTAAGGATCACCGCTGCATATTGTTATTCCAGGGCAAAGATTAAGTTGTGTGGGTCAAACTAAGAATGCTTTAGAAGTTTGCATAAGTTTTTTTTTTTTTTTTTTAATGTGATTTTTGGATGCTTGAGTGTTTGGATGGCTAACATGAGAGATGTTTAAAAGGCCTGATTATCAGAGGGCGGCGCTCAGCACTTTCTGAAAGTCAGGCCTCCTCTAAGAAGCCTCAAGTTGGGCATCCAAGGTCATTTGAAAATCTTGGCCTCTGGTAATATGTATATCACCATGTGTCCCTCTCCCTGTCAGCCTTGTCTTGCCCCTCATTGTTTTCTCCTTATTTAAACTGCTTTTTGAGGTAGGGACTGTCATTTATTTTATGTTTGTATAGCAGCTGGTAAACAGAGGAAGACACCATATACAGCACTCTTCTTAGTTTTGAATCGGCAGGGTGCACTGATTCCACTTGCAATGGAAAATGATGCAGTTGTGTTACCAGATTCACAAAGATAAATTGTCTGTATTTCATCAAAAGCAAATGCATAAATGATCTCTATCTCTGAAACCCATTCCCCTCAATGGCGTTTTTGGCTCTGAAGTTATCAGCATAGCTGGAGCTGGCAGCACTTCCAGTTTAAGAGAAACATCCTTAAAAAGTTTAATGAGGCAATGGAAGAATTCTCTATTTTCCCCCTCTTTCATTCTCAATCAGCTATACGTTTTGTCTCCTTTTTGGTTCTTGAAGTGCGCTGCTTCTCTCCAGCTTAGGCACCAGCATTTGAGACTTCCCTGGAGCCAATAGCAGCTGCATGAATTGGCTGTTGTGTGGCAAACTGTAAATATCATAATTCTAGACATTGTCTTTGAGCAGATTCACAGTGTAAGATATGTGCTTCACCCTGGAATGTGGCATTGGTGGCTTATATATCTTGAGCTTGACAACTCGCCATGTGGCACTGGCAGCTGGGTGATATGAGGATGTTTGGGAAGCTGAGGTTGGCATGGGTATGGGGAGTTAACTAGGTGATGTGGAAGGGCATTGATAATCCTGTGAGTAATTCACAGCTGTTAGTTTAATACCTTCCAGATAAAGCCACATGGAGCGGCTACTCCAGTGTCCCAAACTGGGCAGGGCATTATTATCCAGTAAGAATGTTTGGTACATTGTGACATGTGTAAGAAGATAACTTTCATCCTACATGGTTCCATGCTGCTCTGCACTGAAATGCGCTGAAATGCCCTCAGGCACACAGGACATTGAACAGTTGAGCCACGGACATGGCTTTTCCCTTCGGGAAGTATTCATGAGATCTTTGGGATCTCGGGCTCTTGAAGGGAGAGGGAAGTTGGCCAGGTCAGGGTTAAGTAAGGCAGTGTTGAACATAATGGCATCCCACATGTCACGTTCTTTCTCCTTTTCTTCTCTCCATACTTTGGCTCTACCTTAGAGATTGCAATCCTGATGAGCTAGATCAGTTGCTCTCAACCTTTCCAGACGACTGTGCCCCTTTCAAGAATCTGATTTGTCTTGCATAACCCAAGTTTCACCTCACTTAAAACCTACTTGCTTACAAAATCAGACATAAAAATACAAATGTCACAGTGCACTATTACTGAAAAAAGGCTGACTTTTTTCATTTTTACGGTATCATTATCAAATAAATTGATTGGAATATAAATATTGTACTTACATTTCAGTGTATAGTATAGAGCAGTATAAATCAGTCATTGTCTGTATAACACTTTACTGTCTACTGGCTTCACTAGTGTTATTTCTGCAACCTGTTGTAAAACTAGGCAAATATCTAGAGGATGAGTTGATTTACCCACTGGAAGACCTCTGCATACCCCCAGGGGTACAAGTAGCCTGGTGGAGAACCACTGAGCTAGATCATCATAGCCTTTGTTTGACCCCTGCTCAGAGTGTGACCCTTGCCACGCGGGGGACAGCAAGTGCTGCTCACCCAATACTCCCTACTGCTAGTAAGCTGGCAGGTAGGGGCAAGGAGATGGGGAGCGCTGGTTCCATGCCCTGGCCCCACACTCGCTGACCGCTCCACCCCACAGCCCTCAACAAGAACCCTCTTCCCTAGCCCAGAGCCCCTCCCACACCCCAAATCCCTCATCCTCAGCCCCACACCCCAACCCTCTGCCCTGCCCTGAGCCCCACCCAAACTGAGCCCCACTCCAAACCTCTCAGCCTCACCCCATAAATTTTGTTATGTGCACCAATATGGAGGTGATTTGTCACACATCCCCTCCATACTGGTGCACATAACAAGATTCTTTCTGCACATGAGTGGGAAAAATTAGAGGGAACACTGCCGTATACTGTGTGAGTGCCTGAGGGAAAAAACACGCAACTTCAGTTCGGTGGTCAGTTTGGGGTATGATCGTGTTTAGCACAATACTTGAATATTTTATACTCTTTAAAGTATATAATTGGTTGTATAAGCGTACAACAAAATGTAGTGTATTGAAGCAGGTGAGTGCGGCTTCTCACTTTCCACTTTTAATTGGCCCTTGTAATCTTGTGGTGCCAGCCCGCTGTAGCTTCCTTTTATCCCAGCAACAAATTCTTGATTCATAGGACCAATAGTAATAATAATCAACAATGGATAAACTCTTAATAAAGTTACCCAGAGAAAAGGAAGAAAAGGGTAATTCATCAAGTGATGGTCTGAATTTGACACCCAGTTTGCAAACTGAAGTTATACAAAAGAAAAAATATGGCAAATCTACAAGATAAGAAAAGGAGTTTTCAGCAGTCTTAGCTATCAAGATTTACATGGTTGGAGTACAATAGCGAATTAGACAGAACTTTTTTCTTGGTCTGCAAAAACTGTTCTGAAAAGCAGATCTTAATATTTTCTACGAAGGCCGAACCAATGTTTATTTCGTCTGGATTTCAAGAATGGAGACATGCATTGTGTGGTTTTACATCACACGAAAGATCCTCCTGTCACAAGGAAGCGTTAATGAAGTATGCTGCTCTGCAATCACAGATAAATGTTTCTGCACTAATATTGGCCAGTTACAGAAAAGAATTGCAATCATCTAGGAATGCACTGCACAAAATTTTTGCCAGTGTTTATAGTACCTAGCTCAACAAGGAATAGCATTACATGGGCATAATGAGAGTGATTTAGATTTGATGCAACTCTTGTCACAGTACAGATTCAGAGGAGGTGAGACAGTGGCTTAGTTGCACAAAATACAAGTGACTATCACATGAGGTTATTAACGAAATAATCAAAATGATGGCAATGATGGTGCTAAGACAAATTGTGCAAAAGATAAAGGCTTCTAAGTTTTACACCATTGTAATGGATGAGACTACTGATTTGTCAAGAAAAGAACAAGCAAGTTTTTCTTTAAGGTTCTTTTCTAGTGAAGACTGGGAGATTTATGAGGAATTTATTGGGTTTTACCAAAATGATGCAATGGATGCTGCTTCTCTTTTCAAAATTGTGGAAGATATGCTTCTCAGGTGTGATTTGCCCTTTTCGGACTAGGAGACCACGATGAACTGCCTGGATGAATTTAGTCACTCTTCAGATGAATTTGGCTCAAAACGTATTCTCGAAGCAATGTCAATCTTTTTCAAAGTACTTTACACTGACAGTTCTGGTGAAATCCATGAGTTCTGTAGAAGAAGCTAATGCAAAAATTCAAAGCCCAAATGTGTCATTGGCAAGCGTTATGAAGAAATTGGCTTGTTGCAAGAGGTGTTGAGTGGGATGTGCACTGACTGATCATACAATCACTTCTGGGAAACAACAGTAGGGAAGGCAAGAAATCTTTATTTAGATGATCCTGCACTCCTGAGAAAACACAAGCCACCAAGATGGCTCGACCATGGAAGCCTGTCTCACACTTCCAGTGACCCCAAAGAGTATTTTCATCAAATATATCTTGGGATCATTGATGCTTGCAAAGCTGCCATTGAACAGAGGTTTTCAACAGAAAGCCATTGCAGTAAAATTGGAGAAGCAAATGATGCAGCAGATGGCTCGAAACAGGACATTGTCCCAATCAGTGAAGCTTTCCATGGTGACAATAACACGGAGAGGCTATCTCTTCTTTTAGAAATATTGAATGATATTTGAAAATTGAGAAATTGCCAGCTTAATTTGGTGAGCAAAGTGAAGCATTTTCTGAAACAAAATGAAGCTTGAGTGACATGTCAGAAGTTACAGTTCTCCTGAAATTATTCTACACAATTCCGACTACAACCTGCACCGCTGAGCGATCATTCAGTTGCCTGCGCAGACTGAAAAATTATTTGCAAATGATAATGGGCCAAGAACGTCTAAATTACTTGACATTTCTGCACATTCATAAAAACTCTACCTCTGAATTGGACATTGCAAGTTTCCTGGATGACTTCGTTTCAAGAACCCAAAAATGATGAAAAGTGCTTGCTGCCTCCTGAGGAACATTGCAAAAGAAGGGGCTACATTTTGTTTTAATTTTAGAAAGTATTTGCTTTTGAGGTTTATTGATCCAAGAGTGATTGGTTGTTTCTGTATTCAAAAGGTATTAATACATTTGATATTCTTAGTTAAATATTTTTTCATATGATAGTGATATTGTGTAATATAGGGAAACTGTTAAACGCTTATTGTTTCTAGTCCATTTTTGCATTATTTTAAAAAATATATATTGACTTACAAGGCAGGTGTGGGGGGAGGGCAGGAGGGGGATTTGGACCCATTCTGGGCACCACCAAAAATTATACAAACCTGCTGCCCCTGGGAAGGAGGCAGTAAGCTGTATGAAAAAAAGTTTCAGGAAATTGCTCACTCCCTAAGGCAAATGGGAACAGGAGAGGAGTTATAACTCCGAGTCACAATTCATTGTCTGGTCTACTCCTGGGGAGGTGCAGCTATTCACTTTTCTTTAATCAGGGCAGAGTGTACTGTTCTGGTCTGGTCCCAAGTAACTTTCCCTGTGTCTGGTCAAGTTCAACTGATCCAGAGAGCTAATGCAAACTCAGCTCCTTTGGTTAATAGCCCAGTTTAATTTTGTCCATCTAGGCTATACCCCTGGGCACATCATATCCATACAATTACTTCTCAGTGTCGCAGTGCTTCTCCAACATTTGCATCTCCCAGCCCATTGCCTCCTAGACTTTCACTCTCTGCTCCCCCCTTTGCACAAATGTCTTCTTTCTAGCTTGCTTGTCTTTATTTTCTGATGTAACATATCTTAGAAGTATTACTTCTCTGGTTAGGCAAGCATAAGAACTGGAGCAATATTTCACATTTTTTTTTATTGTTGCAGCTTTTATCAAATCTTCAGAAAACCGGAGTGTGTCTTACCCTTTCTGTGTAGGCAGCTGTCTCTGACTTTTTGACATGACGTGTCTTTTACTGAAGATGATTAGTATTAAAATTAGAGCAGAGAGAGTGTGTGTGTGTGTGTGTGTGTGTGTGTGTGTGTGTGTGTGTGTGTGTGCGCGTGTGTGTCTGTCAAGATGGAGTGCAGTGCAGTATATGGGGAAAGGTTACACTCATTTGTATCTGTGTGTTGGCAAAAAATGGTCATTTGTGATCTAGGTCAGAGGTAATTAAACTATGGTCCATGAACACTTGTGCTCTGTGGGAGCTGGCCAGTAACCTGCTCCCTGTTCTCCTTATTTTCAGCTGCTAAGTAGCATTAAAAGACAGCTCATAATACATTAAGTATCACTCTTCCAAGAAAAGAATTGCTGGAGTTGGCACGGAATGAGTTGACCACGGCCAATGTGATCGTTAATGAGAGAAGAGGTTATCAGGAGACGGTATCTCTATTAAGTTGTAGCCTGCTCTATGGAAAAGTTTGAGAACCCGTCGTCTCTGTCAAATGAGTTTAGTGGTCAGTTCCTAGTAAACTAGAGTCTACATCACAAAAAGATACAAACGCACTGGACACATGCCTTTGCCATAGTCTTAGCAGAGAGGCCAAGAACTACTCTTCCCTTGTGTTTGAGCCAGTGCCCAGTGACATCAGTGTGAGCCTTTCCATTGACTTCAGCGGGCACTGAATTGGGCCCTTAGGACTTGATTTTGAAGCGTTCAGCATGGCGGATCCAGATTTTCAGAATAAATAGCTCAGCTCCCATTTAGATACTTAAAGCAGGGCAATATGGTCCATAATGCTCCATACTCAGCAACTCTTGCTGTGATGCTGTATCATAACCTTAGTCCCAGATTTGGACCTTAGCGTCCAAAATATGGGGGTTAGCATGAAAACCTCCAAGCTTAGTTACCAGCTTGGACCTGGTACTTGCTGCCACCACCCAAAAAATTAGAGTGTTTTGGGGCACTCTGGTCCCCCTGAAAAACCTTCCCTGGGGACCCCAAGACCCAAATCCCTTGAGTCTCACAACAAAGGGAAATAATCCTTTTTCCCTTCCCCCCTCCAGGTGCTCCTGGAGAGATACACAGACACAAGCTCTGTGAATCCAAACAGAGTGACTCCCCCTCTCCGTTCCCAGTCCTGGAAACAAAAAAGCACTTTCCTCTTCACCCAGAGGGAATGCAAAATCAGGCTAGCAAATCCAACACACACAGATCTCCCCTGATTTCTTCCTCCCACCAATTCCCTGTTGAGTACAGACTCAATTTCCCTGAAGTAAAGAAAAACTCCAACAGGTCTTAAAAGAAAGCTTTATATAAAAAGAAAGAAAAATACATACAAATGGTCTCTCTGTATTAAGGTGACGAAATACAGGGTCAATTGCTTAAAAGAATATTGAATAAACAGCCTTATTCAAAAAGAATACAAATCAAAGCACTCCAGCACTTATATTCATGCAAATACCAAAGAAAAGAAACCATATAACTTACTATCTGATCTCTTTGTCCTTACACTTAGAAACAGAAGATTAGAAAGCAGAACTACTTCTCCAAAGCTCAGAGAAAGCAGGCAGACAGACAAAGACTCAGACACGAACTTCCCTCCACCCAAAGTTGAAAAAATCCAGTTTCCTGATTGGTCCTCTGGTCAGGTGCTTCAGGTGAAAGAGACATTAACCCTTAGCTATCTGTTTATGACATGCTGACACCCCAGATTTTCCAAAGAGCTGAGCAGCCGGTGTGAGCCCACAGTGAGCCTGTTTAGGGGCCAATATGTGAGCTGTGCCTGTTTGAGAACCAGGCGCCAGTTGTGCATGCTGAGAACTTTTGAAAATTCAGGGCTGAGGGTAAAGTTTTCCTGAGGGGACTCAGGAACCTGGATCTCAAAGGGATACAGGTTCCTAAGTCATTGAGGCATTTTTGAAAATGTTACCTTTAGTCTCTCAAGGTTGGGATTGAAACTCGCCGGTGGAGCAGTCAGGGGAGACTTGCACAGCCATTGCCTGTGCACTATAACAGTTCTGTAGATAAACAGAGGCCTTCCTTCCACAGGCCTTTCACAAGACTCTCCATTCATTTTTACACGGTAAGCTGCTTGGGGCTAAGGCTGTCATTCCCTATCAGTGTAGGCAACACTCAGCATAGTGGAGCCAGGCTGGGGCCTCTGTACACTGCCACAACCTAAATGATAAATTATAAATTTATATTAAAAAGGGCTGCGAGGGAGGGAGGGGGAATGGAGAGGAAAGTGTGGGGAGCAGATCTCTGCTAGTTATGAGAGATACGTTAATTTAATGTGGCAGTCAAGGAAGATCTGTGAGCCCTGATCATTTTTTTTTAAATTAATGCCAGAGTATGTATGTATTTATTTTACATCAAGAGACTGAGGCATTGCCTTTCCCGAGGTCTGAACCATAACAAATCCTGACCTTAACTGACAGGATCTGCTCCTGTTTTGATTGTATTGATGAATAAGACAACAGCAGGGTGTGGGTGTGTGAAGCCCCCCAAAGGAATATTGAGAAGGCACACTAGTATGGAAACATAAGCTAAAACAGCTATTGACAAGCATGAAGTTCAGAAGCTGCAGTTTTGCTTGAAACCTGGCTTCCCCGCCCACCCCTTGGAAACCTCTTGTCAAGACTGATCATTACCAGTTAAGAGGGGAGTAACAAGGTGCTATTTCCATGAAATTAATATACGGATAAAGGAAAGGATGGAAAAGGGGACGGACCTGTTTTAGGAGTCTCAGTACTAATTGATCAAGAATTTCGATGGTGGGGAGAAATTGGCTTTCATGTACGTTGCCCTTCTTTATAGGAGAGCTTGAGAAACATTCTTTGGGGTTTGTTGGGAATTCATCACTTATGGGAAAATCTGCAGGATTTAGTAGAAAATGATGTTTTCCATAGTTATTTTTTATAAACCCTCCTGTAGAATGTAATACAGAGATTTATATCCCTGATGTAGAACTTGCTAGGATGGTTCATAAATCCAGTAATGAGGATTTATTTATTTTACTGAAAAATATATAGGGTTTTAGCATATTTTGTAAAAACTTCTAATTAAATTTCTGTAGACTTTTTCAGTAAGGGAATGGTAGAATTTTAATCACACCAAAGGCAATACTGTTTCCTGTTTTTTGGAATTCTCTATCAGATATCCTGTAAAGAGTTATGCTCCATACATAAGCCTCGTCTAGTGGTTAAAGCACAGAAAGGAGAGTCAGGTGATTTTAGTTCTGCTGATGAGGGTCCTTCCTTACTTGCTGCATGACCTTGAGACAAGTCACTTAACCTTTCTGTGCCTCAGTTTCCCCATATGTAAAATGGAGATAGTTACCACCACCTCAGAGGTGAGCTATGAACCTTACTGAATTACTTCTTGGATTGAAGGTGCATGAGTAACCCAAAATATTATCATTTAGCCAAACCCCTGCTTTACTTACTGTTAAAGCGAATTCCTGCAGGTATGGAAACTATCTCTACACTGTTTTGCATATTACAGTAGAATCTCACTAATTTTTTGCTCTAATGAGCAGGGGATCAATTCTGCAAGTTAGTAAATGATAAACCATTATGGAAAAAAATCAGTTCTACTGCACTGCAAGATATAATATTTGGATTTATTTTGGGAAGCATAGGTTAGTTATAATTATTTATGTTAATACCACAGACTGTTTGTAAGTATGCTATGTTGCCTTTTTTTTTAGGAAGGCTGGATTGGCTTGTTGTTTAAAGGCAGATGAGTGAGAGCTGGCTGACTTGAGTTCTATTCCCCGTCTTTACCACAGAGAGTGGCAAAACAGCATGTACACAGAATTCCCCTGTGACCTTGAAGAAAGTCACTTAATCATTGACCTCCTCAGTTTCTTCCTTTGTGCAATGAATGTAATAATATTTAACTATATCTTGACTTTAAAGGTTTGGAAAGCTCTTTGAGATCCCCTCATGGAAGGCACTGTAAAAGTACAAACACACAGCAATATCAGAGTCTGCACAGTAAAGTGGAGTGAGGCCACTGGGGCTCTGTGAATATTGTTAGGTGTGTAGATTAGCAAATGAGAATTAGCTAAAGAACTTCATATGGGACCATCATTTACTATATATTTATGCAGCACCCAGAATAATGTGGAGCCAAATTTGGTTGTGGCATTAAGGCGTTACTGCAATAGACGTGAAAATCAGCCCATGACTTCCCACATACAATTGAACACAATGTTCTGACCCCTAAAACTTCAGATGCTAAATGGTCTCGTCAGCAAATATTTACATAAGAAGTGTCATAATTAAAAAAAAAAAAGAGTCTAACTAGGAGTGTTCATAAATTCAACATTTTCACCTGAATAGCATGAAAAATAACCTAATACAAAACTTCCATGTAGCTGATAAACTCATGTAATTTTTTTTACCTCATCCTGCCATCCTGTGTTTTATCCACCTGTCACATCCTGTCTGACCCTTAGACTATAAAGTCTTTGCAGCAGGGAATGTTTTCTTTCCTATTCATCTGTACAGTGCCTAGCACAATGTGGCTCTGATCCTTGATTGGGCTTCCTAGGTGCGATCATAATAGAAGATGTGACCGTAATTACAATATAATAATAGTTTATGTCTTCGATAGTACAATGATCTAGAAGTATGTGAATCAGTTTTAAAATCTCAGACTTCTGGACCATATTTGCTAGCAGGATCTGAGAGAAATGAAAAGGTTAGACTTACTGCTCCAAAAAAGCTTATACTCATTTCCCACCAAGGAAGAAAAAGAAAAAAGAAAAGACAAAATGGGATATTTTGAAAGGCCTATGTGACGGTGCGCGGCCGGGGCTTGACCCTCCCTGGGAAGGAGGGGAGCCACACCGCCTCGCTATGCGTCGTCTGAGGGCCTCTGCCCTCGAGGTTGAGCGGTCAACAGTTCGGGCAGCTTGGACCCTGTAGACAGAACTGAACACGGGCACAGTCAAAAGGGGGCCCAGCCCTTGGTTTGGGTGGGGCACCAAACCCACAGGTATAGTAGCTTAGACCCTTGTGGCTCAGGGCTGAGCAGTTATCAGTGCAGGCAGACTAAATGGCCTCCCTAGGCCGGAGAGGGGGAGAGTCTGCCACCCGGGTACGGGTGGCAGGGGGAACGCAGGCCCGCCCACTCCACTGCGTTCCAGACCGGGGCCCTAGCAGTGGCAACGATGCGCTGCAGTCAGTGGGGATCCTGGCCGAAACACACTGACATGGGTTCCGGCATACTTGCAGTCTGACTGGGGTCAGCTGCCCCCGGGCTGCTTCCTATCTCCCCCTCGGGTCCTACCTGATCTGGGGTATCAGTCCCCGGGAAGCTTAGTAGCATGGGCTTCTCCCGGCCAAGGCTGGGCGGTAGATCCGGTAGTTCCTCTGGAAAGTCCGGCCAGGCCTGGTCCGGGGGTTCCTCGGGGTACTAGCAGGGACGGGGCAGCTCCGGCAGCTCCTCAGCGTAGCGGGGAAGTTCTGGCCAGTCGGGACAACGGCCCTGGGCCTCCGCAGCTTTCCAGTCAGAAGCACCCTCTAGCAGGTCCGCTCCCAACGGTGGCAGGGCTCCAACTGAGGGCTGAGGGCCGGCTTTTATACTTCCGAGTAGCCTCCTGACCCTCTGAGGGGCGGGACTACTGCCTAGTGGCCCCGCCCCTTTAGGTGTCTGACGGGGCTTGACCCTCCCTGGAGAGGAGAGGAGCCACACCGCTTCGCTACAGGCTATAACTCATAAACTACTTGACAGATTCTCTTGTGAATTCTCAGAAAAATTGTTTTGTACTCTGAGGAGAGATCTTACCATTTGTATAACAGAGAGACTTAATCCTTCACTTTAAGTGCAGATATCAGGGATGCCTTAGCTCAGAACCAGCTGTGGCACCCTGGTACCGCCTAGGTCGCCTAAATGGAAGCGCCGGCCCTGATGGGGTGGAAAATGTTCATTGATGGATTAAGCCCAGGGAGATATTCTCAATGCTTTATGCAGTTTAGTCATGTGACTCATCAAAACCAGTGTAAGATACATGGCTGAACATCCCTATGTAGCAGGTCTTTGAAAGTATACCTATGTCTTTGTGCTTTTGAGGTCAGGGTTTGAGTTAATGGGTGGGATTTAGGGCATATCTGTAACTGGTTTGGGGTTTCTGGAGGAGGAGTGTACATGCTATAAAACTGTTCACCAGCAGCTTCCCACATCTGGGGTTATGGATACTCCATAGTGGCCTCTCTGGAGTCCCAACAAACAGCAATTGCCAAAGTTTCATTCCAGTAAGGCTCTTGTGCATTTGATATTGATAAGGAGATTGCTGCAGGGCCTCATTATCTCCTGTCTTGATTACAGCAACCTCACCTCTAGTGTAGCTGTTAGGTAATAAAGCAAGTCCTCACTCACCTCTCCAGCACCCGAGTTCGTGCGGAGTTGGTATGGGGCACACAATTCTGTCAGAGACCAGACACCAATGCGTTGATCAACGGGCTCACACTATCCTTAGCTCTAAAAAGCTTTAGATTAAGTGTGGCCCCTTTATTAGGGGTGAGCATCAATATTTATACACAGAAGTAAACAAAGTGATTAACAAAAGATAATGGTCATGCATAATTAATCAAGATTTTACAGGAAAAGCAAGTTAACAAGTAAATGCATAGAGATAAAGGCTAATGGCTACTAGGGAAAGGGGGTGTCATGAGTAGTTTGCAGGTCAGTGCTTTGTTCAAAAGGGTTCAGGAAGGATTATGCAGAGACAGTCAGTCTGGGTGTGTTTTGGCTCCCCAAAGTTCACCAAAAGTTTAGACCCAACATTCCTCCATTTGTAGCTTTGAGATAACTATTAATCAAAAAGCTACACCCTATTTTAAGATCTCAAGGGCCGCTTGGCAATTTTAGCCTGGGCCAATTTGAAGAGAGTAAGGCTTTTAGCTGAAGTGGGAAAAGAATAAACTGACTTACATGAGTTTATGAGGGAGGGGACACACTGAATACAGCAACACAGTATTATAAGGACTACTATGGCCCCAACAACACCCACCAAGAGTTTTTTTTTAACCCACCCAAATCCGGGCAGCCAATTTCATAAGGCTCCCCACCAATCATAAGGTGGCTGGCCAGAGGAGTAGTTTTTAGCCATTTCCCTTAGGTGTTTGGTACGTTGAAAAGTGTTAGAGTAGGTGTCATTTACAAAAACACAGCATTCTTCATAAGCAGAAAATAAACTAAAAAAGCATAAGAAAAAACATACAGTTGTCAGAATAAAGGGTCCTCTCATTTTTTTCGAGTCAATTTAAGTCTAATGTCTGAGAGAGGTAAGCTGGTCCACTGGTCGAAGGCAGTGTCCTCAGTGGTGACAAGAGCTGCTGGTCCGTCACTGTGGTCCACTACAGCTGGCTTGACGTGGGAGTGGTGGATCCAAGATTTGCGTCCTTCCAGGAACACTGCAGTCTGGGTTGTTAAAAGAACCTGGTGGGGTCCAGTAACCTTGGCTGGAGGGTGTCGTCACGAACGAACTTTTTGGCCCAGACGAAGTCCCCTGGTTGGAACGGGTGGATCTGTTCCTCCAGCGGCACGGTCTGGGAAAACTGCGAGGCTTTCCAAAGGGTACGGAGGCGAGCCTGTAGGGAGAGAAACTGACACGCGGTTAAATGATCCCCTCCCAATAGTGAAACATCAGCACGTGGTAGCGCCCCGCCTTTGAAAGGGGGGGTGTTCATAGAGCAGTTCAAAGGGGGATAATCCCAATGCTCGGGTTGGGCGAGTACGAAGGTGAAACAGGACCAAGGGAAGTACCTGAGGCCACTTTAATCCTGTTTCCTGACAGTATTTAGCCAATGTAAACTTAAGTTCCCTATTTATACGCTTAACTTTCCCGCTAGACTGGGGGTGGTAGGGTGTATGAAAGGAGTGTGAAATGCCCAGTCCTTGTTTTAAACGGCCAAGGACATGACCAGTAAAGTGAGGTCCGCGGTCTGAGTCGAGCACAAGAGGGATGCCAAAACGGGGTACAATGTTTCTAAGGAGAATTTTCGCCACTGTGGCAGCAGTACAATTAGCAGTAGGAAAAGCTTCGACCCAGGAAGTCAGAGGGCAAACCAAAACAAGGAGGTGCTTTTTTCCAAAAGCCTTTGGCATATCTGCAAAGTCAATTTGAAGATGTTGAAATGGAGCAGCAGGCGGAGGTTTTCCACCCTTAATTTTGTTAAGAGGTGGAGCAGGTCCATTACGCTGACATGTGCTGCATGCTTTCACTATTGATAGGCAATAGGGTTGAATGCCTGGAGCATACCAAAAGCGAGCGATGGTGTTCACGAGGGCGTGCGTGCCGTAGTGACCCCCTTTATCATGGTGCCAGCGAACTGCCACGGGGTATGTGGAGCGAGGGAGGCAGGCTCGGCCATCTGGCATAAGCCAGGTCCCTTTGACCAGAGTGGCCCCGAGGCTCTCCCACGATTGTAGTTCAGCAGCGGGTACTGGTATGGGGTGCGGTGGAGTAAAGGAGGAGGCTGCAATAGCCAATGTGGGCATGGCTAAAGGTAAGGTGGCAGCCTTCTTAGCGGAGGCGTCAGCCAGGGCATTCCCACGGGTAACGGGGCTACTATCTTTAGTATGGGCCCGGCAGTGAACTACAGCCAGGACAGAGGGTTTTTGGAGGGCGTCCAAAAGCTTGTGGATGAGGGGGAGGTGCTGAATGGGTTTACCGGCAGCTGTCTGGAAACCTCGAAACTTCCAGAGGTGGATATGACAATGCACAACTCCAAAAGCATATTTGCTATCAGTAAAAATGGTAACGGTCTTACCAGCGGCCAACTGGCAAGCTCGGGCCAGGGCATAGAGTTCAGCGGCTTGGGCTCCCCAGTTGCCTGGCAGTGAGGCGGCCTCTTGAATGTCCCATTCAGAGGTGACAGCATAACCAGTGAAACGCTTGCCATCAACATAGAAGGAGCTTCCATCCGAGAAGAGGATGCAATCGGGGTTGTCCAGTGGCACGTCAAACAGGTTGTCTCTTATCTGTAAGATGCTGTAAACTACTTCCACACAGTCGTGCTGATCCTGGAGGACTGGCAGGTCAGGAAGCAAGGTAGCTGGATTAAGGGGTCCACACCTTTCAAAAATTAGGTTAGTGTCTTCTAAGAGTTCGGCCTCTAGCTGTTGCTGACGATGGGCCGAAAAGACTTGGGTTGTGCCCCTACGCAGAAGGGCTGACAAGGCATGAGAGGTCCAAACCGTGGTAAAATGACCCAGGGTTAGGCTCTTTGCCTTTGTGATCAGCAGGGCAGCTGCTGCCAGAGTTCGGGTGCAGGATGGGGTTCCCTGAGCGACAGGGTCGATTTGCTGAGAGTAAAAAGCAAGCGGGAAATGGTGGGGCCCGCTCAGCTGGGTAAGGACACCACTAGCAATTCCGCCCCTCTAGTGGACAAAAAGGTGAAAGGGTTTGCTGTAATTGGGGGGGCGGAGAGACATGGAGGAGACCACACTGTCCTTGAGTAACTGAAAGGCTTGAATAGTGTCCGGGGACCACTGCAAAGGGTCAGGAGCAAGGTTAGCAGTGAGTCGGTGGAGCGGTTTGCTTAACTCCCCGCAGGACGGCAACCAGGGGCGACAGAAGCCAATTAATTTTAAGAAACCTCGAAGTTGTTTCTTGGTGTTCGGTAGAGGGCAGTTTTGAATAGTCTTTATGCGGGCTGGGTTCATCTGTCTTCCCTCTGGGGTTAACAGGAAGCCCAGATATCGGACCTTTTGTGAGACCCACTGAATCTTTTAGGGTCTACCTTGTGGCCTCTGGTGTGTAGGTATAATAAAAGTGCCTTACCATCGATGCGGAGGGCAGCTTTTTCGCGATTACCTAATAGGATGTCATCTACGTATAGGACCAATGTGGATCCCTGCGGACTGGTGAAACCTTCCAAGTCGTGGCGGAGGCACTGGCTGAAAATCGTGGGGCTGTCTCTGTAGCCTTGAGGAAGTCGTTGCCAGACATAACTTTGTCCCTCCCAGGTGAAACCAAAGAGATACTGAGAGTCTGGGTGCACAGGAATGCTGAAAAAAAGCTGATTTTAAGTCAATAACAGTGAACCACTCAGCATCCCAGGGGATTTGGCTGATGATAGTAGCTGGGTCAGGAACTACTGCATGAAGAGGGACCACATACTGATTAACAACTTGTAGATCCTGTACAAAGCGCCAACGAACAGGGTCTCCGTCCTTTTTAGGAGGCTTTTTGACAGGCAGTATAGGGGTGTTACAGGGAGTGCGCTGAGGGCGGACTAGCTTTTGTGCAATGAATCCCTCGATAATGGGGCGGATGCCCTCCCGGGCTTCCAGCGACAGGGGGTATTGAGGGACTGACGGGGGGGTTAAGGAAGGCTTCACCTGAATCCTTACGGGCTCTGCCGAAAGGAGCAGGCCAACATCAGTGTCAGAAATTCCCCAGAGGGTTGAAGGCAAGTCAGTGAGGTCAGGGGAGAGAGAGGGGGGTGTTTCCCAATTACCCTGAGTAGGGGCCGAATCTCCTAACACTGTCATCAATAATCCTACCCCTTCAGGAGTGCAGGTTAAAGTAGCCTCAAGCTTACAGAGTAAATCCCGGCCCATCAAAGGGATCGGACAAGCTGGGGAAAAAAGAAAACGGTGAGGAAAACATTTATCAGCATAAATAACATTCAAAGGCAAAGTGAGTCCCAGAGACCGTGGGTTGCCCTCCACCCCAGTCGCAGTTTTAACCTCAGAGGATAGCCAGGGAGAGGGGGCATGATTTAAAAGAGAGAAAGTAGCCCCAGTATCAATGAGGAAAGAGACAGGCAGTCCCTGGACTGAAAGGGTTAAACGAGGCTCTTTGCTGGGAGGGGAGAAAGTGAGAAAGGAGCCGGCTAAAGACATTAAGGAAATAAGACCATCACATTGTTTGTCTTCGCCCCCGGGGTACCGTCATTGAGGAGGCTGAGTTTGCTGCGGCTGCTGCTGTTTCCCGTAGTTGATCCAGGCCTGGGGAATGGGCTGAGCTGGTGGTGCACCTGTAAAGGCATCTCTCTAACTATACTTTTATTACTCGCAAGAGATTTGACGGGGACATCCTCTGGGCTATCCTCAGGGGGGGGCATGCACCCTGCTGTATCGGTTTGGACATTAGCCTAGTAACTACTCCTCTCGAGGTTTGCCCCTCCATTTCCTCCTCATCCTTCTGCAGAAATTCCAATTTGGGATTCTGCAGATTCCCCTCTGCTACATGGAGAGAGTCCCCCTGCAGAGGAATAGGGGCAGGTGCAGAGGGGACCAGCTGACGAGTCAAAACACGCCGTGGTCTACACCCTTCATCGAAATAACCTGGAGGGGGTTCACTCTCGGGAGAGTACCTGACTGCCATAATTTTTAAAGATTTCCACAGCTCTGCTGCTGTGTTCCAACAAAGCCAGTAACATAACTGTCCCGGATGGTCTTTTTCGATCTGGCTCTTTACTCCTCTTAAGGCAGCCTGTTCGAAAGAGCCATACGAAGGCCACCTCATCTCCGGGTCGGTCAATACCGCGGTATACCCAGTCCAATTCCTTACACATAGTGTGTACAACTTCTTCCTAGACATTCCTGTCTGTACTGGGAGTTTCCCTTCGTTCCATAACTTATTTACAATCCCCAACGGACTCTCAAGAGGCACGCTAGTCCCTTGACCCATGGTGTCTGACAGGAGCCCTCCAACTGGCGTTTACCCTGCTGTCCAATACACGACCCCTCAATATTGAATTGGCTGGGAGAAATCTCCTGTGGCGCCTTGCCAATTCATATATGAGTGGTCTGACCACTGGACAGAGGTACCGCACCAGAAGGAATCCCGGACGAGCCCCCAAATTGTTAGGTAATAAAGCAAGTCCTCACTCACCTCTCCAGCACCCGAGTTCGTGCGGAGTTGGTATGGGGCACACAATTCTGTCAGAGACCAGACACCAATGCGTTGATCAACGGGCTCACACTATCCTTAGCTCTAAAAAGCTTTAGATTAAGTGTGGCCCCTTTATTAGGGGTGAGCATCAATATTTATACACAGAAGTAAACAAAGTGATTAACAAAAGATAATGGTCATGCATAATTAATCAAGATTTTACAGGAAAAGCAAGTTAACAAGTAAATGCATAGAGATAAAGGCTAATGGCTACTAGGGAAAGGGGGTGTCATGAGTAGTTTGCAGGTCAGTGCTTTGTTCAAAAGGGTTCAGGAAGGATTATGCAGAGACAGTCAGTCTGGGTGTGTTTTGGCTCCCCAAAGTTCACCAAAAGTTTAGACCCAACATAGCCAACTCCCTCCCGCCTTGCTCTCTCCAGCACACTCAAAAAACACGGTGCCTATCAGATAATGTCCAGGCAGAGGGCATGTGGGGATTGCTGGTATTTCAAAAATACTGCTAAGCTGTGCAGAGAGGCAGCCTAGTTAAAGAGAATGCTTTCATCTTTACTCTGGTACCCACTCCAAGCCCTTCTCTCATATTGTTTGTTATTACGATCACTTGTCGCATATTGCTGGATAGTGTCTTCCAGCAGCTGGCATAAGACCCAGATCCTGATTATACATATGAAAGATTCATTGGTTTGAATGGGATCTTTAATGCCCAGGCACAGCACGTAGGATTGTGAGGGCTGATATTCAGAGATGCCAAACACCCACAGGTCTGATTGGGATGCCGTGCACCTCTGGAAATCATATTACTGGTTTCTAAGGTCCCTGCATTGGGCGTCCTGAAATCCATCTCATAAACTGAGCTCTATGGTACTCAGTTCATCTATCTCAGAAGAATCCTGCCAGGATTTGGACTTGTGGTTCTCAGGACTCAGTGTGTTTCAAAACCTGAGCCTTAGACTTTGTAAGTCATTCCTTCCAGCCACGATAGCACATGGGCTCAGCTTCAGTTATATGTGTTATCAGTCTCAAAAGCCAACAATTTTTCTTAATACAATTTCACCATAGACATTGTCCCTGAGACAATTGTGCCTTCATAGCCACACTTGCTGCAAGCCTCTATTGATGATTGCACCTTCATTCCCTATGTAGAGCTTTCATTGATCTTGATGGGAGTTGTGTGTGAGGTTGGAGTGCAGGATATGCAGGCGGTGAGATAAGAATGCTTTTGATAAGAGTTTGCACTTAAGATAAGAGTTCTGTAGTGCATGGGAGAACTGCATTTTCACCTTAATTATCAGTCACCTTCCTCTGTGTTTCGGTGAAGGGTGCCCCGTTTAAAGAAAGAAAGAAAACAACAACAATCCAGGCACCAAGGACCTGCCTGGAATCCCATAGAAACTGCCATCGATAAAATCTTTAAAAATGCATCGTGCTGCTGCTGTGAATCTTAAACAAAGCACTGTGCATCCTGAGCAGCGCTCAGGAAGGTGTGTTGAAAAACCCAATCATCAAGCCCAGTCGTCAGTGATAATCTGCAGCAAGACAATTGATTCCCAACAAAATAAGGAGAGTTTTTGGGAAAGGTTTTTTTCTTTGAGAATGTGCCTTTAAAATACAGTCCAGTCCTTCAGTTTGTATGACAGAAATGCCATGCTTTATAAAAGCAGCGATGATAACAATAGACTTATTAATACTAAAAACCTAGGTCTATAATTATAATAAAACTATTGAGTCTCATCTCTTTTACATAGATGGCAGTATGCAAATAGGGAGGCATCTGCCTTGATAACTGCGGAGGCTATGAAAATCTTTATTTGAAGAATTTAAATCAGGTTTTCCTGCTGCATTCAGTACTCAAAGTTAGAAAAGGAGTTCTCTCCCCGCCCTAGCCCGTTCTTTCTGAACATAACAATGCATTTTAAACTGCTCTGAAATTGCAAAGCTATTTCACAGTTTCATAGAGAAGAAATGGCTTGAGGGAACCATTTGCCTTTTATGCCTGGAACATCAAAATAAAATACCAAATGGGAAAATGAATTCTGTTGTGCGAAGGGTGGGAGCGATGGAGAATGGATTTTTGTTCCAGAGAGTTTGTCGTCTGCGGAGTCAGAGCAGAGTTGCATGAAAGTGTAAAGTCATCCTCATTTGCGATACAGTGGTGCTGGCTATGTGTGGTGACAGGATGAGTAAACCTGCTTTAAAAGTGTGGGGGAGGAGGGCGTTCACCCCTATTTTGTTAGAACCACATCCTGTAAGATGTTGATCACAGAAGGAGTGCAGGCAGTATGATCTAGTGGAGAGGGCAGATTCTAATGTAGATCTCACCTGAGTGGTCAGGTCCCTTTTCTACAGCGGAGGCCATCCCTCTGTGAACCTTCATGCAACAAGCAGTAAATAACATGTGTAATCAGAAAGATCAGGAAGGACAAGGCACATGTGATACTTATAGACTTGGATTTGGCTCAGAGCTTTTTGGAACTTGCACCTTTCCAGCACTGCATATAGAGTAACATTCATACTTTCTTGCAGCAGCATTACTCTTGGTAAGCATCTCTGCAATATTTAATTAGCAGTCCTCAAGCCCCTCTTCCTTGAAGGATATGCTGCTAATTAATCTCCCACAAGTAGTTGTCAGCTGGGACTGTTCTTGAAGTAGACAAAAAACAAACAAAAAAACCAAACCAAACCCCATCACCTCGGCAGGTGCATGCTTCCCACCCTTCTTCCTTTGTTGGAGTCTGCCAATGGATTTGGTATTAGAAGAAGGAACTGAAGGGGGCCAAATTTTATCCTCACCCTATATGTACATCCAAACATTCAGATCTGCAAGAGGAAGCTCTCACAAACCCAACAGGCCTTATCTCTCTAGAGTTTCTGTAGCACAAGAGAAATGCATCCCCCAAGTGGGGATCTGCAGAAGCAATATTTCAGAGCAGTGGTTCTTCTTCGAGTGCTTGCTCATATCCATTCCAATTAGGTGTGTGCGTGCCGCGTGCACGTCCGTCGGAAGATTTTTACCCTAGCAACACTCGGTGGGTCGGCTGGGCGCTCCCTGGTGTGGCACTGCTATGGCACCGAATATATACCCCTGCCGACCCGTCCGCTCCTCAGTTCCTTCTTACCATCCGTGTCGGTCGTTGGAACAGTGGAGCACGGCTTAGCTGATCTCCACCTCCCTAGCTTTTCACTCATTCTAATACTTATTGTGTATATAGTTTATTCTCTATAGTTCTAGTTAATAGATTTTCGAAAACGTAGTTAGTGTATATAGTTCAAAGGGTCAGGGATTAGCCCTTTCCCTCACCCGGTGCCCAGGCCCATGCCTGGCTCACCGCGTTTCAAACCGTGCTCGGCCTGCTGCCGGCTGATGCCCACGGGAGACCCTCACGACTCCTGCCTCAAGTGCTTGGGGAATCCCACCTTGCAGACAAGTGCCAGATCTGCAAATCGTTCAAGCCACGGACGAAAAAGGAGCGGGACTTTCGCCTTAAGCAGCTCCTAATGGAGACAGCCCTCACTCCTCCACCTTTGGCACCAGCTGCCGGACAGTCCACGCCGGGGAGAAGTGCCTCATCAGCACCGGAGAGCGCCAGCACCATGAAAACATCTCGGCACCAGCCATCACTGGCCCAGAAACCAGTCTGGCACCGCTCCCTCTCCCTGCGTGCCAAGAAGCTCAAAGCTCCTGCGGCCCCACTATCTTCACCGCAGTCTGAGCAGCAATCTAAGTCGAGCCGCCCGGCACCAGTAACTGCCGCGGCACTGACAATCTCCGCACCGTTGATTCCGGCCGTGCAAGCGCCGTCGAGTCCGGTGCATGACAGCTCCGCGGCACATGCCTCGGTAGAGCTTATCGTTCCCACTACGCCAGAGACATTTGCTACGGCGAGGGAACTGATTGCGTTAACGGAGCCCACCCTGCCTCAACCCCTGGCACCGCCGGTGCGGGTTATTCAATCAACAGGCAAGTCTGCCATGGTAAGACCACCTTCCATCGGCACCACAGGCAGACAGCACTCAAGATCGAGGTCCCGCCAACGTTCTCAATCTTGTTACCACTCCAGATCCAGGCGCCGCTCGCAGTCCCGGTACCGATCTCCTCCTCGGTACCAGTCGTACTCACAGCACCACTCAAGATCCCACTCACCGGACCGATACTCCAGGCACTGGTCCAGCTCCCGGCACCGTTTGCACCGCAGCCGCTCTCATCATAGGGTGTCAAGATCCCGGTCGACCTCCCGGCACCGTACCGGTTGCAGGTCCCGATCACACTCTCGGTACTGGTACGGATCCCGGTGCCGCTCTCTGGTGCGGCACGAAATACGGTACCCTAGAGACAGGGCTCATCCTCAAAACGGTCTCCGCCCCGCCATGGCCATCGCAGCATGCGTCTGAGTCATCGCACGCTGATAGTGCCACCTATGCCAATTCAGAGACTCAGCCGTGTTCTCCATGACGCTAAAGGTCCAGACCAAGGTCCTCATCAGTGGTCCTTTTGGATGCCTTGGGCATATCACCAGGCCTAAGGCGAACCCACGGTACCATCACGTTCCGCCCCATCGGAACATCGTGCACCGGAGGCCACTGTTAGCCGCCCCCCTCCAGCGGGTACAGATCAATCTCCTCAGGCACCAGACCCTCAGGTCCTCCCGGACCCTGACGTACCTCCTGACAAAGAGTCCCTACAGGAACCACTCGTACCTGGTCTGTTGTCCTCCTCTTCACCCGACAAGGCAGTGGCTGGTACATCCTCATCGGGCCCACCCCCTATCGACCTCCGAGCTCACCAGGACCTTCTGAGGCGAGTCGCCTTAAATATCAATCTCCAGGTGGAGGAGGTCCCAGAGGTTGAAGACCCGGTAATAGACATACTGTCAGCGGATGCCCCAACCCGTGTAGCTTTGCCATTTATCCGCTCCATCCAAGCCAAAGCGGACACAATCTGGCAATCTCCGGTGTCTGTCCCTCCTACAGCCAGAAGGGTGGAAAGAAAGTACATGGTACCCTCCAAAGGGTACGAATACCTATATACCCACCCTCCTCCTTGCTCCATGGTGGTTCAATCCGTCAGTGAGCGAGATCGCCATGGCCAGCAAGCCGCTGCCCCAAAATCGAGGGAGGCTAGACGGATGGACCTGTTGGGACGTAAAGTGTACTCTGCAGAGGGCCTCCAACTTAGGGTGGCGAACCAACAGGCCCTGCTCAGTAGATATAATTATAACACCTGGCAGTCGGTGGGTAACTTCACTGAACTGCTCCCACAAGACTCCCGCCAGGAATTCCAAGCCCTTCTGGAGGAAGGAAAGAAAGTGGCATGGACTTCCCTGCAGGCCTCTCTCGACGCTGCCGATTCGGCAGCCAGAACCATGGCCTCGGGAATCACGATGAGGAGGATCTCGTGGCTGCAAGTGTCAGGTCTACCTCCTGAACTGCAACACACCATCCAGGACCTGCCGTTTGAAGGCCAGGGCCTTTTCTCCCAGAAAACGGACCCTAGGCTACAGAATCTTAAGGACATTCGGGTGATCATGCATTCCCTTGGGATGCACACCCCTCAAACCCAACGAAGGTCTTTCTGTAGCCAGCCTCAGTGCCCTTACCCTCACCCAGACCGCGACAAAACTTTGGCAGAAGGCGCGGTCACGGGAACTGCAGATGGCAGTCTGGGTCCCAAGGCGGCCACAATACCGGTCCCGCCAAACCAGCGCTGGGCCCGAAAGTGAACTTTTGAAGGTGCGCCCAAGAGCAGAGCACCAGTCCTTCCCAAGGATCCCCTTCAGTTTTCCAACCGCCTTTCCTCCTTCCTCCCTGCGTGGTCCCAATTAACCTCGGATCGTTGGGTCCTACACACGGTGGAATTTGGACACCACTTCCAATTTATTTCGACCCCTCCCTTTCAGCCCCCCTCCCCGTCCCTCTTCAGGGACCCCTCTCACGAGCAATTCCTCTGGCAAAAGGTTCGTATGCTCTTCTCGATCGGAGCTATAGAAGAGGCACGGGAGGAATTAAGGGGCAGGGGATTTTACTCCCGATATTTCCTAATCCCCAAAGCAAAAGGAGGTCTTCTACTCATCCTGGACCTGCGAGGACTCAACATGTTTTTAAAGAAGTTGAAGTTCCGCCTGGTATCCCTGGGGACCATTATCCCATCCTTGGATCCCGGAGACTGGTACGCTATTTTCGACATGAAGGACGCATATTTCCACGTTGCTGTTTATCCCCCGCACAGACGGTATCTACGGTTTATGGTGCACCGCCAACATTTTCATTTTGCGGTCCTTCTGTTTGGCCTCTCTACGGCCCCTCGCATCTTTACAAAGTGCATGGCGGTCGTGGCCGCCTTCCTCCGTCGTCGGTGAATACATGTTTTTCCTTACCTAGACAACTGGCTTATTCAAGGGACCTCCGAGGCCCAGGTCACCAGGCACGTAGCCATGATCACGGACCTATTCAAGAGACTGGGCCTGATGATCAATCTAGAGAAGTCTACTCTAGTGCCCACTCAAAGAATAGAATTCATTGGGGCCATTCTAGACTCCAAACTCGCAAAAGCCTGCCTGCCACTGCCCCGGTTTCAGGCACTAATCTCAGTTATAAAAAGCCTCCAAACCTTTCCAACAACCTCAGTTCGCACCTGTCTGAGCCTCCTCGGTCACATGGCTGCATGTACTTTTGTAACCAAGCATGCCAAACTACGCATGCGTCCCCTTCAAACCTGGCTCGCCTCAGTGTACCGTCCAGGCAGAGATACCATAGACATGGTGGTCACCATTCCTCAGAGCATCTTAGACTCCCTCAACTCGTGGCTAACACCCTCCCTGGTTTGTGCAGGACTGCCATTCCATCGGAGGCAGCCCTCAGTGTCCCTAACGACGGACACGTCGTATCTTGGGTGGGGGGCTCATCTAGACCATCGTCGCACACAAGGCCTCTGGTCATCTCGAGCTAGCTTTGCACATAAACGTTCGGGAGCTGAGAGCAGTCCGCCTGGTGTGCCAGACGTTCCTACAACATCTGCAAGGTCGTTGTGTTTCAGTGCTTACCGACAACACAACAGCCAGGCACTACATAAACAAGCAGGGAGGGACTCGATCCTCCCCCCTTTTGTCAGGAGGCGATCCAATTATGGGAATTTTGCATAGCCCACTCAATAGACCTTGTAGCATCGTTCCTCCCGGGGGTCCGGAACACTCTGGCAGACCATGTCAGCAGATCTTTTTGGTCTCACGAGTGGTTGCTTCGCCCGGACATTCTACATTCCATCTTCCAGAAGTGGGGCTTTCCCCACGTAGACATCTTCGCTTCCCACGACAAAAGGAAGTACCAGAAGTTCTGCTCCTTCCAAGGTCTCGCCCCAGGCTCGATATCGGACGCCTTCCTATCTCATGGAAGAACCAGCTGCTGTACGTCTTTCCACCCTTCCCACTGGTGCACAGGGTTCTCTTAAAGCTCCGCAGGGACAGGGCTCGCCTGATCCTGATCGACCCTGCATGGCCCCGACAACACTGGTACACCACGTTGCTGGACCACTCGATAGCCAACCCGATCCCTCTGCCCCCTCATCAGGATCCTATAATGCAGGACCACAGCAGGCTTCACCACCCAGACCTGCAATCCCTCCGTCTCACAGTGTGGCTCCTGCATGGTTAACCCAGTCGGAGTTACGTTGCTCTGCCCCAGTGCAGGAAGTACTCCTGGGTAGCAGAAAACCTTCCACCTGGTCTACATACTTGGCCAAGTGGAAGCGATTTTCTTGCTGGTGTCAAACACTGAATGTAACACCCACAGAGGTTCCCATTCCCACTATATTGGACTACCTCTGGTGTCTTAAACAGCAAAGCCTCGCTATCTCATCAGTGAGAGTGCACTTGGCAGCTATTTCTGCTTTCCACCCAGGAGAAGGTACTCATTCCATCTTCTCCCACTCTGTGGTCTCGAGGTTCCTCAAAGGTTTGGAGCGTCTATACCCCCTAGTACGATGCCCCGCCCCTTTCTGGGACCTCAACTTGGTCCTGACGAGACTTACGACTCCTCCATTCGACCCATTGGCGACCTGCTCGCTCCTATATTTGTCATGGAAAACAGCCTTCCTTGTGGCCATCACATCGGCTAGGAGAGTCTCTGAGCTTCGGGCTCTGGTGGACCCACCTTACACGGTGTTCCACAAAGACAAGGTGCAGTTACATCCACATCCGGCTTTCTTCCCTAAAGTAGTCTCGGCCTTCCATCTCAACCAGGACATATTCCTCCCGGTCTTCTTTCCCAAACCGCATACATCTCGTAGAGAGCAGCAGTTGCATTCCCTCGACGTCCGTAGGGCGCTCACCTTCTACATTGACCGAACGAGACCCTTCTGCAAAACGCCCCAACTTTTTGTGGCAGTGGCAGATCGGATGAAAGGCCTACCCGTCTCTTCTCAGAGAATTTCGTCGTGGGTAACGGCGTGCATCCGTACTTGCTATGATCTAGCTCATGTCTCTCCAGGTCATATTACCGCTCATTCTACCAGGGCTCAGACCTCATCAGCCGCCTTCCTAGCTCGAGTACCTATCCAGGAGATATGTCGAGCAGCTACATGGTCTTCAGTACACACCTTCACTTCTCATTATGACCTGGTGCAACAATCCAGAGAGGACACAGCCTTCGGCTCAGCGGTTCTACATTCTGCAGTATCTCACTCCGACCCCACCGCCTAGGTAAGGCTTGGGATTCACCTAACTGGAATGGATATGAGCAAGCACTCGAAGAAGAAAAGACTGTTACTCACCTTTATAACTGTTGTTCTTCGAGATGTGTTGCTCATATCCATTCCAAAACCTGCCCTCCTTCCCCACTGTCGGAGTAGCCGGCAAGAAGGAACTGAGGAGCGGACGAGTCGGCAGGGGTATATATTCGGCGAAATAGCGGCGCCACGCCAGGAGGAGCCCAACCGACCCACCGAGTGTTGCTAGGGTAAAAATCTTCCGACGGACGTGCACGCGGCACGCGCACACCTAATTGGAATAGATATGAGCAACACATCTCAAAGAACAACAGTTACAAAGGTGAGTAACCATCTTTTCTCAATCTTTCTCCATCCCTGGAGGCCTCCCTACCACTCTCCTTCCATCTTGACTGGATATGCCTCTGGTTTACCAATATTCATATATTAATAGATTCATAATATGGAAAAAGTAGGTCACTGTGACCCCATGACATCCTTTCATAACCCCCAGATTTAGCTGTTGTTTCAGGCTTTCCACATATTCAAACAGGTGCCACTGCATTTATTTATACTAGGTCTACATTTTTAAAGTTATTTCTGCAACCATAAGGACTAGATAAGTACACGCGCGCGCACACACACACACATATATATGTTTAAATTAAAGGGTAAGACAGGGAGGGAAATGGAGGGTATTGATGTCTTCCTTGGGAGAGTCATAACTCTGTAGTCAAGAAATCTGTGTTTAATAAAATGGGTCACTAGGAAGGTGAAGCTTTTTTTCACTATGCAGTTGAGAGTGTCATCTCAACCTTCTCCTCATGGTTTTACTTGCCTCTGTTCAGAGCACAGGATATGATTGTCTTTGAAAGCACCAGAAAGTACTTTGTCCCAGAATAATATAATACAGCAGTTTTAGTTGCCTTAAACAAATCAGGCTTTCCATAGCAAGTAGACTGCAGAAGTTAAAAGACATGGAAATATATAAGATGTTAAATGTTTAATGGAACATTCAACATAATATAAGAATGACCATAATGGGTCAGACCAATAATCCCAGTAGACCAGGATCTTGTCTTCTGACAGCAGGCAATGCCAGATGCTTCAAAGGGAATGAACAGACCAGGACAATCATCAAGTGATCCGTGTCGTCCAGTCCCAGCTTCTGGCATTCAGAGGCACAGGGACACCCAGAGCATGGGATTGCATCCATGACCATCTGGCTAATAGGTCCACCAATGGCTATCCTCCATGAACTTATCTAATTCTCTTTTGAATCCAGTTATAGTTTTTGCCTTCACAACATCCCCTGACAACAAGTTCCACAGGTTAATTGTGCATTGTGTGAAAAATTGCTTCCATGTTTATTTTAAACCTGCTAACTATTAATTTAATTGGGTAACTCCTGGTTCTTGTGTTATGTGAAGGGGTAAATAACACTTTCTTATTCGTTTTCTCCAGACCATTCATGATTTTATAGACCTCTGTCATATCCCCCCTTTGTCTCTCTTCATAGCCGAATAGTCCCAGTCTTTTTAATCTCTCCCCATATGGAAGCTGTTCCATACCCTTAATAATTTTTGTTGCCCTTCTTTGTACCTTTTCTATTTTAATATATCTTTTTTTCAGATGGGGCACCCAGAACTGCATGCAGTATTCCAGGTGTAGGCATACCTTGGATTTATATAGTGATTTTATATTTTGTCTTATTCTCTATCTCTTTCCTAATGGTTCCTAACATTCCGTTAGCTTTTTTGTCTGCCACTGTAACTTGAACAGAAGTTTTCAGAAAACTATCCACGATGACTCCAAGATCTGTTTCTGGACTGGTAACAGCTAATTTAGACCCCATCATTTTGTATGTGTAGTTCAGACTGTGTTTTCCAATCCTGTCTAGAGAAGTGGGAAGGTAATCCGTTATCATCAATGAATACAATCTTACTTACAAAAAATAAAAATAATTTTGAAAAAAAATATTGAGATTTTCCAAGGTTTTTACCATGGAGTAGTGTATGCAGGTGTGCGCAGGTAAAAACCTTGGAATATCTCAATATTTTTTATTTTGGTTCTCCCTCTGTCTTGAAACACATGTAGTCAGACTCTGGTTGAAATTTTGTGAAATTTCTAGGAAAAAAACAAAAAAGAATTGTTTTATGAAACATTATTTTAGCTGTTTTTTCAACTAGCTCTAAGTCTCATAATGGAGTGTCTGTCTCTTGGCTTCTGGGGAGGAAAGTCCTTGACACCAGGACCCGGTTTGTAAAAGGAAATCTTCTTTTGACTTTGTCCATTGGGCAGGCGAGGGATGAAACTCCTAAAACATAGGTTGTTGTGGCAAAGATGTTACTACTGTTAGGGGCAAGCTTTGGAGGAGGGGTCTTCCAGCCGGAACGCTTAGGGGCATGGATAGGGGAATGGAACAGAGTGTTCTAAAGCAGGTAGTGACCAAAAACAAACAATGTGCTCTAATGTGGGCAGGCTAGTAGTATCTGGTGTGAGGCTTCTGAAAAATGGAATTGCCTGGGTGCACTTTGTGACAATCCCTGTTCCAGATAAACAGTACTTATGTACATTTCTTAAATAGAAAAGTTACACTAGAAAATACATCGTGACCCCATGCCACAGTATTCTCAATTGATGGGAGAACGACTGGCTGAAAAGTCTCAAAATCTGTTGCCCATTAGCAAAAGGGATCGATACCAATTTTGCATTCAAACTGATGATGTCCTTTTTAGTTTGATGTCATAAATTGAAGCAAATCCTGTCACAAGCATTTAGAGGCAGATCATGATACCTGTACTCTGGGTTAATAGCTCCTTGGTCCATGAATAGCCCAAAACAACTTTGTTGGGACCATGTGTGGAGGAAGATACTTTTTATTTAACATTTGTGTGGGTATCAGAAAAATGTTTATAATACATATTAAGTCTCCCTGACTTAAAAATCTTTGTTGACTTAGAGTTAAGGTTGGTCAAATGCATATCTAATTAATGTGATCAGTAATGATGGAAGAAAACCCCTATTAAAGACTACATTAACTGCTCACACGTCATAACATTCACATTCACAGACTCTTCAACTTCGCAACTAATTTCCTTTTGCTACACCCACATCCAATTCCTCTAAATCATACTTAAAAGCACAACCTTGATTATGACCAAAGGAGATGAAGATATTTTGCAGACAGACATATTTCACTGAAGTACAGCATGTGTTACTGCGAATTAAAAAATCCAAGATTCTAGTCTGGGCATTTCATTGTAAATTTCCAGATGCATAAGTGACTGAAGACACTTTTGTCATGTCCATCAGCTTTCTTTGGCTAAACTCAATTCAGTTATGGGAAATTACTGCAATAACTTTACAGCTTTAGTATTTTGAGGTCCTCAACATAGCCTGTATCTGAGATTGTAAAGATGAGTTACTGGATGAAATTTGATGGTTGTATAACATTTATGTTTAAAGTTAGAGAAAACCAAAGAAGCAAGAGGAAAAATAGGTCTAGATTTCCAAGAGGGAGCATATTAAAATATTTTCTGTATAAGGTTCATTAGTCTGTTTGTGAAGCACATTGTAGATGTGAGAGAGTCATCTTCTGGAGAGGAGAGGCAGTGTAGTTCAGTAGTTAGAGCACTGGACTTTGGGCTCAGAAGACCTGGAATCTGTTCCAAGCTCTGCCACTGTTGAGTAGGGTGGCCAACTTTCTAATGTCTGAAAACCCAACCCCCTCTTCCTCCCAAGGCCCATTGCTCTTCTCCACCTCTTCCCTCCAAGGCCCCACCCCTGTATCACCTTCCCCCCCGCTCAGGCTCACCCATGCTCCGCCTCTTTCCCCCAGGCCCCAAATCCACCTTTTCCCTTGAGATTCTATCTTCTGCTTGCTCCTCTCTCCCTCTCCCCCCATTGCTTGCTGCTCTCCCACCTCAACTACAGTGTGAGCAGCTCCAAGGGACTTGCAAACCCCAGCTCCAGCAACCCGCCTGGGAGTGCAAGTCAGAAGAGGGCTATGGGCTGTGGCTGCGCTGGCAAACTAGGACATGGCCCTCTTGCATGGCAGCCTCTCTCTGCACTGCCTATCCAGCAGCCCCCTTCCCTGCCTGCTCGAGCCCTCCCCGCCTGGGAGCTGCCTAAGAGTGTGTCTGGGGGAAGTGCTGGCTGGCAGGGCAGCTTGCATTCCTTCTCTCCCCGGGAACGTTCCATGCCCACTGGGAACCCTTTCTCCCACTCTCCATGGGCCCCTGCACTTTGTTCTCAGCAACAGCCCTGCAAACTGTGCTCCGCAAAGGTGCCGCCCACAGCTTGAGCTGGTGCACGTGTGCTGCTGCAGATGCAGCCGCTTCAGGGCCAGGTGACAGGCTTCCACTTCCTGCCCCCTACCCCTGCCTGCGGTACCTGGACTTGTAGTGTCCAGTGAATACATCTGACTGGACACTGCCAGGTTCTCTTTTTGACCCAACTTTCGGTTCAAAAACCGGACACCTGGCAACCCTACTGTTGAACTGAATGTCCTGGGGCAAATCTCTTTGTGTCTGCCCCCTCCACTTTTTCTTGTCTGTCTAGATTGTAAACTCTTCAGGGCAGAGACTGTATCTTACGAAGCATTTGCAAAGTGCCCAGCGTAGTGAGGCACTAACCCCACTTGAGGCCTCTGGGTGTCAACTGTAACATAAATTAATGACAATCGATAAAGTGTTTGTTTTCCTGACACTGACAGACGGAATTTGGTCGACAGTTTTATCTTTTCTGCTGTTTCAAAACAAGATAGTGGCTGCTATTTCCATCATATGGGGAGCTCAGTTCTCTCTTATCCATCTCACTGGGCCCAGCACACAGTTCTGGCGGAGCCCACTGGGCAAGTTGAAAGTGTTTTGAATGATCAGTACATAACAAGAAGGTCAATTGTCAGCAAAACAGATCGCAGCGTTACCTTGCAGGCCATAGAATTACAGCTTGCCACTTGCCTTCTGCAGGTCACTTTTACAGTGTTGCAAACTCACATTAAAATGCTTTGTGACTAATGACAGAGCAGGTTTTAGTGTCTTTTTTATCACTCTGCAATGAGGGAAGGTCTCTTCTTTAATATTGCAGAAGAAATTTTACAATTGAGAGCTGGCTGGCTGGGATTTCTACGGCTAAAGAAGAAAAAAAAACACGTGGTTTGTGTTTTTACATAATTCATCTCCCTAGTTTTGTATTATTCATGTATGTGAAGAAGTCTATTTTTATTTGATTTTTTATTTTAGCTTTTGGTTCATTTCCTGCTCATGCAAACCCTTGCAATGTACATTTTGTAACGCATCGTTTAAGGAATCAGAGGAACGTATGATGCATTTTAAGAAGTAGGTCAATGATGCGGCTTTTTAGAATGTGTGTTAAATAAATAAAAAATCATACACTTGCAGTAAAGGAACACATCCAGGAGATAAATCCTGTAGGACTTTTCCCTGCTCACGCAAATCTCCCCTCAAAGAAAATGACTTGTATCGTTATGGCTTGACACTGTCCAGTGCAAAACTTGCATTCTTTTTTAAAAGGTTAGGGCTAGATTGTTGGGCAGTTTCTGAGCTGGTGTGAATTGGCGAAGCTCCATTGGCTTCATACACTTCATAATACAGTTTTATTGACTCAGTGAGCTCTATGGGTTTCCTCCAGCTGAGAATCTTCCCCTCTGACTTTATGCACAAGCCGGAACAAGAGATGGTGCATAAGCTGTACCCCCTGTGAGTAGCCCAATAGTCGTCATGATTCCCAGAGAGTCCTCTGAGTCACAGGGCTGGTCTGTACTATACAGTTAGGTTGACCTAGCTACATCACTTGACTTTGGGGTGTTGAAAATTCACTCCCCTTAGAAATAAGCTGACCTAAGCCTTAGTGTAGACACCACTAGGTCACCAGAAGAATTCTTCTGTCAACCTAACTACTGCCTCTCGAGGAGGTGGAGTTACTATAGTGACAGAAGAATTTATTGTAGGGAGTGCCTACCCTGCAGTGCTTCCGCGGAGTTGCTGTAGCATTTTTGGTGTAGACATACCCATGGTTCCTCCCACTGTCTGATTTGGAAGGGCAGGAGGGACGAGTATTTTACTGCCAGCCTAAAGGAGCAAATTAAAACACCCCCTGTGCCAGCTCACCTGCACTGCCCAGCAAATGTTGAGGCAGTAGCGGGGTCAAGTCAAGGGTCTGTGCATCCCCTGCCCCTCCCATGAGCTCCAGGAAGGCAGTAAACAGGCACGTAGCCTCACCTACTCCTGCACTGTCCAAGCTTCGAGTAGCATATGCAGGGGAGTAAAGAGTTCCCTAGTGCCTTTATTGCTGTGCACATGTTGTCCAAGTAAGACTCTGGCCATAGTACTAATGCACCGTCAACCTGTGGAATTCATTGCCAGGGGATGTCGTAAAGGCCAAAACTATCACAGGGTTCCAAAATGACCTAGATAAGTTCCTGGAGGATAGGGCCATCAATGGCTATTAGCCAGGATGGTCAGGGATGCAACACCAAGCTCTGAGTGTCCCTAAACTTCTGACTGCCAGAAGCTGGTAGGGACGACAGGGGATGGATCACTCGATGATTGCTTGTTCTGCTCATTCTCTCTGAAGCACCTGGTATTGGTCACTGTTGGAAGACAGGATACTCGGCTAGATGGACCATTGGTCTGACCCAGTATGGTCATTCTTATGTTCTTATGTTACATTCTTATGTTCTAACAGAGCATTCTGAGGGATATCATCAAGATTATAGTGAGACTTGATTAGGAGCATTATTATCAGGACCATTCCAATAATAGGGTCTTTGTTTTGTATATGAATCTATACCTAGAGCAGATACCTGCTCCACGGACGCGGTTGTATTGTTTACCATCTTTGCGGATCGGATGCAGCTCCCAGTTTTTGTATCCATGCAGGGCTCTAATAGTAAGATAGGTGCTAGTGCAGGTGCGGATACAGATAAAAGGTGGAGTGCAGATTGCGGATTGGATACAAGTTAATGATCGCGGATGTGGATCCAAATTTTTGTATCTGCGCAGGGCTGCAACTGTACCCCCTCCCCCCAAAGAAAAGGTTACTAATTTTTCACATTTGCTATCTGGTGACCTTAGACTTGATCAAATAATCAATGTTTGGTTCTTTTTATATGCTTTCTTTTTTGTGATTCACAATTTCAAGATTTTCTCTACAGTCGTGACAGCTAAAGATGTTTGCTTTATTTTTTAAACAAAAGCTGTGGGTCTCATGTAATCCCAGGCCTCCAGCATCTGGTATGCTAAGAAAAACACCAAATATTTCAAGAATTGGCAATACTGTGTAGTTAAGAAAAATTCCTTGCCTTGGTTATTAACGACACTGGGTAGATTTTTGTAAACATATACTGTTTGTTTGCTCTTTGCATTTCACTCCCCTTGGACAATGAAACAAATTATGTTGGTTTTACTTTCTATGACTAGTCAGTTTCACTTCCTGCTTCTCATCTGCTGCTGGGATGTTTTAATTTGAAAGAAGAAAAATGTTTAAAAACCCCAACTATGTTTCTGGTCATGTTATGTTTCTCACACATGCCCCTAAAAGTTTTATTTCTTATAGAATTCTTCACTTAAGTTACTGTATAGTGTTGCTGCGTGCTTGTATGCAGTTGCCATGTTTCACCCCAAAGGTGCCTTGTAGCTGTGGATGTACTGTTTCTTGTGTGCAATTTCTGTGCCTGTTTAAATCTGTAAAGTTCTTCAGGATACTCTGAAATGAAAGGTACTATAAAAATGTAAGCTGCTATTAGCATGAATCCTAACACTGTTTGCCAGTGTCCTTGTAGTACCTGAGAGATATGTGTTCTATTTGGATTTAAACCTGTGAGTTTCATAGATTCAAGTAGTGGAATTAGAATGATTTCCTCATCTCTAAATCTCTGAAGTGCAGTTATTGTTTTATATCATTTGGAGACGATGGAAAATATTCCGGCATAATGCCAATCAATTTCACAGTATTGCATTTAGAGCTTCGTCTTAATTCAAATCACTATTGGCAATAGGTTATTTGGGAAGCACTTTCTGGACTAACTTGCTTGTGGAATTAAATATTAAATCTTATCAATGGATGAAGTCACGAAGAAAGTGTAACCACAGTAGAATTGAATGCATGCCTTTCCTTGCCTGCAACCTCTGATGTATTTATTTATCTGACTTTTCTTTAATGGTTGGCTTTTGGGTCCCTAGTGAAAGTGATTACTGTAAATACCATGCCCTATATGCGCTTTATAGTGCAATCTTTGGGATCCCTACCCTGTTGTTTAGAGTTGCTGACACACTTCAAGAGTTGTCACTCTTCACCCCACTGGTGGCTGAACTTTGTTGGTGGGAGAAGAGCTCCCTACATATCCCTCGATGCAGTACTGTTAGATTCTATTAGCTAATTGTTTTAAAGTGCTTTGAGATCCTCAGATGAAAGGTGCTCACAAAGCTTGAAGTGTAAAAAAAAAACAAAAGTGTCATCATCATCCTCAATTAAAGGCATCACAGATACAAAATGGGCTGTTAAAGGGTGAAGTCACAGTGAAAGAGTTGTTTTTTCATTAATGCCGTTACCTCGATTAACCATTGAGTTTGTATAAATAATAGCTTGCAGGGGACCTAGTGGGTATATGCTGACCAGTAGAAGGTGAGCTGCTGTCTTTTAGAGCAGAGGTGGCCAACCTGAGCCTGAGAAGGAGCCAGAATTTATCAATGTACATTGCCAAAGAGCCACAGTAATACATCAGCAGCCTCCCATCTGCTCCCTCCTCCTTGCTCTCAGCGCCTGTCAAAACCTCTCAAAACCTGCAGCCCCACTGATTAGCGCTCCCCCTCTCTCCCCACACCTCCCAATCAGCTGTTTTGTGGCATGCAGGAGGCTCTGGGGAGGAGGGGGAGGAGCGAAAGCATGGCAGGCTCAGGGGAGGGGGCGGGAAGGGGTGGAGTTGGGGCAGGGCCTGTGGCAGAGCCAGGGGTTGAGCTGTAAGCCCCCCCACCCCCCCCGGCACACTGGAAAGTTGGCACCTGTAGCTCCAGCCCCGGAGTCAGTGCCTATACAAGGAGCCGCATATTAACGTCTGAAGAGCCACATGTGACTTCGGAGCCACAGATTGGCCACCCCTGTTTTAGAGCTAGGTGAAGCATTCACATCAAGCTCTGAACCCAGCTGAATGAACCATACCTGGGTGATTCAGAATATCTTATGACCTGAATGGCGAGGCTTTTTGCACATCAGGTGAATTAGAAACCCTGCTGGAATGTTCTCCCACTGCCAATGGGCCATCTGCTCTCTTTCCCCATCAAACCTATTACCAACATGTCAAAAGCCTTCCTGCTTACAGCTGATGTCTTCTGGGAAGTCTTCCTTCCCGATTATCTCAGCCTCATGGGCCTGATGGCTACCTCCCTGGACCTTTCAGGAAGGCACATGGCTGCTTTCCGATCCTTCTTAGAGTGGCACCAGGTAAGTCACTCACTCATCAGTCCCAAGGGGAGCAGTGGTGGATTGAACCCGGACTTCCCTCTCAGTAGGTCAGCAGGAAAAATAAATATTCTATCTCCCACTGTGGCAGGTATGGAGAGAACATGGGGAAGACAGAAAGCAGAGACAATAGATACTGTCAGGGCCGGCTCCAGGTTTTTTGCCGCCCCAGGCAAAAAAAAAAAAAAAAAATAATGCTGGATGCTGGTACCTAGAGCCCAGCCCTGGATACTGTATTTTCACCTCCTTCTATGCAGGCAGATGAGATTGTTGTCGGTTAGTCCTGAGGAAAGATGATCTAGAGCAGGTTTTGGCAGGGCCGGCGCTTCCATTTAGGCAACCTAGGTGGTCGCCTAGGGCGCCAGGATTTGGGAGGGCTGCATTTTGCGGCCCTTGGCGGTAATTTGGAAGCGGGGGGTCCTTCTGCCCTCCGGGTCTTCGGCGGCAATTCTGCAGCGGGTCCTTCACTCACTCTGGAACCCACCGCTGAAGTGCCCCGAAGACCGGGAACGCAGAATGACCCGCCCCCCGCCGCCGAATTGCCGCTGACTGGGAGCGCGGAAGGACCCCCGCCTAGGGCGCCAAAAACCCTGGCGCTGCTCCTGGGTTTTGGTTGATTCCTTGGCTCGTCTCCTGTCTGCTTTCTGAAGGTGCCATTCTCATATCTGTAGCAGCGCACTTGTCTCTCCAGGTGCCACATCATCTATTCTATTGCACTGGGTGAGTTCACTATTAAAGGAAAATGATGTAGAACATGGCTGCAGGATAGACCACCATGGTAACACATTGAAGGGTTACAATCACTCGTTGGATAATAGCCATCATCCTCTCTGTGTCATATCTACAAGATAAATGAAGAAAGCCTAGTGTTATTGTTTTGCTGCCTTTTCCCTGGGCAGACAGTAGTCTTTACTGTCCACAGAAAGCCAATCACAGTCAGTTTACACACACACGCACGCACGCACACACACGGAATGTTTCAAATGAATTGAGATTTGTGTTATGAAATGGCAAAGGTGTGAAATGACTTGCAGTCATTTAAGCACTAACTTAACTCCTTGGCTGCGTTTAAGTGGGTCAGCTAACATTGCCAGTGAGGATTTTGATGCTGAGTGAGGTTGCCCACAAGCTGTTGGGAACCAGAAGAACATTACTTAAAAAACCCAAATAAAATAAACTGATGGAAATTGTTGGCTCTCAGTGGAGGCAGATGCTGGTGGGACTTTTCCGGAAATCAGGTATGTTTTCCGTGGGGGAATCTGACTCTGATTTCATAATCTGCTTGGAGCAAATAACATGGATGTGTTGGAAAAGAGAATGACTCAGGCCCATAGTCGAAAAGGGCATGAAATCGGCTGGGTTCTTGTAATTCCCATGGAGTGAAAAATCAGCAGGTTCAAAGCTGGAAGTGAGACTGCAACCATTCCAGAGACATTTAAAGCCAGGTTTAGATTTCGGTTACTCTCATGTAAATCTGAAGTAACCCCATGGACTTTGTTGGAGTTACTCTGGATTTATACAATTAGAATAGAGATCAGAATCTGTCTCCTAAGTCTGCAGCATGACGGTGCACAAAATGTGAGTGTCTGATCAGCTAAAATAAAATCATGGTATTAAAATATAAATCGGTATCTGTTGATGTTAACATGCTGTTTACTATGCCTCTCAAAATGTTTTAGCAAGGGAATGTGTGATCCATTTTTATATAAATTATGTGGTGTCCATCAGAAGAAGAGGCAGTAAAGAGCTTTTTACCTTTTGAATGGCAATTAGAATGATAGAGATCAGTTGACATTCCTTGAAGAAACAAAAGGACCATAACTCGAATTAAAAGAGGAGAGCAAATTAATAAATCAGCTATTTATTAATAATAAGACTTAGCACTTTCATAGCTCTTTTAATCTACAAAGGACTTTTCAAACTATAGCCAGCTAATTCTCCTGTCCACCTTGAGAGGCAAGTATGTAAGTAGTATCCCCTTTTTATAGAGAGGAAACTGAGACAAAGATGTTAGGTGACTTGCCTTAGGCCACAGAAGTAGGCATCAGAGTCAGTGTCAGAGCCAGGATTAAAATTTAGGACGCTCTGTCTCTTGGTATTCTGCTCAGATCACCAGAGAAAACATCCCCCATCTTATATTTACAATGAGTTCTTTTTATTGTGATTTCTGTGAGCTAGATTTTTTTTTCTTAAATGACCTGATTTTATCGTTACTTAACATGAAAGGACAAGCACAGCAGCACATCTTTGCCATATGCATGCAGAGTCATAGAGGAGCACTGCAAATGTGAGACAGCTGTGCCTGCAACTCTGTCCCATCCATGAAGCCTCATGCCAGAATGCACTCAGATATCTCTTGTTTGCAAATCCTGTGCAGGGCATCTATAGCATCACTGACCACATGACAAGAGAAAAGGAAAATCAATACAAAGAAGTCCAAAGTGATCATATGTAATATGCATGCTGTTTTTGGAAACTTTAGTGTATTGTAAAGAGTCAGAGACTGTTGCTTGGTTAACTCCTGGAAGAAATTATTTTTATCTACATGATGCCTGTTTGCAGAAATGTGTACATCTTGCATCTTTACTTTCTTATCTATAGCTTCTTCCTTTTAATTTCCCTCCTTATCTCCCTTCACTAGATGATTTGATTCCTGGGGAAGGCTTTCATGATAAGAATTCCTTCTTTGTTGGAAGTGTTCAGATGGCCCTTTAGGCTGCTCTAACTTGCACTAGGGGGTCTAGCCTGGAAAACACCACCCAAGATCAGGGGAGCAAAGAGGATGCTTTCACTCCCTCTGTGTGGTGTGCTTCTCAGTGACCGACAAGAATTGGGGCCCAGCTCTTCTATAGTGGGAAAGTTAGATCTTCTCTCCTTACTACTTCACGGAGCCTCTTAGGTCTGCGCAAATGAGGATTCTGCCATTTAATCATAAAAGATTAGGGTTGGAAGGGACCTCAGAAGGTCATCTAGTCCAAATCTCTGCTCAAAGCAGGACCAATCCCTAGACAGATTTTTACCCCAGTTCCCTAAATGGCCCCCTCAAGGATCAAACTCACAATCCTGGGTTTAGCAGGTCAATGTTCAAACCACTGAGCCATAATAGAGAGACACAAAGTGGGTGAGGCAATGTCTTTTATTGGGCCAGCTTCTGTTGGTGAAGGAGGCCAGCGTTTGAGCTTACACAGACTTGTCTTCAGGTCTTTTAATTTGTCATAGCAGGTTCCATAGAGGAAGCATGTTCTGTTCTGTAATGTGGTATTCTACATTTTGTTCCTCCTTCACACACACAGTCCCTCCCACTCCTTCTCCTTGTAGGTGGAAATGCAGAGTCTTCTCCACTCATTGAAATGAAGAAGATTTCCTCCCCACCCCACCCCACAGTGCACCTGCCTCAGTCGGAGACCCAG
Organism: Gopherus flavomarginatus; assembly: GCF_025201925.1. Classification (NCBI taxonomy): domain Eukaryota; kingdom Metazoa; phylum Chordata; order Testudines; family Testudinidae; genus Gopherus; species Gopherus flavomarginatus. Next base: position 356,450,020 of record NC_066617.1, read on the forward strand.
TGCAGGAGTAGGGGCCTGGAACTAGCCCAATCTCTTCCTTGCTACCTTTTCAGCATCCCACTGGAGAGAGAGCAGAAGGGCTGACTGCTATTGTGAGCAGTGCAAAGCGAGCATGCTTCATGCACCCACTTCCGCCCCTCTCTGGTCACAGTATTGCCCTAGGGAGAAATCCTGTCTTATTAAAGTAAAGGGTAGTTTTAACCACTGACCTCAATGAGGCCAGGATTTCACCCCAGATACAAACTTGATTTCCAGTAGGCTCCAGAACCAGACTTCAATCAAGGTGTCATTTTTTTTTCCTGATAGACATGTGAGTGAGGATTCATTTCTTCATTGTCATTAATCACCATGATAAAGGGCAGGGGTGGATGTGTGGGGCTGTGCCTGCACTGATAATAGTTTTACAAGGCTGACTTAAACCCTGTTTAACTAAAGTTTAGTTAGCATCTGTTGAGCTTTTCAAAGCTGGCTGGCTGGCAACCCATTGACCTGAAGGCTCCTGGACATCTGAGAGCTTTGATAAGCAAAGTATCCTGTACTGCTCTCCTGAGTCTCTGGGGAAATACTGAAATGTGGATTGTTTAAGGTATGCCTCCCCTACCCCTGTTTAACAGGATGGAAGTTTCTGCTGGGTAGGGATCTGGACTTCTATTTCACTAGACAAGAAGGAACATGGTTTTCATGTGACCTATTTAAGCCACGATGCACCGGTGTTTTGCTGTTGGACATGACTTTGTAGGTAGTAGGGATATTTTTCCCCTGTTGCTAACTAGGCCTGTTTCTCAGTTGCTTGTGGTTAATTATGGGTCTCATTTGCTTTCCGGTGTGTCTTATCCTGCTTTGTTATTAGATCCAGAGAGGAAATGTGATTGAGGAAACTGAACACATGACCAAGGAGCAAAGGATTTACTCCCCCTACCCCCTAGGGAAGCTTGAATTACTAGCTATGGCATTTGCAAGGCTAACAGAGAGATGGAAAAGTTAACAAAGAGACTGTCAAATGCAGGTTGCAGGGAAAGACGATCTGGGTAATTTCTGTTGTCTGCCCAAGCTATTACACTGTACAAAATTTGAGTCTTGTTATTTTTGTTACTAATTATTTGCATTATGATAACACCATGGGACTAGCTGAGAGTGTGGCCCTGTTGTGGGTGCTATACAAACACAGAGGCCTGTTCTACACCTGCCAGTTTTACTGGTATAACTGTGTCAGTTAAGGGTGTGACTTTTTACTGTTATAGGTATACCCGTACAAGTCTAGTGTGAACCGTTATACCGGAATAGCTGATTCCTCTTCCCATACAAGTATAAGTGCTTTTCTACTAATACAACTGTGTCCACACTGGGGGGCGAGGGGGTAGATTGTACCACTTTAACTATAACTCCGTAGTTAAAGCGGTGGAAATTTTATGTGTAGATAAACCCATACTCAGAGACTGTCCCTGCCCCAGAGTTTACAAGCTACACACGTAAGACAGCATCACATGTCATGTGAGTGGCGGTGGCAGGAATAGAACACTGGTCTGCTGGGTCCCAGTGCAGGCCATAGAACCTTTTTGGAGAGGTGGCATTTTATTTGAAAGGCAGTGAGATACACTGGGCCTAATTCTGATTTCCATCAATGTAAACTGGGAGGGAACTCCCACACAGTCAATGCAAAACTGCTGTAAGAGAGATCTGAATCACAGAGTTCCTCCCAATTTAAACTGATGTGAGATCAGAAGTAGGCTCAGTGTCTGTTCTGCAACCCCCCAAAGCATGTTTAGCCTGAGCCACTGCAAAGCATCTAAGCGTATGTCTACACCGCAATAAAACACCCACGGCTGGCCAGTGTCAGAGGATTCAAACTCAACGGGCCCAGGCTATGGGGTTATAACATTGCCGTGGGATCCTCATGGGGTCCCAGAGCCCTGGCTCCAGCCCAACCCAGAATGTCTACACTGCAGTTTTATAGCTCCACAGCCCAAGCCCCGCAAGTCCGAGTTAGCTGACATGGGCAAGGCACGAGTGTTTTATTACACTGTAAACATACTCTCAGGGATCTAGTCCACGTAGAATAAATAAAATGAAAATAAGAGATATCTTAATTATTGTTTGTGTTTGAACTAGTCTCTGTCATGTTCTGGCCACAGGCAGAAGGACTCCAGACATAGGCAGGAAGTGGCTGTGAAAGCTTTGTGATAAGAGATGGGACCATATGGCTAACCCCTACCCTGACTGGATGAATTCCTTATCTTGGTGCCTGGATTCTTAATTTGAAACTCAGGTTACAAAGTGCATGCATGAGTCCCTATTAATGTTAATCATTTTTAAATGTTTTAGTGGAAGGCAGGATTTGTGAAAGTGCATGGCTGGCAGCCCTGGACACTGATGTCCTCAACTTTTCCACATACTGGATACTGTACAGCATGGGGACTACAACAAAAGCTTGATCTTCGTGCCTCAATCTTGATTTGTTAGAGACAGAGGTAATTCAGCTTCCATGGTCCATTTAGTCCCTAATAATATTTATAGCACTTTTCATCCGTAAATCTCAAAGTACATTAAAAAGGAGGTCAATTATCACGATCTCCATTTTACAGATGAACAAACAGAGAGGTGAAAATACTTGCCCTGGGTCATCCAGCAACCCAGCAGCAGAACTGAGAATGGTGCCCACGCCTTCTGAGTCCCAGTCCAGTGCTCTATCCACTAGGCCCCACGGCCTCCGTCCTTGTCTTCTATACTGAATCTGTCAACAAAACTGACAGTTTACAATGTCAGGGCAGAGTGGATTGATTAAAATTACCAACTTCAATTACAATTTAAATAAGCAAGCAGGAAACCTTGATTCAAATCACTGGTTTTAATCATGTTTTGCATTTGTACTTTATAGTTTATTTTCCTAAAGAAAAGTTGATTCTCACTGCTTGGTAGCCATTTAAAATATGTTGATTTGCAAATAAATATAGCCTTCAGACTAAATTTAGTGCTTTATTTTTTTAATAACTAGAAAGATAGTATATATCTATATACATTTATTTAAGCAATTATGTAGCTTAATTTACATTTATTTGGATTCTCAGTTCGTCCATTTTTGATTATGTTAGAAAATGGTGAATGATGCATTTATTTACCAAGATGATTCATTTTTATTTGTGACTTGTGTCAAACTCTGTTTGAATTTCCATACAAATAAAAATGCCTCAAACCAGCATTTAAATAAATGAAATAAAACTATTTTAAAGGTGATGGATACATTTTTTCTTATCAAAACATGTTTTGTATTTAAAACTAAATGATTTATTAAATGAAGGAAATGCTATCTTTAATCTGTGAATTGAGCTGAGTATTGCCGTTCACCATGTGCTTCAAGATTTTAGAAGTAAGAGAACTTTGTTCTCTCAAAACTAGTTTTTATTCATAGATTGGAAGAAGAAAACAAGATTTTCTGCTTTTCCAACTCCCAATTGGTTTCTTAAGTTTGAATGAACTAGTCATTAAACAAACTAGTTGAATAAATTGAAATGAAGAAAATTTTCTATTTATATATGCTACTGCTGTCTAAAGCTGGTTTAGCACTTCAGCAAACCCTGGGTTCATGTGCTTAACCAGTCACTTCTACCAGTTCAGTGATCTGACTTTTTTTAATAAGGACATCAAATATGTACTGTGTAATATTTTTGTATTTAATTTAAATAAACAGATGATAATAAGTTTAGACCTTAATTTAACGTGTTAATTTCAAATTTAATTTTAAATAGGTTTATTTTTTAAAATAACAATACCTGAGTTAAATTATAAAAATCATGTTTTGTTTTATTCTTTTATAAAAATCATTGATTTTTATCCAACCCTGTGCGATGGCGTCTACTGAATGTGGTCATCTGCCTAGGAGGACTGGCCTGAGACCACTATTCACTTTACATTAGACTGCTCTGTTATGACTTGAGAACGTATGGGCTTGGTGCAGGAGTCGCTAGATGAAGTTCTATGGCCTGTGCTGTGCAGATGTCAGACTACATGATCATAATCTGTCCTCAAAGTCTGACAGTCTGCATATCTACAAGAACCACTGCTGGAAACATTGTAGGAGTAGATTTTTCAGTTTCAGTAGACACTCATTAGTAGCAACATAACAGTGTCCTTTTGCTGTGTTGCTCCTAAGTGGCTGTTGCTGTTATGGGGAGTTGTGACAATTTACTCCCCCAGAATTGGTAGAGGAAGAAGAAGTGGGTGGCAACCTGGGCAGCAAAGAGGTCGAGTTCAGGATCGTGACAAAAGGAAGAAAAGAGAGCAGCAGAATACAGACCCTGGACTTCAGAAAAGCAGACTTTGACTCCCTCAGGGAACCGATGGGCAGAAACTCCTGGGAGGCTAATATGAGGGGGAAAGGAGTCCAGGAGATCTGGCTGTATTTTAAAGAAGCCTTATTGAGGGTGCAGGAACAAACCATACCGATGTGCAGAAAGAATAGCAAATATGGCAGGCGACCAGCTTGGCTTAACAGTGAAATCTTTGGTGAGCTTAAACACAAAAAGGAAGCTTACAAGAAGTGGAAACTTGGACAGGTGACTAGGGAGGAGTATAAAAATGTTGCTTGAGCATGCAGGGTGTAATCAGGAAGACCAATGCATAATTGGAGTTGCAACTAGCAACAGATGTGAAAGATAACAAGAAGGGATTCTACAGATATGTTAGCAACAAGAAGAAAGTCAGGGAAAGTGTGGAACTCTTATTGAATGGGAGAGGCAACCTAGTGACAGATGATGTGGAAAAAGTTGAAGTAGTCAAGGCTTTTTTTGCCTCAGTCTTCACAAACAAAGTCAGCTCTCACACTGCTGCACTGGGGAGCACAGTATGGGGAGGAAGTGAGCAGCCCTCAGTGGTGATTGGTGATTGGAAAAGGGCAAATATAGTGCCCATTTTTAAAAAAAGGAAGAAGGAGAACCCGGGGAACTACAGACCGGTCAGCCTCACCTCAGTCCCTGGAAAAATCATGGAGCAGGTCTTCAAAGAATCCATTTTGAAGCACTTGGAGGAGAGAAAGGTGATCAGGAACAATCAGTATGGATTCACTAAGGGCAAGTCATGCCTGACCACCCTGATTGCCTTCTGTGATGAAATAACTGGCTCTGTAGATATGAGGAAAGTGGTGGATGTGATATATCTTGCCTTTTGCAAAGCTTTTGATACAGTTTCCCATAGTATTCTTGTCAGCAAGTAAAAAAAAAGTATGGATTGGAGGAATGGACTATAAGGTGGATAGAAAGCTGGCTAGATCATCGCATTCAGTGGGTAGTGATCAACGGCTCGATGTCTAGTTGGCAGCCGGTATCAAGCGGAGTGCCCCAGGGGTCGGTCCTGGGACCAGTCTTATGCAACATCTTTATTAATGATCTGGATGATGGGATGCATTGCACCCTCAGCAAGTTTGTGGATGACACTAAGCTGGGGGGAGAGGTAGATATCCTGGAGGGTAGGTATAGGGTCCAGAGTGACCTATACAAATTGGTGGATTGGGCCAAAAGAAATCTGATGAGGTTCAACAAGGACAAGTGCATTTATGATGGAAGAATCCCATGCAGTGCCACAAACTGGGGACCAACTGGCTAAGCAGCAGTTCTGCAGAAAAAGACCTGGGGACTACAGTGGACGAGAAGCAGGATATGAGTCAATGGTCTGCCCTTGTTGCCAAGCAGGCTAATGGCATGTTGGGCTTCATTAGTAGGAGCGTTGCCAGCAGATCGAGGGAAGTGATTATACCCCTCTATTCAGCACTGATGAGGCCACATCTGGAGGATTGTGCCCAGTTTTGGATGTGGATAAATTGGATAGAGTCCAGTGGAGGGCAAGAAAATGATTAGGAGGCTGGGGCACATGACTTATGAGGAGAGGCTGAGGGAACCGGGCTTACTTAGTCTGCAGGAGACAAGAGTGAGGGGGGATTTGATATCACTCTTCAACTACCTGAAGGAGGGTTCCAAAGAGGATGGATCTAGGCTGTTCTCAGTGGTGCCAGATGACAGGACAAGGAGCAGTGGTCTCAAGTTGCAGTGGGGGAGGTCTAGGTTGGATATTAGGAAAAACTTTTTCACTAGGAGGGTGGTGAAGCACTGGAATGGGTTAGCTAGGGAGGTGGTGGAATCTCAATCCTTAGAGGTTTTTAAGGTCAGGCTTGACAAAGCCCTGGCTGAGATGATTTAGTTGGGAATTGGTCCTGCTTTGAGCAGGGGGTTGAACTAAATGACCTCCCACTTCCAACCCTGATGTTCTATGGTTCACCGTAGGGAGTATTCCCAGGGGAAATGTTGCTCGTACGCGTCAATTGCTCTTACAAGGTGTTGCTGTAAACAAGCATTTACTGTATTTTATGGCATACTGAACATGGCACATGTTTTCCATTGAGCTGGATGTATTGAAGGTCTTTTAATGCTGTCAATTTTTTGTTACAGACTACGTTAGTTTATTCTAGACTGTATGTTGACTGCCCATTGCTGTGTTCGATATAGGGAATAGGAAGTGTTTATTCATCTCCGAACAGAATTCCACCCCAACATGAGTCTCTTAAGTGTCTGCAGGTCAGCACCACGTTTGTTACTCACATGCAAAGTTTTGATGGTAGGATTTCCGGACAACAGAAGTGTTGTGGCTCTCTGAAGGAAAGAAAAAAAATGCTGCAGACAAATTGTTCCCCTTATTGTTAATGGGGTAATAGGAAATGTTTGACTTTAGGAAGTGTTCAAACTTGCTTATTCCCCTACAGAACTCCCTGTGTTTGAAATCTTCTGAAGAACGTAGAATCATAGAAATATTGGTCTGGAAAAGATCTCCAGAAGTCATCTAGTCCAGACTCTTGCGCTGAGGCAGGACCAAGTAAACCTAGATCATCGCTGATGGTGTTTGTCCAACCTGTTCTTAAAAACCTCCAATGATGGGGATTCCACAACATCCCATGGAAACCTATTTTAGAGCTTAACTATCCTTAAAGTTAGAAAGTTTTTCCTAACAACTAATATAAATCTCTCTCGTTGCAAATTAACGTCTTTATGTCTTGTCCTAACTTTAACTAATCCTTGTCATCTTTATAACAGCTCTTAACATAATTGCAGATTGTTATGAGGTTCCCCCCTCAGTCTTCTTTCCTCAGAATTAAACTTGCCCATTATTTTTAATCTTTCCTCATAGGTCTTTTTGTTGCTCTTTTCAGGACTATCTCCAATTTTGTCTCTCCTAAAGTGCGGTTTGTACAAAGGGCTGTCGAGGTGATGTTCTTGATATAAAAAGTGATTGTCGTGTCCTTCTTTTCCCCAGCGATTCTGTTATTAATTGGATATGGGACCTGATTTTCCTGTCACATTGGTGTAGATCAGGAGTAAATGCATTGATGTAACTGGTGGTAAATTGACAGGAGAGCAGAATCTGGTCCTTGGCATCTCATGGGGTAGATTGCTACTTAGAAAAGACATTTACTGATTTTAAACTAATTTGGGGGCCATACAGTTTCCTAAATAGAATTTCTGGCAGCTTGTAGTCTTAGTACATCACAAATACACTCTACAAGCAGGAGGGAGATGGCTATTCATTCTAAAGTCTGAGATGCCCCAGGCTAGCTGCTGATATCCATTAGAAATACTCTAGGGCTGGTTATAGAGAACATTGTACTGCTGATCTTGTCAAAGAATGTTGGTACTAAATAGCTAGGGCCAGATTCTGTTCTCTTCGACACTGGTGTAAATCAAGAGTAATGAAATTATTCCAGATTACAAGAGTAACTGCCAGGAAATCCTGTCTCTGTGAAGACAAGGTGAGTGAGGTGGTATCTTTTACTGCACCAACATCTGTTAGTGAGAGAGACAAGCCTTCGAGTTTACACAGAGCTCTTCTTCAGCTCTCATATCCTGAGGAAAACACAGCATACAAGATACAACTGATACAGGAGGCTTGATATAAGCCTGACTCACCACTGGTTTTATGCTGATGTAATCCCTTGACTTTGGTGCTGAATTCAGCCCATGGAGTGTGCAAACCGTAGGTTACAGAGCAAAGAAATACAGTTATTACTATACTACTGATTTCAGTGTGACCTCAGTGAAAAAGGGTGGCAGTATTTTGCCCTAAAACAGATTATTTCTAACCAGCCATATACTTGCTTGCTGGCACTATTCAGACCCTTAGTTGTGGAAATTAGTAGCATTTATGCAGCAGCATCAAGTCATTACAAACCACTGTGAGAAAAAACAGCCTAGTACTTGCCAGGTTAAGGTTAATCCAAGAGATAAAAGGTACACTTAAAAAGAGCATTTTGATAGAGGATTTAAAAACAGAAACTTCCTTACATGACCCTCTAACTATTTAAGCCACCCTTCCACTCCCCACCTCCAAGCCTGTTTCTGGACTCAGGAATGCCACTACTGGTAATATTGTTAGAAATCATTCCTGTCTGGAAATGATCTCTTCCTAATACACAGATGATTCTGTATGGTTTTGTGTGTCATAGGTGGGGAAAGAGAGAGCATACTGGATGACTGACCACAGGTGGCAATTCCTGTTAGTGCATTAGGATAAATGTGAGCACTCTACTGCATCGTGTATCCTAAGCAAACCAAACGGGTGCTGTCCCATCGGTGATGCATTTTTATGGTCCAGCTTGCAGCATGTACTGGTGTGTTCCATTTTATCCTCCACCCCTTTTTTTTGCAGTGTACACAAGACATTTATAGATTATTTCCTTCTGCTCTAAGTTACTCTAGTGCAAACTTAGAATAACTCCACTGACATCCACGAAATCATGCCAGGATGAACTCAGTGTAAATGAGATCAGAATCAGGTCCGTTGAATTTGGTGATATTAGGCTTGTGAATCCACTAATTCAAGTTTGTTTAGAGTTGCAGATTAATTTGGGTATCAGTTCTAAATGTCATATTTGTCCAAATGGTACTGACTCTGTTTCCATCAATTATAGTGTCTTGTTTATAGGAGGTTAAAATGAACCCATTTATGAAGATTAAGAAAATGTAGTGTCAAATCTTTTTTCCTACTCAAGCCACTGTGCTCCTGTCTTAGTGCCAACCTAAAATTTTGTGCTTTTTCACTCCATGTAGCAATCGCTTTTTTGGATTAACGTGTTTCATTTTTCAGTTCCTCAAGTTAGTGGTCCTAATAGCTGTGGGTTAAGTTACCTGTTGACTGATTTATGCAGTTTGTGTGGATCCTTAGGAAATGGAACAGACCATATCCTATCCATGTGTGTAATAAAATTGATCAATCTGTGATGGAAACGGTCCTTGACTAGATTTTGACTAAGGCCTTGGCTACACTGGAGAGTTGCAGCGCTGGTGGTGGCTTTACAGCGCTGCAGCTTACTCACCGTCCACACTTGCAAGGCACATACAGCGCTGTATCTCCCTGGCTACAGCGCTGCATGTACTCCACCTCTGCCTGGGGAATAACGACTGCAGCGCTGATGATGCAGCGCTGCTCCGCCAGTGTGGCCACCAAAAGCGCTGTTATTGGCCTCCAGAGGTATTCGGAGGTATCCCAGAATGCCTGTTCAGCCACTCTGCTCATCAGTTCAAACTCTACTGCCCTGGCCTCAGATGACCCGCCCTTTAAATGCCCCAGGAATTTTAAAAATCCCCTTCCTGTTTGCTCAGCCAGGTGTGGAGTGCAATCAGTGAATCTTTCCAGGTGACCATGCCTCCACGTGCCAAATGAGCCCCAGCATGAAGCAATGGCAGTTCCTGGACCTCATCAGTGTTTGCAGGGAGGAAGCTGTGTTCCAGCCCTAGGGGGAAAGGGGTCATGACCGGGACGCACTGTAGTGCAGGGTCAAAGTGAAGGAGCCGCAGAGTGCCTACTGCAAAGCCCGCGAGGGAAACTGCCGCTCCGGTGCTGCCCCCACGACCTGCCGTGTTTACAAAGAGCTGGACGCGATACTTGGGGGTGACCCCACCTCCAATCCGAGGACCACGATGAACACTTCAGAGCGGGGGGGGGAGGAGGAGGGCGGGGGAGGAGGAAACCGAGAGTGAGGGTACTGGGGTGGGGGGAGACAGCCCAGAGTCCCAGGAGGCATGCAGCCAGGAGCTCTTCTCAAATCAAGAGGAAGGCAGTCAGTCGCAGCAGCCGGTACTTGGTGAAGGACAAGCAGAGGAGCGGGTTCCCGGTAAGCGGCTTTATTTTCAGGATGGAAATGTTTTGGGAGAGGAGGAAGGGTTAGGGCTGCATGCATGCACGCCTAGATGTGGAATAGCCCATTGATGTGGTCTATCATGTCACGGTAATCGGCCTCGGTAATCTCGTCAAAAGGTTTCAGCCAGAGCGTGGGCAATGCGCTTGCGCATGTTTATAGGGAGAGCCATTGTGGTCCTTGTCCCAGTCAGGCTAACGCGTCAGCGCCTCTGTGCCGTGACGGGTGGGGGGACCATTGCTGCACACAGGCAAGCTGCATAGGGGCCAGGGCGGAATCCGCATTGCTGTAGAAGACCCTCCCGCTCTTCCCAGGTGACCTGCAGCAGTGAGATATCTTCCAGGATCAGCTCCTGTGGAAAATGTTGGCAGAATTTAGAAACCCCAGTACAGCCCTGAAGGAATCAGTCCCCCTTACTCACCATTTCGGGGCTCCTGTGGGTTAGGTGCGTTCTCTTTGGTATGGGAAAATTATGCTAAAGTGAAGACAGTAAACTCCTTCACTGTGTGGGAATAACTGTCTGAGATATAAACAATGCTGCCTCTGTTAACTGTTGCCTTTTTTGCCTTTCCACAAGCAACCTTGAGTTCTCGGCTGCCTGTGTTATCAACAGCTCAAAGACTCCAAAACCTCCGGAAGAAGCCACGAAAAAGCAAAGACGACCTGCTGCAAGCAGTTATGGATCACTCTGCCAGAGAGAATCAAAAAGTGCAGGACTGGAGGGAAAGGGAAAGCAGGATCCACCAGAGAAATGCAGCGGCCAGGAAGAAAAGCACAAAGCAGCTGATAAGCATCCTGGCGCGCCAAGCGGACTCTATCCAGGCACTTGTAGCCATGCAGGCAGAGCACTACCATGCCGGGCCCCCCCCGTCCCAAAGCTCTTTCCCTTGTGCCTCAATGTCAGCTCAAAACCCCCTTCCCCAGCATTCAGGTTCTTACCACCACCAGCTACTGTACGTTCACCAACCAGCCCTGAGAACTACGACCCTTACCCTCTGCACTCAAGCCCCATCACCATGCAGTATTTTTATCCTGAAGTGCAGCAGTCATTGCACAGCACTCCAGACAGGACATATTCAAACCTGTGACTGTACAGTTGCCCATCACACCCCCCCTGCCCTTTTAGGTTCCCAAAAATGTTGTGTGTCTGTCAGTAAAGTTATTTTCTTTTCAATAAATGAATTCTTGGCTTTGAAAACAGTCTTTATTATTGCAGAAAGTCAAAGATATCATAGCCCAGGAAAGAAACAGGTACTGCAAATCAGCTTAGGAAAAACAGATTCCTACTAACATTGTAAGCACTGTACTTCACTCCCGTGCAAGGCACCAAACATTACTGTTGGTTTTCAGCCTCAAATTCCTCCCTCAAGGCATCCCTAATCCTTGAGGCCCTGTGCTGGGCCTCTCTAGTAGCCCTGCTCTCTGGCTGTGCAAATTCAGCCTCCAGGCATTGAACCTCAGAGGTCCATGCCTGACTGAATGTTTCACCCTTCCCTTCACAAATATTATGGAGCACATGGATATAACCGCAGGGATGCTACTTTCCCCCAAGTCTAGCTTCCCATATAGAGATTGCCAGCGGCCTTTTAAACGGCCAAAAGCACACTCCACAGTCAGGGCCGGCTCTAGCCATTTCGCTGCCCCAAGCACAGCTGCACGCCGCAGGGGGCGCTCTGCAGCTCGCTGGTCCCGCGGCTCCACAGTCATTCGGCACTGGCTCAGTCTGTACGTGAACTGGTCCTTGCTCCTTTCAAGCTTCCCTGTATATGGTTTCATGAGCCAAGGCATTAACGAGTAAGCAGGGTCTCCAAGGATCACAATGGGCATTTCAACGTCCCCTACTGTGATCTTCCGGTCTGGGAAAAAAGTCCTTGCCTGCAGCTTCCTGAACAGGCCAGTGTTCCGAAAGATGCATGCATCATGCACCTTTCCAGGCCAGCCTGTGTTAATGTCAATGAAACACCCATGGTGATCCACAAGCGCCTGGAGAACCATAGAGAAATACCCCTTCCGATTAACGTACTCGGATGCTAGGTGAGGTGGTGCCAGAATAGGAATATGCGTCCCATCTATCACCCCTTCACAGTTAGGGAAACCCATTTGTTCAAAACCATCCACAATGTCCTGCACGTTCCCCAGAGTCACGGTTCTTAGCAGGATGCAATTAATGGCCCTGCAAACTTGCATCAAAACGATTCCAATGGACGACTTTCCCACTCCAAACTGGTTCCCGACCGATGGGTAGCTGTCTGGAGTTGCCAACTTCCAGATTGCAATAGCCACTCGCTTCTCCATGAGCACGGCAGTTCTCAATCTCGTGTCCTTGTGCCGCAGGATGGGGGCGAGCTCCTCACACAGTCCCATGAAAGTGGCTTTTCTCATCCGAAAGTTCTGCAGCCACTGCTCGTCATCCCAGACTTCCATGATAATGTGATCCCACCACTCAGTGCTTGTTTCCTGAGCCCAAAAGCGGCGTTTCACGGTGCTGAGCATTTCCATGAAAGCCACAAGCAATTTCATGTAGTACGCGTCAGGCAACTCGCTATCATCGTCGGACTCCTCATCATTTTAGATCTTAAGGAATAGCTCAGCTGCCAAACGTGATGTGCTGGCGAGACTCGTCAGCATACTCCTCAGCAGTTCGGTCTCCATTTCCCACAGAAATCGCGCTGCACAGAAACCGTTGAGAGAGTAAAGATGGTGCCAAACGTGAACGGAAAAACAGGGATTGCTGGGATGTAAAGCGATGCATCACGGGGCGTTGGGACAGGAAGCAGAATGACCCGCACCCTCCGCCCCCTTCCCACAACTCACGGCGCCAAAATGGGACGAGGTGTTCTGTGGGATAGCTGCCCATAATGCACCACTCCCAACACCGCTGCAAATGTGGCCACACTGCAGTGCTGGTAGCTGTCAGTGTGGCCACACTCCAGCGCTTTCCCTACACAGCTGTACGAAGACAGCTGTAACTCCCAGCGCTGCACACCTGCAAGTGTAGCCAAGCCCTTAGTAACCTTCAATGATTCCAAAAGTGCTGTGATGAGCTGTCGTGTCAATATCATGCCTTGGAATCAAATGTATATTAAAAATAGTTCCTAATTATGTTGTTTACATTGGCTTTGTGGCTGTAAGCTACTATAGCCTTTAGGGGTAATCAAGCTAAAAGAAAACTCCCTCACTGCTGTATATCATCTGCATTTCTGTGAAGGGACGAAGTCTCTAGTTTTGACAGCATCAAACCTTTAGTTTCAAAGTATCATTCAGACTTTGGCAGAAATTAGCAAACAAGGTAATTGGGCCTGATTGTGTTTCTCCTACTGGTTGTAGCACTGGTGTAACTCCATTAGTTTCAGTGTAGTTAGTCCTGATTTACACCAGCGTAAATGAGATCAGAATTAGGTCAAAAGATTCCGCTGTTAGAATTTTGCTGATCATTTCTCTGATGAGCTGAAACACAATCCAAATCATTCCACAACCGTATCAAACTTTCAGTGCCTCACAGCTGGTTTTGGATAGTGAAGTCAGAAGCTTTGACTAAATTGAAGTAAGATGCTGTTGTATTTACACAGGGCCACATTTAAACATTCTTGCTCATCTGGAATAGCCTCAACAAATAGTCTTATAGAGAGAAACGGGACTACTTACGGAGCTATGTACTAGCCAGGATGAACAAGGGTGACAGAATCTGACCCGTACCTGTAGTCAGCTGCCTAATGGGAGTCACATCTGAACTGGACATTCCCTTGCTGTAGTTTGTGTGTGTCACTACTTTCGTAACCTTAGTCAAGTCATTCATAGCATGTTGATCATAAGGTAGTTTGAAAAACAAGTTTTCCCTTGTGTCTGTGCACTCACTGGGCTGGGAAAGATTAAAAAGAAAATGGGAAAGTACATGACGGAGATTGAAGATTCTGCATTACTGTAAATAAGAATGAGTGCCCTTTGTGCTTCTAATCTGCTGTTTGAAGTACCATTACGTAAGCCCAGCATTTATTTATTGGAGAGGATGTGAAAAGCCATTTCAAGTAAAGATGATGCCTCTGCAATATTAAAAACACAAAAGTTTTAGGTCAGTGCTGAGATGGTGGATGAGAAGGAGTTGCACCCAATGAAAGCTTGTTCAGCTGGTAGGATTTCAATTCCTTCTGCTGAGATAAAGAAGATCAAAGTGTTTAAACACGTTGATCCACTACTAAGGGAAATTTTAGTGCTAGCAAGACAGAGAAGCTGCACATTGCTGGCATGTCTAAACTCACAGCAGGGAGCTAATTGGTCCTTTGGATGGATTGGCTATGCAAAAACAGGTCTGAAGCAGGAGTGATGGGGATCTGTGCACAACCAGAGAAATGCAGATCTTCGGTATTCAGGATTATCAGGAGGGAAAGAACAGTTAGGAGAGGAGGGTAGTGTGGTGCGGGTGATGAGGGGGACAATCTCTACTTGTATTCAATTTGTATTGCACGGAAAAAGATCCTATCAATTTACTCAAGATTAGAGCATTAGCTTTGAGCTCTTCTTGAGACACATTAAATAATGAAATGAGGGAAAATAGCTCAAAGTCAAACCATGATGTTGTTTGCACAGCATATTGTCCGCTGATAGAATGGAGAGGGGGGCTATGTTAACCAGAGAATTTCTACTTTTTAATTAAAATTGAAATGTTATTTCTCTATACATTATTAATGCTTTTTTATTGGGGAAAAAGTCATGAGGCTTGTTATGCTGTTTAAAAAATCTAATGTAATATTCCTATTAAAACGATAGCTCTAGCAGAGAGAGGATACTGGTGTAAAGGCAGTCTGTCTATTTAGAGTCTTATATGATCTCATCACCAGAGCATCAGAGTACCTCACAAGAATTAACAAACTGATCCATCCAACAGCGCTGTGAGGCAGTGTGATTATCTCATTTTACAGGTGTGAAACTGAGGCAGAGACGGATTCAGTGACGTCTCCAAAATCACAGAAGAAATCTGTGGCAGAGCTCAGAATTGAACTAAGTCCTAGCCCAGTTGGACTTAACAACAAGACCATTCTTCTTCATGAGGAAGCTAAGGGTGCTGAAGAAAATGTGCTGATGGCTATTTTGTACGTTTGGGCTGTGAATTTTGAGCAACGCTTGGAGTCTTTTATACAATGCATGCTAATATAAGCATGAAAAGCCAATGCAGTAATTCCATTGACTGAGAGTCTGGCCCAGAGTGTCCTACATGTTAAAGAAAACCCCTCTGCTTAGACAATATGGCATCTTAGGATACACCCAGGAAGAGGAGACTGTGACCCAGTCACCTCACTAACTCCAGGTGACAAGGAGAGATGTCTTGCATTCTCCCCTCTTGATAAAGGTTACAGCTGCCAATGGCACAATCATTACAATACATGCTTCCATAAAATCTGCCATATTAACGCTGACTGTTGGGCCCTCATATTTGGTAGCTAGCATGTGTGTCACTCTTTTCTTTGTCCCAAATGATCTTAACAGAATAGCAAACCTTTCCAGCTTTCCATGTAGCTAATATTTGAAATCTGTTTGCCAGACGCTGGGAATGGGTGACGGGGATGGATCACTTGATGATTACCTGTTCTGTTCATTCCCTCTGGGGCACCTGGCATTGGCAGGAAGACAGGATACTGGGCTAGATGGACCTTTTGTCTGACCCTATATGGCCGTTCTTATCTTGTGCACAAGCAGTATTTGAAGAAATTAGGTAGTAATTAATCTAAATTAATGATGATTGTCTCTCATTGTTAAGATTAGATAGGCTATGAAAAGCCTTGAGTAACTCTTAAATGGCGCCATTGTAAGATCAGAGATAACTCAACCTATCATCCCGTTCCTTTGCAACTATTTTGCACACAACAACTTTATTGGTTGTGTTAACTCAGTGGTATGAGGGAGACTGGACACACATGTCCACAGTTCTCATTGGTAGATTAAATGGCCCAGCTGTCACTTCTGTTTAGAGATTCTGTGGCTGCATAGTAGCTTAGGCATCAGTGGTTAGGCATCATGTCCGCACAAAGCTGCTGTCTTAGTTACTTTATTCACTGAAGTAGAGTTGGAGGAACTGAGGAAGGAGCAACCCTTAAAGCATAGAGACATTGTGATTCAGGAACTGGGTTCTCCCCACGCTCTCCCTTCACATAGCACTGATCTCAGCCTTCGAAACCAATAAGTCAATTGCACATTAAGAGCAGTGCAGAGCAGCTGCAAACCCAGCTTACCTGGTTAGCGTGCTCTGCCTACTTTGTACTACTTTGGTGTACCAGTGAATTTACCCTTATCAGTTAATTTTTTTAAAAGATGATTTAAGGTTGATACTACATAGAGAATCATTAGACATATCACTTGATAGCATTTTCCATTACAGAAGAGATGTGGACAATTGGAGAGAGTCCAGTGGAGGGCAACGAAAATGATTAGGGGGCTGAGGCACATGACTTACGAGGACAGGCTGAGGGAACTGGGGTTATTTAGTCTGCAGAAGAGAAGAGTGAGGGGGGATTTGATAGCAGCCTTCAACTACCTGAAGGGGAGTTCCAAAGAGGATGGAGCTTCGCTGGTCTCAGTGGTGGCAGATGACAGAACAAGAAGCAATGGTCTCAAGTTGCAGTGGGGGAGGTCTAGGCTGGATATTAGGAAATGCTATTTCACTAGGAGGGTGGTGAAGCACTGGAATGGCTTACTTAGGGAGGTGGTGGAATGTCAATCCTTAGAGGTATTTAAGGCCCAGTTTGACAAAGCTCTGGCTGGGATGATTTAGTTGGTGTTGGTCCTGCTTTGAGCAGCGGATTGGACTAGATGACCTGAGATCGCTTCCAACCCTAAGATTCTGTGATTCTTTTGTGTTTACTGGTCAGTGTTCACATGTGAAATTTTTAATATTAAAAAAACCTAAAGAAATTCCCAGACCAAAGGGAAAAAAAACAACAACCTAGTAAGGAGAATAAGGTTGAGAGTACGTACCACTAATTTATTGATTAAAAATTGTACAGACAACTTGTAATTATTGCAAAAACAAACATTTTAAACTCAGGAAATTCAGAGCTAAAGTTGCACTTAAAAAAAACCCAATCAAACATAGTAAAGTTAGAAATTTACACTTGAGGCTCCCAAACAACATTAATCCTGTCCTGTAGAGATGTCATGAGGGGAAAAATATGAAAAAATTTTTAATGAATCTTTAAAAATCATTTTGATCTAATCTGGAGTCACAAACACGAAAATATCTGAACCCTAATCATATACTTACCATATTGCATCAGTACAGGGCAGGGTGTTTACACTGACATTTTAATATTTATTTTAAGTATAATCTTACCACTGAACTTCATGGGTTTAAAATGCTTGGTTCAGTAATAATTACAACATCCTTGTACTGTTTTTTCCCCTTAAATTACTGACGTGCACTCAATCTTTCCTCCAGCTTAATTATATAACAGAAGCTATCACGTGTTCAGGGTGGTGACTGAAATTGAAGAACATGTGATAAGGACAGCACCCACGCTGCTGACTTTGATTTGTCTTTACAAGCCATCCCCACTTCTGCAGCATCTTGTCAGAGCCTGGTTGTGGGTCACCAGACCTAGTAGTCAGAGCAAGAGTCCAGAGTCATGTGCATGGGTGGTGGGTATCGCAGGCCAGAGGAGGCTAAGCCTTCCCAAACAGCCAAGTGTGGCCCCGCCTATGCTCCGCCCCCAGACCACCTCCTGCCTCCCTCTCATCCCCTGTGGCCCCAGCCCAGGCTGCTTCTCTTCCCTGAAGTGGGCAGGGGCTGGGGTTGGGGCTCGGGCGGGCTGGCCGTGGTCTGGAGTGGCTGGGGCCGGTGGTCGGGGTGCTCAGGCCACTCAGCACTCTGGGGCTCTGGGGCTCTGGGGCTGAGGTGGTCTGGGGCAGCCCAAGGGTGGGGCAGGCCAGCCGGAGTGGGGCCTCCCCGAATGGCAGTTCACACACCACATGTGGTCATGAGACAGGAGTCAAGGGTTGGCTAGGCCAGGATACCAGAAGGTCAGAAAGAGAAGATAAACTGGGGTAACCATGAGTCAGATGCTAGGAGTCACGCTCGTCAGGATGCCAGGAACTCAAGCCACAGGAGCAGGGGGGAGCCCAGTCATTCAGATAGCTTCCTGTCATGTTGCTGGCTTAAGTAGGGACAGCAGGCCAATCAGCCGCCCGGGGACTCTGTCGATTGGACTCAGCAGTTGAGCTTCACACTGGGACTGGGCTTTATGGGTCCCAGGTAAGCAATTGTCAACAGGCTACCAGTTGGAGGGCTGGCGTGTGGCCACTCCCATGAACCCTGCAGACCCATGCTCAAGACCTGTGTGTCACGACACATCTATTGAATGCACCCACTCCAGTATCTCCAAAATGTATTCAAGCCGATAAACTTAATTGTGACAGAAGAGAAATAAAAATGTGTGTGGTTGATCTATAATTCTGAACAGTTTATTCCATACATTGGGACATGAAACACAGTGATTAGAAGAGGTAGGTTGGAGTCAAGAAGCCTAGCATGAAATCCTGACCCCAATGAAGCAAATGGCAAAATTCCCATTGACTTCACTGGGGTGAGGATTTCAATCCTAGGCTCTATTCCTGACTCTGCCACTCACTTGCTGTCCTCCTGTAAGCTCCTCTGTGTTTCGGTTTCCCTAACTGCAAAAAACAGGGGATGGTGATTATCCTTCTTTAGAAAGCATTTTTAAGACCTTTGAATAAAATATCATCATTGGATAAATGCAAATTATTATTACTACTTCCGTTTAATGCCCTTAGCTAAAGAAAACGCCTTTAGCTAAAGAAAACGTATGCTTTATTGTTGGGGGAGCGTATGTAAAAGACCTGAAACATTACAGAAAAAAAATCAAAATAACAATTATAACAACATCTGTTCCACAGGAGAGTGCATGTTCCTTCCATATCATGGAGAATTTCTAGGCACCGCAGCGAGTTAAGTGTAAAGTATTAATGAAAAGAAAATATTTTTCAGTTAGGAGATGAACCTATTATTACTACTTATTACTACCTATTACTACCTATTACTACTACTTATTATTACTACTTCCGTTTAATGCCCTTAGCTAAAGAAAACGCCTTTAGCTAAAGAAAACTTATGCTTTATTGTTGGGGGAGCGTATGTAAAAGACCTGAAACATTACAGAAAAAAAATCAAAATAACAATTATAACAATATCTGTTCCACAGGAGAGTGCATGTTCCTTCCATATCATGGAGAATTTCTAGGCACCGCAGCGAGTTAAGTGTAAAGTATTAATGAAAAGAAAATATTTTTCAGTTAGGAGATGAACCTTGTAGTAAAGTGGTCCCCCCCCCCCCCCCGCACGCAAAGCAATAGCTGGTTATTGATCCAGGAGCCAAAAAGAGATTTTTTTTTTCAAAATAGGCCAGGAAAATATTTATTTTGGAGACACCCACTGCAGAAAAGACATATTTGAATGCTTGAACTTGGTGATATGGATTGTGAGAGCTTCAAAGCAAATTTTGCAGTAAGCCCTAAAGAAAGGTTTTATGTGCGCCACAAAGCAGGCTTTCTAAACTGCTTAGCAAGCCTTGATCAGATGGGTATGTTAAATTTAAAGTATGCAAGAATATGACCAACTACAATTAAAGGGAGAAACCATTGAAAAGGATACATTTTGGGTTGAATCACTTCGGGAACCTGATTTCAAGATCTAGACTCAGGGAGCAGCATTCATCCAGCCATAGCAACTCCATTGATTTGATTGCAGTTGTGCAGGGCAGCCCTAGAAAAGCACGGCGTCATGCCGCAGGGGGTGCTCTGCCGCTCGCCGGTCCCGCGGCTCCGGTGGACCTCCCGCAGGCATGCCTGCTGAGGGTCCGCTGGTCCCACGGCTTCAGTGGAGCCGTGGGACCAGCGCGGGACCAGCGGACCCTCCGCAGGCGTGCCGCCGAAGGCACCCTGCCTGCTGCCCTCCCAGCGACCGGCAGAGCGCCCCATGCAGCATGCCGCCCCAAGCACGCGCTTGGCGTGCTGGGGCCTGGAGCCGCCCCTGCACATGTGCCCACTTAGGCCAGTGACAACCTAGTATAGTCTCTCTAAGTTTAGTTGGCAGGGGCTGGTCATGCTATAGAAGGTACATTCTGAATTCTGAGTTCAGAGACAAGCTTTCTCGTGTCTCTGAATAGCACCACTTACTAGCCAGTCCTGAATGGTATCATTAATGGAGCACTGCTTAGCCTGAGGTTAGTCATGGTGACAGTAGGAACCTAGCTAGCAGGAGAAAGTGTGACTATGTTTTAGAATATAGGGCCTGAATGAGGCCCCTTTGTACTACTCTGGCTGTATATGCAAATATAACTTAGCCTACCAAAATGGTGTCAAGGGGACTGTATGTAAATGAGAATTATGTATAAATACGGATCTTTGCCTACAAGCTTTTTGCATAATGTATCAATTTGTCTTGCAGTTATTTGTGATGTGTGGGGAGGCTGATGTGTACATGTCCCTTAGAACTCATGGGGCAGAAGGGGAACAATGCTCTGAAGGACATCAAACTGTGATGCCATAACCACTAGCAGAAGCATGTTACACAGCTGGTGCCTTCGGGGGGCAGGGGATGGTCAGCAGAATTCTCTGCATCCAGTTTCCAGAAGTTCAGTTTTTCATATGATGTTATTGTGTGGTGAGAAAAATGATTTAATTCTTAATGAGTATATTCATGTAAGCAGGTGTCTTTCACAGCCTGCTCTACAAACACACTGTTTAAAGTCCAAACTCAACTCCTACCCCTTTCAAGTGATAAAAACAAACAGCCAAAAAATACAACTATGATAAGATACCGTAAAGAAAAGTTCTCCAGGGTTGTCTGCTTCTAGGGTTCCTCCCTCAGAACTGCTCAGCTCACAGACTAGATCCCCTCTCTCTTTCATGAACCATTCTATTCTCCCTTCTATCTAGCTGTGATACGGAGCCCTCAGATGGAGGAGCAAGTCTACAGAGCCTCACCCTGCACAACCTTTCCCAGCGCAATCAGCATCTATCAGTGGGGTTTTTCAGGCAATCCCTGTCAGCCTGTTACAGCTGGGTTGCAAAAGACCTGGTAGTTATCAAAGCACTCTCCTATCCTCTCTAGCTATTTCAAGAAGCACTGATTGTGTGGATCATGATGGTGATGATGATGATGATTATAATACGTTTGTTTTGCTGATGGCAAAGTGACTGTCAGTTTGTGGCAGAAAAAGGCTAGGCTAAAGCCAGTAAGTATTTCTCTATAGTGTGTTGGATGAATTTAAAAGGCAGAATGTGCATAGCTGAAGTGGACTGTGACAGTGAACAGAATCCATTCATTGCAATATGCTGACTTAAGGAAAGAGGTTCTTTGACTTTACTGTACCTTGAGAGAATCTCCTCAGCTCTAATTTGCTCCTACTTGGAGCATAGCTGTGATCTCTGAATTTATCAGCCATGTCTTGCCCTTCTTCCACAGGGGAAGAATATAATGAGTGTTTTTACTGGGAGAAGCCCTAAATCTAGGAAATGCTTTGCAGCCTGGGCCTGTACATGTTGTCACTACTTCTTGCAGCGCTCAGTATAGCAATCACATTACACAGCTAATCTGTGGAAATTTGTAGTGGGGTGATCACCAGTTCCAGCCCCAAAGGGCTTAAAACTGCTCTTGGCAAATGCTAGAGTAGGGGAAACCTGGGCTGATTGGGGAAGTAGCTACAGCTGGGACCATGCCCTAATCAGGCCTCAACTGGCCCTATATAAGAGGCTGAGAGCCAGGCACTCAGCAGTCTCTCTTTAGCTGTAGAGGGAATTAAGTCTGGCTGTACGGAGCTAGAGACAGGGCACCTAAGTGGAGCAGGGCTGTGGAAAGGTAGAGGAGCTTGGGAGCTCTAGCCTGGAAAGCCCCAGGCTGTGTCCTAGCAGAAGACCAAGGGGTACTGGGGGTTGCAGAGGGCAGCCTAGGGGTAGGCCAAGGCAGCAGGTCCAAACCCAACCTTGCTGGTTATGAGTAGGCTGATACTGCAGTCTGCCCCAGGGTGTGGGGGCTAGACAATGACTGGCAGTAGCCTTATACTGAGGCAAGGTGGAGATAGTGGGTGGGGGTTCCCTGGGGAGGGGAGACCCTGAGAGTGAGGGATTATTGCCTGCGAGTAGTACCCAAGACAATTGGATACTGGGTCTGGGAGGGACATGGGGGACCAAGCAGCAGCAGGATACTGTCCTGCAGAGGGTGCACCAAGGCTGGCAGAGATAATTCCTGGAAGAAACCAGCAGGAGGCACTGCAGGGGTGAGCCCACACACTTACGGCACAGAAATAACCTGAAACAGGGGTAGGCAACCTCTGGCATGTGTGCTGAATGTGGCACCCAAGCTGATTTTCAGTGGCATTGACTGTTCTGGAGGGCTCTGCATTTTAATATAATTTTAAATGAAGTTTCTTAAACATGTTTAAAAACCTTATTTATTTTACATACAACAATAGTTTAAGTATACATTATAGACTTTTAGAAAGACCTTCTAAAACACTAAAATGTATTACTGGCTTGTGAAAACTTAAATTAGAGTGAATAAATGAAGACTCGGCACAGCACTTCTGAAAGGTTGCCAACCCCTGACCTAAAATAACAGCAATTATTCATTATTATAAAAAAATAATTCAGCCATGTGAACAAGCCCCCCAGTTCATCAGTCCATATCTATCCAGCAAAGCACTTTAAATACATAGTTAATTTAAGGCATGTGGTTTTGTGTCATTGACTTCAATAGGACTTTAGCACATGCTTTAAGGTAAGGAGGGGGCCTAATGATTTTGCTGGGATGGAGTGGAGTTAAGCATGTGCTGAAATGCTTTGCTGAACAGCGTGAACTTTAGTGATGGCTCAACAGGCCTAAGGACTGAGCCCGAAATATTCATACTTGAGGGCCTAAAGTTTGTTTCCTAAATCCATATTTAGGCCCTGTGTAGAAGTGGCCTGATTTTCAAAAGTGCTGAGAACCAGCAGCTGTCACAGAAGTCAGCAAGAGCGGTTGGCAGCTCTGCAGTTCTGAAAATCAGACCACTTCTACTTTAAGTGCCTGTGCCTGAAACATTTGTCCTGAAATCCTCTTCTTATGCACAAGATGGGTGTGGTCTGGCGAGCACTAGGAGTGTAGCCCCCTATCTCCACTGTGTCTCAACCTCTTGTAGACATGTGAAATTGGATCCATCTCCGAATCCTTGGCCTCCGTAGCTGCTGAGGAGTGCTAATTCCTGCCAATTGTGGTGGTTTTTGTGAAGTGGACACCTTTCCATTAGGAACTAGACCAGGGGTGGACAAACTGTGGTCCGTGGGCTGGATCCAGCCCATCTGGGCTTTGGATCCGGCCTGCAGGATTGCCAGCCCTGTTGTGCTGCGGGCCCCGTGCCAATCTCGGAAGTGGCTGGCACCACATCCCTGTGACCCTAGGGAGGAGGTGGGGGGCAGAGGGCTCCATGCGCTGCCCTTGTCTGTAGGTACCTCCCCCCGTAGCTCCCAATGGCCATGAACGGGGAGCCTGCCCTGGCCCCGGTACATGACGCTGCCTCCCCGGAGCCACTTCACGTAAGCGGTGCTGGGCTGCAGCTTGCACCCCAACCCCCTGTCACACCCTTCCTGCACCCCAACCCCCTGCATTGAGCCCCCTCGTGCATTCCTCATTGCACCCCTGCCCTGAACCCCCTCTTGCACCCTGCTCTCCCTCCTGCACTCCAACCCCCTGCATTGAGCCCCCTCCTGCTCTCCTCCTTGCACCCCTGCCCTGAACCCCCTCTTGCACCCTGCTCTCCCTCCTGCACTCCAACCCCCTGCATTGAGCCCCCTCCTGCTCTCCTCCTTGCACCCCTGCCCTGAGCCCCCACTTGTACCCCACACTCCCTCCTGCACCCCAACCCCCTGCCCCAGCCTTACATTCATGGCCCTGCATGCAATTTCCCCACCTAGATGTGGCCCTTGGGCCAAAAAGCTTGTCTACCCCTGAACTAGACATTCCTGGTAACTTCGGGCATCCAACTGGATGATACCCACTTTGTGTTAATGGAAACATGGAAGTCTAGCAGTGACTTGTTCTGTACTATCTAGCCTCCCTCAGTCACAGCTTGAATAGATGGTGCTTTTGAAAATATTTTGTTAAACCCAGTCTTGATTAAAGAGCAGAGCTGGCAAGGAATTATCCTCCCTTTGGTGTGATCCCTGACGCAGGACACACTGTTTTCAAAACACTGATAATGAAACCATTTATATTTTTGGATGCTCTGCAGGGTACAATGCAGTAAGTCAAAATAAATCATGGCATAATACATCTGTTACAAATGACAGCCAATGTGCCAAATGTCAAGGTTGCTTGTTTTGATTAATCAATGACAATTACCAGCCTTGGTAAGAATATTTGTGAAACAAATGGTAATGATTTGAGAAATGCTGACCGATTTTTAGTCATTTCACACAACCTGTTCAAGACTGGGACTTGGGCACGGGTCATGCCTAGTGGTTGGAGCAAGAGTCTGTTGACAGAGCCAAGAGTCAGAACCAGGTTACCTGGAGTGAGGCAAGGCTGGGGCCAAGCAGGAGCTATCGCAGCCACAGGCAAATGCTTAGAGAAGCCACCAGCTGTTACTGAGCTTAAGAGATGGTCTCTGCTGATTCTTCCCACCAGTCAGGCAGCCTACTGCAGGCCAGATGTGCTCTTTATGTTGCCCAGAGACTGACTCTGCTGCAGGCCCTGATTCCTGGCACAACCACAGGGCCGCCCAGAGGATTCAGGGGACGTGGGGCAAAGCAGGGGAGCTGCGGCGCTTGTACTCACCTGGCGGCGGTCTGGGTCTTATACTCACCTGGCGAAGATCCAGAGCGACTGAAAGACCCCCGCTGCCAAAGACCTGGACCACTCTGGGGCCTGGGGCAAATTGCCCCACTTGTCCCCCCCCCCCGGGTGGCCCTGCGTAACCAGTGCATGTGTGCAATGGATTAGATGTTTTGAAGTTGTGGAACAGTAAGGACTATTTAAGGCTAGCTCTGTCTTGCTCAGTAAGGTACTACTCAGTGTGTGTGTGTAAAGGTGATAGGATGTGTCCCTTTAGTGAAGAAATATTACATCAAGTTTCCCCCTATTTTTAAATTTCCAATTAATTTGGTACGCCTGATAAATTGGAAATACATGCGTTTGAAGTCCCATGGCAACAGAACAGCTACAGCATGTAGCACTCCATAGTGAGAGGTTCACTCTGCAAACATCCCTTTCCAATATGCTTCACTTGTGACCTGATGGAAACCATCTCTGTGATGAGATGACCCACTGAGGCATAAAGATGTTAAGTGACGTGCCCAGAGTCACAGAGAGAGTCTGTGGCAGAGCATTGCATTGAAACCAGATTGCCTGAGTCCCAGTCCACTTCCTTAACCACAGGCCATTCTTCCTGCTCTACAATCGGACATAACTGGGTACCTGTTGCAAAATAAGTCTTCACTGCAGGATCACTCTATTAAATTCATCCATCCTTGTAAAAGCTTTCTTCACTGCATAGAATGTGTTAATCAGGTTCAAAGTATTACTGTCTCGTCAACAGCCACTAGTTAGAAAGCCTCATGAAAATGAGGTAGAAATTCATAGGGGAACAACTTCAAAAGTCATGCAAAATTAGTTTTCGATAAGGTTTTGGGGAGCTTATCGTATGCTGTATAATTTATGACAACGTGAATCTCGCTGTTTCTGTAATTAATATTGCTGGATGCTGCCTATTCAGAGGGATGTTAATCATAATAATGCAAATGGAAGTATTATTGCAGCTATGCATCAGCCTTCATGTTTCAAATTGAGCCAAAGGTTCAATATTCAACAGCCTTCTCTATGGAGCATTCACCTTGTATGGGTAGATGAATGTGCACCAAAGGTAAAATAACTGAATTAATATGAGGCAGAAGAATGTGTCTGGCTCATAGCTTTCCATTTTCCCATTTTGTTGTAAGGTCCTGATTGTTCAGGCTTTTTAAACCCCAAATAAATTATTGCAATACGTTTGCTAATTATGTTATACCGAAGTTCTATGCAGTATTAAATTGCAGCAGTGATGGATTTAGATGAAGTTACTTATGCTTATTTTTAGTGATTCAAAGAGAGTTCAGCTCTAGCTAGGCCTCATTTGCAAGTCTAGAGGAAAAAGATATGCATAATCATTTCCCCATTTGGGTGGTGATATTGTTCGTAAACGTGGTGTCCTATATGTCTTTCAGTGCTTAGTGTGTTATTGAAGAGGGCAGAAGCTAGTACAATTCAGATTAATTGTGGTGTCTGTTTAAAAAAAAAATCATTTGTGAAATTGGGTTCTGCAAACACCCTCTAATAGTATTCAGGGACTGCTCTTTTTAATTCTCTCCATGCTCTGTTTTTCTCTCTCTTAACCCATGATTTCTTTTTCTGTCATAGTTGATGCTGCTTAATGGCTGGTTCTTTTTTTGGCTTGCATGGTTTGTTTTTTTTCCTGCTGGTTCTTATTAAGCTGCATGTGATCTTGGAGTTTCTAAGAATATTTCAGAGCTGATTAAGAAGCTTCAGTTAACATTTCTGCAAGAAAACAACCCAAACATGAAAAGATTGCTCTAGAAATTTTAATCCTCAGCCCTTTGCCCATTACCTGAAAGGACCTTTTTCTGTAGTCACTGTTAGTGGCCACACTCACTCCATGATTTCTAGGGTTATCCTTGTCATGGTATCATTCCCCACTCTGAACCTTAGCGTCCAAAAGATGGGGTACCAGCATGAATTCCTCTAAGCTCAATTACCAGCTTAGTACTTGTAGCGCTGCCACCAACCAGGAATTCCAGTGCCTGGTACACTCTGATCCCCCCAAAACCTTGCCCAGAGACCCCTAAGACCCAGTCCCTCTGGATCTTAACACAAGGAAAGTAAACCCTTTCCCTCACCATTGCCTCTCCCAGACTTTCCCTCCCTGGGTTACCCTGGAAGATTACTGTGATTCAAACTCCTTGAATCTTAAAACAGAGAGGAAAATGCACCTTCCCTCCTCCTTCTCTCTCCCTCTCCCAGACTCTCCCTGAGAGAGAAAGTAATCCTAACACAGAGAGAAATTAACCTTTCTCTCCCTCTTCCCTCCTTTCTCCCCACCAATTCCCAGGTGAATCCAGACCCCGTCCCCTGGGGTCTCATCCCAGAAAAAAAAAACAATCAGGTTCTTAAATAAGAAAAGCTTTTAATTAAAGAAAGAAAAAAACAGTAAAAATTATCTTTGTAAATTTAAGATGGAATAGTTACAGGGTCTTTCAGCTATAGACACTGGGAATACCCTCCCAGCCTCAGTATACAGGTATAAATTAAAATCCTTTCAACAAAATACAAATTTGAACTCCTTCCAGCCAAATACACATTTGCAAATAAAGAAAGCAAACATAAGCCTAACTCGCCTTATCACCTAGTACTTACTATTTTGAATCTATAAGAACCTGTATCAGGGAGATTGGAGAGAAACCTGGTTGCACGTCTGGTCACTCTCAGAACCCAGAGTGAACAACAACCAAAAACTAACAGCACACACAAAAAACTTCCCTCCCTCAAGATTTGAAAGTATCCTGTCCCCTGATTGGTCCTCTGGTCAGGTGACAGCCAGGCTCACTGATCTTGTTAACCCTTTACAGGCAAAAGACATGAAGTACTTCTGTTCTATTAACTCTTAACTATCCGTTTATGACAATCCTGCATATGGACAGAATGAGCCATACCTTTAGGAGGGCTCAAATACTACTTCTCTCATAGTATCAGCACAACATGATGCTGTCACCATGGACAGGAAGTGTTTCTGATTGGTGTAAGTGTGGACTTTTACACACTGCTGGCTGATGGAGATAGGTAGCATGGCCCAGTGGTTAGAACACTATCTTAGGACTTACAAGACCCAGGTTCAAGTCTATGTGCTGCCACAAATATCCTTTATGATGGGCAAGTTCCTCAAGGCTAGATTCATGAAAGCGTTTAAGCACCACTTACACTCTCCATAGGACCCCTCACTTGCTGCATGCATCTACATCCCCATAGGTGCCCACTCCCCTGGGATTTGGGAGACCTGAATCCCCACTGTGCCTGATTTGGGAACCCAGCTCTCCCAAGTGAGTGCCGAGACCAGAGTCAATCTTTCCCTTTTTCTCTCTGCAGCCCAGTGAATATTTAATTTATACAGAGTAGAACAGCTCCAACAGGAGAGGCTGCAAGAGACCCACTCCAGAATAGCCAATAGCCCTGAGGTTACAGCACACTCCTATCAAGTGGGAGTCCTGGGTTCAAATCCAAGCTCCAAATCAGGCAGAGTGAGAATTTAAAAATGGGTCTCCTACCTCCCAGCCGAGCGTCCTGACCACTGAGCTATTTGCTATCCTAGGTTGAGGGATGTTGCTCTGGTTTTCCAGAGGAAGGGCTGACCAGGCATAGGTGCCCAAATCCAGGAGAGGGCTCATGACTGACAATTGCAAGCAGAGATAGGTGCCTCCCTAGTCCATATCAATGAGAGTTAGGACCCAGTGTCCAAATCCTGCCTCTTTCCTCAGCATTTCCTACTGACTAGCTTAGGCTTGTTGGCTTCTGAGAATCCTCTTAGATACAAAACTCTCTCCATACAATGCACAATGTGAAATGTTAGCCATTATCTTCCTCACCACCATCACCTTCCTCATTTTCACCAGTGGCCGTCATTCTGGCCCCTCCCGAGAGCTACATCTCTCTCTTCTCTGCCCACAGGATGAGATGCCACTTTTTTAATGTTACACTCATGTTACCTATGTCTAATGCTTATTCAGCAGCGGTTTCTCGCCTCTTCCTTATTTGTATTTCCTCCCCTTACCAGTTTTGAGGTGTCCTCCGACCGGTTAGTATATTTATGATTTCACCCCATTATCATATATGTCAGTGTGTTGCCATGGCACCCTTATGGTCGGATGTTCTGTCCAAAACCTTCCAGAAGCTGGTGTGTGTTTGTTTCTGTGGTTGGCTGATGTCATTATGGACAAAATTCCCACCTACATTCTACTTCCAGTTCCCCAAAACTTAGGGGTTACCTAAATTTATCTAGGCCAAAGAGGCCTAGGAAACCTGATGAAGCCAGTGTCTTACAGGATGCAGGTCTGTAGGTTCCTTGCATTACTGTTAAAAAAGCAGAATATAATACAAAGCAGTGAATATAATAGAGGTAAGCTGGCCCACCAGGCTACAAGCATCTCACTTCCACATTTGTACAATGGGGATAATAACATTTTCTTTCCACAGATGGGTATTGTGAGGATCAACACATTAAAAATATAGAGACTTTCAGATGTTGTGGTGATGAATGTCATATAAATACATTAGATACTCTGCTCCTGACAAAGGAGAGAGCTCAGTTTGATCACAGATCCTTTTATCAAGATTGCTCAGTGGGGCATTCCTGTGGCTAATGGCCTCTTCTTTTGTTTTGGCTCATTCTGAAATGAGCACCAAAGATAGAGGAGGTCTCAAGATTAATTCAGATTGCCTTAGATAGGGACCCTGCAATGATGTTGATTAAAAACCGTCTGAAGGGATGCAAGCAAAGGAGGATAATACATTAAAATGTATCGGATTGTAGGAGAAGTAATGCTAAATGCACCCAACCAACAAAAGGCAGGGATAGACTGGGAAGGAGACATATCGAAAGAACTCAGCATACGTAAACTGGAGGAGAGTGCAGGAGGGAGTAGGGGAACCATTCCGGTGTGTCCTCTGCACCTTTGACAGTCAGAGTGCCATGGGCACTAAGTTTGAAATAAGTTTGCAGTGTGATACAGCAACATAAAAAGGCCAGTGTAGTTTTGGTCTGTATATGCAGCGGCATTTTGTCACAGAGAAGGGATGTGAAAGCTTGTCTGTATAGTGATCTGGTGCCACATACTTGGAATATTGCGCTTGGTTTGGTGCACCCTGTTACCAGCGAAGAGAGCTCCAGGTGAGGCAAAATTTACAAAGATGAAATGAGTGTAACCAGTAAGGAGGGAATGGAATTACTTAGTGGGTAAATAGGGATCTATCTCAGTGAATGGAATTGGATTAAAAAGGTTTGAATAGGCTGACTATAAGGGAAAAAAACTCTTACAACTATTAACTTCTGAAATTGTCTTCTGTGGGAAGGAATTGTTACCACATTGCTTAAGACAGAGACTGGAGCCAACACTTGGTATTTTATGGAACTGTCCTCCATTGGCCATGGACTGGATGGTTTAACTGGTCTTTTCCATCTTTAATGTGTGTGATCCTTTCAGAAAAGATCTGCTCTTAACCCTTGGTTTCCCACGTAACATATTAACTGCCGGGGACTTTATGTTGTGTACATGACAAACACATTCAATCTAGTGTAATCCCAGCAGGAACATTCATACCAAGCAGTTGTGTTAGCAAAGGAGACTGGTGTTATATGACTCAGTTGGCTCATAAGTAGCTATTTCTAATTCTTGGTTTGTATAAGATGAATATTTTTTTAAATGACCAATTTCTTTTTCTGTGTACATCTTTCAACAGGTAGACTGAGCTTAGCACATGTCCAGGTTAAAATTGCATTCTTCAAAAAGTATTTGATGGATTATTCCTAGATACTTCAAAAAGGTAAATTAAAAAGTGAGTGTTAATTCCTTTATTTCGGGGGAGGGGGGTTATTAAAGTGTGTTACTGTTTAAAATGAAATAATGCTATTTAACTGTAATATTTCTCATTTTCTGATGATAGGGTTTACAAATGCCTCTGATCAGAAAAGGGGGAAACATGAGCAGTTTTGCTACTTTCTCTTGGGTCAGTCTATAAACTGATGAAAAGAGGAACAATATTTTTATAAGGTTTGTAGTGAATGGGACAAATCCAGAAGCCTTTCTTCCGTGTCAGTCCTTACTCAGGCAAAAATGTCACTGACTTGAATGGAATTTTGGCTGAGTAAATAGGAAGTCAAAATTAAGTGAAGTCTTTAGAGTTGGGCCCAATCCTGTTTCTAAACTCTCTCAAGTCCTCCATATCTCCTGATGTTCAGCATCTCGCAGGAAATGCTCAGTAAGTTGCAGGATTGGGCTGTTGGGTTGTCTTGTTCCTCCTCGTGCTCTGTCAGTGTGCTTCCAACTGTACAAATGCCAGGCTATACAAATGGAGTACTTGGCTCTCCATGCCTCTGCAATCCTTGGACACTATGGGAAAAATCCTGGCCCATTGAAGGAGAGAAAATTCCATGGGACCAGGCACGTACGCTCCCTCTCTCCCCATTATTTACAGTTTGGAAACACTTTGAATTGGGATGGGGGCCCTATCTTGCTCGCCGCTGTATACAAGCATAATGCAAAGACAGTCCTTAACCCAAATACCGTAAAAGGTAAATAATCATGAAAGGCCTCTCCCCTGAGACTGACAGCAAAGGTGCTAGTTCTGGTCATGGTGTATGACAATTTCAGTCAGAATTGTGCTGAAGGCACCCACCCATTTAACCAACAATGGTAACAACCTGAGAGGACTGCTGGCCTCACCTAGATAAGACCCCATAACCAAGAGCTGTAAGGCTCTGTAGCACGTTAATACCTTGTACCATCCAGGCCCCTAGACAGCTATTAAAGTCAGGTTTGTCAGTGCTAGCTAGATATAAGTGGGTGAGATGGCCACACTAGAGTGTTTCATATCTCGTTTCTTTGGAAACCACACACTCAGCAATAGTAGTTTGTTTGACCTTCACAGTGTACCAGACAATACTGAGGAGGAGGAGCTCTGAAGTACTTAACATACTTTTTGTGAGTCCATCTGCTGAGAGAAGGATCCTTTGAGAAGAAGGATGGTCTTAGAGTTGAGACCCTAAAGTGGGACGCAGGAGAGCTGGGTTCAGTTCTCAACCCTGTTACAAAGTTCTTACCTGGGCACCCACTCTGTGCCTCAAGTGGGGATCATAATACTTCCTTTCACTGTTTCTCAGTTTTGTCTATTTAGATGGTAAGACCTTTGCAGCAGGGAATGTCTTTCGCTATGTATATGTACAACATCTAACACAACAGGATTCTGATCTTGGTTAAGGCCTCTAGGTGCTTCTATAATACAAATGATAGATAAACAGTCACCTAAACCTGCTAAGTCTCTGTTGGACCGATAATGAGAAGACCAAAATACCTATAAATAAAATACAAGTATGGGGTGTGGGTGGTGGTTGCAAAACTTGTCATGCAGAATACAAAGTGACGTTGAAATGAAACTAATGCAGAGTTACATTGACTTACAAGATATAATGGGAGTGATGATTAAAACACTGGTGTTCACTCACCTGCGCAGTACAGCTATTGAATATAAATAACAGGCGGCTGTCTCACAGAACTGATCACTTACGCTGGCAGATTATGGCCAGGATTGTTCATTATTCATTCTTTGGGCAGGCACCACTTTCTGGTATAAGGAATCCATTTGTTTCCCTCTGTAATAACACTGATCACAACAAATTAATTCGGCACTCAGAGGCTGTCTCATATATATATTCATGTGTCTACCCCCATTGAAATTAATTATAAAACATGATGGTTCATATTACTGGGAAGCCCATTGGCTAGGAAGAGTTGAATCCAGGTATCTCCTGCCTCCTAGAAGTGCAGTTAGGTTTCAGAAAGCCAATGTCCCTGAAGGATCTAAATGGAGAGGTAACAATTATCAGAAAAACAAGGAGTTTTATTTTCTATCCATGATGCATAAAATGGAACAGCCTAACCAGGCAGCAGACTATATCAGACTGAAACGGTGAGGGGGGGAGTCTCTAAAAACCATGCAAGCTTTAAGTTAACATTTCTTAAGTTCTTTTGGGCAGGTAACATTACATAAACTGTGTTTGCAAGATCTGTGTAAATTCAGGGCACTTCCACAGAGAGTACTGGTGACAAATTCTTATCTTTGAATATAATCTGAATGTTCCAAGCAGAACAGAAAGGGATGGTAGCCACTTACTATATCTAACCACATATTTATTTACTGACCCCGTTAATGCTGGTAGCCAATTTGATTAGTAAAACTTTGGTTAAATGACCAATGCTATGCTCTAACTTTGCATGTGCTGTGGTTAATGATAAAACAGCTGCTGTCTTCACTGAAAGCAGGATTGGATCCTTCACATTGTGCTGTTGCCCTCTATAAAGGGGCTCACTCATGGCAGGAGCAACTCTTTGTGCCCAGATGAGGTGTAGCAACTGTCTGCCCCTGTGGTGGCCCTGCCAATGTTGCTCCATTGCTACAGTGGTCTCTCTTCCAGCAGCTTGGCCCTCTGGCCAGGTCACACTTTGCTACCTGGAAGAGGTGGGCTAGAGAGTCTTACCCAGCTAGTCCAGTGGTCTTATGGCAGGTCATCTATCTGTCTCTGGGCTCTATGGTCCTTACACCTGTAACTTTAGCGCCCTGGTGGCCAAGGTGGAGTCTGCTCTGCAGGCAGCTCTGGCCAAGAGAAGGCGTGCGCAGGAACACAGCAGGGAAAGTCCCTTCCACCCCAGGGGCACCTGTTTCAAACCTGCCAGTGTGAACATGCACATGGTGTGTGCGCACACACACAGAAGAGTACAATGAAAGAACAAGGGGAAATATGAGGGGAGTGGTAAAACAGGGTTGCATTCAACACACGGCCCCACAAGCCCAGTGGTACCACAGTCTGGAGCAATGAGTTTAGGAGTCCTGGGCAGAGTTCCAATCCAGGGATGAGTCGTGGTGCCAGTAAACTTTCCCCAACAAATCCCTCCAGTGCCCTCTTCTGCCACTTTCTGCAAAGCCACACAGAGTGACAACCTCCCCACTTAGCTAGCTACAACCTCCTCCCTTATTCCCATTGCAGAGTCACAAGACCCAGTAATCACAGCTCTGGGCAGCAGTGATACTGGGTCCAGCTCCAGTCCATTCTTCTCAGGAGATTCCTCCCTGGCACAGTGCTCTTCCTGGCTCCTGTCCTGTCCCCGATCTACTGTTCCATCCTTCCTGCTTCAGGCAGGTTCTTGGCTGCTTTACTCTGTGAGAGCCTGCGGGCTGCAGCCAGTCTGTCTGAACTAGACACACACCCTCTTGCTCTCCCCTCTCTCTCTGCTCCCTCCCCCCCACCACAGTACTTCCTTCTGGAACAATCAGCATTCCCCCCTCAACCCGCCAGGAAAAAGATTTAAAGGGCCATGCTCTCTGAACCCCAAGGGGATTACACATCCCTTCCCTCAGGGGTTCTTCCCCCACCACCACCTTCCTTGGTGGCTGATATGGGCCCACCCTCTACTCTGGGTTCGAGCCCAGGGACCCTATTGCTGGCAGCTAAGGTCTGCTCCCTCAGATGCCCCCTCTACTCTTAACTTCTTAATTTTATGTTAACTCACCTGCTCCTACCCTGCTGGGCCACCTGACCACTTAAGCCTGGCTCTCTCTCCAGGTATAGCCACACATTAATTGGCCTCGCAGTGTTCACGTTAACTCCTTGAGGGCCCATGTGGGGTACACATCCCATCACACCCTGTAGCACACACTGATGAGTAGCAGGCAGAGTCTGAACAGTGATCTCCTGGGGGGCTGGCTGGCTCCCGGAAGTCTCCCACAAGGGAAACTGAGGACATCTCCCCACATTATCTCCTGCTAGGGAGTGGAGACAACTGCCCCTCCAGTTCTTCTGACTGGGGAAACTTGCTGCCTGGCCCTCTGCGTGCATCTTCCCAATATCACCATCTCAGGAGGATGCCCCTCTCAACACCACCCAAAGGCAAGAGGTGCTGGCGAGTCCACTTTGCTAGCCAGCAAAGAGTTGGTGGGAGGAAATCTTGGTGGGTCCTTATAGTGGTCAAGACTATAGCACGTAAAAACATGTAAGGATAATGTGACAAAGTCAGTCCTGACAGAGATGTGTGGTGGAGGGCAAATATATCAGCCCTAGAATGGTGAAGGCCTTATTCCCTGTGAGCTGTATGAGAGTTGCCTCACGTTAACTAGAGATGCCTGCGGCCAGTTAAAAGCTGCCTGTGACCTTTAAAAACCCCTTTTCTGATGAGATGGAAGAGGAGAAAGATGAGATACAAGCAGCAGCAGCAGCAAGGAAAGGCTTCCCCTGGTGGAAGGCTGTGCCCCCTCCCTGTACAGAAAGAAACTAAGTTAACCGCTGCTTGGCAAAGGACTAGCAACTAGGATTGAGTGTAGTAGAGTATCACCCCAGGGAGGAGCAGGGAAGAAGTATTTCTGTTTGCATTGTGAGTTTGGGGCTGGTTTGTTTTGCTTAAGAGAACTTCTTGAGCCTACCCTGAGGCCCACCATGTAAATAAGGAAAAATAAAACCGGAGTGAAAAACCCCCTGGAGTCAGACTGATTTGCTCCAGGCCTTCACTGCCCAAGGGAGAAATGCTGAGCCCAGCGAGGCGAAGGAGGTACCCAGCCGCGACAGTAAAACGAATAGAAGTTTACTACAGTTGTCCCTGGAGACAAAAGGAAAATGTCTTTAGGTAAATAGGGTTCCTTCTGTTGTAGGGTGACCAGATATGCCATTTTTAAAGTTAGTCTATAAGGTGCCACAGATTCTTTGCTGCTTTTACAGATCCAGACAAACATGGCTACCCTCTGATACTTTTCTTATATAGGCATCTATTACCCCTCCCACCCCATCCCATTTTTTCACAATTGCTATCTCGTCACCCTATTCCATTGTGCATTTTGGCCAAAATGTTCACACTTGGATGTCGAAGGTTAAGGAACTAAATGGAAGTAGCCTGCTTTTTCGAGGTGCTCCTATGGATGTCAGCGGGAGTTGTGGTACACCTCTGAAAATCAGGCCACTTTTATTAAGGTTCCAAAATATGGATTTAGCTGCTTAAAGTTAGGCACGTATGTTTGAAAGTATTGGGCATTGCTCTTAGCCTTTCCACCACATATCGTGCCACAATCTTTGGAATGGATTTCCTTCTGGAGTAATATTTTACTGTCATTGGAAGCAGCCAGTATTTATTCTGTTTATAGCTACCTGTTTTAAGAGAATTTTGCTCTCATCTCATGGCAACTAGATTTATTTGGTTTTGTGGTACTTGTGTTAGATTTAAGTAAATTCTTTTAGCTGCATTCGCCTTTGTCTGGCTAAAAAAAATTAGAAAGTGCTACTGGCTGGCTAGGAATGTTTGACACCTTATCACTTTTGTTCTCCATCTTTCCACACAGACCCACCCCACGCGGTTCCCACCTTTGTTTGTCTCATCCACTTGTCATTGTCTTTTTACATTGTAAGCACTTTGGGATAAGATATGTTTGTACAGCCACTAGCACGTTCAGGTCCTGTTCTCTTTCAGCCATTGCAACAATATAAACAATAATAGAAAACTGTGTTCTCTTCTCAAGCACCTTGTCTTGATCCAACATTTAAAGATATATTGATTAAAAAATGTTCTATTTATTATAATCAGTATGTCAGCCAGTGTTAGTTAAACATTAATTAATAGCAGCAGAATGTCCTGTGTCACCTTATAGACTAACAGATGTATTGAAGTATGAGCTGTCATGGGTGAATACCCACTTCGTCGGGTGCTGACAAAGTGAGTATTCACCCATGAAAGCTCATGCTCCAATACATCTGTTAGTCTAAGGTGCCACAAGACACTCTGCTGCTTTTACAGATCCAGACTAACATGGCTACCCCTCTGATACTTGACATTAATTAATACTGCTTCTTTCTGTGACGCTCTTGGCCGTCATTTCTCCACAATAATTTCTGCTGTTTGTCTCAAGATAGTTAGAGAAGACTGAAATAAGCTTGTCTCCTTGACTACTAAAGTCTTTTTTTTTCCTGCTGTCAAGTAGATCAGTCTCCATATTCCTTTCCATCCTCTTAGAAGAAATTGACAAAATGATCGGAATGATGTAATTGTTCATTTGATAAAACAGTATAAAAACCAGACAGAAGAAAGGAGAGAGAAAAATCCATTTGTACGTTGTCGGTCAATCACTTCCTTGCTGTTCAGGTTTCTAAGTGAATTTCAGTGCTATCTCATGGACACATCAGATTTTGTTTTTCTTTTACCACTTTGTGGCAAGCCTCTTTTAATATAAGTTGTCATCTCTCCTATTATGACAAGGAAAGGATGTGATTCCACACCCTGCAATAACTGACATGACAGTGAGGCTGGGGCAAAGATCCAGTGGTTACACTGTTTGGAAAACAGAGAACTTTATCTTAGAGTGTAGGTAATAGACTGGCTGCATTAAACTGCATATGTTACTCCATGTTAATGCACTGGAAATATCCAAGTGGAACCTTCACTTCAGAGTAACATTTACTTTGCCTCCTGTTAGGCTTAATAATACACTGCAGTTCCATATCAGTTTCCCTCTGAGGATCTTGGAGTGTTTGGTAAACATTAATGAGTTAAGCCTCACAAATACTTTGGTGAAATAGGGAAACGTTACCATCCCAATTTCACAAATGGCGATACTGCGGCACAGGTGCCCAAAGTCACACATGAGGCCTGTAACAGACCTGATACTATAACTCCATTTTCTGTACTCCCATCCTTTGCTTTAGCCAAAAAAATCTTTCCTGGTGGGCTGTACTTTTAAGAGACCTGATAGTGGCCCACACTAGAAAGTGAAGCTGGTGGATCCAGTGCATTGAAGTGATGGCTAGTGGTCACCAGATACCACGTTGGTGAGCACCCTGTAAATAGATAGAGAGACAGCTGTTGTACCCCTTCCCCATTCCCTTTCTTGCTCTCATATTCAGAACTGTGTAGCTGCTTTCCACAGGATACCCATGTGTAATTCCTGTTAGCACTGTAGCATGCTCGCAGGGCAGAGTCAGGTCTGAACTCCATTGTAAGGCAGCCAAAGATAATGTTTGTTCGTTTCCAGATGTGGACTGAGAACCAGTAGTTCTTGCTCGCTCTCTACCTCTGATTGAGTAATACAGCCCCTTGTGCCACCCCCAAAGGGTCTCTGCAAGCCCTGGCTTGTAATAGGCAGTGTTGGTGTGGATCGCTGAC
Source organism: Gopherus flavomarginatus (assembly GCF_025201925.1). Taxonomy (NCBI): domain Eukaryota; kingdom Metazoa; phylum Chordata; order Testudines; family Testudinidae; genus Gopherus; species Gopherus flavomarginatus. The sequence goes on from NC_066617.1 coordinate 356,488,181, forward strand.
TTCATTATGGGTCTCAGTGGGAGCTATGTGTATGCATCCAGGGAAGATTTTGATCCCTTTTTGCTTTTGCCTGTCTGTATCAAGGCAAACACATCCTGGTCATGATGGAGCATTTCAAAGGCTCTGTCTGTCACAGGCTAGACTTGATTTAATTTAGTGCTCTAATTAGATGTTGACTAACGGGGTGTGTGTGGGGGAATTCTTTGGGGCAGGTGGGCATCAGTGACTAATGAGAGCCTAAAATGTTTCAGTATAAAGGAGATTGGGCTTCTTGATTTTATATTAAGGATAGTTTTTTATATGCATGTGACCCTGTTCTAGACAAGACTGCTGGGGACGTGGACTTTCTGTATGTTTAAGGAGCATGTCTTCACTCAATATCATTTGCTAAAATACCGTAGTTCGAAATGCAAGGCAATTTCGGGGCAATAATAGAGGTGTTCATCTTAAATGCAGAGGATTAATATTCAAACTTAATGAGGATAAGATGTAGGATCTGTTGCTAGCTGGTTTTGGATGGGCCTTCTTGGGAGCAGTCTAACAAAACACTTAAGCACGTGTTGAAATTTAAGCACGTGAGTTCTTCTGCTGATTTCATTGGGATTACTCACATGCTTAGAGTTAGGCTGTGGTTTCATTTAATCCTATGCTTATCTTGCTGACCAATATTGTCTCATTGTTTCCTTATACTCCCGCATCTCTTTGTCTGTATCCATCTGTTGCATCTTGTCCTGCACTTACACTGTGACCTTTTTGTGTCAGTGACTGTCTGTTCTGTGTTTGCACAGTGCCCAGCACGATAGGGTCATGGTCCATGAATGAGACTCCTAGGTGGTACGACAATACACATAAAAAATCAACTGATGATTTAAAAAAAAAAAAAGCTTTTGCTAGGCTGGAACCAGGCTGCTAACCGTAAATCAGCTAAGGTCAATTGCACATTGAGGTCGATGGAGCCACTCACCTGCTTAAATTCTTTGCTGGGTTGGGGCCTAGAGGGATGTTATATTTAAGGATAACAGACATAGTGAGAATTTCACTTGCGCCAGTATAAATGGAGAGTGCAGTGGAGTTACCTTGTTTTAAAACTGGTCAATAAAAATCATGACTAGTGTGGAGAAAGTAAATAAGGAAATGTTCTTTACTCCTTCTCATAACACAGGAACTAGGAGTCACCAAATGAAATTAACAGGCAGCAGGTTTAAAACAAACAAAAGGAAATATTTCTTCACACAACGCACAGTCAACCTGTGGAATTCTTGGCCAGAGGATGTGGTGAAGGCCAAGACTATAACAGGATTCAAAAAAGAACTAGATAAGTTCATGGAGGATAGGTCCATCAATGGCTATTAGCCAGGATGGGCAAAGATGGTGTCCCTAGCCTCTGTTTGCCAGAAGCTGGAAATGGGCAACAGGGGATGGATCACTTGATGATTACCTGTTCTCTTCACTCCCTCTGGGGCACCTAGCATTGGCCACTGTTGGACGACAGGATATGGGGCTAGATGAACCTTTGGTCTGACCCAGTATGGCCATTCTTATGTTCTTATGGGCAGCTGTGGTAGCTGCGGACCTCCACCTGACCTGGTCAGGAATCGTGGGGGCGGGGACACAGGCAGGGGCTGGTCTTGGGGGGGCCCCTCATCCAGGTGAATCTTCTGGCTTGGCGGGGGCAGGACCTCAGGGAAAAGAGGAGGGGTAGGGTTGAGGCTACTTTGGGGCCAGGGGTCCATGGCCCCTACTTTTGGGAAGGCTCCACCACCCATAGTGTCAGAGAAGAACCATTATTTTAATATTTTTGTCCAATTGGTAGCAGATTCAGCTACAGAAAGAACCATGCTGAACTCAAATTTAACCCAAAATTTAATAAATAAATAAATAAAAAGTTGGATGGGTTTTAAAGAAATTAATAATAATCTCACATCTCAGCACTTCTTAGTTCCAGACAGACCCCAGACAGCCAAGGAGTATGAGGAGCCCAGCTAGAAGCAGGGTATGCCAATCATCACTGTGAGATCAGCCCCATTCCACACATTCTCAAGGTTTGAAGTACTGATCTGAACTGAAGTGAAGTTTGCCCACTGACCATAAAGCAATCCTCACACTGAAGCCCATACCCCACCACCCAGGGCGGTGGGGCTCAGGTTTTGCCATCCCCCCCGGAGTGGCGGGGCTTGGGTGGTCTCAGGCTTCAGTCCTCCCTCTCCCAGGGTCGTTCAGTATTTTTTGTTGTTAGAAGGGGGCAGGGTGCAAAGAAGTTTGAGAACCCCTGAGTTAGAACAATTCGTTTTCCAGAAGAATCGCTAGCAATGTACTGAGTGAGTGTGAGAGTTAGGACTACAGTTGCCAATGGCAGAACTCAAATTCTTTTGGAGTAAGTCTAGAGTTTTACATCTTCATTTTCAGTTGTCCACCAGTGCAAGGTGAAAATGCAATAAGCACCACATTCTCATCGCACCAGTGAAAGGTAAAGCTAGACTTTTAGGAGATTTTTCTACTTGCTAGAAAGTTGTGTTTTTCTTTCAGTCTCACTGAGGATAGTAGAATGCTGGCAGTCTTGTAAGTAGCTTTATACTGAGAGGTGATAAATTCTTCTGATTGCCACAGCTACTTAGTACATAAGGTTCATATTGCACAGGCCCATGTATGGGTAATGCAGAGTTGCAGTAGCCCAAGAGGAGTTCCAGGTGGGGCTTCGCCTCATTGGGTTTCTGGGTGTACAGGCTTGCTCTTAGAGTATAGGTACAGCAGTTATACTTAGGATGAGGCTACAATGAGGGGAAGGACTCTCTGGATCTTCCCTTACATCCCAGGCCATGGGGTTAGTCAGAGACTGTCCACAGACATTTGAAAATAAAGTATCAAGACTTATTTTGCCTTTTTTTCTTTTAATGACTTGACATTTTCTAATGTCAAAAGCATATAGCAACTAAAGCAAAGCCTCAACAAATACGCATTCCCTATGCTTGACTTTAACATTTCATAGAGTGTATGGCCAGAGAGGACCGTTAGATCCTCCAGTCTGACCTTCTGTTTGTTGACTTCACTGTATATGCCGAAGACTTGTTCCTGTGGGTTTCAGCATTGCAACGAGGAATGGGAAATCAGCTCATTTTCCCCAGTTACTTGGCAAGCGGCTCTTGTAATTGTAACCTGTTGGCAAACGCTATAACTGTATACAGATGAAATTGTGTGTTTTCACATTTAAATAATTTCCATATTCCTCCCTGTTTGAACCTCCTTGATTAACCAGTTTTCTGGTGTCATCACATTTAACCCAGAGTTGGGAACGCCCAGCATTTGGGAATAAACCAGTTGGTGGGGGTGCGGGTGTTTTCCCCATTGACAATTATCCTGCTTATTCCCATCATCACACAGGGGCTTTTATTGTTCCAGCAACCGCCAGCATCTGTGATGGATTCCAGCTGGCAACTGTAGAGATGAGTCTCTTGTGCCTCTCATTCAGTGTGACCCACTGTTGTGCCGTGGCATAAGCAGAGATTAAATGTGCAACATTATCATTGTTCAGCCCCAACAGCAACTTTCTTCAGTTATAGTAGCCAGCCTCGCAGGAGTGGGAGGGGGGACAAAATGGAATCCACATCAAGGATGCTGAAGAGTTAAGAGCATCTTAGAACTCATCCACTGGCTGTTATGCATCTTGATTTAGAAAGTAACTGAATTAATAAGGCCCATGCAATGAGTGTATAATTACATATATTAAGAATTTTAACATTCAGAACTGCTGTTCAGGCTACAGATGTGCACCTTCAATTTTCCATGGAGATGGAATTTATAAGGAGACTATTCTGCAGTTCTATTTATAAGGAGACTATTCTCACAACTGCGCCCTAAATGGCCTCAATGGGAATCTTCCCTGAGAAAGGACAGTTCAAAGATTTGGGCCATGTTTAGACACCTTTAACATTCAGGCTGATTTTCAGAAGTGCCAAACACCCACAAATCCCAGTTCTATTAATGGCAGCTGCGGCTGCTCCACCTCTTTGAAAATCAGGACATGCAGATTTCACTGCCAAAATATGGATTTAAGAGGCAAACTCTGAGCACCAGGTCTTCAACATCTCGGCGAGGACCCGTAGGAAGTTTTCATGCCCTGTCACTGTAACATCTAGGCACCATGGGAATCTTAGGAGAATTGTCTCATCTGAGCTGCGGTTTCCTGAGGTAGACTGAACTTTTCTGGTTACAGACACGTCCGTCTTTTTCCATCTTCATCCCTGCCTGCTTCAGGTCCTCCCATTATTTTCCTCAGCCTCCCTCCCAGTTACTCCCTAGAGAGAGAAGACATATTTGGAGTGTCGTCTGAAGAGCCAGGTCACACATTTAAAAAACAATCCACTTTAGCTCACCAAAGGCTGGGCCACTTGTGTTGCCTTCATTTTCTTTATGTGCTTTACACGAATTTTCATAAGAAAAGATAGCGGGGCCTTCTAGACTAATAACACTTCTCCTTTCTGTGCCTTTCTGTCAGACAAGGCTACCAACAGCAAAAGGGAGATAATTGCGCTCTGCTTGTTCAACGGGAGGGGGGCGGGGGAGAGAGCCTGCCTTTTAGTTCCCATGGCCTTCCAGATAAGTTTCCAACATAATGCCAATTGAGAAATAAAGAATATGCAAAGCAGATGACTGCTGCTAACCAGGAATCACTCTTTTGTCACTAAAACAATGGGGGCCTTCAGTTGAGGGTGCCTTTTGCTGCAGCTGCCTCCCTGGTTCTCTGTCGGCATTTTGCATAGGATTTGCCGCTGAATGGAAGATGTAAGGATGAAGCAGAAGACTTCCACATGTGTGCACTCACCACAGAGCAGAAAAGAAAACCAAATTAACTTCTCTCATTCCCCCTGGGTTTCTTCTCTCTATTTATTTTATTTTATTTTAAAGGGATCAAGGGGGTGTGTGTGTGTGTGTGTGTGTTTGTTTGTTTGTTTGTTTATTCTTTGCAATTTTTTTCTCCTTGTTTGTTGGTTTTGAGGGTAATTATTCACTGGGACTTTTTCAGCTGTCACATATTAACAAAAGGTAATCCAGCCTCTCGCCTCTCCCCCAGCACCTCCTTTCTCCAACAAATGTGGCCCTTGTTGTAGGGAGGTCGTCACACAAGGAGCCCTCTTCAATCCCCTGAGATACAAACACTGCTCTGTTTGGAATCAAGGCTACCTTGAGCAAATCTGGCAGTTGGCTGCTCCACCCTGTGAAACATTTCCAATGGACAGTTGCCAGCTTGATAAATTAGGCTCAAATCGATAATCCAAATATTTTCTTTTCTTGAGATGAGATTCCTAGACTTACTACATTCCTAGACTGGTTATCAGTGTATATACTATAGATATGCTGGCATGAATCAATCTCCATCTAACAGGTGGTCTTTTGCCACTGACTTGGGTTCACGACTCAAATTGATTGATTTGGTATGAACCTTGCAATGTATTCCAAGTCAGATATTCTTTCTCTTCATGACCTGTGGCTTGGTGCTGTTGAAAGAGACACACAGTGGAAATGGTAGTATTCAGCCCCAACATTTTACAGACTGGAATGTACTGATCAGTTTAAAAGGAGTGCAACCCCTTCTCCACCCTCATGTAAACATTTGCTTGGATGCTTAATGGGTCTTGCCTTGAATCCTAGATTTGTCAGTGGGAGCTGTAGTGGAGACTCCTTGATAAGAAAAAACTCTTTAGTAATTATACTTACTCATTCACATCCCTATGGTCAAGGCTGTGTCAGCATTTCACTGATAAACTCTGGTTTTGAATTAAACATGTGGTGTGGGAACCAGTGTTGTCATATCTGGCTATGGTCAGATGCAATTTTGAAGTTAGATACGTGTAGAAAGAGGAAAGATTTTTGAGGCAGTTTTGTACGGTATGGAAACTGGTTGAAGAAAATAGCCCTCCGAAACTTTGGTTGAAAACTCGAACTAAATTTTTGTAGAAATGGGGAAATGTTTGGTTAGCTTCCCCTCCCCCTGCTTCTTTGCGTCTAGGGACCAGAAGCAGAAGTACCACAGTGTTTCCTTATGGGTATTTCAGGTCAGTACAGTAAAAGCTGTGTTATCCAGTGTGTTGGGGAATAGGTGATGCCAGGAAGTCAAAAATTCCGGTTAACTAAGAGGGAAGGAATTTTGGTGCGGAGTGGGATCAGGATTGGGGTTTGGGATGCGGGAGGGGTTGCAGGGCGCAGGCTCTGGGAGGGAGCTTGGTTGTGGGAGGGGGCTCAGGGCAGGGGGTTGGGGTGTGGGAGGGGATGCGGGGTGCCGGATCCGGGGACCGCTCACCTCAGGCAGCTCCCTGCAAGCGCAGATGTGTCCCTGCTCTCCACTGCCTCTGTCTACAGGCGCTGCCCCTGCAGCTCCCATTGGCTGTGGTTCCCGGCCAATGGGTACTGCGGAGCCAGGCCTTGGAGCAGGATGTGGGCAGTGCACAGACTCGCCTAGCTGAGCCTCTGCCTAGGAGCAGCAGGGACATGTTGCCACTCACGGGGAGCCGCCTGATGTGAGTGCCACCCGGATCCAGCACCCCAAAACCCTTCCCACACCCCAACCCTGTGCCCTGAGCCGCCTCCTGCACCCAAACACCCTCCCAGAACCCGTGTCCTGCACTCCCTCCTACACTCCTATCATAACCTAGTCCCAGATTTGGACCTTAGCGTCCAAAATATGGGGGTTAGCATGAAAACCTCCAAGCTTAATTACCAGCTTGGACCTGGTAAAGCTGCCACCACCCAAAAAATTAGAGTGTTTTGGGGCACTCTGGTCCCCCCAAAAACCTTCTGTGGGGGACCCCAAGACCCAAATCCCTTGAGTCTCACAACAAAGGGAAATAAACCTTTTCCCTTCCCCCCTCCAGGTGTTCCTGGAGAGAGACACAGAAGCAAGCTCCGTGAATCTAAACAGAGGGATTCCACCCTGCCCGTTCCCAGCCTTTGAAAACAGAAGTACCGAGAGTTAATTTCTCTTTCCCCCTCACCCAGAGGGAATGCAAAGTCAGGCTAGTAAATCTAACACACACAGATTTCCCCCTGACTTCTTCCTCCCACCAATTCCCTGGTGAGCACAGACTCAATTCCCTGGAGTTCCCCACTAAAGAAAAACTCCAACAGGTCTTAAAAAGAAAACTTTATATAAAAAGAAAGAAAAATACATAAAAATGATCTCTCTGTATTAAGGCGACAAATACAGGGTCAATTGCTTAAAAGAAATATGAATAAACAGCCTTATTCAAAAAGAATACAATTCAAAGCACTCCAGCAACTATATCCATGTAAATATAAAAGAAAACAATAGAAACCTTACTGCCTTACTATATGGTACTTACAACTTGGAAATAGAAGATTAGAAAGCAGGAAACAGAAATCACTTCTCATAGCCGAGAGAGTGCAGGCAGAAGACCCCAGAACAAAGGACTCAGACACAAACTTCTCTCCCCCCAGATTTGAAAAAGTCCTGTTTCCTGATTGGTCCTCTGGTCAGGTGTTTCAGATTACTTCTTTCCAGGTGAAAGAGACGTTAACCCTTAGCTATCTGTTTATGATAACTCCAAACCCCTCATGGTCGTTCCTCCGTCTAGGAGCAGCAGAGACATGTTGCTCCTTCCAGGGAGCCTAGCGGAGTCAGGCAGGGAGCCTGCCGGCCTCGCGCCAATCGGACTAGAAACCAGACTTTCAATGAAGATCAGAAATGCCAATGTATAGAGCTTTCTGGTTGGTAAAGTGCGGGGTAACTCAGCTTTGACTGTATAACTATTTAGTATTTTTATTACAGTAGCACCAGTTTAGGTAAGGGCCCTATTATGCTCGGTGTTGTACATGCACATTGTGAAAGACACTCCCTGTCCCACAGAGTTTATAGACTAAATGGACAAGCCATACAGAGAATGGGAAAAATATCTCTAATTTAGAGATGGGGAAAATAGGCACAAAGAGATTAAGGCCTAGGTCCTCAACAGAGTAATAGGAGAGAGGTGCCTAAATGGCTTTGAGGTTCTTGGCCAAAGTGATTTTGTCCAGTGTCTCACAGGGATGGCAAAGCCAGGAATTAAATTCAGATCTCACAAGCCCCCTGTCTGATGCCTTAGCTGCAAGACCAACCTTGCTCTCAGTTGATTGATGACTGATCAGACTCAATACCATAAGTATACGACAAGGACTTGTTCCCTTGACATTTTCAAATCAGTTTTTCCAGACTGGACAAGGTTTGGATGTGCTTCCAGACTTTGGGGCGCTTGTCTGAACTGAGAACCTTGGCATCTTTTGAGGTTAACTCCATCACCATTTTTTTGTTGTTTTGGGCTAAAATTGGCTTTGTAGAGCATTTACTTTAGAAACCAAAAATATCCATCCAGATCTGTATTCTTTCATCAGACCCCAGGTGCTATACAGATTGGATGTGTATGTGGTCATATGTATCTGTCCACACATCACTACATCCAGCACTGAAAATATAACCACACCTGGGGTGGAATACGGAGTATTATTACTTTGGCCACCCACACTAAATGAAGAATAACATATCCAGTTGAAAGTTTAGATAGGGCAGAATGTACATGAATCTAATGAACTGCATTATAAGTAAGCCCAGGGGTTAGCCTAGCATACTTATTCTTGTTAAATGTTCCCTGAGAATTTAATAACCACATAGTCAAGACCTGAGTTTTATAACTCATACAAAATGCCTTCTGGCTTCACCATCCCCTTAAATTCATCCAAACCTTTCATTGCTGACAACTTTTAAAATCAATACTGGATGGTTTTCTAGAAGATACGCTGTAGGAATTATTCTGGGGGAAGTTCTCTGGCCCGTGTTATGTAGGAGGTCAGAGTAGATGATCACAGTTGTCCCTTCGGGCCTTGGAATCTATGAATGTATGAAATTCTTTCCTAGTCCACAAACAAACAGAAGTGTCTCAGGCTCATTGATATTTTCTGCATCACATTCCTTTCTTAGCATCCTAATCCAGATGTTTACTGCCTGTTGCCTTTAATAGTTCTGCCTAAGTTCCCTACGGTGTTACGTTGGTATGTCTCAGAATCCCAAAGCATGTTAACATAACGAATTAATTGATCTTAACAGTACCCTTGAAAGGATGGAAAGCAGAATTAGGCCCACTTTACAGAGAGAGAAACAGAGAGAAAGAAATTTGGCTCATTTTCAGTTTGAGTGCCTAGAGCTAGGCAACAACATCGCTATTGAGAAGTCTGTGATAGTGTGACACATTGGTCAGTGTATGTTACATGTGCCCAACACGCAGAGATTGAGAGTCTGTTACCGCCCCTCTGCAGAGCTTGGCTCTTGAAGCTGTCGAGACACAAATTCTCTCAGCTCCGCAGGTCCCTTGTTCAATCCCCTACAGAGCTTAGGGGATTGAACAATACAGATTGAAAATTGTGCCATGAGTAAGTAGCAGAGTAAGGCCTAGCGCTCAAGAGCGCCTGGCTCCTACCCCTCTCCATTGACCACAGGATCAGGCAATCTCAGCCCCCACAGTTCTAACAGAAATTAACAGAGGCTGTGGGAGTACAACAGTTCTCAGGTCCCTTTCAGGTGCTGCTTGGTGCTGAAGCTGAAAGTGTCAGTCTGCAGGCTTGTATGCTGTGATGTTGTAGCTGTGTCAATCCTAGGATATTAGAGAGACCAGGTGTGTGAGGTTGTATCCTTTATTGGACCAATTTCTCTTGGTGAGAGAGACAAGGTTTTGAACTGTGTGGCTTGAAAGCTGGTGTCTCTCACCAACAGAAGTTGGTCCAATAAAAGATAGTACCTCACCCACCTTGTCTCTCTAATTTTGCAGGCTTATCAGTCGTCTGTGGTGCAAACAAATGAGTTTGGAAGGGAAATTGCAGCCAGCGGAAGCACTCTCTTACAGACAGTCAACAAAGTTTGTGCAAGTTGTTTTGCTGATGCCGACAACAAATGGCTATTTAGGACTTAGACTGGAAAATCAAAAAGCACACACACCCTCATCCCCAATAAGTGACTCATTATTAGAGGCTCTGGAACCTGAGGGGCAGGATCTTATTCCATTTCCTTTATCAGCAACATAGATATGTGGGCCCAAGCTCTGCTCATTGGAGTCATCCATCAGGATTACTTTCCACCTCTCTCCTGCTGCTCATAAAAGCTGGATTTGTAGTTTTCATTAAAAATAAAACAAAATCTCTATTCCAGTTGCCCTGCTAAGGTGCTGAATTCAGTCTGAAGACCCTGCCTAATATTAAGAGGCAACACAGAGCAGCCTCCATAGTGACTCACAATAATAATAATAAGGGAATAACTCTAGCTATGATAGGACTGGGTTTACAACTCATAGCACCGGCATTTGTTATACCATGCATGTGCCTTACCCCACTGTTCGTCACTGAAGACTCAGTTCTCAGCACCTCTGTAGCACCAGAGATTAGCAACTCTGCTGCACATTAGCAGGTGAGAAGCTTTATCGTCTACTGGCATTAAAACTGAATATTTGAAAAATGATTGTTTTGTTCTTAAACTAGATTCTTCCCACTTGTCAGCAATTACCTGTGTGTGAGAGAGAGAGGGAGGGAGGATGGGGGGTCTGTCTCCGCTCTCGCATATGAGGTCATACTCTTTCCTAGGGCAGCTGTCACTGTCAGGAAGAACAGACCAAGAAGTAAGGCATATGCACCATCGGGACCATGATGCTCATTACCCCTAACATGACAACACTCCCCCAGTAATGTGTTGCATGCTGTGTGTATAGCATGTTTCTCTCATCCTATGATTTGTCAGCATTTTACTAATTAGCAGCACGAGGAAGATAAATACGACTCCACCCATTTTATAGATGGCTAACATGAGGCATGAAGAAGTTAAGTGACTTGCCCAAGGTTACAAAATAATGTAGTGCCATTTGTTAAGAATGTAACCCTAGAATTCGATTTCCAGTCCACAGTACTAACCATACTCTTACACTAGTACAACAGGTACCATAGAGTAGCATAGCTAGTGCCTCAGGAATGTAACCCTCTGATTAATGTGATGGAAAATCGTTTAAAACTAACGTGGAAGTTTCTTAATGAGTGTTGCATGCTGACTGATTCAAAAGCTATATGTAAACTGTGGATAACATGGGCATTAATCATAGCAAGTTACACAATTTAAGGGCATTAGAAAGATAAAGGCCCCCTCCCCCAAACACTGAAGTGATAATCATCACTGAGATAACATTCTTGAAGAGAACCATATTGATACATACTGAAAGATATGCAGTAGTTCAAACCCAGGGAGAACTTTGCCAGCCCTTCTTGGAAGATAATTAAAATGACACTAAACAAAAGAGAGAAAAAACCAGACCCATCTGCAAACTTGGGGTGTGATCCTAACCTCGGATGCTCCCAGGAAACTCAGTGGGAAATCAAACCTGGGTTTTTAGACACTGGAAGCTGTGTGCATGTCCCTAGGTAAAGTGTGGTTGGGATACATGGGATTTTTGAATATATTGCAGAGTTTCAGTTTTATCGCCTTAATCAAATAGTGCCTGATGTTTCAAGATTTTGAGCAACTCTTGAGAGTTTGTTGAGTGCTCTCAAGTCTCATCAAAGTCATTGGGAGCTAGAGGAATTCAGCAGATCCCAGAAGGGGCTCAGTTTTTTACACCATTGAGCTCATATATCTGTTGTTTGATTTAAGGTTCATTAGTATCATTGTATCAGATTCATAGGCTCCCCATGTCACATTTTCTTGAGTTACATATCTTCTAAATAAATAGTTAAGTCAAATGAAATTCGGTAGCTAGGTTTACAGCTTTGTTCTGCTTTGCCATGCAGGAGACACAGGGATGAGTTACAATCCTGCTCGTTCCTCAGTGGCCTGATGCTGTAAATTGCTACCCTGTCTCACCTATTTAAGTCATTGGGTGTTGAGAGCATTCAGTGTTTTGCATTATTAGGCTCCATAAGAGCAAGGACTCGGAATTTAGTGGAGGCAGCATGCTCATCCCTTGGTGATCAATACTTGCCACTTATCCACCACGTCTTCCTCCAAGTTTTCACAGAGCTTTACAGAGAAACTCTTTTAAACCACAGGTCAACTTTGTTTCACAGATAGAGAACTAAGTGGTTTGCCTAAAATAGTCCATTGAGTCAGTGGGGAGGGATAGCTCAGTGGTTTGAGCATTGGCCTACTAAACCCAGGCTTGTGAGTTTAATGCTTGAGGGGGCCACTTAGGGATCTGGGGCAAAAATCAATACTTGGTCCTGCTAGTGAAGGCAGGGGGCTGGACTCAATGTCCTTTCAAGGTCCTTTTCACTTCTAGGAGATAGGTATATCTCCAATTATTACATTTAGTGACACACCTGGAAATAGAACCACAAAATTCTAACTTCTAGTAACTAGATCCCATCCCTTTCTGATGACCATCTTACTGCAGCCAGTCCAGGGAAAGAATGAACAGACTCAAATGTTCAAACCTGTATGCAAACACATTTGTACTAGCCTGATTTGTGCACTATCTTGGTCCTAGTATGCATTTCCAAGGTGGGATTTGTATGCAGAAACACTGCTGCTTATTGCACATGTAGAGAAAGGACAGTTGCAGAAGTGAGTTTGAAAATCTGGACTGTATTATCCCATCTGGTATTGTCTAATACACGTTATTAAATTTAAGTTTTCACTTTGTTAAAAATGATTATATACAAAGAAGAGTTTGGGTAAAATCTCTTTAAAATGCATGCACTGAGAAAACCCTATTGGCACTTAGACAGATACGACCATTTTTACTGGCATATATTTTGCTTGGCGCTAGTTCAGCCTGTACTAATAGCTTAATAATTTTGGCAGCCACAACAGTGAAAAATGTTACTGAACCAGACCCAATTATGTGTACAAAATGTAAACAGTTGTTGTCTCATGGGAATAGCTACTGTATAGCCACGGCTGTAAATTGTTATGGTAGAGTGCTCCAAATTTGTTTGTGACAAATGATCATGTGATGAGGTTGTTTCTGGGCATTGCTGCTGATGTGATGGCATTGTCAATGGAGTGTGATACCACCATGCTTTTTGTTAGAGCTCTTAGGCCAGCTTTACAAAGTGTGGCAGCTCTGACCTAAGCTTGCGTGGGTTTTCTGCATTTGGTAGAAAACGCCACCACTTCTCTCTAGACCCAAGTCATATGAACCTGATTCCAGAACAGTATATCTCCTTTTCCTCATTAGCCACAAATAGAATGGTTGCTTGGACTATTTCTTAACCTGAAAAAATGATATGGAACTGGCTGTGCTTGCAGTTTTGCGGCAAAGCTTTTAAAGCACAACAAAGCCTTTTCTTGCCTTCATTGTGTTGACCATTTTGCAAATGTCATGTGTGATCTTTTGTATATGATGCCGGGGCACCCATTCAGCCTCCCTAACTGAAAGCAGGTCTGAAATTGGTTAAAAAGCCTTCGGAAGAAGCTTGAGCTAAGCCGGGTCTGCAATTAAGGGACTTCAGTGGTGAAAAGGGGGAGGGGAAAAGCATTGGAAACTGGGGGAACACAAAGATTTGGAGTTTTCTTTCAGTGCTTCTGAGAACTCTGAAATGAGAAGACCCTTCCAGCCAGCACCTGGTAATACCATTGAGTATGCCTTCCTGCAGTTTAAATTAGAGTAACACTGAAACACAGCAGGCTCCTGCTAAAAGGGGGTGGGGAGGGGAAGGGGAGAGTCTTTTTAAAAAGCCTTTTCTGATGCATTCAGGTAGAAGAGTGTAAAGTAAATAATGAAGTCTGAAGCCGAAGGGCAGCACACAAGAGCATGACTTTGCATTCCATTCAAGTCTGCTGCCAAGTCGCTGAAGGAGAGCTTAGAAAATGAACTGTTAAGCGAGGCACAGCTCTGTGCTCTAGCTGAGCTTGCAAATGCAAACCAGAGTTCCTTGGGAAAGCGAGTGAGAGTGCAAGCCACTTGGAACCTAGGCCACTACTAATCATTGTCCTTATCAGACTTTTCCAGGGAGCCAGTAAACATGCATACTTCAGGAAATGGCATGTTATATAAATGTGAGTGACTAAAAGCATTGCAGTGGAAAAGGTAGCAGACTATTATTTATCATCGCAGTTGCAGAGGTACCATTCCCTTGCTGTGCTAGACTGGGAGTAGGGAGGGTGCTTCACCAAACCAGTGTGAAGCTTCGTATGAGGTAAGCCTGATTTTTAAACCATATTCTTTTGTTTTATTCCTACTGCCACCTAGTTTCCCCGTGAAAAGTCATCTGCTCAGGAGCTCACTTCACCCCCTAGCTCAGCAGAGCACACTGCAATGTCAGTTTTCCCAGGCTTCCCCCAATGTGGATGGGATGAAGGGGTATTTTATTTGTGGTAGATTGGGAGATGTGTACTGGATATTGAATGTTTGTCTCTGCTTAATGATAAAGATGGTAAGGCACGTTGAAGTCACGATAAAATGAAGAATTAAAATAGATATTGAGATATGGAATCTGGCTACTTTTCTATGCCACATGTTCAATATTTTTGATCAAAAATGGGAAGAGAAAAATAATCAAAAGCTGTAGATTTCCGAGTCGTGGATTTACATGTGATTCTAGCTCTTAGAGTATTTCCACTGTGGCATGTTAAACCCAGGATGATCATAGTAGGATCAGATTAGTGGGGGGGACACTGAAACAGAAATCAATGGACCAGAAGAAGTAATTTTTTCTGTGTGCAGTTGAACTTGGTAACAGATCTGCCTCCCCTTCAATGAAGTACTGTACCCCAGCTTCCAATAGTCCCTGCCCAAATGACTGCCCCTGAATCAGACTAATAAAACAAACCCAATTTAAAAAGCAATATAAACTATGTAACCTTAAACTGGTCTTTATTTTTGGTCATGCCCTCCTGTTTCCTAGCATCGAGGATGGGACATTTATTTAGCTGAAGCACTGAAGATGCAGAAAATATAAATGAGTAGGTCAGAATTCCTAATTCTGCTTCCTTCAGCTCACCAGCTTGGAACTGATGGGATCTGATTAGCCATCTTCAGTGCTCAACCAGAGCTTGGAACCAGGGAGGGACGGGGAAATGGAGCAGTTAGTGAAGCTAGACAACAGCTTTTATGAGCCTTCATCCAAAGACTGCACAGTATTGCCTTGAATATTGCAGGGACGATATGCAGATTTGGCATTCAAGACAGGAATTTGGCTTGGCGCTGAGCAGGATCTCAACAGGATTTTAGATGAGCCGAGAGAGTCCGTTGCCTCTTGTGGTGTGACCAGAACTGAAATTTACATCTTGGTGGTTTATTTATGATATTTTATATTTTTAAAGAGGAGGAATTTCTTCAGGGTACATAGTGACTTCTGGGATAGCCCTAGGGCCGGCGCTTCCATTAGGCGACCCTAGGCGGTCGCCTAGGGCGCCAGGATTCAGGGGGCGGCATTTTGTGCGCTCCCTATGGGGTGCATGGGAGCTTCTGGTTCCGCTCCCGTCGCACCACCGAAGACGGACCCTCCGCCGATGTGCACTGCGGAAAACGGTGGCAGGCAATTGAGCAGCTCAATGACTGCCACTGTTGCCTGCGGCATTTCGGTGGAGGGTCCTCCTTTGGCGGCACGACGGGAGTGGAACGGGAAGCTCCCGTGCACCCCGTGGGGAGTGCACAAAATGCCGCCCCCCAAATTCTACCTAGGGCGCCAGAAAGCCTGGCACCACTCCTGGATAGTCCCTTTGTCATTTTCAGTTTTCAGCACAGGTCTGGAAAGGTGGTCAGTGCTTTAATTGCAGCTGCAGAGGTGCAAAATCATATGATTTCAGTTTGCTTGTCATTGAAAATTGCTGGAAAATTACACAAGAGGACAGAGAATTCAAGAATGCATGTAGAGAGAATTCTCACTGACTTCAGTGGGAATTGCATCTGCTACACCTGTGCCAAATTAGGGGGTAGAGCATTGTGAGAGGGGTGGGACTCTACTATAGTGCATGTCAGTTGCCACTTTGGTTGTCAGATATTTTTAGATTTTATTTGGGTAACTATCAGAATTTTCAAAAGCTTGAGTAAACCAGATTTTGTCAGGCCTGTTATTCCCTCTGATCCTTCCCATCTGTCTCCCCTACCCTATCCCATTGCTTTGTAGGAGTTGGTTTCACACAAATAGTGTCTGATTTTTTAAAAAAACAAATTGAATTACTTCTCATCGGTAGAACAATTGGTCCACTTCCTGATCAGATTTAGTCTCCTTATCTTCACCTTCAAAGCTCTGCCAAGCTAAGTCCCTGGAGGCTTCTCTGTCCTTCAAATTCCTCCTTAAAACCCACTCCCTCTGCTTTGCCTCCCCTGCTGTCTGATGCTATTTGCTCCAGTTGCCTAACTGAAATTGTCTGTACTGAGTTTGTCAAAATGTAAAGCATACCTTCCAAGGGTCAGGGACCTTTTCTTTATCTCGCTATAAAAAGTGAAATGAGGGTAGTATGTAATAGATGAAAGCAAACAAACAAAAAACAAGAAAATTCTAGGTATTTTTAAATTGGAAGATTTGCCCTATCATATTGTACATTTCCAGGTAGCCCCCCATCTTGGAGCTTAAGTCTCAAGAGAGCTTACCTTAACTGATCACTCTCGTTAGAGTGTGTATGGCAACACCCATTTTTTAATGTTCTCTGTGTAAATATATGTCTTCCTACTGTATTTTCCACTACATGCATCCGATAAAGTGGGTTTTAACCCATGAAAACTTACGCTCAAATAAATTTGTTAGTCTCTAAAGTGCCACAAGTACTCCACATAAATTAGAGTTACCAATATATTTAAATTAGATGCATACCATTGAGTTTGTCTTCCATTTTTTGAAGTGCCAGGTTCTACTCACTGGGTTGTACTGGTTCATTATCTTCGTATTAAAAAAAAAATGAATGCAGGTGTGGGTGAAATGGTCTAGTAGATTATGCAGAGTGTTGGCGGTCAGGAGGAAGTGAGTTCTATCACTGACTCCCTGTGTGACCTAGGATAAGTCACCTACCTTCTCTGCACCCCTCTTTCCCCATTTGTGACACTGGGATAATGACACAGAGTCCGTATCCAACCTTCCTGGTTTAGGATTAAAAAATGCTATGTAAAAGGATATTTTTAGACCTAATCCTGACACCTTCCCTCAGTTTTTGTCCATTTACTCAAGCAAACTCCCAATGACTTTAGTAGAGGTCTGAGTGGAAACTGAGGGGAGAGCCTTGAGATCTGGCCCCGTATTTTGATGATTATTGCTGATTATTAGAAAACAATATCCTAGTTTCATCAAATCCACATCCCCCTTAGCTGACAAGTTGTTCTGCTGCCCCAGATCTCTCTTGCTGTGGTAAATTCTAACATTTATAACCAGCTGGATGAGCCTATTCAATGAGAGGCTGTAACGAGCTCTCACAGGAATTCACTGAGGCAGGAGAAGAGACTAATTTCTCCACACTGAGGTGATAACACTGAGTAAATGCCATTAGGTTGGCCACATCCTGTTGTAAATAACATAACACTCAGCTTAAGGATTTATATGTAGTCAAAGGGAATCACGACCCTAGAGCCCTATCCTGCCCCACTGGTATTCAGTGAGAGTTTTGTTATTGTCTTCATTGAGAGCCCACCTGGAGCCACAATAACTAGTATACTGTATTTATTATGGTGCTTTTAATTTCAAGGGACACCCAAGTATGAGATACAGAAACCACATCACTGCTGAAATGCAACTCCCCAAAAAGATTTGCTGTTCAGGGCACATGGGACCATAATTTGTAAGTCCACAGTTGAAACAACCACAGTCAGTAAGCTGCATGCAACTGAGCTCATTCACCTCAGAAGGGTGAAGGACAATTTAAAAGTCAACATTTGCCACTTGTGCTGTAGGACGAGAGACCCCATTATCCCCCTTACCTGACCACATTGTGCCCTCATATCCTTTTTTTGTTTTTAGGCCAGATTTCCCATTGGAGCCAGTGGAAAGTTCTGCTTAGAAATAAATAGCACAATTATTATCATTGTTTGTATTTCAGTAGTGCCTACGGGCCCCATCATGCTGTAAAAACCCAGAATAAGATGACAGTCCCAGTTCTGAAGAACCTACCAACTATATAGAGAAGGGATGGGACGGGGAAGAGAAGCACAGAGAAATGCCCGAGATCATACACAACATGAGTGGCACTGTCAGGAACAGAACTCAGGTCTTTTAAGATATGGCTCCGCTGCAGCTGGGTAGCTCACACTAGTGAGGCTCCAGCTGGCACACTAAAAATAGCTGTGTGGTGCATTCTGCTACATCAGAGACTCTGGCTAGTCACCTGAATTCAAGCCTACAGGGTCAGGTGAGCTGGACCTCGGATGGCTATCCTGCTGGAGCCACAGTGTCCATGCTGCTTTATTTTTTTTTTAGTGTGCTGTCTCAAGGCCAGCTAGTGCAAGTCTGTCTGGCGGAACTGGGAGGCTCGCGCTCAGCTGCAGTGTAGACATATTGGTCCAAGTTCAATCCCTATCCACCATACTGCAGTGCCTCTCTGTATGCCCTGTTGTATTGATTGGTAAATGATGACCTTCATAATGGTGATCGCTGTCTGCTGTCTTAACTTTTCTACCCATCCCATTCTGCATTTTCTAAAGAGTAAGACAATACGGCATGGAGTTTCATCTCTCTAGCGTTTTGAACAATTACAGTTTTCCTCCAAGCTATATAAATTGCATGCATTTAATATTTAGTTATCTCTAGTCTGTTTACTCTAATTTTCATATGTGCAATACATCTAGTAACAGAGGTAGAGTGGATTTCTTTTCTATTTTTGTTTCATATTAAAGCCTTGAGGGAAGCCCACTGTTTTGGATCACTCTCCACTGTGATGTAAGCCAGTGTTTGAGTTCTGCTCCAGTGGAATGTCTGAGACTTATATACATGAATGATGTTGGTTATTTCCTCTTTTCCTGGCTGCTCTATTTATAGTTAACATTGTTTGTATCGCCCATGCAGTCATGTGAGAGTGTGTAAAAAAGAAACAATCACAACTCTTCATTTGTCTTATCGAGCCACGTTTGGTTTTTAGTTTTCTTCAGTGCTACCTAGCCAGGATCATTGTTTCTTTTTGCAGGTAAGAGTGTATGGCTTTGTTCTCCTCTAAGGCTATGGGGATCCCCTTTTTTGCTGCCTTACATGTGATATTGTCATTTACACCTGTGCAAAATGCTGCCAAATCAGAACAACAGCATTTCACACCCACAGGTGTGCATACCCTTTGATTTTCCAAACTCAGTCAGGATCCTTTGGGGCTGATGATGAGTTCACTTATGTCAGTTTTAAACTAGGGTAGCTCTGCTGACTTTATTTGTGCCATTGAGAGATGGGAATAAGTCCTCCTTTATATAGAGAGGAGTCCAAGCCACAAAGTTAGAGTTTATAGTTAAGTTCTCAGGATATTCTGGGGCTTTGATTGTAGGAAGAAGTCACAAAGCTCAGGTTTGGATCAGAATTCAGAGCCAGGGTTTTGTTGTACCTTAGCACAGGGCCAATAAACAGAGGCTGGTTAGCACAAAGCAGCTGCAGCCTGCCCTCCACTGGAGTATAATACAGAGCCAGTGCTTCCTGAAAAAGTGTGCATCCCTGGCTAATTCAGTGCATCACCTCAGCAGTATCTGATGGCAGGGCTTTTCCTTATCACCCACATTAAAACTGTCTTTCCTTGGCAGAAAGTAGGAGTAGGGTAGGGAACTAGCTCCAATTAATCTGGCCCTCTATCCAGCAAATCTTCCTCTTTTACGGATATTTCTAAGATTCAAGAGTGTTACTAATGCTTGCACTGTCAATATGTAGGAAATTAAAAAGCTGGGCTGGGCTATGCCATATTGGGTTATTGAATGAGATACATCATATAGACTTTTGGAAAGAGGGATGTGAAATGACAAAGCAAACAAAATGAGCAGCATTCTCTTGTCAATGTAAGCACTGTCTGTCCTTAACAAATGCTGAAAAGGACGTGGTTAGGCATATCCACAACATGGCTTTTGCTCCAGGATAGGAACAATGGGAAACAGACATTGGATATAAAATCCAGATGGTTCTTGCATGGCTACATTGTCATGATCCAAGAAAATACGGCAAGCAGAGCTCTGATTAGTGCTTGGCAAATCTCCAAAGATTCTGGGATCAAAGTCAGATAAACTGAACAATGGCATTGGTCACCCCGGAGGGTTCAGTTTGCAGTGGTTGTCACAAATCGAGCAAGGCTCTAAGTGAGCCTGGCGGCCCTGTGTGAATCTGAGAGTGTATAGTTCTGTGCCTACCCGAAGGCAGACTTTTCTGAGCACACCTGAGGCTTGTGTGTGAATTTTTGTATCAAAAGCATGTGAGATTGGTAGATTCCACTGAGTTTTGCTTTGGGATTCTGGGTTTCCTTGATCTCAGTGCTCAAATCAAATTCTGCAACTGGGCCAGGTGGCAACCCATGTGGATCAGAAGAGAAGAAAGCCACCTAGTCTCTCACAGCTTTGATTTATATAGAGCCAGTTGTCAAGAGTACCACTGGAGTTCCTGCTTTTCAGAAGAGGCTTGGCAGCAGCAACTATCAGGAGTTGAATTTTTTTTTTCAAGACATAGGACCAATAAATGGCTTATTGAGACCATGAACCTCCCGAGCACCTTCCATTCTAGAATCTCAATGTGCTAGCCAAAATGTAGGTTTCTTTATTCAGTGCCTGAATGTGGACTTGGTTTTCAAAACTGAAAATGTTGGTTGAATTTAGTGTTTCTGAAACTTTAGAAAGTTAATCCCCTACTCCTTTAGGAAAATAAAACCAATCACACTGCTGTCTCAGGTGTGCTGTGTGTCGTTTAAGACCCTATCAAAGACCAGGATGTGGGTGGTCATGACTAGTGGTCGGAGCCATGGCAGTCCGGTCTAGTGGACAGAGTAGGAGTCAGCGAGCAGAAACAGAGCCATGAGTCAGAGCCCGGAATCAGGAGTCAGAAATCAAGCAGGGCAGGAGCAAGGTTGGCAAAGGAGCAATCACAGCTGTGGGAATAAGTGAGGAGCAGCTAGCGACCACCTTCTTCCGCTTGATGGTAAAAGTCTCACCAGCTGAGTCTGTACCACCTGCTACATCCATCATACGTTCATGCCATTACGCTTTCTTACCCTGCTCTATATCCTTAAACAAACATACTAGAGCTTTTTTAATGTTACCCCACTGTGCTGATACTCCTCTTAAACCTCTCATAGTACAGTCTGTCACCCTGAAGCATCTAAATTCTTCCTGAAGAGCCTGGCTTTCCTGGGAACATTGGCTGGCCAATCAGGTGATTCTGCCGCAGCCCAGCTGGGCTCTTTTACCGGCCTGTAGACTGAGCCAGCTAGCCCCAACCTCCACTGATGGAACTCAGACCCATAGTTCCTGATATCCCCATCTTAATTTGTAATTCCTCCCCTTCTGGGGTACACCTCACACTTCGGGAAATGCTGGCCTACTTCACTTTCACTTCTATGAGGTGGCTGAGTAATATTATCCCCATTGTCCAGATAGGCAAATAACAGGCACAGGGAGCAGGTCCTGGGTTTCAGGAAGCATCTGTAGAGCCTACACGCGATTTATGTTGAGCTGAGTTGACACTAAACTGTCTTTTTAAATAAAGAAAACCCCAAAGAAAGGGACTGAAATTCTGGTGCTCTTGGGAGAGATTTTCAAGACACTGGCTGATAGTTGGCCTACAGACTCAGACATGAAGCCAAATCTCCTGACTCCCACCCCTCTATTTTACGATGATGGCAAATGCTGACCAGAAAATAATGGCTCATTAGAAAACAGAAAATGAGCGTTTCATAGCCATGAGGTGTGGTGGCTCCTGCAGCAGTTGTACCACGTGCAGATGACCTCTAGAATTTGTCTTGCAATCCTGTTGCATCGTAAGAGTAAAATAAACTGCTGTTTTTTGCCATCGCTGAGAGAATGGGGCATCATTTTCCCTCCCTTTCTCTTCTTGGCAAAATAAAGTGAAAAGAAAAAGTAGGAGGAAAAAGAAAATGTAGGGAGGGATGGGCACTGGGAAACAGCTACGCTGTGTAGTTTTATAAAGTAGTTCTCTTCTCAGATTGTAACTGCTGCGGCATGAGTGTACTCAACCCGGTTCTCCTGGAGTTTCAGTTAATATGAGTTTAAACGCACTTTCACGGATATAAAAAAATTGGAAGCAAGTCTAAGATAACCGTGTGGGCTGTTTGTACTTCTACTTGCTTCCACTTAAAAAAACGGAACACACGCATGACAAAGGGTCAGATTCTATTTTCAGTTATACCAGTGGCATAAATCCAGAGTGACTCCACTGAAGATAACCAGATTATGCCGGAATTTACAACCGTGCAAATGAGCAGAATTAGATCCAACATGTCTACTCTTCTAATTTATATTGTTTTGAATATTTTCAACATACTGTTTGATTAGGCTTGAAAATTGCACTAAAATGCAGCTCAGTAACTATCTGAAGCAGAGATTAGAACCATGCTAATACCAAATAAAGAGCTTGTTTTCCTGGTCGTCATTAATCAATGGAATTGCATTAAAATAAAACTTGGGAATCAGGCCCTTTGCTGTTACACTGACATCTAACTATATTCGTAAGTGGAAAATAGCTACTTCTTTAACCCACCCATTCCTCTCTGCATTTAAAAATCTTCCCTGCAGCGTTCAGTAGTAATTGCTGCTGTTGGTAGTTCTCTGAGTAGTTTTGTTGACGTGTGGTAATATTTTGTTAATGTTTTGGAGAAGGCCCACAGAGTTGGAGATTATTATATCACATTTCATAAGAGTCAACGAACATGCTTGCTTATCTTTCATTTACTTCCCATTAGTTGAATAAATTACCACTCTGTGCAATTGGATAAACTGCTGTGGATTCCACCATCAAGACAAAAATAAATGAGGGTGGATTTGTGAAATAGTCGAGGAATGTGTCCGAATGCTTAGTTGGTGATTTATTTTTTGCAGTGGTGTTTTTTTAAATGCTGTTTCTATTAAACTTCCACTCTAAAAGTGAAAGCCACAGATGGTAAAGCTACATGATGGAAAAATATGAAGGCATGTGTATGTATATCCTGGAGTCACATTGAGTCTTATTCTCCACTGCCTGGCATCTTCTGTGATCATTTACACCTGTGCAAAGTGAATGTAAAACTCTACCAAAACAATGTGGTAGCTCTTTACCACTACTTTACACATACGTGGTCAGGATGATTGTTGTTAGTGCTGCAGTAACACCTCACATCCCCAGTCATGAGCCACCACCCAACTAGGTACTGTACATACTCAGAAAAAAAAAAAAAAGACAGTCCCTGCCCCAACAGCTTCCAAATCTAAGGCCAGGTCTACACTACAAACTTATATCTACTCAAGTTATATTGGCATGCTGCAGTTAGCATATCACATGTGTGCGTGCATACTTGGCTGCTTGTGTCAGCGGTGCGTGCACTCACTGGGAGTGCTTGTATCGATGCCGAGTGCCATGCACCGTGGGTATATATCCCAGTGTGCAATTCGCCACCATCCAGCGCATTGTCTTTTGGGAAGTTTGGGCAATGCATGATGGGGCTGAAATGAGTGACGCAGAGGTGACTAGGAGCATTGGGTCAACTTCCCAGTTTGCAACTGTCTCTATCCCATAATGTTATATGTATCCCATAATTTTTGTCTTTTTTTTCAAAATCCCACAAATCTGCATGGCCAGCCTCACTGTCCACCATCTCTGATAAAAGCATGGAGCCTGCACATTTCTGTGCTTTTGTCTTGAGCAGTTCAACACAGGGCTTATGATCTTGCAGTTTTTGCAGAGCCACAAGAAGAACCGAATGAGTGGGGAATGGTTCCTTGGAGAACAAATTTCTGTGGGACATAGTAAGAATCAGTTCAAGGTTGTTGGTGGCTTTCACAAAGCAGCTGCAGATGATGAAGCACCACTTCTGGGACTGAGAAACAAGCACTGACTAGTGGGATTGCTTCATAATGCAAGTTTGGGATGACAAGTAGTGGCTAGAGAACTTTTGGGTGATGATTGCATTGTGGAAACTTGGAATGCCTGATTGCTACCAGTCAGTCAAGAATCAATTTGGAATTGGGAAATCCACTGCAGGGACCATTGTGATGCAAGTGTGCCGGGCCATTAATCATCTCCTGCTATGCAGGACTGTGACTCTTGGCAATGTGCAGGACATAGTGGATAGATTTGTAGCAACAGGGTTTTCAGACTATGGTAATGCAGTAGATGGCACACACATCCCTATTTTGGTTCCAGATTATCTTGCCACTGAGGACATCAATGGAAAGGGCTCCTTTTCTATATCAAGCACTGGTGGATCTCCATGAACACTTCACTGACATCAATGTTGGCTGGTCAGGAAAGGGGCATGACTCTGATAATTTGAGATAGACCTATCTCATAGAACTAGAAGAGACCCTGAAAGGTCATTGAGTCCAGCCCCGGCCTTCACTAGCAGGACCAAGTACTGATTTTGCCCCAGATCCCTAAGTGGCCCCCTCAGGGATTGAACTCACAACCCTGGGTTTAGCAAGCCAGTGCTCAATGCTCAAACCACTGAGCTATCCCTCCCCATCATCTTTCACATTGGATGGTTCAGAAAGGTACAAGCAGGGATTTTCTTACCTGAATGGTAAATTACCATTGGGAATGTTGAAATGCCCTGGTGACCCAACCTACCTCTTCCTCCTCTGTCTCCTGAAGTCATACACTGAGGACTTCAACAACAAGGAATGAATCAGCTACTGGATCAGCAGGTGAAGAATGCCAGTTGAATGTGCTTTTGGTCATTTGAAGGGACAGTGGCATTGCTTACGCAAAAGACTGGACCTCAATGAGAAAAATATCCCAATGGTTATAGCTGCCTGCTGTGTCCTGCATTATATCTGTGAAGCAAAGGGGGGAAAGTTTCCACCAGGATGGAGACCTGTTGAATTTAAACAGCTAGATACAAGAGCTATTAGAAGAGCTCAGCACCTAGGTATACAGCTCAAGGAGGCTCTGAAAAACCATTTTAACAGTGAATCAGAGTAGTGCGTGGTGTTGTAGTATGGTCTACCTGGCCTTGCTCTGTTGTGGCCTGGTGGGGATCTTGTGATGGTTGCTGTACATGTAGGATTATAAGATTGTCAGTGCACCTGTTAATTTTGTTTGTGAATGGTCCTATGAATTGTGTTGCATTGTGCAGTAACAAGTGATTGGTCGCTTTCAGAACTGCTACGCACTCAGCAGCACATGTTGTTGTGAACTAACAAAGATTGTGTTCCAAATAAAAGAGCTGTATTCTGTAACAGAAGCAGTGCCCTCTCCCTCCACCCAAAGAAGAAAAACCTGTGCAATTTTACAACAAATGCATAAAAAAACACATTCAAACTTAGTATATTAAGAGACTAGAACTTATGAAGGGGAAAGAACATTGATGGCCATTTCACCTACAGATACACCAACTGTGGCTTTCACAGGTCTGATTGTTGGCCTCTCTGGCCTTCTGGTTTGCCTGCCGCAGCTCCTTGGCTTTCACACAGCACTGCTGCTGCTCCCTGTCATATTGCTTCTCCTGCATCCCCTGAGCAATCTGCTTGTAGGTGTCCACAGCTGATTTGAAGCTGGGCCTGCACAGCCTCTTCTCCCCACAGGCCCAGGAGAGCCAATTCCTCCTGTCTCCTCCAGGCAGGCGTGCAGCTGGAGTGTGTAGCTGGCATGCTCAACTGGGCAGTTGCACTCAACAATGGAGAGCTGCTGGGGTGCTCACCACGCTGATCAATCAGAAAAAAAGATGTAAAAAATTGACAGGGCTTTAAAGGGAAGAGGATGCTTCCAGTCTCCCTGACCCCTGGGCAGTGACACAATGGTCACCAGAGCAGTCAGTGTGGGGCATTGTGGGACAGCTGCTGGAGGACAGTAAGGGTTGACATAAGTAACTCTGTCTCTGTACTTGCACTGCTTTGACCTAAGTACATCAACTGCGGCTCTACCCCGCTTGAGGAAGTGGTGTTACTATGTCGGTGTAATGGGGAGCTTACATTGCTGGGAGACAAATGTAAGTGTAGACACATGCACAGTTACGTCAATGTCAGCTGCCTTGCATAGACCTAACTTAGTAGTGTAGACCAAGGCCTAAGCTATAAATGACCACAGAATGTGTCAGGCACTGAAGAGTCATGTTTCTTATCTTGCTTTTGTCCTGTGCTGAAAGTAAGGTAGTTGTTTGATTACCTCTTAGCAGTGGCAAAGGGGCTCAGCCCTCTTGTTACCTCTGCTGCCATGGACACACTCATTCATTCTCTTCCTATCTTGCTGACAACTCCTTCACTGCCCCCTGTGTGGTCTGAGGAGTTTCAAACACATCATGAAAACAATCTGAGCATCAAGCACCCTTGAATGAGGTCCATCCACTTTTCCTTTCGTTCGCTTTTACCATCTGACAAGGATTCTCCCTTGTATCATTCTTTTCTTCAGGTGCTCTCCATAGAGTATTAGTGTTAAGTTCGAGTGGCTTCCTTAATTCCTCCCACAATGTATAAAAATCTCATCCTATGATTGGATTGTGTTCACACAAGTGGGTTTTGTTGGTGCAAAATGGATCCACTATTCCATTAAGGACTTAGTTGTAACTTGACATCTCTCTCTGCCGTGGCCAGCTCACACGGAGAACAAGAGCTCAGTATTGCTAGGTGCCTTGAGATCTGCAGCTGAAAATTGCTATATAAGAGTTAGGTGGTATTATTATTATTAGTTTATTTTTTTTATTATTGCTACCATTTAAGGGATTACTTCTTCAGCTCAAGTGGTAAGTGGTTGTTATACAACTATGTAATCTACTTGAAAATGTGATTCTGTATTCTCCTGCAAGATATGTAGTGTGTAATATTAGTGATTTGAAAAAGTAGTTAATCATAAATTAAATAGATATCATTTATTAACAATCAGCTGCTTAATTGCAGCCAGTTCTACCTGGCATACGCAGTGAAACTGACCTTCCTTACTGCCCCATGTGATGTGATGCTGAAAACACCTGAGCCCCATCTACACCATCACTTATACCACTATTTTTATTGTACGTGCAGCCTTGGGTTACACAGAGATACAGTAGTGCACATACAGGGTAGGTAATAGACAAGAGAAGCTTTTATTTGCTTGAAAGTATCAATACCTCATTGGTGTAGCACTAATATATTGTATAGTTATCTGGGTGACTTAAATTTGGAATAGTTTCATGATTGGGAACAGATTGTGTCATATAGGTAGCATATTTAATCTGGGAGGCTAGAGAGAGATTGACTGCACAGGGCACTGGGTTAGAGGAAAGCCGCCTCTTGTTCTTATGACGAGATAAGGAGCAAATGTACAGTTGTGTCATGTTCTGCTCTCTTTTGCATTGGAAATTAAGTTACTGTAGATTTGCACCTATTTTAAAGAGAGCAGAGTTTGGCCCATAATAATTAATGTGGGACACAGTGAATCTTTATAGTCTTTTCTCTGGAAAACCTGAACTAACTTCAAAGAGGGTATTTTAATTAACTGTTGTACTTGTTGCTGGAGGAGGGTGTAACATGAAAAGGGGATTAAACACCCTGCTGTGTTCTTGCCAAAACTTCAGGCACAAGCATACTGCGGAGTGGATAATGTCTGCATCAGCATTTACAAATGTAAAACTTCATTGTCTCCACTAGTGCCTTGGAATGCAGCTCCAAATTAGAAGCATCTCTGTCCTAGTGCCTTTGCTGTGCCTTGACTTAC